>NC_138989.1:32285616-32934418 GCF_964341445.2 Mesoplodon mirus
TGCTTCCCACTAACTAGCTATTTTACATCTAGTAGTGTATATATGTCCATGCCACTCTCTCACTTCGTCCCAGCTTACCCTTCCCCCTCCCCATATCCTCAAGTCCATTCTCTACGTCTGTGTCTTTATTGCTGTCCTGCCCCTAGGTTCTTCAGAACCATTTTTTTTAAGATTCCATATATATGTGTTAGCATATGATATTTGTTTTTCTCTTTCTGACTTACTTCACGCTGTATGACAGACTCAGGTGCATCCACCTCACTACAAATAGCTCAATTTTGTTGCTTCCATGTCCTGGCTCTTGTAAATAGAGCTGCAATGAACATTGGGGTGCATGACTCCTTTTGAATTATGGTTTTCTCAGGGTATATGCCCAGTAGTGAGATTGCTGGGTGGTATGGTAGTTCTATTTTTAGTTTTTTAAGGAACCTCCATACTATTCTCCATAGTGGCTGTATCAATTTACATTCCCAGCAACAGTGCAAGAGGGTTCCCTTTTCTCCACACCCTCTCCAGCATTTATTGTTTGTAGATTTTTTTGATGATGGCTATTCTGACTGGTGTAAGGTGATACCTCATTGTAGTTTTGATTTGCATTTCTCTAATGATTAGTGATGTTGAGCGTCCTTTCATGTGTTTGTTGGCAATCTGTATATCTTCTTTGGAGAAATGTCTATTTAGGTCTTCTGCCCATTTTTGGATTGGGTTGTTTGTTTTTTTGATATTGAGCTGCATGTGCTGCTTGTAAATTTTGGAGATTAATCCTTTGTCAGTTGCTTCATTTGCAAATGTTTTCTCCCATTCTGAGAGTTGTCTTTTCATCTTATGTTTTCCTTTGCTGTGCAAAAGCTTTTTAGTTTCATTAGGTCCTATTTGTTTATTTTTGTTTTTATTTCCATTTCTCTAGGAAGTGGGTCAAAAAGGATCTTGCTGTGATTTATGTCATAGAGCGTTCTGCCTATGTTTTCCTCTAAGAGTTTTATAGTGTCTGGTCTTACATTTAGGTCTTTAATCAATTTTGAGTTTATTTTCGTGTATGGTGTTAGGGAGTATTGTAATTTCATTCTTTTACATGTAGCTGTCCAGTTTTCCCAGCACCACTTACTGAAGAGGCTGTCTTTTCTCCATTGTATATTCTTGCCTCCTTTATCAAAAATAAGGTGACCATAGGTGCGGGGGTTTATCTCTGGGCTTTCTATCCTTTCTATCCATTGGTCTATATATCAGTTTTTCTGCCAGTACCATCCTCTATTGATTACTGTACCTACGTAGTATAGTCTGAAGTCTGGGAGCCTGATTCCTCCAGCTCCATTTTTCTTTCTCAAGATTGCTTTGGCTATTTGGGGTCTTTTGTGTTTCCATACAAATTGTGAAATTTTTTGTTCTAGTTCTGTGAAAAAATCCATTGGTAGTTTGATAGGGATTGCATTGAATCTGTAGATTGCTTTGGGTAGTATAGTCATTTTCACAATGTTGATTCTACCAATCCAAGAACATGGTATATCTCTCCATTTGTTTGTATCATCTTTAATTTCTTTCAACAGTGTCTTATACTTTTCTGCATACAGGTCTTTTGTCTCCTTAGGTAGGTTTATTCCTAGGTATTTTATTCTTTTTGTTGCAGTGGTAAATGGGAGTGTTTCCTTAATTTCTCTTTCAGATTTTTCATCATTAGTGTATAGGAATGCCAGAGATTTCTGTGCATTAATTTTGTATCCTGCTACTTTACCAAATACATTGATTAGCTCTAGTAGTTTTCTGGTAGCATCTTTAGGATTCTCTATGTATAGTATTATGTCATCTGCAAACAGTGACAGCTTTACTTCTTCTTTTCCAATTTGGATTCCTTTTATTTCTTTTTCTTTTCTGATGGCTGTGGCTAAAACTTCCAAAACTATGTTGAATAATAGTGGTGAGAGGGGACATCCTTGTCTTGTTCCCAATCTTAAAGGAAATGCTTTGTTTTTCACCATTGAGAACGATTTTGGCTGTGGGTTTGTCATATATGGCCTTTATTATGTTGAGGTAAGTTCCCTCTATGCCTACTTTCTGGAGGGTTTTTATCATAAATGGGTATTGAATTTTGTCAAAAGCTTTTTCTGAATCTATTGACATGATCATATGGTTTTTCTCCTTCAATTTGTTAATATGGTTTATCACATTGATTGACTTGCGTATATTGAAGAATCCTTCCATTCCTGGGATAAACCCCACTTGATCATGGTGTATGATCCTTTTAATGTTGGATTCTGTTTGCTAGTATTTTGTTGAGAATTTTTGCATCTTTGTTGATCAGTGATATTGGCCTGTAGTTTTCTTTCTTTGTGACATCCTTGTCTGGTTTTGGTATCAAGGTGATGATGGCCTTGTAGAATGAGTCTGGGAGTGTTCCTCCCTCTGCTATATTTTGGAAGAGTTTGAGAAGGATAGGTGTTAGCTCTTCTCTAAATGTTTGATAGAATTCACCTGTGAAGCCATCTGGTCCTGGGCTTTTTGTTGGAAGATTTTTTTTTTTTTTTTTGGTACGCAGGCCTCTGACTGTTGCAGCCTCTCCCGTTGCAGAGCACAGGCTCCGGACTCGCAGGCTCAGCAGCCATGGCTCACGGGCCCAGCTGCTCCGCGGCATGTGAGATCCTCCCGGACCGGGGCACGAACCCATGTCCCCTGCATCGGCAGGCAGGCTCTCAACCATTGCGCCACCAGGGAAGCCCCTGTTGGAAGATTTTTAATCACAGTCTCAATTTCAGTGCTTGTGATTGGTGTGTTTATATTTTCTATTTCTTCCTGGTTCAGTCTCAGAAGGTTGTGCTTTTCTAAGAATTTGTCCATTTCTTCCAGGTTGTCCATTTTATTGGCATATAGTTGCTTGTAGTAATCTCTCATGATATTTTGTATTTCTGCAGTGTCAGTTGTTACTTCTCCTTTTTCATTTCTAATTCTATTGATTTGAGTCTTCTCCCTTTTTTTCTTGATGAGTCTGGCTAATGGTTTATCAATTTTGTTTATCTTCTCAAAGAACCAGCTTTTAGTTTTATTGAGCTTTGCTATTGTTTCCTTCATTCCTTTCTCATTTATTTCTGATCTAATCTTTATGATTTCTTTCCTTCTGCTAACTTTGGAGTTTTTTTTGTTCTTCTTTCTCTAATTGCTTTAGGTGTAAGGTTAGCTTGTTTATTTGAGATGTTTCTTGTTTCTTGAGGTAGGATTGTATTGCTGTAAACTTCCCCCTTAGAACTGCTTTTGCTGCATGCCATAGGTTTTGGGTTGTCGTGTTTTCACTGTCATTTTTTTCTAGGTATTTTTTGATTTCCTCTTTGATCTCTTCAGTGACCTCTTGGTTATTTAGTAGTGTATTGTTTAGCCTCCATGTGTCTGTATTTTTTACAGATTTTTTTCCTGTAATTGATATCTAGTCTCATAGCGTTGTGGTCGGAAAAGATACTTGATACGATTTCAATTTTGTTAAATTTACCAAGGCTTGATTTGTGACCCAAGATATGATCTGTCCTGGAGAATGTTCCATGAGCACTTGAGAAGAAAGTGTATTCTGTTGCTTTTGGATGGAATGTCCTATAAATATCAATTAAGTCCATCTTGTTTAATGTATCATTTAAAGCTTGTGTTTCCTTATTTATTTTCATTTTGGATGATCTGTCCATTTGTGAAAGTGGGGTGTTAAAGTCCCCTACTATGATTGTGTTACTGTTGATTTCCCCTTTTATGGCTGTTAGTATTTGCCTTATGTATTGAGGTGCTCCTATGTTGGGTGCATAAATATTTACAATTGTTATATCTTCTTGGATTGATCCCTTGATCATTATGTAGTGTCCTTCTTTGTCTCTTGTAATAGTGTTTATTTTAAAGTCCATTTTGTCTGATATGAGAATTGCTACTCCAGTTTCTTTTGATTTCCATTTGCATGGAATATCTTTTTACATCCCCTTACTTTCAGTCTGTATGTGTCCCTAGGTCTGAAATGGGTCTCTTGTAGACAGCATATATACAGGTCTTGTTTTTGTATCTATGCAGCCAGTCTATGTCTTTTGGCTGGAGCATTTAATCCATTTACATTTAAGGTAATTATCGATATTTATGTTCCTATTACCATTTTCTTAATTGTTTTGGGTTTGTTATTGTAGGTCTTTTCCTCCTCTTGTGTTTCCTGCCTAGAGAAGTTCCTTTAGCATTTGCTGTAAAGCTGGTTTGGTGGTGCTGAATTCTCTTAGTTTTTGCTTGTCTGTAAAGGTTTTAATTCTCCGTCGAATCTGAATGAGATCCTTGCTGGGTAGAGTAATCTTGGTTGTAGGTTTTTCCCTTTCATCACTTTAAATATGTCCTGCCACTCCCTTTTGGCTTGCAGAGATTCTGCTGAAAGATCAGCTCTTAACCTTAGGGGGATTCCCTTGTATGTTATTTGCTGTTTTTCCCTTGCTGCTTATAATATTTTTTCTTTGTATTTAAGTTTTGATAGTTTGATTAATATGTGTCTTGGCATGTTTCTCCTTGGATTTATCCTGTATGGGACTCTCTGTGATTCCTGCACTTGATTAACTATTTCCTTTCCCATATTAGGGAAGTTTTCCACTATAATCTCTTCAAATATTTTCTCAGTCCCTTTATCTCTTCTTCTTCTTGGACCCCTATAATTCAAATGTTGGTGCATTTAATGTTGTCCCAGAGTTCTCTGAGACTGTCCTCAATTCTTTTCATTCTTGTTTCCTTATTCCGCTCTGTGGTAGTTATTTCCACTATTTATCTTCCAGGTCACTTATCCATTCTTCTGCCTCAGTTATTCTGCAATTGATTCCTTCTGGAGAATTTTTAATTTCATTTATTGCATTGTTCATCATTGTTTGTTTGCTCTTTAGTTCTTCTAGGTCCTTGTTAAACGTTTCTTGTATTTTCTCCATTCTGTTTCCAAGATTCTGGATCATCTTTACTATCATTACTCTGAATTCTATTTCCCCTTCATTTGTTTGGTCTGGTGGGTTTTTACCTTGCTCCTTCATCTGCTGTGTGCTTCTCTGTCTTCTCATTTTGCTTACCTTACTGTGTTTGGGGTCTCCTTTTCGCAGGCTGCAGGTTTGTAGTTCCCGTTGTTTTTGGCGTCTGCCTGCAGTGGCTAAGGTTGGTTCAGTGGGTTGTGTAGGCTTCCTGGTGGAGGAGACTGGTGCCTGTGTTGTGGTGGATGAGGCTGGATCTTGTCTTTCTGGTGGGCAGGACTGTGTCCAGTGGTGTGTTTTTGGGTGTCTGTGACCTTATTATGATTTTAGGCAGCCTCACTGCTAATGGGTGAGGTTGTGTTCCTGTCTTGCTAGTTGTTTGGCATAGTGTGTCCAGCACTGTAGCTTGCTGGTCGTTGAGTGCAGCTGGGTTTTAGCGTTGAGATGGAGATCTCTGGGAGAGCTTTCGCCATTTGATATTACGTGGAGCCGGGAGGTGTCTGGTGGACCAATGTCCTGAACTCAGCTCTCCCTCCTCAGAGGCACAGGCCTGACATGTGGCCAGAGCACCAAGACCCTGTTAGCCCCATGGCTCAGAAAAAAAGGGAGAAAAAAAGAAAGACACAAAGAATAAAATTAAGTTGTTAAAATAAAAATTTTAAAAATTATTAAAAATAAAAAAATTAAAAAGTAGTAAAAGAAAAGAAAGAAAGAAAGAAAGAAGAGAGCAACCAAACCAAAAAACAAATCCACCAATGATAGCAATTGCTAAAAACTAAAAAAAAAATAAAAACAGAATGTACAGACAGAACCTTAGGACAAATGGTAAAAGCAAAGCTATACAGACAAAATCACACAAAGAAGCATACACATACACACTCACAAAAAGAGAAAAAGGAGGGCTTCCCTGGTGGCACAGTGGTTGAGAGGTCCGCCTGCCAATGTAGGGGAACCCGCCCTGGTCTGGGAAGATCCCACATGCCGCAGAGCGACTTGGCCCGTGAGCCATGGCCGCTGAGCCTGCATGTCCGGAGCTTGTGCTCCGCAACAGGAGAGGCCACAACAGTGAGAGGGCCGTGTACCACAAAAAAAAAAAAAAAAAGAGAGAGAGAAAAAGGAAAAAATATATATATATAAAAAAAGAAGAGAGCAACCAAATCAATAAACAAATCTACTAATGATAATAAACTCTAATTACCAAACTAAGATAAACATAAAACCAGAAACAAATTAGATGCAGGAAGCAAACTCAAGTCTACAGTTGCTCCCAAAGTCCACCACATCAATTTTGGGATGATTCGTTGTCTATTCAGGTATTCCCGAGATGCAGGGTACATCAAGTTGATTGTGGAGATTTAATCCACTGCTCCTGAGACTGCTGGGAGAGATCTCCCTTTCTCTTCTTTGTTCGCACAACTCCTGGGGTTCAGCTTTGGATTTAGCCCCGCCTCTGCGTGTAGGTCGCCTGAGGGTGTCAGTTCCCCACCCAGACAGGATGGGGTTAAAGGAGCAGCTGATTCGGGGTCTCTGGCTCACTCAGGCCGGGGGAGGGAGGGGCACGGATGCGGGGCGAGCCTGCGGCGGCAGAGGCCAGCGTGACGTTGCACCAGCCTGAGGTGCGCCGTGTGTTCTCCCGGGGAAGTTGTCCCTGGATCACAGGACCCTGGCAGTGGTGGGCCGCACAGGCTCCTGGGAGGGGCGGTGGGGAGAGTGACCTGTGCTCGCACACAGGCTTCTTGGTGGCTGCAGCAGCAGCCTTAGCATTTCATACCCATCTCTGGTGTCCGTGCTGATAGCCGCGGCTCACACCCATCTGTGAAGCTCGTTTAGGCGGAACTCTGAATCCCCTCTCCTCGCACACCCTGAAACAATGGTCTCTTGCCTCTTAGGCAGGTCCAGAGTTTTTCCCAGACTCCCTCTCGGCCAGCCGTGGTGCACTAGCCCCCTTCAGGCTGTGTTCACGCTGCCAACCCTAGTCCTCTCTCTGGGATCCAACCGCTGATGCCTGAGCCTCAGCTCCCAGCCCCCACCCGTCCCGGCGGGTAAGCAGACAAGCCTCTCGGGCTGGTGAGTGCTGGTTGGCACCGATCCTCTGTGAAGGAATCTCTCTGCTTTGCCCTCCGCACCCCTGTTGCTACACTTTCCTCCGTGGCTCCAAAGCTTCCCCCCTGCCACCCCCAGTCTCCGCCCACAAAGGGGCTTCCCAGTGTGTGGAAACTTTTCCTCCTTCACAGCTCCCTCCCAGAGGTGCAGGTCCCGTCCCTATTCTTTTGTCTCTGTTTTTTCTTTTTTCTTTTGCCCTACCCAGGTACGTGGGGAGTTTCTTGCCTTTTGGGAGGTCTGAGGTCTTCTGCCAGCGTTCAGTAGGTGTTTTGTAGGAGTTGTTCCACGTGTAGATGAATTTCTGATGTATTTGTGGGGAGGAAGGTGATCTCCGTGTCTTACTATTCTGCCATCTTGAAGGTCTCCTGGCATGCATTTTTGAGAATGTAGAGATTTTATGATACAAGCTTCCTGCTGTCTTGAGCTCATTGCTTTAAAGGACCCTTTACTGCTGGGCTACTTGCAACTTCAGATTATTAGTGGCTCCTCCTAGAACAATTACTGTCTGATTAAGAACTGGAAGTCTCTGCTCCCACGTGGAGCTGACCATGAGGAAGGGAATTATATGTGCCCACAGGCATTTATTTCCTGTTCACTGCCCCTCTGGCTGTGGTCAGCATGCTGGGGGACATAAGCTGTGCTCTGTCCTGGGCGGTGGGGGGGAGAGGGTGGACAGAACCCGCACAGGAGGAAATAAATGTGCCCGAGTGTCAGGAGACTGAAGTTCCCCTCCTTGCTGGGCTGCTGACCTGCTCTGTGACCTTGAGCAAGGACTTGGATCTTTCATGGTGGCAGTGTCCTCTGTGAAGGAACCTCTTAGGAGCCTTGAAATTTAAAAGAATAAAACGTCGTCTTGGGTTTCAACACGATGATGTCAGAACCTTGAGCAATTATTTGTAACTTGATATATTTATTCACCCCATTGTTTATTAACTAACCAATTAGGCATCTTCTTGTTCCTGAAAGCCGTGAGACTGGGAACCTGATAGGGCAGAAACATCTATGTACTACTGTTCACAGCCATGTCCTCAGAAAGTGCCACCAAAGGACATGCAGACAGGGGACATGTTGTAGAGTAAAGGGACATATGACAAGGGTAGTTCACGACTTCCTGGCAAAGGGAAACTGTGAGAAAGAAGCCAGTGTTTCATGGAGACCGCTGTGCAGCACTGTGGGAGCCACAGCCATCTTCTTGCCCTAAGGCAGCCCAGCCAAGGCTGCAGGAGCAGGTGACAGCATTTGAGCCGACTCCTGAGGGACACTCAGGAATGGCCAGGTAGACACACGGGGATGGGCTGCGGGGCAGGCGGACAGGGGGCTGCCATTTCAGGCAGAAGAATCAAACAAGACAATAGATAAGGGAGGTTATGTGGACTTCTAGGCACTGGGGGAGACGGTCGATCTGGTTACTCTAAGAGTATTAATGTTTGTTTGTTTTTAAAAAGTCAGGTTTATTGAGGTATAATTTAAATACAGCAAAATTAACTCTTTTAGGTGTACAGTTTGATGAGCTTTGACAAATACATACAGTTATATAACTACCACACATTTGATTGCCATCACCCCCAAAAAGTTTCCTTGTGCCCCTTTGTAGTCAGTCATCTCCCCCATGCTTAGTCCCTGGCAGCCGCTAATCTCACTTCTGTCTCTATAGTTTTGCCTTTCAGAATTGTAGTGTGTAGGGTTTTTTTTTTTAATTAATTAATTTTTGGCTGCATTGGGTCTTTGTTGCTGCATGCAGGCTTTCTCTAGTTGCAGCAAGTGGGGGCTACTCTTGTATGCAGTGCGTGGGCTTCTCCTTGCGGTGGCTTCTCTTGTTGCGGAGCATGGGATCTAGGCGTACGGGCTTCGGTAGTTGTGGTACACGTATATTAATGTTTTTTAATGGATTTTAAGTGTTCAGTAATCACATGACCTTGGTTCATGGGTTGGTTTGTATTATCTCCATTAATTTTGAAAACACTTTGTTTGTATCTAGACTTTTGGATTTCACTAGTGCCACTGGCTATGAACACGTGGACTTGGACTCCTGCTTGCTCTCAGAACGGCCAAAGCTGGGTCTCCATGGAGAGGACGGCGAACTCCCGCCAGAGCCCCAGCCTTTACCAAGTCCAGTAAGAAGGGCTTTCTTTAATTCTGTGGTTCAGGTCCAGTCAGAAAAAAAGAGCACCACCCAGAGGACATTAAAATGGGGACCTCGTGATAAAGCTGCAGGAGCACACAGGAGCAATGAGCACACAGAGGGAAGAGCCAGGACTGCCCAGGGAGCGAGTCTGAGCAGAGAGTCTCCCAGTGGGCACTGGAGCACAGAGAAGACAGGCCCTGCCAGGGAGGCGGGAAGGAGGGAGAGACATGCGGCTTCTCCCATTCACCCTCCAGCCTCCCAGCACTGCCTTCCATTGGCTGGAGGAACCAGCTGGAAGCCACTTTCCAAAGGAATCTGGGAGAGTTACAGGGTCACCCCTGTGAGAAGCAGGGGGGCAAGCGGGATGGCTCTCTGAGAAAACAGTGTATCAGACATGGCAGAGTGTCCCGAGCTGCAAGCTCTAATGCTCGGGCGCCTCTTTTGGTTGCCACTCAGCCAGCTTTGAGGCAGAGGCTTTATAAGGACTCAGTATCACTTTGGATTTAGTCAGAAACATGAAAATAAGTATTTATATAGGCCATCATACGTATCATTGTTGCTTTAAAAAATAAGATTTGATTCATCTAGGATGAGCCTGTTTGACCAAGTATTTTTTTTTTTCTTTTTTTTTGCTGTACGCGGGCCTCTCACTGTTGTGGCCCCTCCCGCTGCGGAGCACAGGCTCCGGACGCACAGGCCCAGCGGCCACGGCCCACGGGCCCAGCCGCTCCGCGGCATATGGGATCCTCCCAGACCGGGGCACGAACCCGCATCCCCTGCATCGGCAGGCGGACTCCCAACCACTGCGCCACCAGGGAGGCCCTTGACCAAGTATTTTTAACAGCAGCCATTGTCAGTTTTCACTTTTCTTTCCCTTTTCTGATTTCTCTACTTCCTTGGTTGAAAGTTTACACTCTGATTTAGATGGCACAATCACACAAAAGCAGTACCTTGCAAGCAGGGCCCATCTTTGAGTTCAGGACAGTTGTCTTGGTAGCATCCGTCCACCGACCTGGAAAACTGAGTCTAAGGCCTCACTTGGTCCAGAGTCAGGGCACCAGCTCCTCCTGGCTGCACCTGCTCCTGTCTGGGTGGAACTAGCTCAGCCTGTCACCTGTGGGCACTTACAGCTGCCCGGTGCTTGTGAGGCAGGTGCTCCTGTAACCGCTGACATCCTCAGGCCCTCCCCAGAGCAGGGGTTTCAGGGGCACAGGGACGCAGAGCAAGGCCTTTGCCCCTTAGGCCTGATGTAAATTCATGGGAATTCAGGTGAACTTGAGTGGGGCTGAGGTGAAAAACAAAAGCTCTAACTGCCTTCTCAGAGAGATAGAGAAAGGGGTGTGTAGTAAACTGTTCGAGGCAAAGAAGGTAAAATCAGTGCTGTGTGTTTGTGTTGCTGGTGCTCTGACACAATTGCTTCTGAGATGTTTCCCTCATGGAAAAACGCGTCAGTGTTAGTGGGGGTCCTGGTTGTGCGTGGCTGAGAACCGTGTGCGTCTCTTACAGGAATTGTGTGCCGTGGACAGAGCCCCGGAGTACGTCCCCAACGCCCGCCAGTTCGGCCTCGCAGAAGGCAGCCACTTGGTGCTGCCCTTTAATCAGCTGGCTGTCAGAAAGAGGTAGGCATTGCTCTGATGTCCTCATGAGGTATCTCACTGCTAGATGAATCCAGGACGTATGCTTCAGCAATGGGTCTTTTCTAGAATAAGCTTCTTGTGTTTCACCATGGAGTGTTCAACTTGCCACCATATGGCAGCAGTGAGAAGGCGAAGAGAGGAAGGCAGCCTCTGTGGACCTCAGATGCTTAAACATGGTTAAGTGGGGTTCTGTGGTTTGTCTTTACCCCATCTTGATGATGGCTGGTTGCTGCCTCTCTGTGTGTATGTAGGAAAGCACGTAGGTATCTAAATCCCCCTTTCTTCTGGAATCCCAGGTTCTCTGGATCGGTCATCTGGCCTTTGAACCCCATTCGACAGTAAGCACTCACTCATCTGATGAAGGCATTCACTACCTAAACTTTCACTGTGCCCCCAAATTCCTGGTGCCACACCCACACCCGTCTGCACGTTCCCCCGGCCCTCCCACGTGCCTGTCCCAGGGACCCTTCTCCAATCGGTGAAGCCGGCTCACATCCCAGGGATCTCATGGCCGAGGACCCACGGTCCTCCCCACTCTTCCTGTGGCTCAGCCCCGAGGCCCGCACCTTCAGGCCTGCCGTGCTCTGTGCCTCTGCCGTGTCATCTGAGCTCACCGCCCCAGTACACATCTCGGCTCAGTGTCTTCTCTCTGCAGCCCCTGCCGTCGTTCCCCGTGAGTTCAGCAGCCGCCCAGCACCTCACCCTTGAGGTCCTCTGGCTTAGGTCTGTCTTTTCGTCCTCCCCTCCGAGCCACCCTCCCCCATGCTCACACCCTTGAGTACTTCCTAAGTACCCACCCCACCTCTACCTTAAGCATCCTACTAAACCCTCTTCCTCCTCCTTACTTCCGGCTCCAGCAGTCCCTCAACCGCATCAAGACCCCTGAGCCCTCATGCTTTCTCACCATCATCATCACCCTTTTTCTATCTCCCACAGCACAGTTTACCCCCTTACCCAGACAGGTTTGATGCCTTTATTACAGGTGTTCCTCTGCAAACTCCCTTAACCCTCTCATCTCTTCACTGTGACCCCAGGTAAAGCCCATACGGGGCCTAATCCACACCAGAACCCGAGCTGGTGGTCAGGGCTTCAGAGATGCATCTCTTTTTCCTACCTGGTTTGACTTTAAAGCTGTGGCCACAGATCTCAGATGGAACCTCCAAACTCCAAACGTATGGGGAGCCAGTATACTTCTCTAATACATTCACGTTTTCTATTTTTCATAGCTTCTTCTCTTCTCTCAAAACTCTATGCATCCCCACAGCTCCCTTCATGCCCCAGCTGCTGTCTTGCCTCACTGAGAAGGAGCCCGTCCTCTGTCCACCATCAGAAGGAGCACCCTGCCTCTGTCCCCCCGCCTCTCCCCTGCCACCTGGAGGAACGGTCCTCGCCTTGCCCACTGGAGCCGTCACCCCTCCTCCCAGGACACGGGCAGCATCCATTTCTCCCTCTTTCATACCTGATCCTGTCAGCACACAGAATCACCTCCATCACCCCGTCATCAGGGAGACCAAGGAGCAAACACTTGTACCAGAGACTGTCTCGGTATTTTACATACAAACCCCAACTTAGTCCTCATAATTATCCTGTGAGGAGGGTATTATCTTCATTTTATAGACCAGGAAATTGAGGCACCTGCTCAGACTCCCACCCAGGTGCTTGTGACCACTGCGCCGACTTCCTCTCTAGGAGTTCCTAACTTTCAAAACAGAAACGCTCCAGTACACTGCACACCCCAGCCCACCCCACTCAATATCCCGGCTCTGCTTCACAGCGGAACGTCTTGGAAGAGTTGCCTTACGTGGCTGGCTGTGTTCCCCCGCCTCCCATTCCCTCCTCTCCCCACCCGGTCGGCCACGTCCGTGCGTGGTGGTGCCGCCCCCTCCAGGCGCTCAGCAGCATCAGCGCCCTGGACCCCTCTGCGTCCTTCGCGGCCGCGGGCCCACACTCCCCTCACCTCTTCCCCGCCCCGCCCGCTGCTCAGTCTCCTCCTCCGGCTCCTCTGCTATCAGAGGGGGCACCACCCCTCCCGCCTCCCCTCCACGGCGCCTTCTGTGTTCCAGTGGCTGTGAAATGCCATCTATTCGCACCAGCACCCACATCGCTAGCTCTGAGCTCCACCTAGAACTCAGGGGCTGTACACCCAACCACCCGGACATCTCCACGTGGATGGGGACAGGCCTCTCAACCTCAGTGCACCCAGAGAGAATTCACCGTCTCCCCGAAACCTGCATTTCTGCAGGCGTCACCACCATTCACCTGGCTGCCCAAGGCCCACACCTAGAGCTTGTTCTTTCCCTTGCTCTCCAAATTCAGTCCCTCAGCAAGTCCTGAGGCTTCTTCGTCCAGAACATTTCATGTATTACTTCACCGTCCCCCCCGCCAACCACCCTGGTCTGAGCCCCAACCTGGCCTCTGTGGACTCTGGTAACAGCTGCCAGCCTGACACCTGCTGTCACCCTGGCCCCATCTGATTTGCTCTTCGCATCACAGGTTCTTTTTAAGATATAAATCCGGCCATGCCCATCCCCCTTCTTCTTTTTTTTTTTTTTTTTTTTTGCAGTACGCGGGCCTCTCACCGCTGTGGCCTCTCCCGCCGCGGAGCACAGGCTCCGGACGCGCAGGCTCAGCGGCCATGGCTCACAGGCCCAGCCGCTCCGCGGCACGTGGGATCCTCCCGGACCGGTGCACGAACCTGCGTCCCCTGCATCGGCAGGCGGACTCTCAACCACTGTGCCACCGGGGAAGCCCCCATCCCCCTTCTTAAAACCCTCCCGTGACTTCCCACTGCACTTACACTGAAATCCACCATGCTCTCCTTCCCCTGTCCCCGTGTGCCTCAGTGACCCTGTGATCCCTTCTGTGGGAAGACACCCAGATGAAACCTTCCTCCACCCCTATATGGTGCCATCTCCCACATGGCCCCCTTGGGGATTCCTGGCCGACCACCAGAATCAAACGGTTTGTTTTCACATAGTCTGCACTGTCTGAAAACGAAATGCAGGCCTTTCCTGCGGAGGTCTGTGGGGCTTCCTCCTGTCTTGCATTCAGATCTCAGAAATAACCATCTTTCAGAGTTGCCTGCTCTGACTACTTACTGTAGCCCCCACTGGGGCCTTCACATGACCCAGTTGTAACCCTCTGATTTCTTTCTGGTATTAGTTTCGGGGGGAAGGGACCTGCCTCAGTTCACTGCTTGATCCCCTGCTCCTAGAACCGTTCCTGGCAGGTGGAGGGACGCGGTAACCATGAGTTGAATGAACGGATAAGTAGATGAAGGGATGAAGGACCTGAGATGTTAAATATAAATGTTGAAACACTTATTGGGGTCTCTCTTTGAGGTTAAAGAGTAAAAGTGAAAGCATACTCCTGAGAGCTGAACTCTTGCTTCCCTCCAGGCTCTTGGTCCAGCTAAGTATCCGAACGTTCGCCTCCAGTGGCCTGGTTTACTACATGGCTCATCAGAACCAGGTTGACTACGCCACGCTCCAGCTGCACGGGGGCTGCCTCCACTTCATGTTTGATCTTGGGAAGGGCAGGACAAAAGTCTCGCACCCTGCGCTGCTCAGTGACGGCCAGTGGCACACGGTACGCTCTCAGGAAGCTGTGATCACTCGTTCTGAGTTTTGCTCCACCTGTCCCTAGTGTCCACTCCATTTCACGGTAGTGGGATCATCCCCTTTGATTTCCAGCTTGCTTTTTGTCTGATATCTGCCCCACAGAATGTAAACTCCTTGCGGGCAGGGACCTTTTCTGCTTCTGGAAATACCCCCAGGGCCTCACTCAGTGCCTGACACTTAGTAGGCACTCAGCAAACATTGGTAGAATGAACAGAAGGCACCAGAAATGTCCTTGGCTTGACGAGAAGTAAATCAAGCCCAGGGTGGCATGAATGGGCCAAACCTGACATCATGGCATTTGTGTCCTTGTGACTAGGACTCTGGAGCACACTGTATTCTTTTTGTTTTTCAATTTTTGAATTTTATTTTGTTTTTTTTATACAGCAGGTTCTTATTAGTTATCCATTTTATACATATTAGAGTATACATGTCAATCCCAATCTCCCAATTCATCACACCACCACTCCCCGACCCCCGCCACTTTCCCCCCTTGGTGTCCATGTTTGTTCTCCACATCTGTGTCTCAATTTCTGCCCTGCGAACCCGTTCATCTGTACCATTTTTCTAGATTCCACATATATGCGTTAGTATACAATATTTGTTTTTCTCTTTCTGACTTACTTCACTCTATATGGCAGTCCCTAGATTCATCCACGCTTCTACAAATGACCCAGTTTCGTTCCTTTTTATGGCTGAGTAATATTCTGTTGTATATATGTACCACATCTTCTTTATCCATTCGTCTGTCGATGGGCATTTAGGTTGCTTCCATGACCTGGGTATTGTAAATAGTGCTGCAATGAACATTGGGGTGCATGTCTCTTTTTGAATTATGGTTTTCTCCGGGTGTATGCCCAATAGTGAGATTGCTGGGTGTATGGTAATTCTTTTTAGTTTTTTTTTTTTTTTTTTTTTTTTTTGCTGTACGCGGGCCTCTCACTGCTGTGGCCTCTCCCGTTGCGGAGCACAGGCTCCGGACACACAGGCTCCGCGGCCATGGCTCGCGGGCCCAGCCGCTCCGCGGCACGTGGGACCTTCCGGGATCGGGGCACGAACCCGCGTCCCCTGCATCGGCAGGCGGACTCTCAACCACTGCGCCACCAGGGAAGCCCTCTTTTTAGTTTTTTAAGGAGCCTCCATACTGTTCTCCCTAGGGGCTGTATCAATTTACATTCCCACCAGCAGTGCAAGAGGGTTCCCTTTTCTCCACACCCTCTCCAGCATTTGTTGTTTGTAGATTTTCTGATGATGCCCATTCTAACTGGTGTGAGGTGATACTTCTTTGTAGTTTTTATTTTTGTTTCTCTAATAACTAGTGATGTTGAGCAGCTTTTCATGTGCTTCTTGTCCATCTGTATGTCTTCTTTGGAGAAATGTCTCTTTAGGTCTTCTGCCCATTTTTGGATTGGGTTTTTTTTTTAATACTGAGCTGCATGAGCTGTTTATATATTTTGGAGATCAATCCTTTGTCCATTCATTCGTTTGCAAATATTTTCTCCCATTCTGAGGGTTGTCTTTTCGTCTTGTTTGTAGTTTCCTTTGCTTTTTAAAAGCTTTTAAGTTTCATTAGGTCCCATTTGTTTATTTTTGTTTTTATTTCCATTACTTTAGGAGGTGGATCCAAAAAGATCTTGCTGTGATTTATGTCAGTGTGCTTCCTATGTCTTCCTCTAAGAGTTTTATAGTGTCCAGTCTTACATTTAGGTCTCTAATCCATTTTGAGTTTATTTTTGTGTATGGTGTTAGGGAGTGTTCTAATTTCATTGTTTTACATGTAGCTGTCCAGTTTTCCCAGCACCACTTATTGAAGAAGCTGTCTTTTCTCCATTGTATATCCTTGCCTCCGTTGCCATAGATTAGTTGCCCATAGGTGCGTGGGTTTATCTCTGGGCTTTCTATCCTGTTCCATTGATCTATATTTCTGTTTTTGGAGCACGCTGTGTTCTAACCGGCTCCAGGCTCAGCCTCCTTTCAACACCAACTGTGTGAAAACCTGAGCCATCCTTTAGGATTTCATTCAGGTTATTACTGCTATTTCTCAGATTCCTTAGAAATTATGCATGTTTTCACATTGCTCTAGGTCAAGACAGAGTACTTTAAAAGGAAGGGCTTCATGACGGTTGACGGCCAGGAATCGCCCATGGTGACCACGGGGGGAGATGCTACCACGTTGGATGTGGAAGGAAAGTTGTACCTAGGAGGCCTTCCCTCCGAGTACAGGGCCAGGAACATTGGAAATGTAAGCAGCATTTTCTCTCTGGGCCCATTTTGCCTTTATTGTGGTTGTGTTTGTTTTGTGGAGGAATATGTTTATGTTTAAATTATCTCGTTTGGGCCCAGGGCTTGGCTGCAAGATGCATGCCTTTCAAACCACATTCCTAGATTGTGTGATGGAGCTCTTCCTTGAAGCCCAACCAGCCTTCCTGCTGGTTAGTTAACAGTTCCCTTTCTACAGCCATTTAGCCCCAGTACAGTGCAGGAAAGTCTGGCAAATTTGTATTTGCAGATTAGAAAACCCCACATTCTTGATTTCCACAATATTTACTCAAAATAATATAAAACCCTTTTACTACATTATAGTAGCTTTAAGTTAGACATTCATGTGAGGTGTTGTGGCAATTAGACTTTTAAAAGCGAAAGGTAGTATTTTAATGTGTTTTGTTGAAGTGTAGGGAAAATTTGTGCTTGCCTTTCTCGTTGTCCTCACCATCATCTACCCCTGCATCATTTGGCTTAGATCACCCACAGCATCCCTGCTTGCATTGGGGAGGTGACAGTGAACAGCAAACGGCTGGACAAGGACAGCCCAGTATCTGCATTTGCAGTAAACAGGTGCTATGCAGCGGCCCAGGAAGGAACTTTCTTTGAAGGAAGTGGATATGCAGCCCTTGGTACGTATAATCAACAATCTCGGAAGAAATCTCTGGGGACGCACCTGCACTCCTAAGGTGATATGGATCCAAGAATTGTGATAGGACAGGACCCACTGCACAAGCTGCAGCGAGACCACGTTTCGTGAGGTGTTCTAGTGTATTCTGGTTTCTCAGCTTCTAGCGTAAAAGCCTTCTCACCTCTTGTGCTATCCAGATGGCTTCCTCCCACCAGGGGTGGTGCCACTCCAGACAGAGCGCAGCGTGTGGTGCCGGTATCATCTGTACTTTCCCCAGATTTACATACGGCATACTTTCCCTGTCCAAGTTAATTAGGACCTTTGAATTCAGAATCAGTAGCATAAAATGTCTGGACCAGCCAGCCAAATGTGAGTCAGATTTGATGAAGAAATTAACTCCACTGAGATTGTTGAAATATTAATCAGTTATAAGTAGAGGAATGTAAATCTCTAAAATGCCTTAGAATGTAAAGTCCTCAAGGCTTAGAACTAGCCCTTGTAATACATCTTACATGCTCTCCCCATTTTAGATGCTTGATTTGCTGGCTAACTTCCTGTTTGCACTCAGAACCGTGCTTCTCTGGCCCCTGTTCTTCTATCACAGGGAACTAATTTCTGGGCTCCTTTGCCCGGGGCTTCCAGGAAGGCTCTAGTGGAAGACTGAGGTTGGGAGGGAGGAGGGGAAGAGCCAGCAAGCTTCCTTCCTTCACTAGGTGCTTCTGAGATCTAGTAGCGCCACCTCCTCCCAGTTTTCCTTCAGCCCTGGGCATGGTACCAACTGCCTGCTATGGCTAATACCCCTAACCTATTTCAGCTGTTTTATCACCTGAATGAAAAATGCATTCAATTAAAAAAAAGCCTAGTGTGGACTCTGACTAATATACTCAGCAAATGACATACCCAGTAAGTAGATATTGGGAAAATAAAGTGCATTCTTCCTGGGTAGATGATGATGGAGCTACATGGATCAAATCCCTTGTGATTTTTTTACCCACATGGCTGTAGCTGAGAGGATGTGCCTGCCTCGGTTCTAGTCAGCTTCATCCTACAGAAGTGCAAGCTGAGGCTCGGGGGTTGGAAATGACTTGCTGGTGGGGGTGGAGCCCAAATGCACAGCCAGCCAGCCCAGCCTGAGGCCATTCTGAGCCTGGGCCTTCCTGGGCAGGGCAGGCCTCACCACCAACTGGGGGTCTTCCTTGGTTTTTCAGTCAAAGAAGGCTACAAAGTACGATCAGATGTGAACATTACCCTGGAGTTTCGCACCTCCTCAGAGAATGGTGTCCTCCTGGGCATCAGCAACGCCAAAGTGGATGCCATCGGATTAGAGATTGTAAACGGCAAGGTGGGTGCTGAGTCTGGATGGGATCCCCCCGCCTCACCCCAGTGTCAGAGACAAAGCAGTTAAGAAACAGTAGACACATCTAGAACCAAATTTCCAATTATTCACTTTAATGGAATGGAGAAAAGGTTGATTAATATTTAAAAATAGATAATCCTAAAAAAGCTTTTTAAAAATAATCTTTTATACTTTTGAAATTAAATGTAAAGCAAAACTGTAACTACAATACAAAAAACTTTTTTTTCCCCTGAAAACCATCTGAAAGTAAGTTACCAACCAAATGCCCCACTCTCCCTAATATTTGTTAACTTTTTATTTGGAAATCATTATAGATGATAAGAAGCTGCAATGTAATGTACAGGGAGGTCCTCATGTGCCCTTCACCTAGGTTTCTCCAGGGTTAGCATCCTGCATAACTAGTACATCAAATCTATAAAACTGACATTGGCTCAATCCACAGAGGTTATTCAGTTACGCTAGTTACACGTGTTTACGAGAGTGTGTGTAGCTCTTTACAATTTTATCACACGGGCAGCTTCATGTAACCACCACAATCAGGATGATGGTACCATTACCACAAGGCTCCCTCAAGCCACCCCCTTCATACCCACACCGACTCCCTCCCCCTGCATCCCTCACCCCTGCAACCACTGATCTGCTTTCTGTCGCTCTGATTGTTTATTCACAGCTGTTACATAAATTAAATCATGTAGTATGTATTCTCTTGAGATTGGTTTTTTACACTCTCTCATTTCCTTGCAGTTTATCCAGGTTTGTTGTGAGTATCGATGACAATTCATTTCTTTTTATTACAGAGTATTCCATAAGATGGATGCACAACGGTCTAATTTTTTTAATACAAAAACATAATTGTTTTCTATAACTTCCTTATCCCCAGAGGGCCAGATGAGAACTTGGGAAGGTCTGCTATACCACTCATCAGACATGGGGAGTCAAGGTGGTGGTCTCTCGGGTCCTCTCTCTCCCTAATGCACTTTTACTGCACTGTGGTCAACTCATGTTGTTGTGGGATTATGATGCTTGACTCTTCCTGAGCTACTTACTGCCTCCTGGAAGGCAAGGAACAAGTCTCTTGATTCTCCCAAACTTATTAGCTTGTTTCTCGTATTTCCCTACTTACTCCCCACTGGGACTTTGGCCCCTAGGATATCCTAGAATGGGGGTGGGGAGGATATAATAAAGTCACAAGTCCTTCACCTCTTCTCCCCCTTTATGTCATCTTCATGTTGAAACAAAAGTGCCTTTACATCCTATTGCTGCCGCTCTGCACTGTGGCTTATAGCCAACATCTTTTCTTAGCTGTACTTCAAAAGAATTTTGAAAATTTTTTTATCCATTTGTACATTTAAAAAATTTTTATTTTATTTATTAATTTATTTTTGGCTGTGTTGGGTCTTTGTTGCTGCGTGCGGGCTTTCTCTAGTTGTGGCGAGCGGGGGCTACTCCTTGCTGCGGTGTGCGGGCTTCTCACTGCGGTGGCTTCTCGTTGTGGAGCACGGGCTCCAGGCGCGCGGGCTTCAGTAGCTGTGGCTCACAGGCTCTAGAGCACAGGCTCAGTAGTTGCAGCTCACTGGCTTAGTTACTCCGCGGCATGTGGGATCTTTCTGGACCAGAGCTCAAATCCACATCCCCCGCCTTGGCAGGCGGACTCCTAACCACTGCGCCACCAGGGAAGCCCCGTTTGCACATTTTTATGTGACATCTGAAAAATGTTATCAGAAGTGTTAACAGTTGCAAAAATGTAATTTCTTATGTATTGTATATTTTACTTCTATTATTGGCTTATTATTTATTCTTTTAAAAATATTTCTAGTGGCTGCCCAAGTCTTTACAGTATATCTCTTTAATTTGTCACAGTCTACCTTGAAATGAGTAGCTTCACATATAGCATAAGAACCTTACAACAGGATAGTCATAATTCTTACCTCTCACCTTCTGCACGTCTCCAATTTTTTGTGCTACCACTTGCTGTAGGAGAGCATCTATGGTTTGTCAGAAGGGAGTTAGTAAATGTTCCTTCACAGGTGCTATAGGAACTGACACCCTCAGTAAACCCAGGGGCTCCTGTTGTGCTGAAAATGAGGCACTGATCTGAGGATGCAATGCTAAGATCGTGGCTCAGGCTTGTTCCCATGGAGGTGGCCATTTTCCATTCTGAAACCTCGGGAATAGGATAGCATCAGAATCCTTAAGAGGCTATTTTTCAAAACCATTGTTTGTTTTTCATAGTTAGCCCTCCTTTTTATTTTTTATTTATTTATTTTTTTTTTTCTTTTTGCGGTATGCGGGCCTCTCACTGTTGTGGCCTCTCCTGTTGCGGAGCACAGGCTCCGGATGCGCAGGCCCAGCGGCCGTGGCTCACGGGCCCACCCGCTCTGCGGCATATGGGATCCTCCCAGACCGGGGCACGAACCCGTGTCCCCTGCATCGGCAGGCGGACTCTCAACCACTGCGCCACCAGGGAGGCCCAGCCCTCCTTTTTAGAAGAATGCTCTGATTTTTTCCACTCCACGAACATTATGTGAATGGACTGTGTTCCTTAAATAGGGAAAAATTCACCAAGATATTTGCTGTGTCTATTGTTTGTTTAGCTCTTGTTTCACGTTAACAATGGTGCTGGTAGGATAACAGCCACATACGAACCCAAAGCTCCCAATACTCTCTGTGATGGAAAATGGCACACACTTCAGGCAAACAAAAGCAAACATCGTGTGGTTCTGATTGTCGATGGGAATGCAGTTCGAGCTGAAAGTCTACACACCCAGTCTACCTCTGCTGACACCAACAATCCCATTTATGTTGGTGGCTATCCTGGTGCGTATGTCGTCTGCTCTGCTCATTCACTTTTGAGGGGCATTGCCACTGGGGAAAGTCTTAGTTCATGTGGATATAGAATAGGGATGAAGAAAAATACATGGCTTGGGTGATAAATCCTTTACCATTTTAGAAAGTCTATTTCAAATTCCTAGGAATTCTTGGAAAAATTAAAATAAGCTACACACATAAGGTAATCACTAGGTAAGACTCCGAGAACATCGGATGTGATGTACAGGAAGCTGGATGACTTCACTGAGAAAGATCTTCTCAGATGACCCCCAAGTTGGGAATCATTTTAGGGGTCAGTAATCATTTTAGAGGACAAACATGTGTCCTATGCTCTCACATCGATTTCTGGATTCAAATTATGAATTTTAGATGTTCCAAGTAATTGATACAAATGTTAATAAAATAAAAATCCCTTTTATGACTTTTTAAGTCACTATACCTTAAAATTGTTTACTAGTAGTTTTCTATGAATTCTGCTATCACTGAAGCCACTTATGTAGAAAAATATTCTTCTAATTTTGATCTGGAAACCACAAGAAGTTATTTTTGTTCCTATTGTGCTACCTATGTCATTTAGCAAAATTTAACACTATTTATCTTCTCTTCTTTCCCAAACAGCTGATGTAAAGCAAAACTGCCTGAGCAGCCAGACCTCCTTCCGGGGCTGTTTGAGAAAACTCACTCTAATTAAGGGCCCACAAGTGCAATCCTATGACTTCAGCACAGCTTTTGACCTACAAGGAGTTTTCCCTCATTCCTGTCCTGGGACTGAGTCCTGAACTTTGGGGAACTCCTCAGTTGGGAATCATCATTTATATTTTGAGGAGAATTATTTGGTGAATTAAAACCTTTACAGTTCAGATTTCATTTCCAACTCAGGTTAAATGTTCCCAGAGAGAAATTTTTTGTTTATGTCAAACTAAAACCACATGTACAACAAATACCTCTATTAAATAGTTTAAAATGTAAATTGAATTCACTGGCTCTTTCTTTAAAGTTTTTTAAATGAAACTTTAAAAATGTTGAATATTCTATTGACTACTTGACAGTATTTCATGTTTTGCATTTTGAACTTTTAAAAAATAAAATATCACTATAGACGATAATAGATTAGAGCAGAGTATGAATACTTTCATTTCTTTATCAAGATTTTAAGCTCCAATTCCTACAAAGAACATGTATTCAATAATACTACTGGGTACGTTCCAGCAGAGGGCACCAGCTGTTGGCCCCAAAAGCACTTTAAACACCAGCAAGTCACAGGGCAAAGGGAACACAGGAAGAAGGCAGAGCCTCCTCTAGACATATCCTTGTTTGGTAAGGACCTAACCTAACAGAGTATTTTCCAAACGAAAGAAAAAAAAAAGTGGCCTCATAACTCGTTAGCTCTTCTTTTACTGTTAATTTTATTTTCACTCCTTGGGATGAGACAGTTTTCCTTGATCAGCTACTTTTTCTGGGAGAATGTGTGTAAATTCCAGAAGGAGGAAAATTTTAAAGCCATAAATATATTTTAACGAACTAAGCAGTTTTAAACTAAGATCTCTGAAGGATCATTTAATTCCCTGCAAATATATTTTAGTTTTGCTCTGCAGCCGTGGCTGGAGTCAAAATGGCTAGTATTCCATTTGCTTCAGAAAAATGACTGCACTTTGCAAATGCTTACTTGAAGAGAGGTCTCTACCACTCTTAGAAATGACCTGCTTTTATAATATGGAAGGTGATAGGTTCAGTTTCTATTTCTGTGAGAGATTTTAATTTCATAAACAAGGAAGACAACTGTGGTCCTGGGCCCTGTCCTTCTGTGCCTTGCTCATGTTTGTGAACCCTTGTAGCGATCTGCACCTCCTGGCTGATGCAATTCCTTCCCAGTAAACAACTGCATGAAGATATTAGGAAAGGTAGCAGCCAACTGTGGGAGTGCTGTCTGTTCTATAGCATCTGGCAATTTAAGGAATTCAGACAACTGCAGACTTAAGGCAGCTCACTTGGCAGCTGGATTAGGAAAAGGGCATTTGCCATCCCAGCAGTGAAAATGCACAAGGGGCCCCCTCACTGTGCCGTGGGTGGCCTTTCTGTTCATGTTTCTATGGAAACCATCTACAGCGGGAGATGACGGCTCAGACATTCTAGACCTTGGTTCATCACACTGGGTGAGGAAAAGATGCAAACCAGGACAGACAGCAGGTTGTAGAGTTGCCATGGGCTTTTGCCCCTCTCTCCCCCTCCCCACTTGTTAATAAAGCTAAAGCAGAGTTTGGGCCTTTCGTGGTTATAACTATTCCCAAGGCCTCTCTTAGAAGACCCCCTCAAGGGAGCACCCAGCTCTCTCCCCTTTGGCCTTTACAGAGCACGAGTAGAGCCACCCTTGGTTTGGCTGTCTCCCCATGATGGTAAAGAACCTGGGCTCCAGCTCAGACACCTGGCTCTGACTCTCACTGCAGGGCCTTATGCTGGTTCCTTAACCTCTCTCAGCAAGGCAGGATTCAGGTCTTTAGTGTAAGGTTGCCTGATAAACTACAGGACACCCAGTTAAATTTGAATTTCAGATAAACAATGAACATGTTTTTAACTATTCCACAATATCATATATATATATATATATATATATATATATATATTTTTTTTTTTTTTTTTTTTTTTTTTCCGTACGTGGGCCTCTCACTGTTGTGGCCTCTCCCGTTGCGGAGCACAGGCTCCGGATGCGCAGGCTCAGCGGCCATGGCTCACGGGCCCAGCCGCTCCGCGGCATATGGGATCCTCCCAGACCGGGGCACGAACCCGTATCTCCTGCATCGGCAGGCGGACTCTCAACCACTGCGCCACCAGGGAGGCCCTATCATATATTTTTTATTTGCTAAATCTGGCAATCCCACTTTACAGGCTCCAAGGGCCTAGAAAGATTGATACCCCTTCCCTCCCTACCAAATAATTCAAAAAAAATGTTTAAATCTACACCTTAAAAGACATGCAATATAACTTGCTGAAGATCATACTTTTCCCATGATGCTTTTATTGAAACATCAGATTATTTTCAAAACCTATTTTTGGTGGCCCAAGCATTTGCTTAGTTTGTTAATCCATCACTGTTTTTAAAAATTGTGGTAAAATATAGATAGCATAAAACCATTTTTACTGGGGCTCCCCTGGTGGTGCAGTAGTCAAGAATCCACCTGCCAATGCAGGGGACACGGGTTCAAGCCCTGGTCTGGGAAGATCCCACGTGCCACGGAGCAACTAAGCCTGTGTGCCACAACTACTGAGCCTGCGATCTAGAGCCCGTGTGCCACAACTACTGAGCCCACACGCCTAGAGCTGGTGCTCCACAACAAGAGGCGGCACTGTAATGAGAAGCCCACGCACCACAACCAAGAGCAACCACTGCTTGCTGCAACTAAAGAAAGCCCGCGAGCAGCAACGAAGACCCAACAGAGCCAAAAATAAATAAATTTATTAAAAAAACATTTTTACCACTATCTTAACCACTTTTTAAGTTATTTAACCACTATTTTAACCATTTTTAAGTGTATAGTTCTCTGGTTTTAGGTACTTTTTTTTTTTTTTTTTTTTTGCGGTACGCAGGCCTCTCACTGTTGTGGCCTCTCCCGTTGCAGAGCACAGGCTCCGGACGCGCAGGCTCAGCAGCCATGGCTCACGGGCCCAGCCGCTCCGCAGCATGTGGGATCTTCCCGGACCGGGGCACGAACCCGTGTCCCCTGCATCGGCAGGCGGCCTCTCAACCACTGCGCCACCAGGGAAGCCCTTCAGTGCTGTTTCTAAGCCTCAATCTTCTACCTGTAAGGTGTAGTTATGATACCAACCATGGAAAGGCATATATTTGGAAATATTACTAAAATTGACTCAAAAAGAAGGAGAAAATCTGGATAAGCAAATAACACTGACCTTAATCCTCAGTGAGATATAATCCTCAGTCAAACCTGCTGGCAAAAAAAAGTGCAAGGATCAGTTGGTTTAAAGACAAGCTTTATTAAACACCAGCAACAAGAAAAAGAAAACTAACCAATGCATTTAACACAGCTGGTATAACCTTTATGAGGCCTGATTTATATAATACCTTATTGATTTTCCTATATTATCTGTCTCTACAACCATCTCTAAAAGGATGCATCATAATTAGGGATGATGTACACGTGACTGGATATGGAACAACCATATTCAACACAGGCTTATGAATTAAGTGCCAGTTTAGTATCCAAACCAGAAATTGAGATGAAAATAGATTAAATGCCCTGTTAGAATTGATGGGCCAGGAGGCATGTGTATTCTCACCTTAGAACACTATAAATCAAGGGCTAAGTTGTGGTACCATGAGAAAGACAGGTCTGGGAAGGTTTAAAGAGGTAGCTGTAACTAGGCTTTGCAGAATGCACACGAGCAGCTTTTGTGGGCCACAGACAATTTACAAAGTGCTTTCTTATGCACGGTGTTGTTTGGGTCTAGAGAGGAGGTGTGGAACCATGACACCTGGGTCTAAGCTGCCCAGCTGAAAGAAAGGGGAGTGTTAGGAATAATGGGGGGCAGGTGGGAGAACGGGCAGGTGGAGAGAGAACAGAGTGGATGGGGCCTAATCACGGAGAGCCCAAAAGTTAAGGAGGTAGGAAGGAGACTGGATGCAATGCCTTATGAAGTGTCAGGGTTTTCCATTAGGAGAGTGGTGTGATGAAACGGTGCATTTGAAATCATAAACTAGCTGGAGAGTGCAGCCTGAGTCAGCCAGTTGAGCAACACTACTTGAGTGGTGGCTGATACCAGGGCAGTGATAAAGGACAAGAGAGGTGTATAGGAACGTTAGAGGCTCCAGCAGTGCATTAGCTTTAGGCAGTAAAGGATCGGGAGCTTGGACAATGAGAACGGTGGTTCCACAGACAGGAGGTAAATTGAGAAAAATTATGAACTTAAGCTTTGAATGTATTGAATTTGAGAGAATGGTGAGAACATCTGAATGGAGGTGTCTCAGCCAGCTGGCTGGATTAAGGACTGGCCCAGGACTCTTCTCACTACTGCAAGCTTTGTCATTTATATATCAAACAGTATTTGTCTTTCTCTGTATGACTTACTTCACTATGCATAATACCCTCCAATTCCACCCATGTTGTTGCAAAAGAGCAAAATTTCATTCTTTTTTAATTTTTAATGGCTGAATTCCACTGTATGTACATGTACCACATCTTTATCCATTTGTCTGTTGATGGACACTTGTGTTGCTTCCATATCTTGGATACTGTAAATAATGCTACTACATTGCTATATTGCAATGCTACACTGGAGTGCATGTATCTTTTCAAATTAGTATTTTTGTTTTTTAATGGTTCTTATTTACGCTCATTTTCCCCCTCAGATTGTACGTGCTCCTCAACAATCTGTTAATTGGTTCATAGCTCCTGGAAGGTCTATATTGTGTTGGATATTTCTTGGGCATTTCTCCCAGAGCTAAAATAATTAGGACCTATGGGAGATTATTAGTAGATAATTGTTGAGTTGAATATTAGTTTATCTTTTTTTCCCAAAAATACCTCAGCAGTGTAGTTCTTCCTATAAATTTCAAAAGTTCTTTGCAAATGTAATTCCTCTGAGCCATCTAATAAGCATAGAGCAAATGGCAGAATAAGCCTCTTTTGCAAGATATTCCCAAAAGAAGTTCTAAAGGCCGAACAGTTTTCATAATATCAATACGTAGTGAAATTTTCAGCTTAATATTCTGAAGTGTCAAAACTATCAGGATTTTTTCAAACTGTGACAAAGACATAGCTCATGTTCCTTTCAAACTCTCTCAGGGTCCAGCAATGGGACCATCACTGTTGTCTGAAGCAAGGACTTGGGTAAAAACATAATGGAAATCATTTTTTTCTCTCTGAGTAACACAATTTAGAAATAATATTTTCTTCTCAGAGTATATATAGTGGGTAATATTTAATTATAACGTATTAAAACACAAACTCCCATCTTGAATATTGAAAAGCTGTGGTGGTCCCTGTTTACATAATTAGAGGAATTTCATTGACATGAAAGAGTAAAGTTTATGGCAGTTTGTTTTAGTCAGAACCATTATAAACATCAAGCATTTCATCAACAATTTAATTTTTAGCATGTGTTCAAAGTCCAAATGTGACTGTCTGTTATGAATAAAAACATAGTAAAAACTTTAATAAAAATTGAAAAGCACTGAGTTGTGTCCCAATAGGTGCTGAACAATTAGGGAAAGAACATCAGTCAAGGGAGCAGATGGGAGCTTGTGAGGAACAGACACACCAGAGGTTACATGTGGTGTGTAACCAAAATGGTGTGTATCCATTTGCAACCAGACTAGAAAGGTAAGCAGGATTTAGGTGTGGTTAGGAAATTAATGAGTCTGATTAAATGTATTAAGTTGATTTAAATGTAATTCTGGGACTTCCCTGGTGGCGCAGTGGTTAAGAAACCGCCAGCCAATGCAGGGGACACAGGTTCGAGCCCTGGTCCAGGAAGATCCCACATGCCGCAGAGCAACTAAGCCTGTGCACCACAACTACTGAGCCTGCACTCTAGAGCCTGCAAGCCACAACTACTGAGCCCACGAGCCACAACTACTAAAGCCCGCACGCCTAGAGCCTGTGCTCCACAAGAGAAGCCACCACAATGAGAAGCCCGTGCACCACAATGAAGAGTAGCCCCCGCTCGCCACAACTAGAGAAAGCCCGTGCGCAGCAATGAAGACCCAATGCAGCCAAAAATAAATAAATAAATTTATAAAAAATAAAAATTAAAAAAAATGTAATTCTGTACCTTTGAAGTTTGATTAAATTGATCATGGAGTTTAAGAAAAAAATACGAGTGAGAAAGGCAAAATGTGGAAAATCATCTGGCAGGCTAAACTCACTAAGTCTGGCTGGAAAAAAATGTTCAAACTCAGAACACTCTGTGAAAATCTTTCAATCTTCTAGGTGAGATCAGAAGTGAACTGAAGAAAGCACTTCTTAATAGGCTAACCTAAAAGAGAACACTTTTTCCTCCTCTTGTTGTTATACTGGAATTGAGTAAAGTTGGGGAGAAAAAGGAGAGGAATCCTAAAATGGTAAAGTGACTAGACAAATCAGTGAATTATTGCTGACTTATAGCAATTCCCGAAGTCAAGTGAAAGGTATGCATTTGTGTGTGTGTGTATGTATGTGTGTGTGTGTGTGCGTGTGTGTGTGTGTGTGTGTTTTAGTTGATATATAACCAACAGAAAGTGGGATAGAACTTATGGTCTGAACATAACCTAGTCGATTTCTTACTAAAACACAAAACATCAACAATTCTTCAGTGACGTATAATAGGACCCAGGGTCTACAATACATAACATTCACATTTGTTATGTCCAGGATACAACTCAAAATCTTTCAACATATTGATACATACAACCAGGAAAATAGGGCCAATTCTCAAGGGGAAAAAAATGCCAACCTCAAAATGGAACTAAAAGACAAAAACCTTAAAGCAATGATTATATCTATGCTACATAAGGTCAGGGTAAATACATCTGAAATGAATGAAATGATACAAATTCTCAACAGAGAAATGGAAAATAGAAAAAGGAACCGACTGAAAATTACTGAACTGAAAAATACAATATCTGAAGTGAAAAAAATCACTGGATAGTCTCAATATCAGAATGTAGATGGTAAAGGAAAGGGTCAGCAAACTTGAAAATAGAACAATGAAAATTATCCAACATAACAAACAGAGAGATAAAAGATTGAAAAAAACCCCAGAGTGTCAGGTAGATAACTTCTACAGATCTATCATAATTGGAGCCCCATAGGCAGAAGAGAGAGTGGTTGGAACAAAATTTTTTCATCAAGAATGACAAAAAGTCCCCCAAATGTAGTGAAATACATACATTTACAGATTCAGAACACTCAGCAAACTCCATACAGAAAAATTTCAAAGAAAACAATGCCTCAACACAATAATCAAACTTCTAAAATCCAAAAGTAATTGAAGAATTATTGAAATCAGCTAGAGGAAAAAAGCACACATTACATACCGAGGAACAATGATTCAAATATCTATGAATTTCTCAGGAGAAATCCCAAAGGCCAGAAGATAGCAGAACTACATCTTTAATGTACAAAAAGAAAAGAGTTTATCAACCCAGAATTCTACATCCAGTGAAAATATAAAAGTATCTTTCAGGGCTTCCCTGGTGGCACAGTGGTTGAGAGTCCACCTGCCGATGCAGGGGACACAGGTTCGTGCCCCAGTCCAGGAAGATCCCACATGCCACAGAGCGGCTAGGCCCGTGAGCCATGGCCGCTGAGCCTGTGCGTCCGGAGCCTGTGCTCCGCAACGGGAGAGGCCACAACAGTGAGAGGCCTGCATACTGCAAAAAACAACAACAAAAAAACAACAAAAAAAAGTATCTTTCAGAGATAAAAGCAAAATAAGGACATTCTCAGATGAAAGAAAACAAAAGATAATTCATCAGGAGCAGTCCTGCTCTTGTATCCAGAATATATAAAGAACTCTTATAACTCAATAATAATACAAACAACCCAATTAAAAATGAGCAAAAGATATGAATGGATACTTCACAAAAGAAGAAATATGAATGACCAAATGCAGAAGAAAAGACTCATCATCATTAGTCATTAGGAAAATGTAAATTAAAACCAAAAAAGATTCAACTATATACTATCTAGAATGGCGAAGTGTTTACAAGGACATTGAGCAACTGTAACTCTTGTAAACTGCTGGTGGGAATATACAATGGTTCAACCACCTTGGAAAAGTTTGGTAATTTCTTTAAAAAGTTAAATATACACCCACCACATGTCCATTCTATTCTATTCTTGGTTTTTATGAGAGAGAAATAAAAACATATATCTACACAAAGACTTGTAGATACACATCCTTAGGAGATTTATTTGTAGTAGCCAAAAACTAGAAACATCCCAGATGTCCATCAATACAAGAATTGATAAAGTGTGGTATATTCATATACTGGAATATTACATAGAAATAACAAGGAATAAACAATTGATACATCAACAACATGGATGAATCTTAGAAATATCAGAATTATGCTGAATGAAAAAAGCCTTACACAAAAATACATATTGTACGATATCATTTATATAAAAAACTAGAAAATGACTGAGGTCGAGAGAGGAACAGGTTTCAAATTGGCGTGAGGAGACTTTTTGGGGTGATGGAACTGTTGACTATTTTGTTAGTGGCGATGGTTTCATGGGTCTATACATATATCAAAACCAGTCATTTTACATATCTGCTGTTTAACTGTACTTAATATACCTCAATAAAGTTGTAAAAAAAATAATTTAAAAATGTTGACAACACAAATCCTCTCTCTTTAGTCCTATGGCTATTAATAGGCTCAATTTAAATTCCACATGGGCATTTGAATTTGTTACATCAAAGCATGCTTATAACACTGAACATTCTTGCAGGGAAGACACCGTCCCTGCAATCACATTACATGAGTGACCAGGGACCTGGGGGGTTTGCAGTTCTCCATTAAGTGAAATATTCAAGGTAATTGAAATCTCTGCTTATGTCAGTATTAACTACAAATTTCCATGTGTTTCAGATTTCTCCAATTCTTACTGTCTATGAAATGATGAGAAATGAATTTTTAATTGATTGAGGATCTGGCTAGGCCCCAGGGTAGTCATTTTAAACCTGTACAAATAGCAGGTAAGAAAAGATAGAAGGCTTATATGATCTGACCCAAAACACTCTGGAAGGAAATTTTAAAAAATAAATACAATTCTTCTCAGACCTGTCTAACACGCCCATGCAGAAAACAGGAGAATATGCCAGGGAATGAATATTGAGGGCTTGGGAAGGGGTGGGCTTAGAAGCGGAGGAGGGGAATATAAGGCTGGCTAAGAGAATATTTATTGCTATGCAGGCACTTTCCCCACAAAAAATAAAACATGGTTCTTGATTTTTGTTATATATTTTTTTCTCTTACCAGTCTGATCTTAAATCATTGAGAACTCATTTCAGTCATTTCAGGTCATCGATCACTATCACTCTTAATATTATGTTTTTAATCATGTACAAAATAGTCTTTAAATACTAAAATTCCATTTTTGCTTGACTTCACACTCTGAAGACATTCAGTGTGTGTTTTTCTCAGATAAATGTTAATAAATTTCACTTCCAATCCCCTAAATGTGGATGTTCCCCAAATTTCCAATATTGACTGTCTTTCTGTTTTTCCTGTCTTTAACTTTGACCTCATCTACATATAAGGTTTCAAACATATCCGAGGTACAAAGTATTCCAAAAGATTCAAAAAGTCAATATTCACAGTCCTGACTTGTCCTTCAAAATCCAGTTCCTGCTGCTACGAAGCATTTCCACTTGGATGTGTCACCCAGCACCTCAGACTCACCTTGTCCAAACATGCCTATTTCCTCCCCACCTCTAGCCCACCCAATTAATTTCATCTCTGGATTTCCCTATTTTTATTGGTGCTACTATCATTCTTTCAATAGGTTATAAATTATCCCATTGTTAGAAATGTCAGGATAATGCTAATACTCATATCCAACGAGTCAGCCAGTGTTACTGCTTTTCCCTTCAAAATGTGTTTTGCATTCCCAACTTTATTTCCGTTTGCTAGTTTTTGTCTTTTTCCACTCATTCAATAAATACATATACAGCAATAACTATATGAGAGGCACTATTCTTGGTCCTGGGGTACGAACGAAACAGACCAAGTCACACCCCTCCTGACTTCATCTATCCTACCACCTTGGTGTCAGTCTCTTCCAGCTTGAGGGGGGCTGTCTACTCAGTGCAGCCTGCTTGCACTGCTAAAGTGCTCCTTTGCTACATCACTACGCCCCCTCTTGCCTCTCAAGGGCTCTGTAAGATAAATTCCACCCTCTTAGAGTTCCATCCCCTACAGTCTATGGAGGACCATCCCAAACTCCTTACCTCCCTGGCCCTCTGTCCAGGCCAAAATTGGATCTTTGCTTTTGGCTCATTCCCACTTCATTACTCTTGCCTGTTATACTTTTCCATCTAAAATTTATTCTTCTCATCTCTCTACATGTGACATTCTTAAATTCCCCCTCTTATGTGAATTCTTCCCAGCCCACTTCTACCTTTCTTGCCCACTTCTGAATTATTTTATCACATATACCTGGCAATTAATCATGGTTTACCTTAGGGCACCTACTGCATTGCAAAGGACTCCTTATTAACTGCATTGTTATTTATCTTTAAATGTTTGTCTTTTCACCAATCTTAAGTAGTTAAGTTAAACAATAGCTGATGCAATATATCTGACTGCAAGAAATTGCATACCAGCCTGTCCTCCCTAACTCATAAAAGTTTGACCAAACCCAAGATCAGAAAGACAGAGTTGAGCCTTGCCTCCTGTTCTCCTTGCTGGTGGACCTAGTAATAAAGCTCTTATTTCCTCAAGGCTGGTGCAATAGTATTGGCTTCCATGCGCATTGGGCAGTAAGCCCTTGCTCAGTAACAAAGGATGTTTACATTTTGTTAGAAAGAAGTGAGGGGACTTCAATCAAAGGGGAAAATATCATTTGAGAGTCTATACAATAATAGCTTAGTTGACATTTGAAGAAAAATGTAAAATATTCAATTCTCCCACTCTTTAAGATATAAGAGCTAATAATTAAAAACATTCTTAATTTCCTTATTAAGGCTTGTTTAGAAAGAGAGAAAAGATGGAGAAAGGAAGAAAATAAGATTTGGTGATTTCCAGGAATGGGGAAAAGATGACAGACACCAAGGGATAGGAAAGGCCATCTCTTCAAGCCCACCCCAATGATCATTCCTATTGTATGGCTACCATAAATACCATACTTTCTTCAACTATTCAAATTACAGATATTTAGTAACACTATCCACCTAAGTTCCTTTGTACTTGTCCACAAGTTCTCATGTTTTTGTTCGGAAAATATTGTCACCTGTTTTACCTAGGCCTCAGTCTAATCCCTATTGCTTCCAGTCTCTCCCCGCTGCTGAATGCTTAGCCAAAAAGTGATCCTTCTTTTCCCTTTTCCCTTACCCCATTCACCCTGTGCCACACTACTGCAAGCAAACTCCCCTCCTAACTTGCTTAGGTGATGTCCATCCCATACCCCTATCCCCATTTCCTCTAGGACAGCAGCACTTTCCACCTGGCCACCTTCATCCTCCCAGCCTTGGGTTAATAAGACATTTACAGAAGTTAAATAATTTGCACTTACTTATATAACCGGTAGGTAGCATACTAAGTATGATTATAGTGATTAAGGGAGATTATAAAGTAATGAAATGGATTTTTCTGTATGGCTTGTGACAAATCTATAGGTACTGCATATATCATGTAAATGAGACCATCTGTGCAATATTTATGCCTGATTAGAAAGATTTCTCATGGGTTGTCTTAGGTGAGCATTGGTCTGCATTCTGCTGAAATACTTCAAGTTTAATGTGCTTTTAGATACTATAGTCAAGAATGGCACATTTTATACCTAAAGATTCCAATCCACAAATGAATTGTTTCGTGCCATTGAGCAGCAACTAGAAAATGTGCTTTGCGTTACATTTACTGTAAGATGCAAATAAAACATTAGAGAGCTTAGCTCCTGCACAGATGATAAAAGGATTACTTGCAACCTTTCAGAAGACACCAAGTGTCTTTAAGAAGAAACCAAAGTTTAAAAGGGAGGATAGTGTTTTCATTCTTCCATATGGGTAATGTGAGCTGTAAACAACGCATAAGGTTGGAGAAGTGGGGCCTGGATCAATTACTGAAAAGGAAGAATAACAAAAATATTTCTCCAAGTTTCTAGAGTTTTAGGGTTCTAGAAAGAGTTCTAGAATTTTTTTTTTTTTGCGGTACACGGGCCTCTCACCGCTGCAGCCCCTCCCGCCACGGAGCACAGGCACCAGACGCGCAGGCCCAGCGGCCATGGCTCACGGGCTCAGTCGCTCCGCGGCACGCAGGATCCTCCCGGACCGGGGCACGAACCCGCGTCCCCTGCATCATCAGCAGGCGGACTCTCAACCACTACGCCACCAGGGAAGCCCGAGTTCTAGAATTTTCAAAGTGCTCTTACGTATATGACCTCACGTTACCATACTGATCCCCAGCAGCAGGCAGAGTAAGTGTAAGGTTCTCCTCCTTACAGAGGAGGAAGCTGAGGCTCAGTGGCAAAATCCTTTATGAAACTTTTCACACCTAATAAATAACAAGGAGGCACAAGTAATCCGAATGTTGTTTTAAAATTTTGGAAACAGCTACCTACTTCCTGAATGGCAGCACTGACCTGACAAACGAAGTTTTCCCTGGATGACTTAGACCAAAAGTAATCTATAGGGGAGGATTTTTAGGCCAAATTATGAATCAAGGTCATGCTGATGGAGTTTTGTTTATTACAGAAATGGATCTCAGGGATCAAATGTAGATAATGAACAACAGAAAAAAAGAAAGGAGCCACAAGATCTTATACTTCCAAGGTGTTAAAGACAACATTCCTTCCCTCGATAATATATACTGAGCAACTACCGCGCGCCAGTCACCATGTTAGATGTTAGGAATCCCGCGGTAAGCAAAACAGGTATTTGCTCCCATCCTCACAGTTTACAATCCAGTGTGTAGGGTGTAGGATGAATGAGATATATATCAAGTTTTTAAAAGAGATCTCAAAACTATATGATTATAAACCACGCTAACACCCCGATCTGACTTCCACTTCCAGAACTAGGAGAAGTAAACTGATGTTTATAAGCCAGCCGGGCTATGGCATTTTTGTCCTAGCAGCCTGAAGGGACTTCGGAGGACTGATCTAACCTGGCCCTCTGGGGGGCCAGAGGAAGCTTCTCTGAGGACGTGATGGAGATGCTGAGGTCTGACGGCTGAGCATGAAGCACGGGTCTGCTGCTGGGGGGCAAGAGGTTGGAGTGGCACTGGAAGGCTGTTAGGCAGGAGGGACAGATGGCGCAGAGGTGCTGAGACGCGGGAGGGGAGGAACAAATCCTAAGAAACCTGAGCTTCTTAGAGGGCTGTCTCCACCCCCGCCTCCCTTTCTCCCTCTATCCTCAATGTAGCATCCACCCCAAGGTCCCCTGACACGGCCTGCACTGAGGTCACCAGCGAAGGCCAGGGTGACTCTAAAGGTCACCTCTCCGGGACCACTTCTCTGCTCAGCAGCCATCAGCGTCCACCTGGGGCAGACACGGTGACGCCCCACCGTGTCCCCCGGGCACCGGCCAGACCACGCCGAACCCGAGCTCCCACCGCCAGCACCGGGCTCTTACCGGGCGCGGCCCCCGCTCACCCACGGAGCAGCCCCGCCTCGGCCCGGGTTTGGCTCCCTGACCCTGGGTCTCACCTGGAAGCCTCGCCGCCTCGAGCCCCGGCGCCCTCTCGGGTCCGCAGCCCCGGCCCAGCCCGCGTCCAGCGCGTGCACGCCTCCCGGTCACTGTCACGGGGCCGTGGGTGTCATTTACTCGCGGAAGGGACGGTGCAAACAAACGGGAGGAGGAAATACTGGGGGACCGGCCGGAGGCCGGCGCGGGGACCGGGCCGGAGTGGCCGGGGCCTGGGCCCCCTCCGCGGCCGGGCCGCCCCCTCGGACGGGCCGCTCCCGGCCTCGGGTCTCGGGAGTCCCAGGAGCCGCCGTTCTCCGTCGGAGGCTCGGCCCTCGCCCGCCTTGGACTCCTGATGGAATATTCGGCCCCGCCGGGTTGAGCAGTTTCATGGTTCTCTGGGGCCCTTTCCTCTCCTTAGACCGGGAAACCCGGGGCAAAGTTGCTTCAGAGCTTCACCTCACAGGTCAGCGTTGTGAGGCGCGAGCTACGCGCTGAAATGCGGAAAGCGTCGTCTATCAGGCCAGTCTGGCCCGCGAGCGTTAGACGTGGCGGGAAAGGATGTGCGCCCCGGAAGTGAGGGCCGCGCGCAGCTACTACGTCAGGGGGTGTGGCCTGAGCTCCAAGGAGGGCTTGAGGGGGGCGAGGCCTACCTGGTAGTGGGCGCGGCGATGGGGTGGGATGGGCGGGGTTGGCCTTCTTCAGAGGGGCGGGGGCGGGGAAGCGGGAAGGTGCACAGAGGGACGGGGCCAGCCTGGCGGTGGGCGTGGCGGTTGGCAGAGTGGGCAGAGTGGACCTGCAGCGCGGGGCGGGGCGGAGTAGGGAAGTTGCGAGGGGGCCCAGAGGTGACTGCCCGGCCTTTTGTGACCTTGGTAGGATGGTTGGTGGCCGTTGACGGTTTGGTGGTGTGGTTTCAGCCCCGGGGGCAGGGTCAGTCATACCCAGGCTGTCCAGCTCTGTAGAAAGCAGAAACCCGCGGCCACCCCAGGCTGCCAAGAGCATCTGCTCCGAGAAGCAAGGACCCTGCGAGGCCTGAGAGGTGGGGAGAGAAGCTGGGAACGGTGCGTTGTCACCTAGTGCTGCTCAGTGATTAAGTGATTGCTCAAGAGCCAGACAGTATTTGCAGCGAGGCTGGACATCGTGATTTCATGATCTCTCTTTTCGTAAATTAGAAAGCAGAGTAAATTACTCTGTTTATCCAGAGTGGACTTGGGACTCTAAGCCACTCAGGACGGGAGGCGAGCGTGTGCCGTTAGTGAAGCAGCCCTGGAACGGGCCAGGCTCACCTGGGACAGTTGCTAGAGGCCTGTGATGGTCACCTTCTAACAGGAGATTCTCTGAGACTCAGGAATGCGGGGACAGGTTGCGGGCAGCAAAAGGAGGCCGTTTGTGATCTTCAGTTGAGGGCAAGTTGAAAATAGTGGGGGCCCCGGGGCTGCCGCCGCTCCTGGGGAGGCTCTCCCGATTAATGTGGATTTGGGGGCAGGCACAGTCTCTTCTGAACTCGAGGTGTCATCTACCTTTTTTATTCTTTTGCTTCAGACAGTAAGGCCAGGCCCAACAGATGGAAGCTACAGTGAGGCCAGTTTAGACTTGATTGAAGGTAAGGATGCAGCCACCAGAACAATGGGCATCCCCATTCCTAGCACTGGGCAACCATTTGCCAGGCAGGCAGAGCTTGACAGTGAAAAGAGCATGGCTTTGGCAATGAGACGTCTCTCTGCTTAAGGTTCTAAATTGATCATTTAATTCTCCAAGCCTGTATTTCCTCTTTCCTTAAGAACAGAACATGCTACTGTTCCCCCCAACTGGGGGGTCTTCCTTGTGTTTTTCAGTCAAAGAAGGCTACAGGGCTTCCCTGGTGTTGTGTGGACATAGCTGATCTAAGCTGCCTACTGAAAACAGAGGGTTCCGGGTTCAGAGTAACGGCAAAGCCTACAAAGTGGGCGGGGCCTGATCATGGAAAACCCAACAAAACTACCTTATGCCCATTTCCAGCCAATCCCACTACAAGAGGCAACCAATTTCTGATGTCTATCACCACATAAGGGAGGTGTATGATTAACCTCATACTACTCTGCCAGTTTTGCAAAGTGGTTCTTCCATCTTACACGCCCACCAGCAATGAGAACGCCAGTTGCTCCATTTCTTTGCCGACACTTGGTATTGTAACTCTTTTTTAATTTTGGCTATTATTAATCAGGGTATTCTTGTGTTTATGTAGTGCTATTACATTGGAATTAGCATTTCCCTGAGGGCTGATGATGTTGAGTACCTTGTCATGTGTATCGACCATTACTATACTTTGGTGGAATATTAGTTCAGGTCTTTTTTTGGCCGGTTAAAAACATGAGTTGTCTTTCTTTTTTGCTATTGGTTAGAGTGCTTTACATATCCTTGGTGTTAACACGTGCGTGTGACACACACACACAAATTTTCTCCCGATCTGTGACTTGACTTTTCAGTTTCTTAAAATTTTGTGGATCCAATTTATCAATTATTTCCTTCTATGGCTAACTTTTTGCTGTCCCATTGCAGTGAGACATAGTGAGGGCCACATGGTAGAAAAGCCTGTTCCCAATCTATCATCTAAAGACATGGAGCTAAGGGCTGCACTGCTGTGCAGTAATAAAAATGTTACACAAATGCAGAGCAACAGCTGAGAATGAAGTGTTAAGAGCATAAAAGTTCATAGACAAGATGACACTCTATAGGAGTCCGCATGTGATTGTTAGTTGATAAAACTCAGATGAACCTTTGGTGACTGTCCTCCACCTGCTCCCAACTTCTGTCTGGCCTGTCAGGAAAGGTGTCATTTACTGCTGGGTTGATAAGAGAAGCAGGTCTGTGGAAGCCCCCAGCATCCCTGGGAACTCCTGAGTCTTTTCCATCTGCTCATAAGCTTTGCTGTCAAACCCCATTTTGCAGAGATCTTTGGAATTGAGCTAATGTACTTCATCACTTGTTACAGCCAACAGGATTCCAAATTGATGTAGTGGAAGAGGTTGCAACTGGGCTCAAGCAGGGTGAAAACCTTCCAGGATGGCCAGCAGAGTGGAGCACCCACTCCATAGTCAAGAGCCAGGGGGAGAGGGACTTCCCTGGTGGCGCAGTGGGTAAGACTCCACACTCCCAATGAAGGGGGCCCGGGTTCAATCCCTGGTCAGGGAACTAGATTCCACATGCATGCCACAACTAAGGAGCCCACCTGCTGCAACTAAGGCCCGGTACAACCAAATAAATAAATATTTTTTTTAAAAAGAGCCATGGGGAGAGAGAACCCAGACATGCCCTCAAAGCCACTAACTGGGGGCCTGGGAATGACGGTTTCATCAGCCATGGAACAGGAAATGTGGTTTTAATTTGCATTTCCCTAGTGGTGTGCGATGCTGAGCATTTTTACACGCGCTTATTGGCCATTTGTGTATCTTTTTTCGTGAAGCGTCTGTTCAAATCTTCTGCCATTAAAAAAAAATTAGGTTGCCTGTCTTTTTATTAATGAATTCTTTATATATCCTGAATATCAGCCCTTTGTCAAATATATGCTTTACAATTATATTTTTTCCCCAACCTGTGGTTTGCTTATTTGATTTCCTAATGGTCTCTTTGAGGTTTAAATTTTATTGAAGTCTGATTTATCAATTTTTTCTTTTATAAGGGTTGTTTTCTGTTCTGAAGAAATCTTTGTCTACTCCCAAGTCACAAAGCTATTCTCCTTTGTTTTCTTCGAAAAGCCTCATGGCATTAGGTTTTAAAATAAAAAATGATCGATTTTGGATGAATTTCTGTATATCATGTGAGGGGGTCAACTTCCATCTTTTCCACATGGATATCCAGTTATTCTAGGACCATCTGTTGACAATGTTCTTTCCCCATTGGGTTGCTTTGGCACCTGTGTTGAAAATCAAGGGACCATATATATGGGCAACTATTACTGTGCTTTCTATCTTGTTTCACTGATGTACACATTGATCTTTATCCTGCATGATATTGTCTTAAAAATCACTCATTCTAAGTCCTCCAACTCTTTTTTTTTCCTCTAAGATTACTTTGGATGGTCTAGATCCTTTGCATTTCCATATACATCTGTCAATTTCTACCTGAAAAACCAGCTGGTGTTGTTACCAAGTCCAAGCTATCCTACTCGCCACATGACAGGCCAATGAATCAGAGACAAGGTGCTGAGGCAAGGGATACGACTTTATTCAGAAAGTCAGCAGGCCGAGAAGATGGCGGACTAGTGTCTCTGAAAACCACCTTGTCCGGGTTTGGATGCCAGTTTCTTTCACAGCACAGAGAGGGGGAGGAGATGAGGAAGTAAAGTAAAAAGGCCGTAAGTTTTGCAAACGTTCCCTGGAATGGCCAGCCTCGAGGAAGGGACGTGTTCATTTCTTCTTTCTTGTAGCCATCCACAGGTGGACAGGGTCCGGATGTTTCCCTGAACAAAGGCACTTACATTCAGGCAGAGGGGCAGGGTTCCCCGAGGCAGGCCATTATGTACAGACAGTATCCTTTTAGTGAACAAAAGCAGCGGAAAGCAAAGGTTAAAGTAAAAGAAACAGATCCAACATGTAGTCAGATTTGGTTCTTCCCTATAACAGTGGCATGAACTGGGATTGCACTGAATCTACAGATATATTTGTGGAGAACTGACATCTTGCCAATTCTCTTCCACCCACCTCTTCCCATCTAGAAACATACTGTATCTGTATATTTACTCAGCTACTTTCATTTCTACCACAAATATTTTGTTTTTAGTATAGTAGTAGTTTTCAGTATACATGTTTTGCATATATTTTGTTAAATGCACTCACAAGTATGTTTTTGTTTTTTGATGCTATTCTAAATGGAAGTTTTAAAAATTTATTTTCCAATGGCTTGCTGCTAGCATAAAAAATACTACTGATTTTTATATAATAATCTTGTATTCCATGACCTTGCTAAATTATCTTATTAGTTCTAATAGTTGAAGATACCTTAGGCTTTTGTACATAAATAATCATATTATTTGCAAATGGAGACTATTTTATTTCTTCTTTTCTAATCTTATGCCTTTTATTATTTCTTTTCCTTGCTTTGGTATACAGTAAAAAAAATCATGAATGAGTACTGAATTTGCCAAATGTCTTTTCTGTATCTATTGAAAAGATTCTTTTTTTTTTTTTTAAAGCACAGATTAAAAAGCACCAACTCAAACAAGTTTAGTAAATAGTTTTTGCACAAACATCCACCATTACCCTAGTGCCTCGTGATTTTTGCACAAGACCACCATCTGGCTAGTAGGTGACAGAGACTGGGCTCAGACACAAACCTTTTGAATTTAAAGCTCCTTTTCTTTCACCAGCACCATGGTAGCCTCAGACTAGTTGAATATAAGAATTCTCATGATAATGTTTTTAGTGTTTTCCTCTTTATTTTTATGGATAAAATGCAACATACATATTATACTTAACAATGAAACTGATGGGATGAAAGAACAATAACTTTTGAGATGGGAGACAACATAAAAAATTGGCAACCTAGTGACAATATGATTTTTCAATCAAAGCACATAGTTTTAGAAAAGTTGGAAAATGCCTAAAAGAAAAGATGTTATTTTTAAATTAAGGTGTGTGTGTGTGTGTACAACTGTTGAAAATGTTTGAAAGAAACATTTTAATCCATGTCATATTATTTTTTATTAAGTGACATATTTATGAAAAAAAAAAAGTTGGAAGTGCCTGTCAGAAAACAGAAACTATTCAATCCCGTAATGTATATTCCTTTCAGACATGTGATACATTTACGAAAAACAGTTGAAATATGCTTGATAGAAAGAAGTTTAATCTCACGCTACTTTCAGTCAAGTGCAATGTGGGGAAAGCGGTTGAAAATGCATGAAAGAAGAAGAAGTGAATTCCCACATTTGAAAACCTGTGACTCAGCACAGTTAAACACACAAGACAATGACTAAGGGACATGGATTCTCTCAGCGTCTACACCACACATCATAGTTACAGAGTATTTGGTTTTAAAGCTTTTGCTAACAATATTTTACATCATTAAATGTATATTATTAAATGTACACTGAAAGCTAACTGAAGTGACTTAAATAATAAGATTCAGGAACAGTTTGTAACAAAAATTGTTAACGTCCGTTATTTTTTTCTCCCAAGAAAGACAAGTGAGGTAGTTTATATTGTATATACATTGTAAAGAGATTAATATTCCAGTTTGTTCAAAGGTCACTCCTTGAACTCACTAAACTCATTGTTCAATGACTCCAAGAATCATATCCCCAAGTGAGCTGTTTAGCAAAGGGATCTTCTTTTGTAGAATGGAGGAAAGAATGAGCCTGTTCTAGGGTTTTTTTTTCTGAATAATTGTTCCTAAAACGTTAACTTTCTCTAATGTTTTCGTAGATATAATTTTCCTAACTGTACACCAAGAGCGCTTGGGAAGAGATGAGGTGGGAAGCTATCAAGAAAAGAATTTAGAAACCCAGTATCTGACTCTTCTTTTGTTTGCAGATATACTATTCATGTTTGCTTTTACACTATTCACTTTTACAGATTACTGTAACTATTTTAAAAAACAACTCTTCATAAGGCAGACAGTTTTTTCAACACTTAGGTGACCAGCAATTTTGAGTTTTAATTGTAGGGGTTTGTTTATTCATTAAGAATAAAATTATTCATTAAGAATAAGATTAGTAAAAAAAAGAAAAGTAACAATTAGTAAAAAGAACTTCTTTAACCACACAAAAATTAGTTTGTGTGTCTACTGGAAATTCTTCTCTAATCAGTTTGTTAACTTGATGACTAAAAATTCAGGTTATATCCAATGGTATTGGTATTGACATGGGCTTCCATATCATATAGTTATTTGAAAGTTGTCACACATCCTTGGATGCACTGAAGCGATTAATTTAAAGTTATTGACTGGACTAAGCCTTTGACATCTAAAACCACACAAAAGTGGATAAGAAGTTCAGAAACTTAATTTTTTTTAATCTGTCATCTGTTAGCCATTTATTTAAAACTAATGACTAATGAAGTAAATCTTAAAACCTTTAGAACTTATGCATCTGTCCTAATATGTTTTCAGTCAAAAGAAATAAAAATTCCCAAATAAAAAATTAAATGGATAGATCTGTGAATTTTCTAAACACAACAGAATTATTCTAAATGATAGGAAATTCAGTGAGAAAAATCAGTCATTGTTTTAATATATACACAGAAGTGTAAGGCAGCTAATTTGAAGAATTTCTTCCATGTATGTGGGCATAAATTACAGCCATCTTATGTCTTGGACCTTAGCAACTACATGAAGTAAAATGTTTACTCCTGTTGTTTGAACTGCAAAAATGATAACAGCATTTTCTCAGACCCTCAAAGTTCATTATGTAAACTCACATGCCGTCAATTAGCCATACATTGAAAACTGATGAAATGTAGGAATAAATATAAACCAACAGAACACATGTTTATCTTCTAATGGGTTTTCAGGCAAAGGAAATAAAAAATTCTCAAATAAGCAAATAAAATGAATGGATATTTGAGTTTTCTATAAAAATATAACAAAATTCTAATGGCCAGAAATGCAATTATCTACATGTTGAATATAAATTATGTTTTTATAGGTATCAAGGCATAATGAGCATGTAAAAGATTTCTTCTATAATATAGGCTTAAATTATTATCATATTTTGTTTTGAGACTTGGTAAGTAGATTAAGTGTATTCTGCATTGGTGAGCAACTTTGTCCATTGTTTGATTTGCAAGAGAGAGTCATTTGGGCGTTAAATCTCATTAAAACTGGTGTAAATTCATCAAAATTTCAATCTAATTAGTAGATTCTAATCCAAAGCACATACATGGGATAAATGAGACCTCTGTCCCCATTTCTAACCAACTCTAGAACGACTATACTGCAGTATCCAAATGAAAGGCAGGGCTGTCCGACCTCCCAGCAAATTTCAGATTTGCTCTCAATTAGAATCATGAATTGTGCTTTCTCACCAACTGCAGGTCTGGAAAATGGCTCCGCGGGATCTTGATAGCGAGGCAGTTTTCAGCTCACCAAACATTCATCTGATTTTAAAGCCTGATGCTAATCCACAGTGCTTGGCCAAGTCTATGATTGATGAACAGAAACAAAACCTGTTTTTACAGCATATAAAACCTGGATATAACAGTATTTTTCAGCACTCCTGAAGAAAGAGCAGTCGGACAAAGGCAGTTCTGCAGTTTTAAAACTGGGGCTGCAGAAGTGATTCTCTACAGCTGTGAAATATAAAAAATGATATGTTTGATGAGGAAAGGAAATCTGTGCCTGGCACATGGAAAGCTATTCACTGAGCACCATAATCATGATGAGGAAATAGAGGCCCTGTGACCGCTGACTACACCAAAGGTTACGGAAGCACAAGAACAGCCTTTGTCAACCTAACCTTAACTATGGGGACCTGTGCTCATAAGAGAACAAGCTTTAAAAATATCAGTTTTCAATAGCCCAAGATAGGGAAATGTTCATTTGCACCAGAATGCAGACAGCCACAATACAGTACAGCATACATAACAATACAGTGGTTTTTAAATAGAAGGTTCTCCTCCTCCAATTCAGGAGCAAGTCAGAGCATAAACATTGTTTGTGTGACTCTGGAAACTGATTCTCTTTGGAAAGTAGATCTAAATTATTTTTCAGAGCAGAAATTTTTGTTATTTCTGGCATCCTTGTTCAAAAAGGTCTATATATATATAACATAAGTATAAAAAAAAAGTCTTTTCCACCTCTTGTGTTTGGTAGCATTTGCTACATCAAGAAGTGCTTCTTATCCCCAGGTAGAGGACCAAGTTCATTTCTGCTGTGAAGTCAAATTATTAGAAATGATTAGAGTTCCATATTCTATATTGGCCTTTCTTCTGGAAGGATCACATCCTCTTTCCTTCACTCTTATCAAAGAACCATCATGAGAAAGCTTCAGCTCAAATGGTCAACCAGTTCCTCTTCCACAATTTGTGTTGACACCAGTGGGAGACACCAGTTGGGCTGAGAAACACCAAGAGGGTTCTAGGAACAAACATGTCAAAAGCAGTCTTGTTTTTTCCCTACCAAATGTAGGACTTCTTGGCATGTAATACACGATAGCTGCCATCTTGGGGGGTATTTCAAACACTTGGTTGGGGTTTAATCACCCATTCTGCCTGGGGATTTACATGATATACATCCAATATATACGCCTCTGGATCCAAGCAGTGCTGTCCTAAAAGAAAGAAAAATCAGAGTATGTTTTCAAAAGTGCACACTTCCGTGCGTGTGTGTGCATGTATGTGTGTTTGCAAGGCTCAAATAAGGCCAGTATAGTTCCCTCAGCCAAAAATAAATATTTTAAAGTTTCCTAGCAAAGCCAGCCTTCCTCCCCTCTTTTCTTTGCTTCTTTCTGACTATGAAGTACTTCAAATAAATCCCACGTGACACTGAGGAGCAAACAGACACACTAACCACAAGTAAAGTGTTCCCTAGACTCACTACATCAATTAGAAAAATATGACAAGAACCAGTTTCAGGTATCAATTCATTTATATGATAATGAGCACTAATGATCATTTAGATGACAATACATGTCCTCTAACGGTTTTATAGATAGAAACTTGACCAGGACTAGACACTAACATCAAGTTCATTTTAGGGAAGGTCATTTCAATTTGCCTGTGGGCAGGAGATCTGGAATTGATAACAACAAAAAGATCATTCCATGGGGGCAAATACATTTGAAAATTCTTATGTACAGTGTGTTCAAAATGTATACTAAAGTCTCAAACAAAACTACCAATATTTAATTGCTTGCCTGATTCATTCATTCATTTCTCAAATATTTGTTGAGTTATTATGTGCCAGGCACTATTGTACGGGCTGAGGCTACAGCAATGCATCAGACAGTCAAAAATACTTGCCCTTGGGGTGCTTACGTTCTAAAAGTGGTAAAAGGCAACTAGCAAATAAGCAGTATGATAGAAAGTAAGTCTGATGGTGATAAGAACATGAGAGAACAAGAAATTGGGGAAGGCACAGAAAGAGGGTCCAATCCAGGAAAGTCTCACTGAGAAGCTGATACAGCGGCGAACACCTGACAGAGGTAAGGGAGTGAGGAGGGAACCATCTAATGGAAAGCATCCAGGGCAAAAGTCAAAGCAGATGTGAAGGCCCAGGGCAAGATGTGCTGGGGACTGGATATGCAAGCTGGTGTCCAGGGGAGTCTGCATATGATGTTGAGAGATGGCAGCATCCAGGTGCCTTCAGAAGAATGAGGTGAGGTGGACTAAGCTCACCATGGTAGGTAAGTGTAGAGAGAAGTTCCAGTGCTCCGAGGTCGAGAGGATGAGAAGTAACAGGCCAAAGAGACTCAGAAGGAGCAGCCTGTGAAGCTGGGGGAAAGCCAGGAGCTTAGGGGGTCCTTGAAACCAGGTGAAGAGAGTGTTTTCTTAAAGAAGGGAAAGATCAGCCCAGGCAGTTGTAAAGACAAAATGAAGCACTGGATTTCACAACAGAAGAGTCCTCTGGTGACCTCGATGGAAGAGCAATTCTGGCGAAGTGTTGAGGGGTAAAGCTTGACTGGAGTGGCTTCAAGAGAGAAGGAGAGGAAGAAACCGGAGTATACACAAATGATCCAAGGAGTTTTTGCTGTAAGTGGAGCAGAGAAGTGGGAGTAGACTTGAAGGGGGTCAAGAGAGAGTATTGTGGAGATGAGAAAAATTACAAAACTGTTTATGCAGAGAGAAATGGTGTGGTTGGGAGGGAAAAGCCGATGACAGAGGAGAGGACTGAGACTGACGAAGCCCTCGTCCACAGGAGGGAGGCACCGCCCTAAACAGGAGCACGGGTATTTCATCCCAACGGTGGGTGGGGGGGGCAAGAGGAAGGTAAGGACACAGAGGCACGTGGACGGAATTTTCTTTTTATTCCTTTCTGTCACCCTTCAGGGGAATAGGAAGAATGAATCTGGACTGAGAGCTGAGCAGGGAAGTTCAACACAAAGGATGTTGTGATGCTGAAAGTGCCACAGTTTCTCCTTTCGTTTGCATGAATCTCCAGACTCTCCAACTTTCAGAGTCACATTTAAAAGACTCAAAAATCGGGCTTCCCTGGTGGCGCAGTGGTTGAGAGTCCGCCTGCCGATGCAGGGGACACGGGTTCGTGCCCCGATCCCGGAAGATCCCACATGCCACGGAGCGGCCGGGCCCGCGAGCCATGGCCGCGGAGCCTGTGTGTCCGGAGCCTGTGCTCCGCAACGGGAGAGGCCACAGCAGTGAGAGGCCCGCGTACAGCAAAAAAAAAAAAAAAAAAAGACTCAAAAATCTACTCCACATCGACTAAACTATTTACATTTAAATTTTGAAAATATTTTAGGCAAGTCATACTGTTCTTATGTGAGATTTAAAAAATCTGACACAGTGATTTTGATTTTCTATCTAAAGAAATTTGTAAAGTACACTTTTACAATAATGGCAGCGTATTTCTTTTAGAGTAATCAGGGAATGTAGGAGTAAAAACATTAAAGAATGCTTACCTATATTACCTCCAATTTCATATAATCTTTGGTTCTGGATCTTAACGCCTTCTGATGAACCATGACTGAGAAAAGAAGAAAGCAATATAATTCTAACCCTCCTCTGTGATCTGGGGTAAGCCTGTGGATTAAATAACCATGGCAACAAACAATTCATTCTGCCTTGGGTGAAATACACCACACAAGTCATTATTATGACTGAAGTGATGATAAAATCTTTTTTTTGTTTGTTTGACACAGACAAGCATCTGAGGCAGAGAGGAAGCTGGACGCTGCCAGGCTTCACGGCCACCCCAGCCCTTCCATCCACCACTGTCAGCTCCTCTTAAGAGAGGACACCTTACTGACACATCAAGGCTGGCCAAAGAGCAGCTGGATGTTTAATATTGCCTTGTCATGGGCCACACTACTCTCAGTTCAAAAGCCATCAGGTTTCATTTCTGTATTTGCCAGAAATTGAATGAGATTCTTTCCTCAGCCCATGGCACATTTCTAAGCTTGCCCAGTGCTTTGTAAACTAACGTTAACTTTGTTGCATGTCTCTGCCCTATAATGAAAGCAAGTCAGAGAAAATAATTGCCCAATTTTAATCTTCCACCCCAGACTAGGCTGCCAGGGCAGAAGAGTCTGGGAAGACCATTGCTGAGCTCCTGCCCACTAGAACTGTCAGCTTGGTTACTCAAAAAGATGGTCTTCGGCTCTCTGCTGTGAGGGAGAAGGATGTGCACCCCCTTTGTTTCATTAAACATTTTATTTGAGATAGTTGTAGATTTGCATGTGGTTATAAGAAAATATACAGACACATCCTTGTGTACTCTTTACCTAGTTTCCCCAGTAGTACAATCTTCCAATACCCTAGTGTGATGTCACAACCAGAAGCGCCACATGGATTCAGTCAAGGTACAGAACATTTCCTTCCCCACAAGACTCCTCTTGTTCTCCTTGTAGCCACACCCACCTCCCTCTCCCTGTCCTCATCCTCCACCCCTTATCCCTGGATTCTACATTTCTATAAACTTGTCATTTATAGAAATGTTATATAAATGGAAACACACAGTATGGAACATTTTTGTATTGGCTTTTTTTTTTTCAATCAGCATAGATCCCTGGAGATTCACCCAGGCTGCTGCATTGTTACGGCTGCGTAGCACACTGTGATATGGATGGACCACGGCCTGTTTAGTCATTTACCTGTTGAAGAACACGGGTTTGTTTTTTCCAGTTTTCGACTATTATAAATAAAGCTGCTATAAGAATTTGTGTACAGGTTTCTGTGTAAACATAATCTTCATTTCTTTGGGATAAATGCCCAGGAGTGTGAATGCCGCATCACACAACAGTTGCATATTCAATTTTATAAGAAACTGTCAAACTGTTCTACAGAGTGACTAGACCATTTTACATTCCCACCACCAATGTATGAGTAATTCAGTTTTTTTGTATCTTCACCTGTACTTGGTGTTGTCATTATTATTACTTTTTAGCCATTTTCATATGTGTTTAATATGCCATTGTGGTTTTGTATTTCCCTAATGGTTAAGAATACTGAACATCTTTCCATGTGCATATTTGTTATCTGTATATCCTCTTCTGTTCATGTCTTTTGCCCATTTTCAAATTGGATTGTTTGTTTCTGCACTGTTGAGTTTTGAGTGTTCTTTATAAATTCTAGATACTAGTCCTTCGTTGGATATGTACTTTATAAATATTTTCTCCAAGTCTTTAGCTTGTCTTTTCATCTTTTAAACAGGGTCTTTCAGTGTATAAGTTTTCAATCTTGATGAAGTCCAATTTACCAGTTTTTGTTTCGTATGAGCCATATGATGTCAAGTTTAAGAAAATTCTTCACTAGTCCTGTATCACAAAGGTTTTCTCCTATGTTATTTTCTAAAAGTTTTATCCAGTTGCAGAAGATCTCCTCTCTTCCTAAATTTGCTGAGTTTTTATCATGAATTGGTGATGGATTTTGTCAAATGCTTTTTCTGTATCATTTAACATGATCATATGATTTTTCTCCAATTGATATGATGGATTACAGTAATTGATTTTTGAATGTTAAACTAATCTTGCATACCTGAACTAAATCCCACTTGTTCTAGGTATAATTCTTTTAATATACTTTGGATTGGATTTGTTGAGGGCTTTTGATTCTAAGTTCAAGACAGATATTAGTCTGTAGTGTTTGTTTTGTATTATTTTGGTCTGGTTTTGGTATCGAGGCAATACCAGTTTCCATGATCACTCTCTTCAACCTCTGGCAATCACTCACCTACCCTGCATTTCTAAAATTTTGTCATTTCAAAAATGTTATATAAATGGAGTCCTGCAATATGTAACCTTTTTTTGCTCAACATGGCTACTCCTTTTCAATATGATCGGAAAGCTGCTTTTAAAGGATATCCATCAGTTGTACTAGAGACCATCAAACGGTACCTGCTTTATCATGGTTAGATTTAAACTAGTGCTTCTCATCTTTTAAAAAAAACCCAGGGTAAATGTTTATCCCTGAATAAGTATGCCTGGACAAAAATTATCATGATTTATGCTCTTTAAGGTGACTTAAGGCAGATATGCAAAAAATATTTTGTCAACATCACTCTGATCCTAAGGTTTATTGGTAGTAGCTTTTAGGGAGACCAACAGCTATGATGTTCACTCAGCTACATAAACTCTACTTGATATAGTCATGTTAAAGCCCAGTGGAGCCTGGAATAATGATATTCCTAGAAATCTATCAAGATAGCTACAAAACTAACTTGCTAATTTTTTTTATTCAAATAAAAAGTAAAACCGATTGAGTAAATGAAGACACCGGGACAGAAGATACCTATTTAAGAATCCCAATTGTTGAAATTCCTTGAAAAAAACCTTTTGATACTGATAATTCTATGGTCTACTTAACTTCTTTCTTTACTTTTGATTCTTCATTTGCTGGTGAAGTCCTTAAAATAACAGGTTCTAAGTTTTCAAAAAGGTAAAATTTTCAAATGCCTGGAGTTTCTCATCAGATAAAAGTTCATCTTCCTGTACAGAGACTCATATTCACTTCTACTCACCTGTTCTCATATTGAAATTTCGCCAATATGTCTTTGGCTTTGGTTTGACTGTTGAGTTGAATAGCCATGGACACCTTGGAGAGAAGGGGTGCATGGATCCTTATGACTCCCTCCGGCACGTCAGACTGCCAAGGAGGAAACATGTGGTACATTCTGTTAAACTCAATGATTACACTTAAGAGACATGAAAATCAGTGGCGTTCCAAATTAGGGAAACATGTAAACATGACCAGGATTTAACCAGAATGAAACACTGCTTTCTTCCTAACAGGAGATTTACTAATGACTAAACTTAATCTGGGATTTTACTTGTGTTACAGGCTTAGGTCTCACTATAATGCCTTAAAATCATGAGGGAAGAAAACTGGGGTGTGTTCATTGCAGCACTATTTACAATAGCCAGGACATGGAAGCAACCTAAGTGTCCATTGACAGATGAATAGATAAAGAAGATGTGGCACATATATACAATGGAATATTATTCGGCCATAAAAAGAAACGAAATTGAGTTATTTGTAGTGAGGTGGATGGACCTAGAGACTGTCATACAGAGTGAAGTAAGTCAGAAAGAGATAAACAAATACCATATGCTAACATATATATGGAATCTAAAAAAAAAATGGTTCTGATGAACCTAGGGGCAGGACAGGAATAAAGATGCAGACGTAGAGAATGGACTTGACATGGGGAGGGGATGAAGTGAGAGAGTAGCACTGACATATACACACTACTAAATGTAAAACAGATAGCTAGTGGGAAGCAGCCGCATAGCACAGGGAGATCAGCTTGGTGCTTTGTGACCACCTAGAGGGGTGGGATAGGGAGGGTGGGAGGGAGACGCAAGAGGGAGGGGGGATGGGGATATATGTATGCATACAGCTGATTCATTTTGTTATACAGCAGAAACTAACACACCACTGTAAAGCAATTATACTCCAATAAAGATGTTAAAAAAAAAACTGGGTTGTGACAAAAATCTAATGTTTTTTTTTTTTTTTTTTTTTTTTTTGTGGTATGCGGGCCTCTCACTGTTGTGGCCTCTCCCGTTGCGGAGCACAGGCTCCGGACGCGCAGGCTCAGCAGCCATGGCTCACGGGCCCAGCCGCTCCGCGGCATATGGGATCCTCCCAGACCGGGGCACGAACCCGCATCCCCCGCATCGGCAGGCGGACTCCCAACCACTGCGCCACCAGGGAGGCCCAAATCTAATGTTTTTATCAGTGCATTTTCTTGAACGATGTCCTAAATAAGCCTACTTGAAGTAGGATTCTGTACTTCAATTTATTTTAAGAAGATCAACCTGAAAAATTTAAGGATCTAATTGAAAAATGTGGCCTTTCAAATATCCTTTTTCTTCAGTCAGTAGCAATGAATGGTCACTCCAAAGTGAGTTCTAGATGGGCACCAAACTTGATCCCTCAAAGTGTCCTATTAACACTGTGAAGAATGGAGTGTGGACAGCTGTTGGGGAAGAGTGTCCCTGCTTTCAGGGGCTCTGATTGGCTTGGGGACCTCAGAGCTCTCATCTAAATGAAATATTCAAAGAATGGTGCTGTCTAATTAACAATAAAGTCTCTTTTGTTAGAATTGAATGGAAAATTCCTTTTGTTTCAAAATCTTGAATGTTTTAAAAATTAATTCTCTATTTAGAGATAAGCAGAAATAAATTTCTATTTGAGGATCTGGCTACTCTTCAGGTAATTGTTTTAAATCTGTATGTTCTCAAGGGACGATACTGTTGGTGTCGTTTTATGTGAATTGACTCAGTGTATCCCCTAGAAGAAATGTGTTATGGATTGAACTGTGTCCTCCCTCCCGCCCCCTGCCAAATATGTTGAAGTCCTAAGCCCAGGACCTCAGAATATGACCTTTTTTGGAAATAGAGTCATTGCAAATGTAATTAGCTAAGACGAGGTCAAATTGGAGCACGGTGGGCCCTTAATCCAATGTGATTGGTGTCCATATAACAGGAGAAGACGCACACACACACACACACACACACACACACAGGGTGAATGCCATACAAAGATGGAAGCAGAGATTGGAGTGATGCATCATCTGTAGGCTGAGGAAGGCCAAGGACTCCCGGTGTCACCCAAAGCTAAGAATGATGTCAGAAACACATCCTCCTTTCACGACCTTCAGAAGGAACCAACTGAATCAACACCTTGATTTCGGAGTTTTAGCCTCCAGAACTGTGAGAGAGTAAATTTCTATTGTTTTAATCCACCCTGGTATTGTTACTGCAGCACTAGGAAACTACTTTTTAAGGGTCAGTTCTAACAGTACTTTCCTACTATTACCTGCGAGAAGCAGGAGAGCATGCCAGGGAATGGCAGTGAGTGGTTTAGAGCTGGGAGGGGGCAGGGAGCCCCTGGTTCACTGCAGTCAAAAGCACCCTCCCAAAACACTCCTGTGGGCATCTCACGTCTCTCCCCTGCCAGCTCCACAGAAGCCTCTTAAGATAAACTTCACACTCCTGATATCACTGAGCCAGTTATAATGATCACATTTTCCCTCTAACTTTCTAGAGTATTCACTCTTGTGAACAGAATGTCTAACCACAAATTCTGAGTCATCAATTAGTTGAGTCCTTATACATTCCTTCATGTGCTACACTGAAAATGTCAAGTTTGAAGGTGCATCATGAGCAAAATTATACACAGATAAGGTGGACAGAGCCAAAGAATACTGTGTAAGGAGTTAATAATTAGGGAGGAAAGGAAATGATTTGTTTTCTTACCATTCTTCTTGTAGAGGGTGATTTTTGTAGTACCTTTGAAGTCTTGGGGCTTATAACCTAAATAAAAAACATTTAGTCTTTAGGATTAACATTGAGAAAACAAGCATATGCTGCTGTTGGAAGTGTAAACTGGTACAATCTTTATGGATAACATTTTGGCAATATTTATCAGATTATAAAATGCATATGCACTCTGACCCAACAATTCCACATCTATAACTTTATCCTTCAAATAGACTTCATTTGTGAGAGATGACATATGAACATGTTTATTCACCGATGCATAAACTTTAATAGCAAAATATTGGACACAATCTAGCTGTTCGATGATACGGGAATACTTAAATAAGTTTCAGTGTGTCTATGGAATATCATGCAGAAGAAGCAAAGAAGAAGGCTTGTGGATTGATGTGGAATAATCACCATGATTTCATAAGTCATTAAAGAAGATGCAGGACAGTGTTTCAAGTATGTTATCATTCATGTAAAAAAAAAGGGGGGAAGACCATATATTCATATTTGCTTGTATGTCATAGTGCCTCTCTGGACATATATGTATCTGTGTGTTCCTGTGCACACACATGTGTCATTGGTGACATTACTTGTCTTCAGGAGGGGAAGTCAGAGATGGTCAACTTTTATTCTATAGTTTTTCCCCTTCCAGTATTTTGAATTTTGTAAACTGTCAACGAATTGTCTATTCCAATCAAAGTCAAGAAGTAAAAACATGGTATAGTACAACAGAACTGAAGAAAGACAATTTCTTCATCTTTAAGTGCTTGCTTTCATGGTACTTACAGCCTTTTAAAATTTTACTTAGTTCTATTTATAATTAAAACATTAAAGCAACTGACATTCATATAGCATTATACAGTTGACTCAGTGTTTTACACCCACATTATGTGAGTTGATGCTAATGACAACTCTGAGAAATAGATACCATTACTTTTTTCCCCAAATTGAAAATGTTTTTTTAAAATTTTGTTGGAGTATAGTTACTTTACAATGTTGTGTTAGTTTCTACTGTACAGCAAAGTGAATCAGCTATATGTATACCCATATCCCCCTTTTTTTGGATTTCTTCCCCATTTAGGTCACCACAGAGCATTGAGCTCCCTGTGCTATACAGTAGGTTCTCATTAGTTATCTATTTTATACATAGTATCAGTAGTGTATATATGTCAATCCTAATCTTCCAATTCATCACACACCCCCATCCCCCTTGGTATCCATACGTTTGCTCTCTGCATCTGTGTCTCTATTTCTGCTTTGTAAATAAGATCGTCTATACCAACTTTTTCATATTCCACATATATGCGTAAATATACGATATTTGTTTTTCTCTTTCTGACTTACTTCACTCTGCATGACAGAATATTGAGGCTCTGAGAAATACTTTAATTTGCCCTGGCTCACAAAGCCTGACCTGACCCCAGCTTCAGCTCCACACATATCATACTTAGGCCATTGAAATTTTCCAGAATGAAAATGGCAGAGTAAGGACTCCAAAAGTCTGTCCCTCCATAAAAGTAACGAACAAACTGCCAAAAACTGTCATTGTCAACTTCTTCAGAACTCTGGAAACTAACCCAAAAGTCACAACCTGGGGAGTGCTTAAGTAAGAAAAACAGCTGAATCTTGACAAGAAGAGTGAACTTTGTGGCATTTTAACTTACACTTTCCCATCTCAGCTCCACAGTTCAGTGACAGCCTTAAAAATAACAGCCTGCGTTCCTGGTATTAGTACTGAAGGGAGCAGAATGGACCTCATTCACAAAAAATTCTAATTATTTGTTCCCTGGAAGACTGGCTTGCCTTTATCTTGCCTAACTTGGAACTTGACCAGTGCTAAAGTGGTGTAATGTTGAAAACATTTACAGGCAAATGCTTTAATCACTGCTGCCTGATGCAGTGGGTAAGAGTTGGGGGAGAAAGTAACTAACTAAAACTCTTGGGAGGCAAGCCTAGAGAATGAGATGCTTTGGGGAATAAGGTCTTTGAAAAGCTCCAACATATTCCTGAGAATCTAGAAGGCCATGGGCATGCCCAGGGCTGTACACATATTCAGGAAAGACCTGAAAAGAACTTAAGCTCTCACCTCTGGCTGACCTTTAAGCTCTGTCCAAACAGGAACTGAAGGTTCAGGTGAAGTTGTAAACTGCCTGGCTGAATACTGAAGGTGTGTCAAGCACACGAACACACAGAGCTCGTCTGCAAAGACTGGGAGATTTTTTTGGTTTCAGATATTTAAGAAAATCTCTGTGCAAACATCAGCTAACCACTAGGCTAATGGAACAGAGACTTCAGTAGCCACACTAAACAAAGAATATAGACATAACAAAATTAGTTCAGCAGAAAAGTCATGAACAAATAAATAACAGCTATAACAAGCAGCAACCACGGGGAGGCGGGAGAATCCAAAGCTGCCACATTTTAACATTCAAAATGTCCATTCTTCAATAAAAATTATGAGACAGACAAAAAACATGGCAAGAAAATATGGCCCGGACTTCCCTGGTGGTACAGTGGTTAAGAATCCGCCCACCAATGCAGGGGACACAGGTTTGAGCCCTGGTGCAGGACGATCCCACATGTCACAGAGCAACTAAGGCTGTGCACCACAACTACTGAGCCTGTGTGCCACAACTACTGAAGCCTACAGCCCGTGCTCCGCAACAAGAGAAGCCACCGCAATGAGAAGCCCGCACAGTGCGACAGAGTAGCCCCCGCTCACCACAACTAGAGAAAGCCCTCGTGCAGCAACGAAGACCCAATGCAGCCAAAAATAAATAAATAAAAAATTTTAAAAAAGAACATATGGCCCATACACAGGAAAAAAAAATTAGTGTCAATAGTTTCAAAAGAAACTCCTTAAGGAAGCCTAGACATTGGATGTACTTGAAAAAGCTATTTTAAATACTTTAAAAGAACTAATGGAAACTGTGTCTAAAGAACTAAAGAAAACCATGAGAATGATATCTCACCAAATAGAGAATATCAAATAAAGAGAATACATCATAAAAAGAAACCAAAAAGAAATTATGGAGCTAATAAAAGTCCAATTGAAATGAAAAGCCTACTACAGAGGTTCAACAGCAGATTTAAGAAAGCAGAAGAGGGAATTCCCTGGTGGTCCAGTGGTTAGGACTCTGCACTTCCACTGTTGAGGATCTGGGTTCAATCCCTGGTCAGGAACTAAGATCCCACAAGCTGCACGATGTGGTCAAAAAAAAAAAAAAGCAGAAGGAAAAAATCAGCAAATCTGAAGATAGGTTATTTGAGGTTATCCAGTCTTGAAACAGGAAGAAAAAAAAAAGAAGACAAATGAACAGAACCTAGAGGAACTGTGGAACACCGGCACACCAACGTACACACAGTTAGAGTTCCAGGAGTAGAGAGAAAGGAACAGAAAGAACGTTTGAAGGAACAATGGCTGAAGACTCCCCATATTTGCTGAAAGACAATGATCTACGTATCCAAATAGCTCAACAAACTCCAAATAGGATAAAATCAAAGAGATCCACACCAAGAAACATCATGATCACACTGTCAAAAACAGACATAAAGAGAGAATCTTGAAAGCATTAAGAGAAAAATCAATTCAAGTACAAGAGCTCCTCAATAATAATAGCTGATCTCCCAGCAGAAACCATGGAAGCCAGAAGACAGTGGGGTGACATATTAAAATTGTGAAAGAAAAAAAAAACTGACAAGCAAAATTCCATCTGGCAAAACAGTCCTTAAAAAATGAAGACTGGGAGTTTGGGGTTGGTAGATGCAAACTATAACATTTAGACACTCCCTTGATAAGCAAAAGCTGAGAGAGTTCATTGCTAGCAGACCTACCTTAAGAGGAATGCTAAAGAGAGTCCTTCAAACTGAAATGAAAGGACACTAGACAGTAACTCGAATCCACATGAAGAAATAAAGAATATCAGTAAAGGAAATTACTTAGGAGAATATAAAAGGCAATATAATGTATTTTTTGTTTATAACCTCACTTTTCCCTTATCTAATGTAAAAGACAAGTACATGACAATTATAAATTTATGTCGATGGGCACACAATTTATAAAGCCGTAATATGCAGCAATAACAGCATAATGTGGGGGGACAGAAGAATATAGGTAGAAAGTTTTTAGATACTTAAGGTCTATTAATATGAACTAGATTGTTATAAATTAAGAGGTTACTTATAATCCCCAGGGCAACCACTAAAAAGATGATTCAAAAATATATAGTAAAAAACAACAACAAAAGAATTAAAGTGGTACACAAGAAAATATCTATTTTACACAAATGAAGGCAGTAATGGAGAAACGGAGGATTAAAACATGTAAGACATATAGCCAAAAATGAAATAATTGAAGGGAAAAATAGAAAGTTCTACAATAGTTGGAGAGTTCAATACTTCACTTTCAATAATAGATAGAAGAAGTAGGTAGAAGATCAGAAAGAAAACAGAAGACTTAGACAACACTATCAACCAACTAGATCTAACGGACATATATAGGATAATGACAGCAGAATCCATTCTGAAGTACACATAAAACACTCTCCAGGATAGACAGCATGTTAGACCACAAAACAAGTCTCAGTGAAGTTTAAAATATCAAAATTATACAAAGTATGTTACATAACCACAATGGAATAAAATTAGAAATCAGTAACAAAAGGAAATTTAGAAAATTTACAAATATGGAAATCAAACAACATATACCTAAATAACCAATGGACCTAAGGGAAATTAGAAAATACCTTGAAATGAACAAAAATGAAACACAACACACCAAAACTTACTGGATGGAGGAGAAGTAGTGCTCAGAGGAAAACTTATAGATGTAAATGCCTACGTTAAAAAGAAAGATCTCAAATTAATAGCCTAACCTTCCACCTTAGGAAACTAAAAAAGCCAGCTAAACTCAAAACAAGCATAAGGAAGGAAACAATAAAGATCTGAGTTTTAATAAGGACTAGAGAATAACAAAAAAATAGAGAAAATAATGAAACAAAAGTTGGCTCTTCAAAAAGACCAATGAAATGGACAAACCCTTGGTTAGATTGACCAAGAAAAGAGAGAGGATTCAAATTATTAATCAAGAGTATAACTGGGGACATTACTACAAACCTTATACAAATAAAAAGGATTGTAAGCAAATACTATGAACAATTTGTATTTCAACAAATTAGATAATCTAGCTAAAACAGATAAAATCCTAGAAACACACAAACTGTCAAAACTAACTCAAGAAGAAATAGAAAATCTGAATAGAGCTATAACAAGTAAAGAACTTAAGTCAGTAATCAAAAAAAAAAAATTCCTACAGAGAAAAGTCCAGGACCGGATGGTTTCACTGGTGAATTTTACCACACATTTAAAGAAGAAGTAACACTAATCTTTCTTAAACTCTTCCAAAAAATTGAAGAGGAAAGAGCACTTCCCAACTCATTCTATAAGGCCAGTATTACCCTGATACCAAAGCCAGACAAAGACATAGCAAGAAATGAAAAACTACAGACCAGTGTCCCTTATAAAAGTTGATGCAAAAATTCTCAACAAAATACTAGAAAGTCAACATAGAGTTGCCACATGACCCAACATATGCCCAAGAGAAATGCAAAACAAATGAAAAATAAGAAGTGAAATACTGATACATGCTACAACATGGATGAACCTTGAAAACATTACGCTAAGTGAAAGATGTCAGACACAACAGGCCACATACTACATGCTTCCATTTATATGAAATGTCCAGATAGGTAAATTCATAGAGCTAGAAAGTAGATAAGAATGTGTCAGGGATTGTGGGGAGGGGGTAATGGGGAGTGAATGCTTAATTGGTATGGGGTTTCTTTTGGGGGGTGGTAAAGATAGTCTGGAATTAGATAGTGGTGATGGTTGCACAACTTTGTGAATATACTAAAAGTATATACTAAAATTTATACATTTTGAAATAGTTAAAACGGTAAATTTTACATTATGTGAATTGTTTCTCAAAACAAAAGTTTTTTTTCCCAAATTTAATGTGATGGTTCTAGTTGATCTGAAGTCACTTTGCCTATAATCAATGAGGGAACACAGCCATTCAGCCTGTTTGTGATAAATCAATTAGCAATACTCCTCCCTTACTGCCTTGGGATTTACTATTCCTTTCCCTGAATGAACTTTCCCCTCCTTTCTCCCTTCCAAATGCTACTACCCATCCTTGAAGATGCAGCTCAAATGCCACTTCCTCCGTGAAGTCTCCACACTTTCCATGTTGGAGCACATTTCTTTCTCCTCTGCATGATTCCCGGCACCCTGTCTGCACGACACGTTTCACACTGAATGCACATTCATGGCTCTTGTGTACATTTCTCTACCAGGTATCTCTCTACTAGATACACGTTCCTTTAAGGACAAAGTGAGTTTCCTGTATCTCTGCATCCTCCTCAAGGCCAAATGCTATGCCTCATGATCATCCTCAAATTAAAGCAATAAAGATAATTCTAAAGCCTGTTTGCATTATCCATCTCCACACAGACAACCGTGCTGAGGCAAAAATTCTTTGAAATGTAATGAATTTACCCAAAACGACTTGAGGATTAGATATTCTTTTAGTATCCAATCACTACAGAAATCTCTATCTCTACTTATTAGATATATTGACTACTGGGATTGCCCTTAAATCCAGTTCACAGGGACTGAAATGTTGACTTTCAGCATTTGTAAGAACCATTTTGCCCTCAAGTAATCTCCATGACAGAGATAATTCAAAAACTTCAACTGCAAAGCACATAATTCAACAAAATGGAAAGACCACAGAACTCTGTCATGAACACAATTTCCACAATGTTTATAGTTACAAGACTGACACTTTATGAGAATATAACAATTTTGGTTCTAAATTACAAGCTACTTTGTGCATCACTGTGAGAAATAAGAGCCTGGGTGGCCATGATATTCGTGCATTTATTTAGTTATTACCCCTCGTTCTATGGTCTTCCTCCTTAGCAGCTTTTTGACACTTGGAAGCTGTTTCTTTAACAACATGGTGGCTTCATTCATTCTTCTGACTTGAGCGATTAAGAAAGATGGAACCTGGAGAAGAAACAGAGCTTGACTAGAAGGAAAACACTTGAGTTAAACCTCCCTGGTAGAGTCTGTCTTCTGGCCACTCAGTATCCAGGAACCAGGAACTGTGGTTCTGTCCTCGTAAAGATTAGGAAAATCTACGAGGATTCCTGTTTAAAGGAAAATGTGTTTGGGAGCAGCCTTAAGGAATGATCAAGATGCCACCAGCAACCTGGGATTACCGTCTCCCACCTCTCCCTGTGCCTGAGGGCACTGCTTGCTCATGAGTCTTTACATCTCCTGGGGGCTAGCAGACATGAGAACATCCTAGTCGTCACATTGTCACTCACCTTCCACAACATCTCCTGGTACTTTAGCATCAAGCGGATGATGTGGGCAGCGGTGTTTGCTAAGAGTAATTCTTCACAGTCAGAATGTTTGCTTCTACTGAAGAAAAGATTTGGTGCCATTATAGTAGAAATGTTCCATATACTCATTCGGTTTTTTGATTCGTTGGCAATGACTTTATTGAAGAATGTCATGAGGGCCTGATAGGAAACAGCACGGTGTCACTCTAGTCTTTGTAAATTAGGAAAAGACATCACTGATTACTATCACTCATTTCCATACCCGTTCACTGGGCCTCTGGAAAACTGTCAGAGCTACAGAATGGTTCAATGTGTCATGTTTCCCCTCTAACTGCTTAAAAGTGCTAATGAGAAATGTGAAGAGTTTTTTCATTTCTCTGCTTCATAAAAGTAGCTCCATTTTTATGGAATTTGTTATGTTGGGATCTCTATAAATAATAGTTTGCATTTTCTTATTTTCTTTTATCTTAAACAAGCTTGACAAATATTAAAATTAAACAGTAAACAAGGGAGAGAAAACACTACAGCTCAAATAAACATGAAATGCAGTTTTGTCGTGAAGGAAGAAAAGTAATTCACTCTTAAGGCATTACTGTTAAAAATTATTTTCTGTTTCCTTGGGAATGGAAAGTCCATTGAAAAAAATGAGTTTTAAAATAAATAAGTTATGAAATAAATGTCATGGGGATATAACATACAGCATGGTGACTATAGTCAATAATACGGTATTGCATATTTGAAAGTTACAAAGAGGGTAAATCTTAAAAGTTCTCTCAAGAAAAAAATTTTTGTAATGGTGATGGAGGACAACAAGATTTCCTATGGTGATCATGTTGCAGTGTATACGAATATCAAAATATTATGTTGCTTACTTGAAATTAATATGTTATATGTCAGTGATACCTCAATAAAAATTTTAAAAATAAAGTGAATAAAAAGAAAAAAATTAAAGAATAGAAACAACAAAATGAGTATCTCATTCCTCACTTCAAAAACATCTCAATCGAAAAGCTGAAAACTTTCACTTTTTGGGTGTCATCTTTGTACTGCTTTTCAATTTTGGAATCTTTAGCAGACCAAAGGGAAGTGATTACATGCACCTGTGCTCAGCATTAAAAAAAAAAATTGAGAAAGCTTAATAAAAGTTTGGCTAAGCCACCAAAGTATAAATGCCTATCAGAACTTTCTGAAATTCACCAAGAGGGCTGAAATCCTAAAAGGAGATGCTCTTTGGTTTTCCAAGTTTGAATTCTGCTATAGTATGTGTAATGAGAAAATGGACAGCACATACTAGTGATAATAGCTAACATTTATTTGAGGATTTACTGTGAGCCAGGCATTATTCTTAGTACTTTATATACTTCCACTCATTTTATCATCATTCCAAACCCTGTGAGGTAGGTACTATTATTGTTTTACAGATGAGGAAACTAAGATGGGGAGGGATTAAGTAGCTTTGCCCAGTGTCACTTAATTAAGTGGCACAGCCAGGATCTGATCCAAGGAAGCCTAATTCTTGAGCCAGACATCTTGATCTCTACAACACACTAGCTTCAATCTTCTTCCAGTCACAATTCAGAATGGAAGAGGGAGGGAGGGAGAGAGAGAGAGAGAGAGAGGATCTTCTATTAGAAATGTATTGAATTCTTTGATAATTGCTACATTCTTAGTTATATGAAAGGGGAAATGACATTTTGACTCAGATATCTGATACTAGATTCATTTCTTTGGATAAAAAAAAAAAAAGCATTGTTCAGACAAAGCCAAACCAAAAAAAAAACAAAGCTAGTAAATTTCCAGCTTTTGAAAAATTACCAAATTGTATTAAAACAGACATTCTTATGCCTTTGCCAATCCCCATTCTTGGGTGGAGGACATCATATAATTCACATAGATGGTTTCACTTGGTAGGAGGAAAGGTCCTCACCAAACTGAAATGTCTGACAAGAGGTAATACGAAGACTCATCTTTGTTTTCAGCATCATGTTTACTGGCCTCAAAATTATAACTCTTTCCAACTCATCCTCACCTCAATTTCATTTTAAAGATTCCAAGCACCTGGGGCTTCCCTGGTGGCGCAGTGGTTGAGAGTCCGCCTGCCGATGCAGGGGACACGGGTTCATGCCCCTGTCCAGGAAGATCCCACATGCTGCGGAGCGGCTGGGCCCGTGAGCCACAGCCGCTGAGCCTGTGCGTCCGGAGCCTGTGCTCCGCAACGGGAGAGGCCACAACAGTGAGAGGCCCGCGTACCACAAAAAAAAAAAAAAAAGATTCCAAGCACCTGTTGTACTTGTAACAGATTTCCTATTGCACACAGAATCATTATCAAAACAGCAACAGAAACTTTGATTTTTACAAACATAAAGCAGAGAAATGAATTTGAAATAAAAGGAGGGATATTTGGGATGGAGAACTATGGAGTACAGTTCTATCAAATGTTCTATTTTATATTAACGGAGAAATCACTTTTCTGAGCTTAATTTTCTTAATCTGGAAAATGGCAAGGTCCTATCAGGTGATCTATAAAATTCTGGGATTCTATAATTCTTTAAATTGAATTATGGTAAGACATGAACATTCTAGAAATTTTATTTAAAGCAGGGGTTTCATTCATTTCTGACATTATTCCATTTAAGTCTTCCATCTTTGCTTCTTCTTCCTACTCCTAACCCTCGCCCAGTGCCTGGCACACTTGTAGATGCTCAACATCTCTTAACAGATTGAATGAACAAAACAAATGTTCAAAGAAGATTCCAGGATTCACATTCTTTCCTGGCTTCCTCAGGAGAACAGCGGTGGGAACAAGGAAAGGCAGCGGGTTTGTTGCAGGCTCAGCTGGTTGGTAAGTTGTCCTCTCAGTTTTCATTTTTCAACCTGAGCCATTTCCTCTGACCAATAAGAGTCAATGACAGACCATGAGGTCGATACAACGTACCTGGGCTGTGTCCCTGTTGGCCTCAGGCAGTGCCATGATCATGAGGTGTAAGGCTTGAAACTGTACTTTGATGTGAGGCCCTCCTAACAAGAAAACAGAAATAACCACACATTTTGAACAACGCTCATGCATTCTGACAGCATTTCTTGCTAACATCTGGTGGCATAGGAGGGCCCTGACAGCTTTCAGTGGTAAAGGCTCAGGTTTTGTGACCAACAGTGTAAGTCTGTTCACTTGGACAGGAGCCTCAGTCTATCAACTCCTTTTTAGCATCCTAGGATGCCACTGTAGGGGCAGGTGGCCAACGAGATCCTCAAAATTATTCTGGATCTGTATAACATTTCTCTTTTCAAAGTACTTTCATAGATCTTGCTTTACTTTTATGCTATAAACAGTTGGCTTGAAGCTCAATTCAAGAGAAAATAAATTTTATTTCCATATGATGAGGCAGCCAAGCATAATAATTAGGAGCAGAGATTCTAGAACCAGATTCAAATTCTGCATGTACTATTTAGTCACTGAGTGACCTTGGGCAGGCTATTTAACCCCTGTTGCTTCTATTTTATCAACTGTAAAATGGGAATTGTCATCATACCTACCTCACCGGGCCATTATGAAGGTTAAATGAGCTAATGTACAGAGTATTTACATCAGTACCTGTACATAGTTACCTCCATAGGTGTTTGCTCTTGTTATTATGATCAGTGACGTTTATTTTAGCTCTTAAATGGACATGAAGGGAAGGTAACCACAGTTGGATGTTTGGAGATCCAGAAGATGGCACCAGAGGGCTGGCATTCTACTACTGTGTGTTCTCAATATTGGCTCTTTTCCCATTTTAGGGAAAGGATTTTAGGAAATCTATCCACAACTGCATAATTCACAGCCAGCTGTGCTGAAAACATAGGGTATTCCAGAGCATCCAGGCTTTTCCTGTTCTCTCTGTATTCTCCCCAAAATGGTCTCTTGGTAGGGAGGTCCTGCAGGGAAGCATGACGTTCTGTAACCCCGGGGGGAGCTCTCAAGTTGAAGGAAAATCTATCCATTTACGACTCAGTGGATAAAGGCAGTCAGCTGCCTATAGAGTTACTTAGCTTTACACTAGTGGAAACACTCTCGTGACAAACTACTAGGTCACAGGAGGTCGTGTGCATCCGAGTTAGGAGTACATGATTATTGTGTGTAACCATGTAATAAAGGAACAGTTGGGAGGAGTATTTATAGGCTCATATCGTATTGTCTCAGCACAATCCCCATGAGGATTTTTAAAAATTTATGTCAAATTTGTAAACAAAAATGACACAGGTCCAGGTTGTTTTTGAAAATGGCTAATGCACACTGATGTGAGTTTGCCTGAATAACAGGCAGTAGCAAGAGTATATCTCAGTACAAAGCATTTAGGACATTTAGGGCATAAATTGCAGGCTAAGGGCTGTCTATAATTTTCCAATGCAACCCAAAAAAACCTCTGGGGGGAAACAATAGATGCAGATGCAGGCTCTCTATTTCCATTAATTCCAGATAAATTACAAAGTTCCCTTTAAGATTAAAAATCTAAACTGGCAAATAATCCATTTTCATTTTGCTTAGGAAACCCGGCCCTACGCTGTTTTGTGGTTAATAGTTTTGTAGTGAATTCATTTATTGCACCCTAGTTTAGAGTCATTTTTTTCACTCCAGAGGTCATTATTTTCTCAGAAAGATATTAAACTTTTCATGAAAGTATCTAAGGTTTGATTGATGAACTATTAGTCTTTTAATTTTATGGGCAATTTTTGGACCCAGTTTGAAAAGAGAACAGAGAAAGTAATTACACTAGTGGAAAAGACTACATTCTCTGACCTCCGTTTTAGAGTAAATACAGGGGCAGCTTAAACACACAGATGTCCACAGTTCTTCCCTTCAGAAAATCTCATTACAACGAGAGCTTACTCCAGGTGGCAAAAAGGCCATTCTTCCCGATGGCAGCAGCCCAGAACTCTGGGCTTCCTGTGGGGTTGGCTAGTTATCAAATCAATCACGACAATAGAGTATTTTTCACTTTCAAAGTCATACGAAGAAATGTGGATCGTCCTGTGAAACTTTTCAGGATATTTTCCAGATTCTCTCCCTTCACTGAAGTGTACTGGCTTCAACATCTGAATAATGATATTAAGAAAAACTAAATATGATTTCCTTCTTAAATATGATTCTCCAAACAGGTTTTACATGGTGATTGACTCCTCTGTGGCACCATTTGTTTTGATGAATTGTTCAGTATATAAACTGCAGATCAAAGTGAAGATAAGACTTCTGCAGCCCGTTTTCCAGGACAGCAAACTTTACAGAAGATCCTGTGTTTCTCTGACTTAGAAATAGAGGGAGGGAGTTCTGTTTCTGGTATGGCTGAGTAAGCTCCTACCCAATCAACCCTCCTTAAGACAACTGTACACTCTGGACAATGTACAAAAAACAACTACCTGAGGCAGTGGAGAATGAACAAAAGCAGGCAGATTTAGGAGGGCACTGGACACTTGGCATTAGGGAATGGCACAGGGAGAGTGTCCAATTTCCTGGCTTTTAGTTTGAGGTCAGGCCATAGACAGCAATGGCATGAGGTGGCTGAAATTCCAAAAGAAAACCCCAATCTTTCTGGCCTGAACAAAGAGAGGACAGGGCTCAGGATGACCACAGCCACTGGGAAGTTATGGGGAATCCCAGAAAGGGAAGGTCAAGAGATAGAAAGCCCTAATTCTGGTATAAAATCCACCCAAATGTTGGCCCACCCCATAAACCATGCATATGTGGAGTAGCACAGGTAAGTATTAAATAGCAAATTGTCTGCTTAAATACAAACAAAAAACAAAACTAACCGAAAAAACCCCACTCCTTGGGAGAAATATTGCAGAACACAGAGTTTCCAAAAAAAATATTCACAAGGTTCTGGATACAGTTTAAACTTACTTGACATAAACAGTGACCCATTTTCAAGGGAAGAGACAGTCAACAGAGACCAACCCTCAGATGACCCAGATGTTGGAACTAGTTATGAAGCAGCTATCATAACTATGCTCAATGATATGAAGGTAAATAGGCTTACAATGAATGAAAAGATAGGGAATGTCAGCAGATAAATAGAAAATAGTTTTAAAGTAGCAACTGGAGATTCTAGAACTGAAAATATACAATATCTGAAATAAAAAAGAATGAAGATTCAAGCCCTGGTCTGGGAAGATCCCACATGCCACAGAGCAACTGGGCCCGTGAGCCACAACTACTGAGCCTGAGCATCTGGAGCTTGTGCTCCGCAACAAGAGAGACCGCAATAGTGAGAGTCCCGCGCACTGCGATGAAGAGTGGTCCCCACTTGCCACAACTAGAGAAAGCCCTCGCACAGAAACGAAGACCCAACACAGCAAAAATAAATAAAATAAAATAAAAATTTTAAAAAAAAGAAGGAAGAGAACTAGTTCTCTCTTTCTTTCATAAAACAAAAATACTACATCATACAAAGAAAAGAGATACTGGTCACAGCATGTCAATTAAAGCTTAGAAAAGGACTGCCTTCTCTTATCATATTCTTTTCTCTGAAGCCACAGCGGATTATTTTATGAATCTGGTTTAGTTAAAATTTTTAAAGATTTAGAACCAACTAATTTTTAGGACAAATTTTGTCATACAACTTAGGATGTGACTATTATTTTCTATGATTGTGATTTTAAGGATTTTATACTTCTGGTCAACCTGCAGAAGGCTGTGAACTGGCAGATACGGGTAATACTTGCTACGCTAATGTAGTGTTTTAAAATTTGAATTTGTGGCTGACATTTTCAAATGAAGAGTTTCGTCATTAAAGCCTGGATTTTGGCTTTCACTCCTGCATGGTAACCATCATCCAGAGCTGAGCAGTGGCCAACCCCTTTATATGGGATATGTCCTCTCAATCTGGCCACAGTCCATTTCTGTCCATATAGAATCACCATTTACTTAGCATGCTTATATATATTTAGACTTGTGACTCCTGAATTCCTCAGGTTGGTAGTTAAAGCCCACACTATGTAGCCTCATCCTACTTTTCTAAATTTCTCTCATCACACCTTCTTCAATATTCAACCTTTAGGATGAAATTACTTTCTGACTGCCAAATACAACACACACTGTCCAGTTTCTATACTTTTTATCCAAGTACCTCAGTTAAGGCCTCATCTATGTGACTTTTTAAGTTTCAGAAACACTATGTGATACTGTAATTTTCAGAAACAAAACACCTTCTTACTGCATGCTACATCATCAGACCCAGGACCTCGGATTTAAAGAAGGGAGAGATGTTATATTTTTTGAAGGACTATTATACACCAGGCACTATCCTAGATGTCTTCATTCAATACCCACGACAACCCTGACAAGTAATTATTATCTGTAATTTACAGGTGCAGCAGTGAAGCTCAGAAAGGTTGACTGCATAGTTAACAGATGGTTGAGCAGGAATTCAAATCTCAAGAGCCAGGTCTTTCTGTAACCCTCTCTGCCTTTTAATGATTATAAAACCCTCTAAATCATATCAACCAGACTCAGAAATATAAACATGTGAAGAGATAACAGTTTACCATCAAACTCAATAGTTCATCAAGCAGTACCAGGAAATAGCAAATCTATACATTTATGGTCACATCTGATTATGCATCTTTCTTCTGCTCTGTGCCACTTTATTGACCTTGTATCTTAGTCCATTCACACTTAACTTCTTCCACCTACTTTCCATTAGAGTGATGAAAGCAGGTATATATTCCACAGGGAAGAGAGAGGTGGGTAGTTCTCTGAAAAATGCTTTCAACATTACTGCAGCTTCTCTGTGGCACATTTTCTCCCATTTAAACTTATCAGCATTAAACTTGGCATCCAGTTCTTCACGGTATTGCTGAAAATCAAGGAAAACAGTGAGTTTTACCACCTAATCCTCCCCCTTTAAAAACTGTCATTACATAAACTATTTTTGTAATTAGATTGAAAAGCCAATATCTACTAAGCTTATCTTTTTTCAACATGATTAAAGAACTGAAATGGCTATTTCTGAATATATTCTTTTTAAGTTTTCTAAAATCCTTTTAGAATCATGTTAATCTTAAAATAATTTGCCATCTTTACAAATACAAAAGTTCTTTACTCAGATCATAGTTTCATTTATATGGTTTTGGCAGAATACTGCCTATGCCCACATCATAAATGCACTGCTAGATTTTGACAAAGCCTCCACTTCCCCCTTTTTTTCAATGATCCCTTCCTTCTGCCACCCTGTCTTCTGTTTCTAAATTAGATCAAGAATGTATGCCTCTTGGCTAGTTCACATACAGAATGAGAAATATCCCAACAAAGGAACTCTGACCTCACTGCAACACGCACACCAATGATATCTTCCTGGAGCAGTTACAGCAAAGTTTTATGCCAAGACGTACACATGTCTTCCACATGTCTGCATGTTTGCCCAATCCTTCGTAAGGTTGGGAACACTGTGTAAATACTTTTTTTTTTTTTTTGCTGTACGCAGGCCTCTCACTGCTGTGGCCTCTCCCGTTGCGGAGCACAGGCTCCGGACGCACAGGCTCAGCGGCCATGGCTCACGGGCCCAGCCGCTCCGCGGCATATGGGATCCTCCCAGACCGGGGCACGAACCCGTATCCCCTGCATCGGCAGGCGGACTCTTAACCACTGCGCCACCAGGGAGGCCCTGTAAATACTTTTTAAAACAATCACTAATCGTCCTTAAGTTTTACTTGGGTTATACATTTTACATTATTAATTCATTTGATGACCTGTGCCCCCCATTCTACTGCTCCCTTGAATTAGAGTTTACCAGTAATACCAGGCAGTTATAGTCAGTTTCCCAACTGACAATAACTGCTTCAAAAAGGATTCTTCAAAAAAAAAAAGGAAAAACTCTGAAAATCCTTAAGGCCTTTGCTTTATTCTCATGAGACGCTTAAGTCTTCCAGCCTTGAACATGTAAGAGAAGCTAGAGAACGACAAGGTGAGATTTATCTTTCCTGACAGGCAGGCGGAAAAGTGATTTGGGGGAGCTCGGAGCTCGGCACTGGCTGGGAAGCAGGCCAGAGATGCAGAAAGCAGTTATCGGGCTAGGGCACCATTTCTGGTGATGGATCATCGAGGACTTAACCTGGATAAGCAGTTGTAGGATAGAAAGAAGAGGTGGCATTTAAGAAACGCCTAGGAGGGAAAATTCTCAAGAAGCAGTAGTGGATTGAACATGAGACTCAGAGGGAGAAATAACAGTCCAGGATGACTCTCAGATTGCTAGCTGGAGTAATGGGCAGATGGAGGTGTTCTTAACAGGAAATAGAGGGGGAGGAGTAAATGTTTTCCATCCACTGCCTGGTACTACTGCCATAAGGCAAAGGGGAAACTGTTTTGCAAGTGGGCAGGAAGTATTGGCAAGAGCAGAATAATTCAAATCCACTGCCCACAGACCTGTGCCACAGGAAGCTACCTGAAACACGAAGGTGATTCTCACCTGTCACTACGTCCCTGCCACCTAAGAGGCAACATGGCACCAGGGTCAAGGGCAGGCTCTATAACCACATACTTTAGGTGTTTATCCCAATTCCACAACTGCCTAGTTGTAGGCCTGTGAGGTTTCTCGCTCCATAAGAGGGATATTAGGGATTTCCCCAGCGATCCAGTGGTTAAGACTCCGAGCTTCCAATGCAGGGGGCGCGGGTTCGATTCCTGGTCGGGGAACCAAGATCCCACAGGTCGTGTGGTGCAGCCAAAATTTTTTAAAATAAATAAATAAAATAAAGTCAAGAGCAATCATTGTTTTTTTAAAAGATGGATATTAGAACAACCTCACAGAGATTAAATTGGACACTACAATGTAGAGCTCAGGGGGCAGGGCCTGCATACAGAGAGCGCTCAGGAAATGCTGGCTGCACTTACCCTCCCCTCGTCTGGGTCTGCTACAACCTCTAGTGTTATTACTATGGGAAACCCATGTGTATGTGGTGTGGATATTCGGGTTATAACAGCACCTCATCTTGTCTAGACGGCCAGCGTGAGACACACGGAGAAGTTGGGACCCGAGCACAGTGGAAGTAGGACCAGAGCTGACACGTCCACGGTGGTCCCAAACATGAAGCCACATGAACCCGGGGCTGAGCTTTCCTCGCCAGAGACGTGTACACGTTAAAAAAAAGTCATGCTTTCTTTCCACTGTTAATAAGAATGCCAGGCAAGGGTCAGGAGCCATGTCCTTCAATCTCCTCTGAGCAAATATCTAACCTGCTTCCAATTCTGAGGTACTTTTATAAAAATGCAAATAACCTGCTTTCAGCTTCAAAAACCAGTTCAGGAAGGGAAACCAGCAGACCAGGTAACATCACTAGAAAACATTTAGAGCAGCCTCCGAATAACTGAAACGAGTCAAAAAAGAAAACCGTGCATGTCAAACCAGTCTGCCTTCTTCCATGAAACATATTCCCCGGTGTTTGGCTCAAATTTCTGTCATTTTTGGAAAAGAAAATCACTGGAAACACCAAAGCATTAAATTGGTTCCAAATGATCTGAGGCCTCACATCCAGGAATGGGCTGGGCAGTTATGTGCCCCGTGCGGCTAAGACCAGCAGCGTCCCCCAGGGCTGCTCCCCTGTGAGTCTAACTGGGACTTGAAAGCACAACCCAGGCTGGCTTCTTCATAATGATACCTTAGTGTTAGTGTCATCCACTTGGCACAATTTGAGGATAATTACAATGTTTTTTTTTTAACTTTCTTTCCCCAAGCACATTCGTAGAAAAAACAGTCTAACAAATGAAAAATTTTTTTAAAGTTTAAAGTTTGAACAAAGAAGAGAAATAAAGGCCCCTTACTATATCAAGTTACAATGCCTTTCTAACTGCAATATCCCCCTGTTTCTGTTCGCTGGCCCAGAGTTCTTTCACATTGGCTTTCTTGGAGCTCAAACCACGAAAACATCTGGATTACATTTTTCGGACTAATAAGAGATGGAATAAATAGGCTAAAACTACATAAAACCTATTAAGGGCCAAAAGGGACTTTTACCTAAATGTGGCTCAGGAATGCATGTGCCTAATAGAACACATTAAATGAATTATTGGCCTTTGGTAAGTATTTTTCAGTCAAAGATTAGCTAAAGAAAAGCAGCTTGTGCTATGATGTTAAAATTCATACATACAAGAAATGTCATGTAATGTTGTCTCCTTTTGATTAATTTCAAAAATAGAATTTTAAGTCATATCCATTATGTTCCCCCTACACACACACATACACACACACACACACACACACACAGTAAGGGTCAGTAAGAATATGTGCAAATACAACTTCCCTATTATACAGGGAGGTCTAGAGGGATGGAGTCTAATTCTGTTTAGGAAATTCATTTTCCTGACTTCATTTTGGTTCTCTGACTCTACAGATATAACCACAAAGACTTAACCAAAACTAGTAACAGCTTTTGTCCTCAGATTTAGGATACATTTATTTAGAAGTATATATAAAAACCATACCTGTGAGAACCTGAAACAAAAAGTAGATCCCATTTAGAGAGGACAAACTTTAAGGATCCACTAGGAATTTTCCTGCCTTTCAAATGAACTTGTGCCAGTATTTAGTAATGTCTACGCCCAGGGAAGTCACAGCTCCCCCAGATGTGCTGTTCCCTCTGTCACCGGCACAGTGCAGAGCACAGCTCAGGTCTCCCTTCAAAAAAGAACTGGCTGTTCATCGGCAAAAAAATGCAGGTAGCTGACTCCCCAGCTGCTGGCACCTTCTGATTGGCCTCAGGCCCTTCCCTGCAGGCAGTCCCAGCAGTGACAGTGCAGTGTGGGGCTGACAGGGCACAGGGAGAGAGTCCCACCTGCACCCGGTCTGAGGCTCAGCCCGCCCAAGCCCACGTCCTCCCCCTTGATCCTTGAGAAGCACGGTCCCCCGATAACCGTCTTCTACTCCTAACTCTGTCCCAACACCTGCTTTCTGGAGCTTCCAATAGACACAGCCTATTTATTCTCAATTTCCCCTTTGAAAAATATCTCATCATACGTCTATATAAAAACTCTGAGACTTCTGATACAACCAGAATTTCCCAAAACATGTGCCCAAGTGAATTAGTGAAGAGATGCTTTCCTGCCCCTACACAATTCCTTTTAGTAGTTCAAACACAACCAAGTTCACTTTTCCCTCTCCCCGAGATTTTTTTTCGCAAGGATTCATTATTGGGAACTGCTCATGTTTCCATGTCCACCCACCAGGGAGTGTACAGGGCAGGGAGGGACTCTGTGGATGCACACCGGCACACAAAGTGGGATATCTTACTGGAAATATATGAGAAAAGCTTTTCTTTTCTAAAAATTCTTTTTTTTTTTTTTTTTTTTTTGCTGTACTTGAAGAGTTTCCCACCATACAGAAGTAGGAAAGTAAAGGAATTCACATTGCATGAGTGGTTTTATATGTAGCAACTAACATTACCTTAAATGGAGTTGGGTTTTAGAACTGCTGAGTGAGTGTTCTAGTGGCTACAGCCATTCCTACAAATTCTTATAAGGACTTCCATTAAAAGGAAAGCCAAAGAATGTTTCTAAGTTTGAAGCAATTGACAATGGAAATCAGGGATCATCTAATACTGGCTTAGTGAATTCCATGACTGAGAGGAACACAAAAAAGCTAAAGTGTTTAACACAAAAAACAATGATGGGACATTTCAACTTTACCAAATTAAAGACAAGCAGCAGTTTTTGATAGTGAATTGATGTGTTCTTTCATTGTTGTTGGCTTTTTATTGTTGTTGTAGGAATGCACAACTCAGGATCATGGAACACATGATCTATAGGGCCAAGTGGTAGTATCAAAAAAACAACAACAAACAACTAGACACACCTGATGCCCGTGTGAACTTGGGTCTAGCTAGCTGAGATCTCTAACGAGGAAGAGAGAAAATATTTGGTACCTTGACTTTGGCAGTACATCCTGAAAGTCGAAAAATCCCTTCAGATTCCAGACCCGATTCTTCAACTTTCTGAAAGAACTGGAAAGCAATGATACATTACAAAAATAAATACCTCCATATGATAACAAACATTTGAAGTAATAACGATGATGAAAACAATCGATACATTACCAAGCATATATACATGCCTGGTACTCGAATGCCTAGTTAAATGTTCACACTCTCCCAGGAGGTCAACATTAGCCTCCAATTTGCAAATGAGGAAATGGAGACTTAGAGCTGTTTTCCACTTTCCCCAGGGTCAACCTCAAAAGTAATGGCACCAATTCTCTCAAGCTTGTGCTCTTAACCAAGAAACTACACTGCCACTTAACTATTAAGATCTGATTACTGTATCTCTTTCTGCAGATTGACCAATAAGAAAAGATCCTAAATTTACTATCATTAGTTGCACTATTCTGGCTAAGAAGCTATAGGGATTCTCAAAGTCTGACCAAGGGATTACATACTGTAAAGGCTTATAGGTCTCATGAGCTCTCATGGTAATGATGATGGTTTATGATTAAATAATAATAAACACTAACATTGATTGTGCACTTACTGTGTGTCAGGTAACATTCTCGGCACTTTACTACATTAACTTACTTAACCCTCACAATAATCCTATGAGGCGGGTACTAGTGGAATCCCCATCCTACTGCTGAGGAGACTGAGGCATGGAAAGGAGAAAGGATCTGCCCACGTTCACACAGCAAGGGCAGGATCCAGAGTCTCTGCTATTTTCCCTTCAAGAAATGATGGTGCCTGGAGCTGAGGTAGTTCCTGCAGGTATGAAGAGAAGTAGATATTTAGGAGGAAGAAACGTGCTCGTAAGAAAAGCCTCTCCCACAGGAGTAGAAGAGCAGTGCCTCAGATGAGGAGCAGTAACTAGAGCTTTAGCACCTGTTGAGGTGCTAACACGCGGTAAACCCAGATTTAGTTTAACTGGCATGTATTGTGCACCTTCCATGTGCTAGGATTTTGCACCTACTTAACAATATAAATTCTTGTGTTGAATCTTCTCAGTCTTAGATTTTTATGCATTTTCTTCAGACTCTATCCTTTCACTAGAGGACAAAGGGCATTATTCTGGTTCTAATTCAAGGAACGAAAGGAAATCTTAGAGTCACCATGGACTTGGCCTTGGATATACATACTGTGCTCCTTTTTGCATCTACCTCTTGTGTGTTCTTGGGCAAGTTATCTCACCCTACGATGCCTCCGTTGCCTCAGCAGTAGAAGGGAGATGATAACACCGACCTCCTGGGGCTGCTCGGTGCTGTTCAGACATGACAAGATACAGACGGCCAGGTGCAGGGGAGGTGCCCTAGAGACGCGCACACTGGGTGTCGCCAGCATCCTCTGGCCCCCTGGTTGCCATCCTCCCTGCTCCTATTGGCAGCCAATCAATCACCTGATTTGAGGAGCAGCTCAATTTGAGGTATTGGTAGCAAAATTAAGGAAGATAGTGAAGAGACATAGAATGGTTACTGTGAATAAAGTAAGTATGTTTCCTCACTCAGTATTTTCACATATCATTTAAAAGCTGAATTGAAAATTCAACAAGATGTGTTTAGGGCTTGGAATTTTACTTGTGCCACCGGATGTCACTGTTGAATAAATGCATAATTAAACCAGTGTAAATTGCTGGCTATAAAAAAATGTGACACAAAAGCAAATGAGCCATTAACCAGTGATAGTCACAGAGACAACCACATACGATAGTTCAGGTAATATCAGTTTCAAAACCTCCCAAACCAAAATTCTTCTTTGTCTAAATGGATCGTACCTTCTCAGTCATACCCCAAACACCACCAGAATAAGCTGATTTTTAGACTTTATTTAGCTTTGTCTGGAAAATTCATTTAAACAATTATACATACACATTTAAAAACATCCAACCTGCGATATATCTCAGCAAATACTTGTATGATTAGTAAATGGACTGCTAATAATTAAGTCATCTCTTATACAGGAGAGAATAATCAAATACACACACACACACACAAACACATACATACACACAAATAACATGTTTTAAATATTCAAAGAAATATAACTGAAGGAAGCCATGTGACAGAGCATCTGCACTCGTCACCTGATGCTTTATGATCAGACAGTGAAACAGGCTCCAGAAGTTCTCAGCAAGGCAGACATGCCCAAGTGTTTGTGGATGTCATGTGGACGTATGGAGGAAACCTGGAAATCACCAAGGCCCAAGTCCTAATAGGGCTTTAGTGTCTTTAAATCTAAAGGAAAATTCATTAGTGGGTTTACAAATAGCACACTGCAAGCACAGGGCTCTATTAACTGCCCCTTTATTTACACTGAACTCACTTTTTGTAACACAAGGGGAACTTTCACTCCAGCATCTTTCCTTCGGTCATTTTCCAGCAGGACTGTAAGAGGAACTCCAAAAATCCCACTGTCTTCATTGTAAAATAGCCAAGAAAGAAAAAAGAATCAGAAAAGCACCGTCTTATTCCCATGTATCAAAGTGTTAAAGCCAGAATAAGTCTTTTTGTTTTGTTTTGTTTTCAGAATAAGTCTTAATACCTCGTCCTTTTACTTTCTCTGTTTTGTTCCTTTTCAGTTGAATACGAAAGGCATCAAAAAAGGCCGTCAATTCAATCAGAGAGAGATGGCGGATTTTCTTCATGTCTTCAGCAGACAGATCTCCTGCTTCAGTTAGGCCAAATCTGGTTTTCTGAACAATAAATTTCTAAAATACATATTGAGGATATTTATTTTTTATGGCAAAGGAAAATTATTATACCTTCATTCAAATGCCACCTGGACATTCTAAATCTGTACAGCAAGACATGCTATTCATAAAAAAAATCTCTGAGGAGCATGCTGCATCACAGAAAGATTATGAATATGATTTTTAGAACATCTGCAGATCACTACTACACTAAATTGAAACACAACAGTGATCTGAAGTATACCATAACATCATCACCACAACTGTGATGTAAAGAAGGTAGGTAATTTCTCAACCGAAACTGATTGCACCTGCTTGCTGGGACAATCGTTATTCTACCTTAAAAATCAAATTTAGGTAATTCAAAATATTCTTAAAAAAGAAAAATGCATAGAAAGTGCCAAATAATTCTACTATCATTTTGAAGCCAATTATATTGTTATATTCTCCATTTCCACACTAGGAAACAAAATACACTAAAAGAACAATAAAAAACCCTTCAACAGTCCAGAAATAATGTGAAGACTATAAGAAGTAAGACCTTTAAAAAACAAGAGATTGTTCTTGTAATAAATAACAGAAATATTACATATAACTAATAATAATAAAATATAAGTATTATATAAGTTAATATATAATTACGTAAATAAAATATAAATTTTATATTTAAGTATATATATAAAATATATAACAAATACTTTGCTCTCAGAAAACCTGGTATTGAAAAAAAATGGCTAAAGTAGAAATATAAAATAGTTATTTAAATTACAAACTTGTAAGTATACATTCCCCATAGGAGTTCCCTAAACTAGAGCTTCCTTGGGTTTTTTTTTTTTTTTTTTTTTCTTCCTTGGGATTTTTAAAGCATCTACCAATTCATTCATTCATTCATTTACTCATTCATTCAACAGCTGTTCTTTGAAATTCCAAGTATTTAAAAGCTAAACAACAAAACATAGGGTGTGGTCTGAGGCATACCTTGTGCTATTAAACACTTGGTTATTTTACCTTCTTTCTTTTTTTTTTGCGGTACGCGGGCCTCTCACTGTTGTGGCCTCTCCCGTTGCGGAGCACAGGCTCCGGACGCACAGGCTCAGCGGCCATGGCTCACGGGCCTAGCCGCTCCGCGGCATGTGGGATCCTCCCGGACCGGGGCACGAACCCGCGTCCCCTGCATCGGCAGGCGGACTCTCAACCACTGCGCCACCAGGGAAGCCCTAGTTTACCTTCTTTCTGAGACCAGGCCCCACATGCCAATAACACATAACAACAACAGCAACACAACAGGAACTGCAGTCATGACTGAGCAATTATGGACACTACGTGCTACACCCTATGCAGAGCTCTTCATGGGAGGCTGCCCTGCACCCCAGGTGAGCCCAAACTCAGGAGGAGACAGACATGATGAGGAGACTGGGGGTCAGCATCCTCTCTTGGACAATTCTCTCCAAAGATTCAGAGGGACTCCCCCTGCAACCAGAGTCCCAGAGCTGGGTTCCCTCTTTTGTCCCAGAATGCCACTGTGCCCTCCGACATAGAGGCTGCATAGGGTCCAGGAGGGGTTTTTTTTTTTTTTTTTTTTTTTTTTTTTCCGTACGCGGGCCTCTCACTGTTGTGGCCTCTCCCGTTGCGGAGCACAGGCTCCGGACGCGCAGGCTCAGCGGCCATGGCTCACGGGCCCAGCCGCTCCGCGGCATATGGGATCCTCCCAGATCGGGGCACGAACCCGCATCCCCTGCATCGGCAGGCGGACTCTCAACCACTGCGCCACCAGGGAGGCCCCAGGAGGGGTTTTGAAGATGGACACGTGTAGGTTTAAATCCTGTTTCTGCCTCCTATTAGCTGTGAAGATTTGGATATGTTACTTAGGTTATTTGGGCCTCAGTTTCCTCAACTGTAAAATGGGAGCAATCACTAGGATGATGAGAACTAGAATACCTACTGCAGTGTCTGGCCCATAGAAGGCCCCTGGTGAGTCTTACAATTCTCGCCCTGTCCTCTTCCCCTCCATCACAGGAATGGTCCAGGCCACCTGGGGCAAAGCCTCTGCCTGATTCTAGATGACTCATTCCTCTAGCCCTGAAACTGCCTGAGCCCTGCTCATCATGCCTCCAGCCCTGATCAGCACAGAATATTCAGGACTCCACATCTTGAACTCTTCACAAATGCACTGACTGAGTAGCAAATAGATCAGCGTAGCATATTTCCTGTATTGGGCTTTCAGAATATAATTATCCTGGATATATATAATGAGGCTTTCAGGCTAATGAAGTATGTAGCTCTACTTTCCCATCCCATAATAATAGTACGGATTCTTGAATTTATTTTTGATGAGTTTTTAGTGTCTGCCCTATAAGCTCTCACTTCTTATTGTTAATGACTGTGACTTTCTGCAGTGCCCCATCATGACACGTGGCTTCTAATGCACAAGGAGGTATACAGTTACAGGTGGAATCGGCATCAACCTGTAAGTAAAGTAAGGATATAAAGTGCATGAAAGCACACAAGCCAACTGGAAATCCTATTTCATCTGTAAAGCAGTACTCAAGCATATACCCTAGCAACTCTTCCTCAACCCAGGGCTGCCAAATACAGCCAGGCAGGCTGTGTACTACACAACAAATAATGTCCCTGGTGTGATGCAACACTGATGCCTGGCCTCTCCCCATGCCCTTGTGCACACACAAAGAAATTTTTTTAAAAATCCTAGTTTGTCCCACAGAGAAGTCACAGGAAGCTAGTGGAATAATCATGAAAGGTTTTTACTTACAGGTAAAACATAGTCTTCTTTCTTAAAATCTGACTTCTTAAATTTATTTCTTTTTGGAGCCTCTGTAACCATTTCTGAATAAGATACTTCAAAGGACAGCTCTTCAGCTTGTAGTGGAATGTCCTTTTCCAGATATTCATCATCTAAAGAACAGAGGATGTGGAATATTTAATATGCCATTTAATCAATCAATACCATTTACTGTAAAATAAGCACAAAATATTTACAAGTTAATCCATAAGCACGTTAGAATGTTTACATCCCAGGAAAAGAATTAGACTCACCCAGAATGATTTCAGTTAAGCAACTGATGTAGTGTCATCAGATTTCCACATGAACAAACTTCTATAGTTGTCATCCAAACAAACTTTCTATTTAATCTGATGTTTTTAATTTTAGATGTTTATGTCTCATGAAAAGCACTGAAGATTATTAGATTATTAGAAAGACCAAAATGAAATATTTCTATATATTCTCATGATATTAAAATTAAGTCCATCCAGACCCAACGTTGCTGCTCTTGGGGAAGCAAAAGCTTAAAGCAGAGGGAGAAAGGGTGGAGGCCCCACAGAAAATTCCTGCCTACTTTCATTCCTCTTGGGTTTTTTGCCAAACTGTGGAACTGTACCTCTTAAGATTTGTTCAAATTCAGTTTGCCCTTCACTACTAGATTTGTTCAGGTGAATTAATCCTAATTCTTGTGATTCTGTATCGTTACCTGACCTTGTATGATGCACATTACAAAGCTAAATGGGTGACAAGTAGTGTCCCATATCCATGTTTCTCTCAAGTCTGAAACTAAGACAATAGATTCCTTACCAAAAACAAGTGAAATCATTTGAGTAAACCTAAATCTGATTTTTGACTAAGAGTTTGGCTTGCCATCTTGTTTCATTGCCTGGCAAAACTGTTCATATGTCATGAAAAGTATTATTTGATTACAAAAAAAAGAGCTCATCTCTTTTACCCTCTTCTATAGACAGTGACTAAATGAAAACCAAATAGAACAAAAGGAACAAAAGATAGAAATGATAGAAGACCTAGTTAATCTCAATTAAAAGTTTAACAGAGAAATTTGTAAATCAACAAATTTAAAATTCTAAACAGTTATACTGAATTAAAACACAATAAATGGATACAGTAAGAACTTAGAAAATAATGAAGGCACAGTTAAGATTTTCACTCATCATAGAGGCTTGCATGCAAATCAGAGTAAGATTAATTATTAAATAAAACGCTAACTTCTTAAGGACCTATGGACAGATTCTTTGGACAGTGTTGATTATACAGGCCGATACTCCAAATCACCAGACTACTTCAGGTAGACTTTTATCTTTTAGTGGTATGAGTTGAACTGAATAACAATATGGCAGCAAGTAGAATGATGTGGAATAATTTACAGCAAATCCATTCTCTTCGATTTTTCTTTTTTTTTGGAAACAGCTTTATTAAAATGTAATCCACATGCCTAGAATTCACTTATTTGAAGTGTACAGTCAACGGTTTTTAGGATATTTGCAGAGTTGTACAACCATCGGTCAATTTTAGAACATTTTCATCACCCCAACTTATTTGAGTTTTGAAGCTAATGCTGCAAGTATGGGGTTCTGCTGTATCTGAGAAGACGGTGCATTATTTAGGGAAAATTTTGAGGAATCATAAAAGTGTGGCCTAAAGGGACCTATTTCTAACAAGGAGGATTTGAGATTCCATACTGAGCCCATGCAGAGTATCCAATGCTCAAGTGGAAGAGGCCCATTTAAAAGCTAACCCTGTTACTCTGTATATCACAAGCTGCTCTGCTGCTGCATTTACTTGAGCATAATTCGAGGTTCTTGGAAGTGGTCTACTTCCTGGTCTGCTTGATACTGTTAAGCAGATCCAGATTACCTGTGAGAGAGGCCCCAAATCAAAGACACTGCCTAAGTGAGTAGTTTCTAAATGATGCAGTGGGAATAAAGGTGGAAAAGATTCTGCTTCCAATCTTGTTCAATTAGTTTCGTCTGGTATGACAGATGGGCTGTTTGGAAGTGATGGGAGGAGAGGCCCGGGTGAAAATCAAAAAGGGGAGAAAACACACATTTTGCTTTCAGAAATTCACTTCTCACTGAATTGAGTGCCAGCACAAAAGCAAAAAGACACAGCCTGAGTACAGTAGGAGTTTGTGTCACTCACCACTCACTGCGTTCTGCACCGACTGTCCAGGGTCTGCTGAGCCATTGGAATGAGCTGGCACATCTGGAATAGTCTCCAGGGTAGACTGTGAAACAAGGGAAGACGAACACAAAACAGCTTATCATAAATACAGTCTACCCTACGTTTCAACCTGATTTATGTTCTGCAGTATATTTGAATTCTTTTCACAAAAAGCAATTCTTGATTCCATGAAGGGCTTGCATCTGATTTCCTTTGTTTTCTCACTCAGTTCAGACCTGTACAGCTCACACAGTTTTCTCAAAAAAGAACTAAGTCAAGGTCAAAATAACCACATCTTCTTAAATGTTTGTTGTCATACAGTTCCTAACGTAAAAATTACAATGCTTGATGTCACATAGTTTGACGATTATTATATTTGTTATTCTTGATGCAGCTGGTCACACATTTTGGTCGTAAACTCTAAGTCATGACATAGCTAGATGGCTAGTAACAGGGATGCTGGAGCCAGACTGCTTGGATTCTAATCCTGGTTCTTCCACTTCGTGTGACTTCAAGCAAGTTACAGGACTCTCTATTGCTTAATCTCCTGATCTGTAAAATGAAGATGATAATAGAACATATTTCAACAAGTTATTATGAATTTTAAATGACTATAAATCACATGGAACAATATCTGGCACATAGTGAGTACTGCATGAGGGTTAGCTACTATTAATATACTCATACATTAACTTCTTTGCTAGGAAATACAGAGTGATAATAACTACCAAAAATTTAAGTACGTTTTCTAGTTCAGTGTCCTCTCTTAATTAATTTCCTACTTTCTTCACTGCAGTCCTGCCAAAGCACTGCACTCCCCTGCAATGTTGTCAGAAGTTGAGTAATTAACTTTGTAGAGCTCTGTAGAGCTTTGTAGAGCTCTAACTCAGGTTGGATAGGTACTAGTAAAAACTTACACACAAATTCTACCATTTCTACCAATATAAATTTTAACATGGAAGTTATCAGCTGTGAGTATGTGTGAGGGTGAAAATCTGCTATTCCATCAAGAATCTTTTTTATGCTCTTCACACATAAGTCTGTTCTTTTTTCCCCAGAGCCTGATGTCATTTCTTTTACACTCATATTTATTTAGCAATATGAACTGAACACCTGCTTCATGAAAGATCCCTTATTATGTACTACAAATTGCACAAGGGAATCTCGAATGCTGAGCTTTGCGTTCTCTTTTTCCTATTTTATTCCAAAGGAGATAACATACCTTATTGTGTAAACAGAATGTGAATATATTGCCAACTATTAAAATACAGATGCTCAATTATGTAATTGGTGGCTCTAAAAACTAACACTACAGATTAAAGATTACCTATACACTGAAATCCTTAAAAAGATGTGGAACACTTTTCAGTGGTTTCCTTATGTTTTTCTAGAAAGAAATGTTTTATTAAACTTTGTAATAACTCATCTATAGAAGAGAACACTCCTGAAAATTGAGAAACACTCATGTAAGGCTTGAAGCTGATGGCTTGGGATCCTTGAATGGACTAAATGTCAATTTTGTAATCTGTAAAGTGGAGAAGTGCCATCTGCTGTCTGGTTTAACTGGCCTCCAGCCAGCCTACAGTATTGACTGAGGTCCCACTTTTTGTAATATAAATTATTCTGGGACTTTCCTGGGGGAAGCAGAAATTTAAATCGTGACCCTTGCTCTTTAGCTATTTATAATGAGGAGAAGAGAGTAACATTTATGGAACATTATTAAAAGACAATCCACTCTTAAGAGCTAATGTCTACACTACTAGTGTTTACTGGAGAGTAAAGGAGAGGAAAGAGGTGCCACCCAAAAGGATTCACTGAAGAGGTGGCTGACCTTGCACTGGAATTCAAGGAATGATGAAAAGGACTTACAAAGGCAGGGAGATGGGCAAAGCATTCAGGCAGACATGGAATTATAAATTTCAGTTATGGAAATCTGAAGCATTTTGGCTTCATGAGAGGATCACGGAGAGCCTGATTTGCCAGGAGTTGAGACAAGGTATTAGAAAAATATGAGAAATATGTTAGTCAAGAAAGTTTTGAAAGCCAGGTAGAGGTTCTCAGACTTAGACTCATAAGGGTTAAAACACAACAGAACAAATAAAAGAGCATTCATGTGTTAAAGCAGGGGGATGACTTGGTGAAAATGAAAAGGAAGATCTCTCTGCCAGTAAAGGGACCATGAGTTTTGAAACAGGTTGAATGAAAAGGCTCAGTGCTTGGTATTCATAATTTTAAAACATCCATTTACTCATTAAACATATTAATATTAGAATCTTTAAAATATTTTCACTAGTGATTTTAATGTATTTCAAACATAAATGCCACTCCCATTTAAAACAAACTTCCCTAGCTTGTCCATAATGGATCCTACCATTTCCCTACATGCCCAGCCACTAGAGTTTCCCACTGGGGCCTCAGCTGCTTTAGGAGAGGCAAAGCTTCCTAGCTACCAACGCTTGCTCTGCTGCCCAAATTCTACTGCACTGGGATTGGAGAGTAAGGGTTGAAGGATTATTATTTTAAATTCCAACATTTAGAAGGTTAGCACTATCCGCTAGAGTTCTCTTAAAACTAGACTTTGACTATCTGATATTTCTTTCGCATTAAAGAAACACCATACCAAATATTTTCCGTGTTCATTACTTACAGGAGAAACTCACCGACTCAAAAGATGTTTCTGACCTTCCTGACTGGCTGCTTGGTTTTTTTCTCATGGTTGCAATCTATGTGTTATAACTCTATACACTAAGTCTGCTTGTGCTTCAGTCATTACAGACAATAAGGCTCCCCATATTCCTCTTCTGCATCTGAGATCAGAACTGATAAAACCACCTCTTGCATCCACTGTGCCAAATTCCCCAGAGACGAACGTAAATAAGCCACATTCACTGACAAATACATAACCAATTTTGAAATAAAAAATATAATAAAAATTACAAAATCTATCCAAATGTGAATTTAAAGGCATTCCGATGCCATCTATGACATCTGAAATTATAAACTAAATATTAAAGACAATGAGAGTAATAAATTCCAAAAATCCATGTGAATAGCCAAAGTATTATTCAGATTACTTCTTAACCTTAAACACAAGTAACAAAGTTTAAAAATAAATGGACTCCAAGGGGGGAAAGCGGCAGGGGGCTGGGGGTGGTGGTGTGATGAATTGGGCAATTGGGATTGACATGTATACACTGATGTGTATAAAATTGATGACTAATAAGAACCTGCTGTATAAAAAAATAAATTAAATTAAATTCAGGAAAATAAAAAGTTGCTGATGTAATGGATAAGTTCCGAGCAAATCCTTCTAAAAAGGGATATCTGAAATTTTTGTGTCTGACATTAAAATGAGTATATATTTCAAAAAAATAAAAAAGAAGAAAAATGTTTATAATCCAAGAGACTAGGAAAAATTATCCAAGTAGACCCAAGAATGAATGAAAAAAATTAATACGATAGAAAAAGTAGGCTTAATTAATTAAAGGTAGTGACTTTAAAAAAAAATACTGCCAACACAGGCAAGTATTTACATTCTGATAGACATAAATTTTACGAAGAAAAAAGGAGTAATAGCTACCTTCACAGAAAATTTTAAAATTATGCACCTAAACAAATGTGTGTATGTACATATATATATTTGTGTACATATGTGTTTACACACACACACACACACCAACATATATTGAAATTTTAAATGAACTGGATGTTTTGCTAGAACAAATACACATTACCAAATTCATACAAGTTGGGATTGAAAGGAATATAATCCCTAAACCATATCATTTGAAAAATTAATCAAAGCATTAGGTCTACAGTGATGCCAGGCCTTGGCATAAAACTGTATATAATAGTTTTTACAGATTATATGTTTACACCAAAGTTTAATAAATAGCTCCAAAATACTGAAAAAGATTCAAAGTTCTCAACATGTTTGTACCAAGATTAGCATAACTCTGGTAATAACAAAAAGAAATTATATATTATAGCCTAACCCCACTTACTAGAAGAGTGGTTAAAAATGCTAAAATGGTAGCAAATCATATTCAGTAGCATAAAAAAAGAATAATATAACACAAGTAGGGTTTAACTAAGCAATGAAATTATAGTTCAACATTAGAAAAACCTATCAATGTAATTTCCTAAAGTAATTGCCTTTTAAAGAAGAAAAACAATACATTCATTTTAATAGATGATACAATCATTTGATATAACTCAATCTCTACTCCTGATAAAAGTAACTACAAGGCTCAGAAACCCAGAACAAATATTCTTCTTAATAGTGAAACTTAGAAGAATTCATGAGAAAATCAAAAATGTATCAAAAGATCTCCATAATTATTATTCAATGTTATAAGTGCTTGAGGTTGGTTCAATAAGGTAAGAAAAGTAAATAAGATGAATAACTACAATCTTCCCTTGGTATTCATGGGGGATTGGTTCCAGGACCCCCAAGGATACCAAAATCCTCAAATGCTCAAGTCCCTTACACAAAACGTTGTGGCGTTTGCATATAACCTATGCATATCCTTCCGTATACTTTAAATCATTTCTAGATTACTTATAACACCTAATACAATGTAAATGCTATGTAAATAGTTGCTGGTGCACAGCAAATTCAAGTTTTGCTTTTTGGAACTTTCTGGGATTTTTTTTTTTTCCTGAATATTTTCAACCTGCAGTTGGTTGAATCCTAGAATGCAGAACCTAAAAATAAAGAGGGTTAACTGTATTTTAAAGATTGGGCAAATAAAACTTTCAGTATTTCAGATGATGTCTGCACAAATTATAAAATCAAATGAAAAATTCTAAGAAATAAAAAAGAATTTTCAGAAAGGAAACTATAAGAGAGACTTTTTTGAGTAACAAAAATAATTTCCTTGTATATCCACAAAAACAGACAAGAAGATACCATGAAAAACCCCTACCATTTAAAATACCAATGAAAGCTATTAAGTTCCTAGTAACTAACAAATGAAAAAATGTGTAGGAAAAAATATGAGAGGAAATTATGAAATTTTATTGAAGGATAGAAGATACAAATGAATGGAAAGACACAATTTTTTCTCAGTGGGAAGATGCAATATTTTAAGATGTGAATTCTCTCTGACAATCTTTAAATTCAATGAAATTCTTAGTGGAGTACTAACAAGATTTTTATTTAATGGGTAGTGATAGCCTCAATATAAGTTCATCTGAAAGAAAAAAATTTCTGAGAAGAGGAAACAAAATTTTGATTCTAAACAATGATGGCAAACTTGTAACAAATTTAAACAAACAAAACATAGAGTCATAGTAATTAGGATAGACCCTGTATACGCAGAGAATTCACTTATCATAAAGGTGCAAATCAAACAAGTAAAAAAGATGAAAGAATGAAAAAGCAAGATGTTGGTCAAGCCAAGGCTATCCCCTTGGAAAAGATAAAGTTAGGTTACCTACTTTATCCCATTCCACAACATAAATGCCAATAGTGATAGTTGTCAAGAGCCTCTGGAGTCTTGGAGATAACACTAAATAGTCAGTGAAATTTTCCCTGACAGGCCGGCGAGATTTACCTTTATAGGCATCATGGCCAGGATCCCTGAAGCCCTTGCCTCCACTGCACTGGATCACTGGAAATCCCACCATGTAGGAGAAACTGGGGAACCAAAATGGGGTGCCCATGGCTCCTTATAATCAAGAAGCAGGGAAGTCAAAAATGTGTTTACGTCATGGTAAGAAGTTCTAGAATGATTTTCAGTACAGGTGCAGAAAGAGTTAAGTTGGCACCTGTGGGCTACTTTAGCAACTAACCAATTTGTTCAACATTTCAAAGTAAAGATATTATGAGTAACAAACAATCCAAAGTAAGTCACACTATAGACAGGTACCAATGAAAATTTTTTGAGTGTCATTACTGCTGAAACTTTTACTTATGTCATTATTGACATTCAATCAGTTTTCAGAAAAACAAAATGAAAACAAAAACGAAATCTGAGTGACTAACTTACCCCAGGAAGCTCTATCTATAACTGCCATGCAAGATCATTTTCTTTCTCTTACACTGTCAAACTTTCAAGGATCCTATCTGTAGACAACACGTGTTCAATAAAGGTTTGGTGAATGAATAAATCAATGTATCAGCAAAGAATGAAGAAATAGAAAAACGTCACAAGCATTGTGGTCACAGAGCTGCCATGGAAAAGCCTAGAAAACAGGCCTACCCAACCTCCTCTTCTTTAGCAACTCAACGGTGCAAACACCATGCTTCAAATTCTGCTTGGTGTGTGCACAGAACTACACACAGTACTTTCTTGTTGGCTTATAGAACAGATGAATTCAGCTAGGGGACAGACAAGGGGTCAGAGACAGGAGTTTTCTAACTACCTAACACTAACACTAACTAGAAAGTGGGGAGAACTGCTGCAGGCATGGAGCAAGACTTGCATTTTAGACCGATGACTTGCAGCCATGGCGAGGATGAGATGGAGGGTATAAGCTAAAGTCCGGGAGATCACTTAGGCGGCTGCTTCAGTAACACAGAAAGATGATGAGTTTCTGTATTAAGGAAGTAGTTGTAGGAAAAGAGGGGAGTAGACATATTCTAGAACTATGTACAAGATAAAATCAATAGGTGTCAAAGAAGACAGGTAGAGGTGAGGCTAAGACTTAGGGCTGAGTCTTGGGCACATGGGTACCTCCAGCTGAGACTGAAAATGAAGGATCCTGGGCAAGGCCTTACTTAGAACAGGAATCCCTGGTCACGGGGGGACAGCACAACCATGTAAGGTCTACTGTAAGAAATTCCTCATTTCTAGGAGTTACCAGTTTGCAAATGACTTACTTTGTTTTCATCACTAAGTGGGGTGAACTGGAGATTATCTCTAAAAGAGAGATATTCTCACTTATTTGCATGACTTACTTTGTTTTCATCACTAAGTGGGGTGAACTGGAGATTATCTCTAAAATAGAGATATTCTCACTTATTTGCATTCCAGTGCGTGGTCTTAAATGTGAAAGTAACAGCTGAATTTAAAGTCAGTAGGTCAGAAACTGTGGGTAACCCTTAGCCTATCAGTGATATAACCTGTAGTGAGTGCTACTAACAAAAATCACTCACATTATTTTATGCTTCTTAAATGATCACTATGAAACAAAACAAAACAACCTCATAACCAAAAATCTAAAAACACAACAGAAAAACTCATTCACATGGGGCTAACAGCATTATCTCCCTGAACAATGGGGGTGCGCTGGGAGTGCGTCGTGCATTATCAACTACCCGGTATATCAAACTCGACAACAGACGAGAAACTACTGCCCAGGAGGACACTGAATGTGCCCCCTCCACCTGCCCGTCTTGTCGTGCTCTTTTGCCTTCCATCAACTTGCCAGTAGAGAACCACTACTTTATCTAACAGGGTCTCTCACTTCTTCTGGCCCATTATGCCACACCCTGCCAGGGCTCCTGCACAGAAACACCAATTGGGGGTTCCCAGTGGAGGTGGGGCGGGGGGAGGAATGACGAGAGTTTGAGACAAAGAAAAGTAGAAGTTCTACTACTCAAGGCCGCGTGAGTGAATCTGTCGTAAGTGGAGGGTTTGTTTGGATGAGTCCTGAGATCCAACGCTGGATATACAGGCAACAGTGGAGAGCCTTCAATATCAGGAGGAGGAAACTTTAATTTATCCTGAAGGTAAAAGGACTTCTGAGTTAAGATGGCAGAGTTAGGACAGATCATATGAACTCAGACAAGGGGACAAAAGTTAACAAATCGCTCCATGTCTGAGGCTCCTAAAGAACACTGCATCAGTATTAATTTATGGAGTCCTCTTTCAAACTGATCTATTCATTCCTCAGTTTTAAGTCTCTTTCTTCCTAATTGTTGTAAGGCTGATGGGTCTATTGGCAGCTATGGTTTCCTCACAGTGTTAGTTCAAAATTTTCTCATCTGTTTGAAAGAAATTGCTTCTTCTTGCCTTGAATTTGCAATTTTGCCCTGACATGCAATCATCTGGGCATGCGATGACTTACCATGGAGCCACTCCTGGGAACTGCAAATCTCCCTTCTTCATCTCGGGACCCATCTGACAGGGTAGTAATGTTGAAAGACGCATCATCTGGCTAAATGGAGAAATGAAAGCACCATTCTTATTCAGGCAAATACTTTCTAACATGTTTGTGTATTCCACTACGCGTACGTATTTAGATATGTGTGGCAATACACAGAGTTATGACTGCCAGGGCATGGGCAACTGCACCAGCCCTTCAGGGTTCATCACTGCGAACCACCTAAATGCCTGGCCCTCTGACAGACCCTGGCCCTGTGGCAGACACTGCTCTTGTCTGCCACAAATTCCATTTACCTTAACAATATCTTGGTTTTGTTCCAGGGAGTGAGGTGTTAAACCAGAGAACTTGATTTCCAGGCTTCTTTGCAGCTAAAAGTGATCATGTGACAAGTGTGGTCAATGAGATGTAAGTGTAATATTAAGAAGAGTGTCTCCAGAAAAGTTAAGGCTTTCCTGACCAAAAAGAGTAGGGTCAGCTGCTACATGCTCATGTCAGCACTCTAGGTGACAGCCTGGAGTTTCCAGGCATCTTGCTCCAATGCGGATGATGGATGGCAGAGATGGCTGGGTCTGTGCTAAGGGGTATCACGTGGCTGCCCTGTCACACTTGGACCACCCCCTCTTAAGCATCTCCACGTGAAGCAAAGCAACTCCGACTTTTCTATTATATGCAGCCAAACACAAACTTAACTTGTCTAATCTTATTTTTTTAAACAGACCCTAGGACTATCTTTCACAGTGATTAGAATTCAATAGCAATAGCACCAAATTGTTTTTTCATTTATAAAGCTTGAAGTAGATTTTTGCTTTAGTGTACAAGGGCATTACTGAAATTTAATAAATGAATATTCTTTTCTTTACTGAAGGAACCTTATGGCAAAATCGAATATATTTGATACTTATAAAAACATATGATATTTTGTTTTTTAAAAAACTGTCACTCATCTTTCTTGACCACATTTTCTAAATTTTCTATAGATGGTATGTGTTACTTTATAAAATAAACATAGGACTCTTTTTTCCTTAAAGGAACAAATAGAACACAAGACCTAGAACAAGAAATTTAAGTCAAGATGGCAAGCTGACAGTCACCTAACTCCCCTCACCCCAAATCACTAAAAATGGCAGAAAACATATACATATATATATATATATATATATATATATATATATATATATTAAAGAAACAGATTGTTAACAGCAATGGAAACCAGCAAAGCATTCCATAGCTGATAGAAATTTCTAGAAGAAAAGCTAATAGAATTGATTTGGTAAAATAAAAACCTCTACTTGAAAACAGCATAAAAGAAAATTTTTTAGAGAGGGAAGAGAAAAATAACAGAATGTACAAAGAGTAGGAAAGGGCCACAGGCATATAGTTAAGAGCTGTTTACAAAATATCGATAGAGGTCAAGTAGACCATCCCTCTTTAAATATGCAGACAGCCCCAAATATAACCCTAGAACCGCACCCCCCCAATTCTGTCTAAATAAAATGAACTAACTGCTTTGGGGTGGGTGGGCTCCTAGTTTGAGTACAGTTGACCCTCTGTCTCCACAGGTTCTACATTTGAAGATTCATCCAACCCAGATGGATAATATTTGAAAAAAAATTCCAGAAATTTCCAAAAAAACAAAACTTGAATTTTGCATATGCCAGTGACTATTTATATAGCATTTACATTGTGTTAGGTATTATAAGTAATCTAGAGATGATTTAAAGTATTCAGGAGGGTGTGTGTAGGTTATATGCACATACCACACCATTTTATATAAGGGACTTGAACACACATGGATTTTGGTATCCTGGGGGGTCCTGGAACCAATCCCCCATGGATACTGAAGGAGGAGGGGGTCTAAAAGAGAAGGAACTTGGGAGACCACAACAAAAGAAATGGAGGGGCGACTGAAAATGAAATCAGCTTTGCCTGGATGAAGAATTCTTCATTCCCTTCATCAGTTTTGCATTTGGGGAGTGTTTACTGCACTAACCCACCTGCCCCTTCTATGCATCTTAAAGTTAAGTACACCACAGTCACTCGCAAAAAAAACACACAATCAACAATTTTGGCCTTTTAGTAAAATCAACCTACTCAATTGCAGAGGAAACATACAGCAACTCCCTACAGTAATCAATCAAAATTAATAAAGACTTGCATTATGATTGCAGACAACTTTAGGGGCCCAGGGGTGGTAGTTCCACCTGAAAATGTGCTGGTGTCTTCTGCCTTGTTGAACACTTTTAGCCCTGATGGAGGCTTTGGTGGGTCATCCCACCCTCTTGCTGTGACAGGATTCTGATAGACAGGGGTATGGTGGAGGGACTGCAGAGCTGGACAGGAAAAAACATCCAGGATCCATAGTCTTGGTGAGAAGCTCTCCCTGCACTGTAAACTTGGGGACTCTTGCTGTCACCTGACAGGAGATGTGCGCTTCCCTAATCAGATGGTGCTTGCATGTGGGCAGGACTCCACTGCTTGTATCACTTACTGCTACGCATTCCAAAAGCTAGCATGTTCTCCACACAAGATGTTTATGTTTGGAAAATAACTGGGAAAAACTAAATTTTTGTTTCTTAGTTGATACTGAAAATAATGAAAAAAAATTTACATGGTAATCTGTTATTTTTCCATATGAGCTCACCCACAAGGACCAAGCTTTAGTTGACAACATCCTCCGCTTAGAATACACGTTTAAAAAATTAGTTTCTGTTGTTGTTGTTTCTGCCTGTAGATGCTTTCTTTAAAAGATAGAATTTAGTAATTTTTGATTTATTGAATTATTCCTAGCTGAGTTTAAGAGTTATGGGTGATGGGGCTGAGGATGGCTTGTTTGCCAACAATCTGAATTATGTTGCATCTTTACCAGTGAGAAATCAGAATATACATCCTTTATACTAAATGAATGTATTGGCGGCATTATTCATAATAGCTCAAAACTGGAAACAGTCCACATGTCCATCATCAGGTGAATAGATACAGCAATAGTAGTATATTTACACAATGGATTATTGTTAGTAATAAAGTACTAAATTTCTAATACATGCAACAAATGGATAAATCTAAAAATTATTCTGAGTGAAAGAAGCCAGACACAAGAGTGCATATTAATCTCCATAGGGTTTGCCTCTGCAGGAGAGGGAGGACAACCGACTGGAAAAGGCCTGAGAGAAATTTCTTTGGTGATGGAAATGTTTTCTATTTTGACTGCCTGTAGTTATATGAGTGAAAACACTTCTTCAAACTGAATTATATACCTAAAATGCATGCACTTTAATATATATATATATATATATCAATAAAAAAGACACAGAAATAATCTCCTTCCTTACAAATAATATAATTCTTATCTTCAAGGGGCTATTGCTCTATGAATCAAGAACCTACAGCTACCATATTGGGTAAATCAGAGAGAAAAAAGTTGTTCTTGGGAAATAAGAATATGTTTGCTGAAATGTATAAGGAGAAAGACAAGCTTAAAACAAAACAAAACAGAATCATGACCAAGAAAAAAATTACTAATCTGGAAGATAAAGATGAAGAAATCAGAGCAAACAGACTAACAGGAGAGAAAATTTAGGAGATACTGAAATTCCATTCAAGCAAAGCAGGAACCATCTAATATGTGTTCTAGAAGGGGGGAACATAGAAAATGAGGAGAAAAAAATAACTTAAGACATAATAGAAGACAATGTCCATAAACTGAAGAAAGAAATCAGTTCTCAGAAAGAACTCACTGAGCAGTCACCAAGATGAATGAAATAAGGGGCTGATTCTTGTGAAAGTTCAGAATTCCAGCAATAAATTCAAAATTCAAAAAAGTTGTAGATAGAGAGGGCAAACACAAAAAGCTTATTTATAAAGGAATAAGATTCAGGCAACCAGAGAAGAGAAAAGAAACCCAGATTGTCATGTAAGAGTGCAAAAGTAGGTCAATGAGCAATATGAGAAATGCCACTGTGCGGGTTTTCTCCAGGAGAGCTAAGGTTTTCTGTTAACAACAAACAGTCAGTTGGCACATGTTCCTAACGGGATCCAGAGCTTGCTAACCATCTTGTAAGTTTAAGGATTAAATCCACATGTTATGGTGGCAGCGTGAAAGGAAAAAGTTAGAAGTTTCGTGCTAAGGTGGGCACTGCATTGCACTGCAGTTGTACTAGCCTTGGTTTATCCACCACTAGTTGCTCACTTTGTGATTAAAACAAACTCCTACTTGTTTAAACCCAGGTTCCTTAGATTTTCTTTACTACAAAGCAAACACAGATGCAATTGATCAGTTTTAACAGAAGGTATGATTGTATTTTGCAGTGAATTATAAATCAATAGCAAATGTAGCTATTTGAGTTTCACTTAAGACATTGGAAATAAACTAGATGGACTACTTTGCCTTTGAATTAACTAACACCTCTAATGACTAATTCATTTATGTTGACTACACGAAAGGAAAATGTTTCTTTTGTCTATACAAGTGATTTGTAGAGTAGTTTGTAAGGACTTTAGACTGGGTTGTAAGCCTTCTGTACAGGTTGTAAATCTTCTGTAAATCTTTTGTAAATGCCCAGATTTAGTGGCATTTGTGATTTAGAGTCAAGATTCAACCATGTATAATATATAGACAATAGACAATCATCTATATTATAATAGACAATTCCTTTATTGTAAGTAGCTTATTACAAAATGAATGTGTTGGATATTAAAGAAATCATAAAATATTACATGGACTCTTTTGTAAAGGTTTCTTGAGATAGATTATAAAGTATACAATTTGATGAGTTCTGACAAATATATAGACCTATGAAACCATCACCACAGTCAAGACAATGTACAAAACCAGCACTCCCCAAATGTCCTCATGCCCCTTTGTCATCCCTCCTTCCCTCTCCTCCTCACCAACCCCTAGGCAATCACTGATCTTCTTTCCCTCACTATAGGTTAGTTTACATTTTCTATAATTTCATATAAATTGAATCTTTTTTGTCTGGCTTCTTTCACATGGCATAATTATTTTAAGATCCATCCATGCTGTGTATATCAAATGTTCATTGCTTTTTATTGCTGAGAAATATTCTATTGTATTTATATATCACAATCTGTTCATATCTTTAGCTGCAGGTAAAACTGGGTTCTTTCCAGTTTGGGGCTATTAAGCTATAAACGTTTGTGGATAAGTCTTCGTATGAATATATATTATCTATGAGTAAAATGGCTGGGTCTATATGGAAGGTATGTGCTTAATATTTTAAGAAACCACCAAATTATTTTCCAAAGTGGATGGACAATTTTACATTCCTACTAGCAATGTATGAGAGTTCCAGTTGCTCTGCATCCTTAGCACCAGTCGATACGGTCAGCTTTTTTAATTTCAGCCATTCTACAGGGTACGTAGAGATATCTCATCTTGGCTTTATGTGCATTTCCATAATCACTAATGATACTGAGCACTTTTCATGAGATGATTCACCATCCAAATCTCTTTCTTGGAGAGGTGTCTATTCAAATCTTTTGCCCATTTTAAAAGATGAGAAAAGACCAAACAAAATTTTATCACTGGAAAGCTCCAACTATGTTCTTGAAACAGAAAGTTGATTTGTTTTCAAAAGTAGAGGATTTGTGTGATTAAGTCGAAGGAACTAGGACTTCCCTGGTGGCCCAGTGGCTAAGACTGCACTCCCAATGCAGGGGGCCCGGGTTCAATCCCTGTTCAGGGAACTAGATCCCACATGCATGCCGCAACTAAGAGTTCACATGCTGCAACTAAAAGATCCTGCATGCCGCAACGAAGATCCCACATGCCACAAGTAAGACCCGGCACAGCCAAATCAATCAATCAATCAATCAATCAATCAATCAATATTATTTTTTTTAAAAAGGCGAGGGAACTAAAGCTTAGAAATACCAGCAGAGAACAAATTGTGGATAATTTTAATATAAAAAGAAAGAGTTGGGGCTTCCCTGGTAGCACAGTGGTTAGGTATCTGCCTGCCAATGCAGGGGACATGGGTTCGAGCCGTGGTCTGGGAAGATCCCACATGCCAGGGAGCAACTAAGCCCGTGCGCCACAACTACTAAGCCTGCACTCTAGAGCCCACGAGCCACAACTACTGAGCCTGCGAGCCACAACTACTGAGCCTGCGAGCCACAACTACTGAAGCCTGCATGCCTAGAGCCTGTGCTCCGCAACAAGAGAAGCCACTGCAATGAGAAACCCACGCACCGCAATGAATAGTAGCCCCCGCTCGCCACAACTAGAGAAAGCCTGCATGCGGTAACAAAGACCCAACACAGCCAAAAATAAATAAATAAAATAAATAAATTTTTTAAAAAAGAGTTATGTATTATTTCTGTAAACAATAGGGATTATATTCTGGAATAAAATGGGAGAGTTAAGTCAATGACCAAGATTTCTCTCCTAAAACCTAGTAGTCAACAAAACATAATGAAAAAAAGAAAAAAGAATCCCAGCAATGTTCACACGAGTGGTGGTCAGAGAGAAATATTCCAGGAATAATGTAAATTCTTTTCCAAAATCTGCTTGCCTCCTAATCAAATGGAGACACTTTTGAAATAGACAACTACAATCTCCTCCAAATCATGAGGGAAAACAACTGAAGCTGTGAGTAACCACATCTGGGGTCAGTATGAGCAGAGCCTTTGAAACTCAGTCTCTCCCCAACACCATCTCAGTAGGGAGGAGGGAACCTACTGGAGTCACCATTTTGCTTTTTTCTACCTAGGAGGAAGTTAGGGGAGGGAATATGAGGATGGAAAAATTAAAGGAAAGGTAGAGCACATAAGCTCCACCAAGGGAGAGAAAAGATAGCTTAGGATAGAAGTGCAAGTAAAAACAGACGTGAGAACAGGCTCTGGCTAAACCATAAATAAAGCAATCTTTCCCGTTTGTAAACTGACAGAAGCTGGATCTTTCTCCCAATGTTTGCCTGACTTTGCCCTCGTCTGGGTAAGTGGGGAGTGGAAGTGGCTCTGGGGAAAGGCAGGGGGATGGGGAAGGGGAGGGGCACTAGACACCTAGGGTGAAGAGTGTGGTCAGAACTAAGATGCCTGGTGTTCGCCCTGCACCAGGGATACAGTGGACAACCTGAGGACACCTACTGCTGTCTTGAGACCTGACGTCCATAGCTGGTGGAGCTGTGACTCAATGGAACCAACACTCTCATGAGAATTTTTCAAAATAAAAGAAAAATGGAAAGGAACTAAATCTGTCATAAAGAAATGCCTACCATCATTGGTTTTCTGGTTTTGTATCTGTTTTAATAGAGCATGTAGTTGTTTGTGGCTTTAACTATTAAACTCGGGTTCATTTATTGATGAATGGCTTCCTACAAATCAAATAAAGGTAGATAGGCATGCTGACAGCTGTAGTTGTCCAGCCACCTGAATTATGTTGCGTTGTTTTGAAGTTTTGCATGATTGTCTTGAAAGAACGGCTTCTCTTTTCATCCTTACCCCCAGTTCTCCTATCACTTACCAAGGAACCACCTGTTTTGATAACTCCCGGCAGCTCTTTTTCCTCCTGGGTGCCGTCCAACTGGCTAGGATGGTTGTCACAGGTATCGCCTGGCTGATGAAAGAAATGAAAGTCATTTTTATCCAGGCATATCTTTCGCTATGTGATTGTTTATTCAATTATACATTACACTAGAATCTGTATAAATGCACAGCCATACACAGAGTTAATGACTATAGTGCAAATGGTAGCATTCACCCATTCCTCCAAAAGGATACTGAGCCTCATAGATGTCATGCACTGCAATAGAAATGAGTCTCAAAAGCAGACACTGCTACCTGCTTGCCAAAACCCACTTTTCTTTTCTTCTTTAACATATGAATATCATGATCTTGCTCCAAGATGCTGTGTGCCTATCTAAAAGGACTAAGTGTGATCATGTGATGGTTCCGTCCAAAGAGATTCGAGTGAAACCCTACTTGGTAGAGCATCCAGGAAGGCTCATGTTTTCTTGTTGAAGTGCATGGAATCAGCTGGCTGATGCTTCTCCCAGAACATGGGCATGGTACCTGTGATGCCCAGACATCCTGTAAGCATTAAATACTAGCCTGTATGCTGAGTGGAACAGAATGGAAAGATAAAAATTTGGTAGGTCCATGAGAGGGATATTAGTCAAACCAGCCACAAACTTCTTATTTTGTAAGGAAAATAAACCTCTAATTGTCTAAGTCAGGAAGCTTACTGATTAAACTATGCTACTTAAAAATCAGACTTTATGACTGTATTTTGGAGTGATTTACAAATCAAAAGCAAGAGTATTCAGGGTTTTTTTTTCATTATGAAACTGGAAAAACATTAGACTGATTATCTCACAAACACATATGACTGAACCAAATATTTCATTCCCATCACTGAGTATTGGAAAAGCTCTGATTTTCACTATGCAGCAAATGGATTTGAGACTATTCTAATTGTCATGTGCTGCACTGTAGGCCTTGTGCATATGCTCTAAGACTTTTAGCAGCATTTGTGATATAATGGCATTTCCCAAAATAAGATGCAAATATTCTACTCCATGATTAAAGCAACTTTTTGCAGAATTAAGCATACTGGATATTAATGAAATAAACTTTTACATGAGACCTTAGAAACATTTTTCATCTGGCTTTTCCATATTTTCTAACTTTCCCCCAATGTGTATGTATTATATTGCTATGAAGAACACACATCTCTTTGGAAGGGGAAACAATGCTGAAAAGGCAGTACAAGAAAACTTAGGTCAGGATGGAGGTCAGAGAGTGTACCACTCCCAATCACTCAGAATTAGAGAAAGGGTGTATTTTTAAAGTATAGCTCCAAGGGCACTGAAAACCAACAAAGTGTTCTAATAACAGATTAAAAATTGTTAGAAATTCCTGGAAAATAAGAAGTAAGTAATTTATTTCATAATTGTAAAGAAATTCTCAGCCTAAGGATAGCAAAAGACAAAGAAAGGGCAAATCCACAAAAAAGCAAACAACCAACCAAGCTAAGAATGAAAACCACACAGGACAAGAAGGGGCCCCAGGGCAATGGCTAGGATAATTTATTGTAAGTGTTTCCTTAATGGAAGGGCCCGACAGAACTCCCAACAGTTCCCTTTACACTGAACAGCAGACAGCAGCCATGTATGGACCCAAGGAAAGCACTCTGAATGAAGTGAACTACCTGCCTTGGGAAGATGCCCAGGGTTGGGACCAAAACAGACCTCAACATCAGGTCACTCTGGACCTTCATGAAAGACATGGATGGGAGAATAAAAGAAGAACATGAGTTTTGTCTGGGAATGATGTCATTTGCCACTCTCCCTTTGGCACTGAAGGTATGTGCATGCGTATATTTGTGTGTGTACGTGTGTATGTACGTGTGTCTACGCATGCACACATGCACGGACTCACCCATGTGTGCTGTTAAAATAATGTCTATTCACATACCTTACTGCTTACACAGGACCCAAAGTCAGCCCTCTTATTCAATAAAGAGCCCTTTGGGAAAATATCTATATAATAGCAGAGAAATCATACAGCAATGACATATCCTAAAAGTCGTTAACTAGTCAATCCAGACCATCACTAAGGATCATCAGCCACTGGAGAAAAATCAACATTATAAAAAAGTCAGCTGTGGAGAAAATCAACATTTTGAAAACAAAGTATAGTGATATACATTCTGGGAGAAAGAGATAATTGAGGGAAGAGAAAAAGGCTTATAATGATTTAATAATTTCAGAGAGATCTGAGAGACTATTGCAATCATAAATCAGGACTAACTATAACAATAAAGGATAATCAGTGAAAAAAGGAGGAGTTCTTATGAAGTAACAGTATGATCGCTGAATTTAAAAATCAACAGGGACCCAGTTATAACCACTCATAACAAAAATTAGAATTAGGTTTCCACAAAATGATGTAGACAAAATCTGCTAGCATACAGAACAAATGGAAAAAAAAGACATGGGAAATATAAGAGACAACTTAGAGCTGTGTGAGTTTAATGTAAGAAATGAAAAGAAGAAGAGAGAAAATGGAGATAATGAAGTAAAAGAAATAATGGGAAAAGAATGTTCAGAACTGAAAGGAAACATGTTTCAGAAACAAAAAGCTGAGTGCTGGATCATGATAAAAAAAAAAGATTTCATATCCTGATGGCAGTTCAGGTCTCTAACAACAAAGATAAACCTAAAAGCTTCCAGAAATATAAAAATGAGAGCAGGATGCAAATAAAGGAATGATTTAGAGAGGCATCAGACTTCTCAACATTAACACTATATGAAAAGCAAAGAGATTAATATTTACAAATTTCTGAAAGAAAATGATCAACAGCCTAGCATACTGATACTAACCAGTTTAGGATTTAAGCTTTTTAGTTATTAAAATTTAGTATCCAGAGATATTTCTTGCCAGATTTGCTCAAAGGATAAAAGATGGAATCTGCTAAGAAGATGTAACAGTTTGTAATATATGTGATTATGGAAATTAGTATTTCTACTATTCTCTGTGGTCATTCTGGTGGGCTAGCCCTCATCCTCCTCCAGGGATAAAGAGCAGTACTGCTTTCTCATTCTATAAACTGGTGAGTAGTGCAGGGATGTGGCTGGAATAAAACTTAATCGTTCTCATCCACCTCAGTGGGAGATTTCTTCATGTGTTCGTCACCACACTTGCCTTTAACCTTTAAAAGATGACAAGACCATCAAAGAATTGAAATAAAAGGGATAGTGATAAAAGAGAAAAGAAACAAAATAAGCATAGACTCATCATGAGAGTCCATGGCTGGACGTAGAGTGTCATTGAGGCAAAAAGATCTAAAATAAGACTCACTCTTACACATTGTCTTGACATCCGGTAAAAGCGGGAGGGCCGTAAGTGGTCTAAGCCCAAGTTCCCCTCCCACTTTGCTCCCTCAGATAAGGTCCCCTAGTAAGACAACACTCCTTACCCAGGGGGCCAGACACAGTTCTTGCTTATCCCTGAGTAGTGGGTTTCAGTTCCCTGTCCACCCATGGAATTATTCAAACAAGCCAATCCATCCTCTGTGAGAACCAGGGGGGCACTCCCCCTCTTGATACTACAAAGCCCGGTTGTCCACTCTGTTCCTAAGTGCACCCCACATGTGGCTCTGTATGGTGTGCGGTGTCCTCCCTCCCTGGGCTGTGAGAACATGTGATAACTTGCTGTTGTCTCATCTTTCCAGTGTCAGGGGTCATGTGCTGAGCCGTCCCTATAACCCCAGGGTGAAGAGGAAGCAATCAAAACACTAGGTAGAGGCAGGTGGGGTGAAAAGCTCATAGAAATTGTTCTTTGAAAACACCCCATGTCTACTCTGACTTGCCCCTCCTCTAGCTGAGAGAAGAGGTAGTGGCTGCTGTGAAGGGGAGAGGGCGGGCAGAGAGGAACAAATGCCTGGATCAAGTGTCCTGGCCAGAAGGATGGTACAGAAGACTCCCTGAACCGAGGGAAAAATCTTCCAACTCAACAGAAAATGTAAAGACCTCTGACTAGACAGAGTTCACACTCTTATGAGAAATGCAATGAAATTAGAAAAAAATTAGAGACAAAAATCTGAAAACAGGATTGCTCACAGCCCCAGCTGACCACCCTCCACCTCCAGACCTTGACCTACCCTCAGGCAACAGAAGAGCAGCCAGAACACAAACTGGCCACATCCAAACCCTTGAGCAGAATTTTGGAAGGTACCAGGGGCTAGCCTGTATCGAGACAATTGGAAGATGTGGACAGAGTGCCCCACATAAAATATATGCAAGATGAAGGTAAACTGTCATCATCATCATCATCATCATCCTCATCTTCATCAGATCAAGAATGGTACAGGGGTTACTCTTAGAACAACAAAGAATCCCTCTTCCTCTGCTAGGAAAGAAAATAAAGAGCTAAAGAGAAGGAAACACATACAAGCATGATAGAGGAAGGTCTCTTACTGTAAATTTTCTGCTGCCATGAGTCCAGGTGGAGGAAGATGTCAGGAACCCATGTCCTTCTCAGGGTGAAGGGTCACCACTTCAGTAAGAGGACCCAGGCCTCATGCCAGGAGGTACAGATCACAGCATGAGATTCATCTCTTTCACTGAAATAGCTTCACTGACAGTTTGGAACTCAGATCATCACTCTTTGAAACTTTGTACTAAACTGGGTGAGGTGGGCTCTAAATAAAATGTGTTTACCTCCTGTGCAAGACTGTGCACTTTTTCCACTTATTGTTACACGTTCAAGATGCTATAGTGCTGCGTCCCACAATATATTTACATTTAGAAAGTAATTTAAATGTCAAAATATTTCTTACGGTGACAATTAAATTAATTTGGAAAGATTTATAGAAGGTAGCATAAAATTTTCCACTATGCACTCAGCAAAGAGAACAATAGTTTAGCTGATGACCTCCCACATGTACTGACTTCTGGCTGTGGCTGCAGCTGCAGCTGTGATTGTTTTTGTTATTGTGGGTACAAGTAGGCCCCATAGTATTTGCGGATTTAACTATTTAATTATTCATTCCTGAGTCTGAGTCCCTTTTTTTCTTCATTGTTCCAAGGTAAGTAGGCTTTTTTTTTTTTTTTAAACTTTCCAGGCTGCCTTGAAGTAACCACTTCTCCTGACCCCCTTGCTCTGTCTTACCAGTTGACCATTTCTGCAGGGAACTGCTGGCATCCCTTCTTCATCTGGGTTCACATCCAAAAGAGGAGCTGGGATACAACAAAAATCATCTGGCTATTGAGAAAAATGAAAGTGCATTTTTATTCAGGCATGTTCTCCCAAGGGTAACTGCATTTAATCACGTGTTACGCATACGATGTGCACATTCATACAGACTTGTTGAGACACCCACAGATATGACTGCCTATGCACTGATCACTGCATTTGGCCACTTAGCAGCCAGTCCTGGGAGCTCACCACACACCAGGCCCAGTGACAGACACTGGTACGTGTGGAAGATCCTGTCAACCGCCTGCCCCAAACCCAGTCACCTGTCTTCCTTAATAGGATCCTGATTTTTTTTTTCAGGAACTTTTGTGTACAATGAAAAAATATCAATTTCCCAGGCTCTCTTGCAGCTAAGGATGATTGTATAACATTTCTAGGCAATGAGAGGTAACTGGAATTCTACCAAGTAAGATTTCTGGGAAACCTAAGTCAGAGAGATAGAGTCAGTTGGTACAAGCTCCAGGAACCACCAGGAACATGGGCATGGTGGCAGGAGTGGCCCAGCCCCCTTGGCAAGCAAAAGAATGAAGGCCACATGTGAAAGACAAAATAGAAAGATGGAAGGAAGCTGGGTCTATGCTAGAGCAAAGATCAGTTTCCTCTGAAAGAGAGAAAAAGCAAATTCGTATTTGTATAACTCATGATTTCTTGGGTTTTATGTGCCATGCAGTCAAATGTATATGTGTGATGTAACATTTTTTTAAGGACTGTATGCCTATATTTATACAGTTAATTATGAGTTAGTCCCACCTTTAACTGTTTATCAGTTATGAAGTTGGAAATATATTAGATTGACTATTTTGCTCAGTTAAATGTGTTACTGAAGGTAATAATTGATTCACATCTTCTGAATATTAGAAAAAATCTGTCTGAGCACTGAACTTCTGCTCATGATGAAATGGATTGTAGACCTTGTATTATGTATCCAAAGGGTGATTTAATATCTGTGATTTACTGTATAAGAGCTCTACCAAAACAAGGGTTAAATATTCTATTCTTTTATGGTTAGAATTTCACTGAAAATTATATTCATTGGATATTTAATTAAATCATAAAATTTTATTTGGGCCCATAGAAGTAATTTTTTACCTCGCTTGTCCATATTTTCTAAATTTCTATTAAAGACGATGTATTACTTTTATAATAAGGAAAAAAACACATTTTTTGAAAGGAACAAATACTACTGAAAAATCAGCATAGGAAAATTGGATCAAGATATCACAATGCACATACCACATTCTCCTCCCCCTGCAAATCGCTCAAAATGTCAAAGAGATACCTTTCTCAAAGAGTAGATCTAGAAACCACTAAACATTTCCATTAGCAGAACAGAAATTGTTGGATGCTCCTGGAAGATAAACAGCAAGCAAAAGCGGTTTGATAAGGGTAGAGAAAAACTTCAGCCTGAAAAAAGGTATAAGAGAAAAACCTGTGGAAGGTAAATGCTGAAAAAAAGCAGAAAAAGCACATATCCAGAATGAAAATAAAAACAGCAGGAAGGCATCGCCCAATTCAGAAGGCAACAGCTGTTTAGAAGAACAGCAGGCAGCAGCTAAATGTAATTCCAGGATAAAACCCAAGTGTCCCCTTGGTGACAGAGTGACCACCTGCCTTGGGAGTGGTAGTGGCTGTCCTAGTATGGGTGCGGTAGTCCCGGATAGAAAGAATGTTGAATTGCACTTTATTAGGGCCTTCTAAAAGGATATAGACAGGAGTATAAAAAGGAAAGTTGGGTTTGCCTGAAAAGGAAACAAATTATGATTCTGCAGGATCTTGTTATTTTGGCGTTGATACCATATTTATTTCTTAACGTGAAGTGTGACAGTTGACATTGACACACTTCACCACTCACACAGGCCCAGACTCCTGTTCTGGGGGAGAGTTTTTGGGAGAAAACGGGTCTACATAACTGCATAAGAAATATATGACCACTACCTATACTAATCAATCAGTCAATCTAGTTCTCCATTAATGAATATAAATCAATATCCAAAGATTAAAGTTAATTGAACAATAGCAATGTAATGATGCCAAAAATAAACAGATGACCCTGAAGGAAAGAGATAATTCAAGGAAAAAAGAGAACCTTGGAATTTAAGGTTTAATTTACTACCTTCAGAGTGCTGAGAGGCTACTGTGGCTGAGAAACAAGAACAGATCACAAAATAAAGGAAAAATTAGGGGAAAGGAGGGGCTTCAGTAAGTTCATAAGAGGACTATTAAAGTTTTAAAAATTAATGAAAGGTAAAAGTGTTAATACAACCAAGGCCAAATTAATGATATAAAAGATGAAGTTGAAGGGACAGCCAAGAATGTAAAGCAAACATACACACAAACAAAGCTTGGAAAATAGGACATTTAAGAGATATTGAGATTCAATCCAAACAATGAAACAATCATCTAACAACAATCATCTAACAACAATCATCTAATATCCAGAAGGAGACAGTGAGAAAATGAAGGGAATAAATACTTGTTTTAAACGTTAGAAGAAAATATTCAGAATGAACAAGCTGAAGAATGAAAGAGCTCACTTGGTAGTGACCAGGATGAATTTTTTTAAAAAGTAAAACTGCTAAAATTTCAAGGTTCCAACAATAAAAATGAAATTCACAAAGCTTCCACATTTGTATATAAAGGAATGAAGTTGATGTAGATATTGTGCTTCCCCACAGCAATGGTGCGTGAGAGAAGATAACGGACAAATATTTTCAAAATTCTGAAGAAAAATGATTTTGAACCTGGGATTCTATCTGCAAAAAATTAAGAAAAAAACTAGGATAATCTACATATCTATTTTTTAAAGTATTTATATCTTCATTTGGTGAGTATAGTGGGTCAGATTCATAATTCTAAGACTAATGGAAAATTACCTTATGCAACTTGTAATGTTAAAACTTCATTACAAAAATGGAATGAAAACTTTATGTAATTGTTCTATTAATGTAGGTAAACGATGACAAAGACAGAAATAAAGAATAGGAGAGAATAAGGAAGGGAGAGCGGGGAAGAGAAAAAGGAGGGAGGAATTGGTATTCATGATGTCAAATCCAAATAGGAAACTTAAAAGAGTTTAGGTATATTTCTAAGAACCTCCAAGTCTATTTACCTGCAGAAGCAGATGCTGAATTTTTTAGGAAAAAACAATCTTGTGGAAATGTTTATTAGGACTTACACATTGTAAATATACCGTATTTTTAAAAGGCTGGCTTTATATGGCTTTTTACATTTTTGACAAAGAACAATGTGAATTTTTAAGCAGCATAATACAATGCCAGGCTTTCCCTGACTTCCAGATGCCACACTTCTCAAGACAGCACAAGACCTCTACTCCCTGGAATATATGGTCATTCTTTTACCTGTGACCACTCCCCCTGCCTCATTCCCTATTCTCTCTAGAACTGGGGCTTCCGCAGCAAGACTGGGGGGTATGTGGGAGAAGAAGAAGGCAGACAGGAGGAAGAGCCCCCGGGGCTACTCCCCTTACCCACCAAGAATGCGGCCCTCTCTCTGCCTTTGCTGGAGTTAAACACCAAACAGTTTATTGCACTTACATGTTATGGAAAAGTAAGACTCTTCATTTCATTTTATACTTAAGCCCTAATGCGTAAGTGCCCACCTTACGATTCCCTTCGGGGTCCAAGTGAAAGAAACGGGAGGAGCACTGCTTCTATGTGACTATAGTGCAACGTTTTGGGAAACCTAGAGAGTCTAGTTATGCATTTTCTTGAGTAACTGGAGGATTCAGGAGAAGCTATAGACCCATATTTTGCAGTTTGCTAGGGAAGAGGAAAAATCTTAGTCTGAAGTAGCTGGAAACAGAAATGGGGAAAGGATGCATGTAGGCCAAGTTCTTAGGATCCTCTCAAGATGATCTGGGAGATAACTGGAAAATGACCCAGGGAATTTAAACCTGCAGGGTAAACCTTTTCTTTGATAGGCATCTTGTCCAGGACTCATGTGGCTGGAGCCCTAGCCTCAAGCTGTGGGCATCACCTTTACTCAGTTACAGCTTGAGACAATCTCACCTTCCAAGAAGACCCAGGTTTCAACTAAGCTGAAAGTTCAAACAGCGTAGAACTCAAAATGGCTTACCTTGAGTATATCATTATATACAGCAGAGGATTCTAGAACTGTGTTCATTATACTGGCTACAAGCCACATGTGACATTTTAGATTCAAATCAATTACAATTAAATACAATTAAAATTTTAGTTCCTTACTTACACTAGCTACGTTTCAAGTGCTAATGCCACATGTGATGGGGGCTACCATATTGGACAGCACAGAAATAAATCATTTCCATCACTGTAGAAAGTTCTAAAGGACAGCGCTCTTCTAGGGCATTGTAAACACAAATACAAAGCTTAACTTTGTATATGTGAGCTGCCCTGGCAACACCCCACTGTGATTAATGTATCTAAGAGAAGATTTGACTTACAGACAACCTTAACTAACTCAAATTAGAGACTGTCTTCAGTTATGCCAGCTACCCAATATCCTTGAAGTTTTAATTTATGTCACTATTGATATTACAATTAAACAGATGAGAAACCTAAATCAAAGTGATTAACCAACTTGCCCCAGGCAACTTTACCTGTGACTGCAGCAGAATATCAAGTTCCCCTTTTCCTATATATGAATTACCCCAAAGTTCCAAGAATCCTATCTGCATAGAACCTGATATAAGAATTGCACAGAGAATGTATCCAGTAATTATCTGTTGCATCAATGATGCAATTATTTCAATGCAACACTGCAATGATGCAATAAATGGATGAATGAGTGAACTGAAAAGCAGAGCTACCAGTAAAACAACCACAGAAATAGGAGGACATGACTCAGCCTCAGAAGTAAAACTGCGGCCGTGGAATAGCCAAGGGTACGCTGGAATTTCAACCAGCCATTTCTCAGAAAACATGTGATGCTTCCCTTATGGTTTTTTGAATCATTCTCTGGCCCATTTGATTAATGCTGTATCTTTCACTTTTCACCATTTTAATTTCTTTGAGTATAAAGGGTACCCTAACCACTCTCCCATCCCTACCCCCAAGTAAAACAAACTACACAGACTTGCTCATAATACTTGGGCCCACTTCTCTGGGACTCCTTTGCCTGTCCACAGAGTTTCCATTCAGTGCTGAGGTTTAAGTAAAGGCTCCGTGTATCCCATCCACAAAGACTTGCTCCATTACCAAAGAAGTGATCAACTTCAAAAGAAGGGAATAAATTTTGTGTGCAGGGAGACTGCTGTATGGTGAATAAGAAATAATCACTTAAGTTTCAAATTTGCAAATTTTTCAGTTTGCTGTCTGCTTTACCTTTCTCTTAAAGCTAGAGGATGACTGACCTTTTCTGATAATTTTTCCACATTCCCCTTCCCTCCCCTCAATCAAACCAAACCTTTTGAGCCCTGCTCACTACTTACAGGAGATTCGCTGACTCCAAAGATGTCTCTGACATCCCTGACGGATTGCTTGTTCTTTTTTCTCATGGTTTGAGTGTAAGTATTGTATCTCTTCTTCACTGCAGCTGCTTGGGTTCGAGTCAAAGTAGAGAGCAAGGCTTTGCCATCCTCCTCTTCATCACCCGAGATCAGGGTTGATAAACCTACATCTTGCAACCACTCTGCTTCAAGTTCTCCTTCTGTAAGATGAAGTTTCCAAGAGAAGGTTAGAATATTCTGAGATTGGAAGCCATGTATATCTGTAAGTCTGTACACATCAGCGAGTAAGAAATAATCACTAGACAATATATTAAGACCATCCTGGACCTTGAGGACATTATGCCAAATGAAATAAGTCAGACAGAGAAAGAAAAACACCAAACACCATATGATCTCATTATATGTGGAGTTTAAAAACAAAACTAAGCAAAAAGTCCGAGCTCATAAATATAGGGAACGGATTGGTGCTTACCTGAGGCCAGGAGTGGAGGGTGGGCGAAATGGGTAAAGGTGGTCAAAAGGTACAAACTTCCAGTTATAAAAGAAAATAAATAAGTCATGGGGATATCATGTACAGCATGGTAACTATAGTTGATAATGCTCTATTGCATATTTGAAAATTGTTAAGAGAGTAGGATCTTCAAAGTTCTTACCACAAGAAAAAACATTTTGTAACTATGTGTGACAATGGATATTAACTACACTTATTTTGGTGACTATTTCACAATGTATTCAAATATCTAATCATTATGTTTATACCTGAAACTAATATAATATTGTATGTAAATTAAACCTCAAAAAAAGTTAAAAGACCATTCTTTTTCCCATAGTAATTGTGGGAACGGCCTATAGGAATGAATAAAAGGTCTGTATTGTATTTTTTTAAGTAAGTCAAATTTTTAAAGTATCTTCTAGTAGAGTAAGGTTATTTGGCAGATTTGGGAAGGTAATTTTCCTTACCAGAGAGCTAAATATGAGCCATATCTGAACAGCCAATTTCAAAAAATGATAAAATATTAATATCTAAACTAAAACCATAACAGAAAAAAAGTGGTTTAATGGCACACAAAATAATTTTTTCATCACACAAATTCAGGTTCAAATCCCAACCACCATTTACTAACTGAATGCCTTTGGAGAGTTTTAAGTAGCTCTAGATCTCGTGTCCTCTTGGCAAAATGGAGGTAATAATTACCAAAGTATTAGGTGGCTATGAGGATTATTTTATCAATGAATTTGTGACAGATGGCAAAAATCTAGAACAGAGTATGTGTTCAATAGATATTCGTTCTCTTACTTTTCTCCTTATTTTGAACATTAGGTAATCTTTCCTTTTCTCAGAAGGCAGCTAAAAAACTTAAAATTCATCATGATGAAGATCAATCGCTATTATAAATTAGATGTGCGGAAATACTACAGAATTCAGAATAACAACATCATGTAACAGAAAATCCACTGTACACACTACAACATTCTGGGAACTAGGCTAAACAGGCATTACCTGAATAAGGTTTCTTTTAAAGAGCAGAATTGACTGGTTTGCAAGTACATGATCAAATCATCAGTCCAGAGGTGTTGGACTCTGCTTATGTTATTCTATCACTGGTACATGAACAAAAGCCTTCCCACATGCTTTACAAGAAAATGAGAAAACATTTTAAACTGAATAATAATGAAAATATGAAATATCAAAATTTGTGGGATGGAGTGAAGTCACAAAGGAAAAAGTAAGACTGTCTCTATTCACAAATGATCTCTTTGTTTATGTAGAAAATTCTAAGAAATCTAGTAGTAGACAACTACTGGTAAGTGAATTTAGAAAGGTAATGAAATATAAGGTCAAGTACAAAAATCAATTGTACTGCATACCAGTTGCAAACAATTAAAAAATGAGAGAGGTGAGAGAACAAGAGAGAGACACCCAATTAAAAGAAATAGTCAAAAGATTTCACAAAGCAAGATATATGAATGGACAATAAGCACAGGAAAAAGCGTTTGACATCATTAGTCATCGGTGAAATATAATTACACAATGAGATACCTCCACACATCCCTAGAATCATTCATGTTAATAAGTCTTAAAACATCAAATGTTGCAAGGATGTGAAGCAGCTAGACTTGTCTGTCAGATACTGCTGGGAGGAGTGTGAAGTGGTACAACTACTTTGGAAAAATGCTGGCAGTTTCTTATGTAATTACACACATTCTATGAAAAATACATATATCCAAGAGAAATAAAAATATATCTCCACCAAAAGACTTCTACAATATTGTTCACAGCAGTCTTATTCATAATGGCCAAAACTGCAAGCAACCATTAACAGTTAAATGTATAGACAAATTATGGCACTGTTCATAGCAGCCTTATTCATAACAGCCAAAACTGCAAACAACCATTAACAGTTAAATGTATAGACAAATTATGGCATATTCATACAACAGAATACTGCTGTCATGGGTTGAATTGGGTCCCCAAAAAGATACACTGAAGTTCTAACCACCAATACAGGTGGATGTAACCTTATTTGGAAACAGGGTCTTGGCAGGTATAATTAGGATTTAAGTTGAGGTGAGGTCATACTGGAGTAGAGAGGGCCCTTGATCCGATACAGCTAGTGTCCTTATAAGAAGAGGAGGTGAGACACAGACAACAACACAGGGAGTAGGCTACGTGACTACAGAGGCAGAGAATGGCATGTGTTGTCTACAAGCCAAGGAACAGCTAGGATTGCTGGCAACACCAGAAGCTAAGAGAAAGACATGGAACAGATTCTTCCCTACCATCTTCAGAGAGAGGAGGGCCCTGCTGACCCCTTGATTTTGGACTTCTAGTCTCCGGAACCACAAGAGAACAGATTTCTGTTGTTTTAAGCCACCTAGTTCTGTGGTACTTTGTTACAGCAGCGCTAGGCAACTAATACAAACTATCCCATAATAAAAAGCAATGAAATAGTAATACACCAAATGAATCGCAAAAATATTATGTGTTCAGTGAAAGAAGCCAAACCCAAAACTATATGCTGCAAAAACATCAGAACCTTGGTTGTCTCTGGCTAGGGACAGCAAGTCACGGGGATGATGAGATTGGGAAAAACCATCAGGAAATTCTGAGTTGACTGAAATGTTATGTCGATTTGTGTGAGGTTACAGGGTTAGTATTTGTCAAACGTCACTGAATTGCACACTTAAGATCTAGGCATATGCTTCGAGGAAAATAATATCAGTCAAATAAATTTTAAACTCCAGTTAGTAGGTATGTTTTTTGTAGAAGTTTATGTTAGCAAGCCTGAGAATGTTTTCTGTATACTCTAGGCTTGAGCAAATGAAACAATACATTGAGGAAAGTAAGAACCAGGTTTCTCATTATTGGAGAAGGGGGATATAAATACAGAAAAATGGAAGACAACAACAAACTCTGTGGTGTTGGATTGGAATTGGAGTTTATCAGTATGAACTCATGATTTTTAATATAGATAGCTAGCTAGCTAGTAAGAAAAAAGAAGTGGAGAATAAGAGGTATTTTCCTTTATGTGTCTTTCTGGATCTGAAAAGACAAAATGTAAGTATGTAAGGAAAAGGAATAAAAATACCCTTCTCTGATGCAGGACAGTTCCCTTGAATGGATTTTCATTAAATCTGTGGTGGGACTTTTTATTTCTAATGCTAAGTGAAATATACTAATTGTGGTACATCTGAACTATTGTTTTTCAGATCTAAGAAGGATAGGCTTGTAGAAAGGGAATAAAGAACAAAAAAGTTTTTTAAAGTTTCAGTTTATCTTGATAGTTGTCTTGAGGTTAATCACTGGCTAATGAAAACATTCTTAGATACTTGCTAAACTACCTTCAGTCTTTCTTAAGCATTTACTTGTCGATAGGTAGTACCTGGAGAAGATAACCTATGCTTTTAATCTCAGGTGAGTAATTTTGTACTTTTTGACAATTACGGACAATTATACTTTTTGGGTCCTCAACCTTCTTGTTTAATTTCACTGGAAACTAGTATAATTGACATATCTGACATGGCTTTTATTTGGTGAAGTACTAGATTATCCGTTCTCTAAATACATTAATGCTAGTACATGCTTCATAGTTAAATATTTTTAATCCAGAATTATGTTGGTAAATTTTTTTTCTGTCTGTCTCTCTCTTTTGGTAATTAATGGTCAAGTATACAAATATAAAAGCCATCAAAATGAGAATACTCAATCTGCTAGATGATTATGAATCAAGTCAACAGACGGGTAGAGCATCCCTAGGGGGTGATACGTAAAGGATCAATCTGGATTGTGTTGACAGCCCTCCTTCAGGTCATGTCACCTTACACAGAAGCCACCCTGAGCCAGACCAGCAGATATAAATCAGTGGGAGCAGGCAGCTGATTTGCCAAATTCTACTGATTCACTTGTTAAACTACTAGTGGAATGATTTCTACCTGTCAACAGAATAAGAGAGCATACAAAGAAAGACAGCACAGGGGAAGACCAATCTAGCATCTCACCATCCAGGGGCTTGGCCTCAGCTGGCGTCTGCTCTTCCTGAACTCCCAGGCTGTTCTCTTTGATACTTTCTATTTCCCGCCAGAAATCCTCCATGGAGGCGCTGTCTATGGAGGCTTGAGAGTTGGAGCGGCTGAATGCCGGGGATTGTAAGGATTCATTGGAGAGCATCCTGCTAATTCTTCGGCAGCGAGAAATGGATTTTCTGAGAAAAGAATAGTATCTGTTAACGAAAATCAGTGTCTCAGGTTACAAATCACAAAATTAAATTTAGGTGTGATATCAATGGAGAGATGGAGTTAGTGTGATAGAGAGGGGCTTGAGGGAATAACCTCCAGTCAGTGGTGGCCCCGTCCTTTTCATTCTCTATAATTCATAATGACTTTGTGGCCATGTGGGAATTACCACAAAACTACTTTTTATACCTTTCACACACTCATAAAGTGGGAAGTTGTTCATATTAGTCAAAACATATATAGTAAAAGTTAGCCCCTGTAAAGTATCTAAGGTGATGTCAGAGAAGAGTGAAAAAATCTGGCTGCTCACATCCAGTGGGGTGGGTACTATTAAACAAAATAAGCATTGGCGATGATGCAGAGAAACTGGAACCCTTGTTCATTGCTGGTGGAAATGTAAAATGGTACAGCCTCTGTGGAAAACAGCATGGCAGTCCATCAAAAAATCTAGCAGAACTACTGTGATATCCAGCAATTCCACTGACTATACATACAAAAGAACTGAAAGCAGAGTCTTGAAGAGATACATGTACATCCATGTTCATAATAGTGATTCACAATAGCCACAAGGCAGAAGCAACTTAAACGTCCACTGACAGACCGATGGATAAGCAAAATGTGGTCTATTCATACAACGAAATATTATTGAGCCTTAAAAAGAAAGGAAATTCTGACACATGCTACAACATGGATGAACCTTGAGGACATCAGGCTAAGTGAAATAAGCCAGTCACAGAAAAACAAATGCTGTATGTATGATTCCACTTATATGAGGGACCTAAAGTAGTCAAACGCCTAGAGACAGGAAGTAGAATGGTGGTTGTAAGGGTCTGCGGGGAAAGAGGCATGGCGAGTTATTGTTTAACAGGTAGAGAGTTTCAGTTTTACAAGATGAACAAGTTCTGGAGCTGGAGGGTGGAGACGGTTGCACAGTGTGAATGTGCTTCATGCCACTGAGCTGCAGGCTTAAAGGGGTGAATATGGTCAATTTTACGTCGCACATTTTACCAGAATTTAAAAACAAATATTTTTAAATTTAAAGATACATTTTTTAAAAGTTGGCTGTTGAGAAAATGAGCTAACGAGAGGAAATAATCCATGACATTAAACGGAAAAACTCTGTATTAGGATGGGGAAGTGGGGCACTAACTCAGTTCAGGGAGAACCAGATCACCACCAGGGGAAAGGCCCAAATGCTTAGGGGGGCAGCGAAGCTCCAGGCATCACCACCCAGCAGGACCACTGCTAGCCTAGCAGACAACAGCTGAACAAGGCACAGAGCAGCTCCATGGGGTGCTTTCCTCGTGGGATTGCTGCGAGGACTAAGTGAGTTAGCATGTGTAAAGCATTTAGGACATAAAAACATCCAACAGATGTTAGTCTAAAAAACAAGAGACACAGTAGGGGAGACAGATGCCAAAATGCTGGAATTCTGAGAGAGTTTGGAGATTTACATAAAAATAAAATATTTTATGTGAGGTGGTGGATGTGTTAACTAACCTTATTGTGGTAATCATTTAGCAATATATACATATATCAAATCTTCAGGTCGTACTCCTTAAATTTACCCCATGTTATATGTCAATTCTATCTCAATAAAGCTGGAAACATTTTTAAATGTTTGACTCTATGATATATGATTGACAAATATTACACTTCTTAGGAACAGAATGTTTGACTACATACAACACTTCAGTCCTCAACCAGGAAGGATGACTGAATTACTCTATGCAGTATGATCTTCTGCTCTTATTCTTACGTGATTTTTTTTTCTTTTTAATTTTCCAGTTGGAGTGTGTACGCAACTCCTGTCAAAGAACTCCTCCACACTTGGTTTCTTCTCCTTGGGTCCAGGTGGAATTGAACCAAAAAGTTGAGACTACTTAATCAATGTGTGGTCAGAGCTGTTTTATCCAAAACAAGAAATCCAGATGGAAAGAGCAATGACATAGTAATGTCCAACCGTGGCATTCTGACTCGCTTAGGGCAATTCAATTTTGACATTCAGAGCAGCAGTGGATTACTACCAAACTTAGCCGTGTCCTAGAGCATATGTAAAGCACGCTGATATGCGTGAGAGTACAAAAAGAAAGGGGAATAAGAAAAAAGTTCCATGTGCTCATATGGTCTATACCTCTAGGAATCCTAGATTTCTCAATCACCTTTAGTATAAATTTCTAGAATTTGATCATTGATCCTGAGACTGTACCAGACTGTAAGTAGTTCTAGTTTTGCAGTGAGTTAGCCAACTTATTTTTAAAACTCAGAGCATTTCAGGAAAATATTAGATATCCACTTTTATTTTTTTTATTCTTTGCTGTGTGATAAAAATTTTATGTCGCTTTGATAATTGGGTGATAAGAGTTCTTCACTAAATTCTTCACAGTTTGACAAGACAGACACATTCTAGTGGTTGAAATACACAGGAAATCAACACAGGTTATGAAGGCAGTTACTGCTCCCTTTATTATTTTTAGGCTCTTCAGCCTTTTCTCTTTTGAAAGCCACTAATGAATTCATAGAATTATAGTATATAAACATCTATTTCTGTGAAACTGTAATCAATTACCACTGCTCACACAGCCTACTGTCCTCCGTGTATCATATTCAGGAAAAAGTATATAGATGCCCAAAACTTTCTCTAGTTCCAGTTTTTTTTTTTAGGTTATTCTTTGAAAATCAATATGACTTATAAAAAATTCACAGTCTTAACAGAAGACATGGACTAAGTTTTTAAAAATTATAAGGCAGGGCCTCCCTGGTGGCGCAGTGGTTGAGAGTCCGCCTGCCGATGCAGGGGATACGGGTTCGTGCCCCGGTCTGGGAGGATCCCATATGCCGCGGAGCGGCTGGGCCCGTGAGCCATGGCCGCTGGGCCTGCGCATCCGGAGCCTGTGCTCCGCAACGGGGGAGGCCACAACAGTGAGAGGCCCGCATACCGCAAAAAGAAAAAAAAAAAAAAAAAATTATAAGGCAGTATATTATAAGCATAAAAGTTTAAGTAATACACAATTTATAAAGCGGAAGCTGAAGGTTTCTTCCCACCTGTATCATATCATATTGTTCTATAAGCTGCTTTGCTTTCCCCACTCAAAAACATGTCATACGTATCTTTTCCATGCCAGTACAGAGACAACACCTCAATGGCTGCATGGAACAGCACCATTTCTCTTAGAAATTAAGAAAACATGCAGTTATACTTAAGCACTGAAAATGTTTGAAAAAGTGAGAAATTTGGGAAATATTAAGTGAATCTTAGAAGATGAGGAGCATATATATTTAGGGCTAATAATGATTCTTCTGGTTACAGACCAGTTTCTTACTCATGCAAAGGGAATACTGGTAGAATCTCAGAGAAGAGATCTTCATAAACTTCTGCTGGGAGCAGGAGGATTGGAGGTGAAATACAGGTCACGAACATCTGCGCAACACACTGGTTTCATCTGAGACAATCCACCCAAAGAATCCTTTAATTGCAATGGTCAACTATTTTTTTTGGCAAATAAGTCAAACAGCATTTTTTGGATAAGCACATTTGGAAGAGTTCTCACTTTTTTAGTTAGGGATCCAAATATTTCCCCCTTCACCCCAGGGTAGAGTAGGGACCATGACCTTACAGTCTTAAAGTATTACGTAATTGTGATGCTTGGGCTCATCCACCACTTTGATGAGCCTCACAGCTTCAAACCTCACCATATTAGGATAAACAGAGCTTCAGCTTCATCAGCTGTTTGTCATTTTTTATTCCAAAACAATACCAGGAAAACTCTACATGAAAAACAGAATGCAACTGTTACACAGCATTATATAGCAACTTTTGTTGGGAAAACACCATTAGGTTTGTGGGGTTTTTTTAGTCACACCATGCGGCATGCAGGATCTTAGTTCCCAAGACCAGGGATTGAACCCGGGCCCCCTGCAGTGGAGACACGGAGTCCTAACCACTGGACCTCCAGGGAAGTCCCAAAACACCATTAGGTTTAAAATTAGATTTAAGTGGATGATAATTACCATAAATTCAAAGTGGCATTAACAAAAAAAAAATTTTTTAAGATTTTACTATTCCATTTTCCCCTCCATAATGTTTTTAGAAATACCTTATATTATATTTTAATGATTACTGGAGATGCTACAACTTCAGAACAATGCAAATAACGTATAAGGAGTTTAATTCTCCCTCCACCCCTTATTATATTACTATTGTCATACATGTTGCTTCTTCACATGTTTACACCCCACAATGGTTATTATTTTTGTCTCTTTTAGAAAGTCAATAACCTTTTTAAAAATTAAATAAGTAGTCTTTTATGTTTATCCTTTCTGGGGCTCTTCATCATTCCTGCATGTCCATGTATCCATAACAGATCATTCTAATCGGTTTTGAGAACCTCCTTTGGTATTTCCTCTCTTTTTCTTTAGGATTTCTTGTACTATGGATCTGCTGGCAACAAATCCCCTCATATTTCTTTCTGAATATGTCTTTAATTCACCTTCATCTTTGATGAATATATTTCCTGGGCATAGGACTCTAGGCTGGCAGATTTATTGTTGTTTTTATAATCCTTTTAAAGATGGCATTCCATTGTCTTCTGTATCCTTGATTCTGATGAAAAGTCAATTATAACTCTTACTGACATGCTTCTAAATATAATGTTCCTCCTCTCTAACTGCTTTTAATAGATTTTTTCCCTTTATCTTTTGTTTTTAGAAGCTTAATTATAAAATACCTAGATTGTTTTATTTGTATTTATTCTACTTAAGGTTTACTGAGCTTCTTGAATCTGTGGGTAGATGTATTTCATCAACTTTAGGGTAGTCACCCATTTTCTCTTCAAGTATTTTTTCTGTCCAACTCTCTCTCTCCTCTTCTTCTGGAACTCCAATAACACAACCATTTGATATTGTCCCAAATGTCCTTCATGATATGTTTGTTTCCCCTCCAACCCTCACCCCTTGTACTTCAGTTTAGGGAACTTCTACTACCCTGTCTTCAGGTTCACTTTTCTTTTCTTCTATGTGCCCAGTGCTAGTTAAGACCATCCAATGAATGCTTCAATTCTGATACCATGCTTTTTCATATCAAGAATGTCCTATTAGTTCTTTTTAAAGATTCTATCTCTCTGTTGACATTATTCATCTTTTATCCCTTTTATCTGTCTTCTTTTTAACATACTTATTATTGTTATTTAAAAGTTCTTGTCTCTTAATGCCAACATCCGTGCTGTCAGTGCATCTGCTAGTATTGATTTAAAAAGAACAGTCAATTGTTTATGGATCATATTTTCCTTTTCTTTTACAAACAATTTTTTGTTGACTTTGTTTTTAAAAGAACTCTAGAAAACTGGAGTAAATAGTAATTTCCCCAAGAAGGGTAAGCTTTCTGTCTGGTAGTTGAAATGAGGTACAGATCACTTCAACCCATTTAAGGAGCTGAGGTGGGTCTGGGCTGAGTTGCAACTTTCATCAGTTTTAGGTTACCTCTGATTCCAAATGCTTTGAGGGGGTTGATCTGTCCTGTGTGTATTACAGGTCCCTCCCTCAACAGGGCTTTTGGATAAACACCACAGGACTACAGGAATTGCTCTCTACTTTAGAGCCTAGCCGCGAGCCTCCTGTGTTGCTGGGCTCTCAGCAAAATCCCAAGGGGGAGAGTTGTCAGACTTGGAGAACTAGCTCTGCATTTGGGGCTTTGACAGATTCCAACCTTTTGCGCCAGTGCAGGCAGCCCCATGGGTGTCTCCTCTCCCCATAGAGTCCTTCTGCCGAGGGAGTGATCTTCTGCCCAGCAGTACACAGACTCAGGGAGAGACACACACTGAAGTGACTGCTGGGCTCTGCCCACCTAGGAAGAGCTCTTCCCTCCCTGGAACTGAGTTCCTTTAGACTTCTTTGTGTCCACAGCTCTCCATTATAAACAGCTTCAAAACATATGATTTTACATGCATCGTCTCTTCTCTAGTTGCAACAGTGAGAAAGATAATCGGCCACAACCTAGTCTGTGTTCTAACTGGAAATGGAACTCCCACAGAACACTGTACACACATCAGATATTTTTAAAATGCTGCATCTACTAATGAATTGCTTGCTCTAACCACAAGTTCAACTGTTCTGAGTATATTCCACAGAATATTTCAAAAAGACATACTTCTTGCTAAGAAATACTCTGTGGCCTTTATTATTTATTTTATAAAGAATTTCACATGAAACAATTTACTATCATACACATTCCATCCTTTGATTCTTATCTTAACCTCCTGAAGTAGTCAAAGCAAGTATTATACATCTCAGTATACAGTGAGGGAAACAGTTACAGAGAGTAAAGTGAAGACACATTAACTTCCCACCACAATTACAATAAAATGCATATTCTTTTCTATGACATCATAGCCCAGCATGTTCTGTCCTCAAATGTCTTATCCAGTCTCACCTTATATCACTCTCCCCTAGCATTAGCACCAGGCCTGCTAATCTTTTCTCGGTTTCTCTAAAAAGTCAAGCTCTTCCTTCCCTTTCTCTTACCGTTTTTCTCTACCTGGAACATTCTGTCTATTTCCATGGCAAGATGCTTCTCATCATTCAGCTCCTAATGTAAATGTCGCCTCCTCAGGGGATCTTTTCCCGGCCACCTTAACATAGCATTTCTCCAATTACCCACCATCTCAGCTTTCTGCATTTCCTTCTTCTCACTCATCAACAACATACACTTTATCTATTCACCTACTTCATTTTGGGGAACTATTTTCCCCACTAGAATATAGAGGAACCGTGTCTGTCTTATTTACACAGTATCTGGCCAATAGCAGGAACTCAGAAATATTTGCTGAATGAATGACTAGGGACAGTGAAGCCAGGACATGAATTCACACGTTTTCAATTCTTTCCAAATGCTTTCCCTACAGTAATCCTTCTAAATTTCAAATGTCTCCTCAGGTATTTGCGTATCTGTGTATAGCTCTACACATTTTTATACCAGGGAAGGAATATAGTATCGTGATTTAGAGAAAAACTCTGAAGACAGCTGGTCCAGATTTGAATGTGGGCTCTGACCCTTCCTAGATCCACAACCTTGAGAAAGGAATTGAACCCTTGGGCCTCCATTTCCTGATCTGTAAAATGGGAATATTAATCACATACATGCCCTGGGTTATTATGAGGATTAACTGAGTAAATATATGTAAAATGCATGGCACGTAGTAATCCCATGTGCTATTACTATAATTTAACTAATTTGTTGGCATGCCTATGGCTAGGTTTAGGGTCAGGCTAAAACGGGTGGTAAAATATCACAGCAGCACTAAAATTTACTAGGAATATAATGAGATAAATAAAACTGCATTTATCAGAACTCGTCTCTGATCCAACCCCATTCCCAAGCCTTGTTTCTCCAACTCCCTTAGGCCAGAAGCGATCATCTGACACAATTCTGGCCAAGTCACATAAGAAAAATCCCTCTCCATGGTTTCAGTGTAATCTTTTATTTTCCTCATATAGGTGCTACCCCTTTCTCTTCCTACCTCTCCCTTATTGGAATGTAGACAAGATGACTGGTGCCTCAGCAGCCATCTTGCAACTATGAGAAAAAAGCCATGAAAATTGTAGTGACCAGCCTTGATCTTATTGAGTCTCAGAAATAACATCAGATGCTGCCTATTCTCTGGACTTCCAGAAATGTGAGAAAAATAAACTCCTATTTTTAAAAACTACTGTAATCTCTGTTGCTGTTGTTATTGCTACTTGCAGTCCAAATGATTCCTAAGTGATATACCTAGAAGAAATACTTTAATAAGCCATTTGGGGTGGGGTAAGATGAGACACCATCTCCACCCCACTAAGGAGACTATTCAAGTAAGATTAGACAGTCAGTAACCTGCCACCTAAAGGAAGGTGGGATCTAATGTAATGATTTTCCATTTTAAAGGTGACCGAATTATTGGCTTAACCCCAGTCTTGGTCTGGTCTTGATCAGTACACTATGGAGTTAAACTTCGTTCCTGCTAAAGATCTCCCTGCCTGAATATGCAGGGAATATATTCACATTGCTCTCAAATCAAACATATTCCAAACATTTTAGGAAGAATATATCAAAATGAAAGATTTCCCCTTCTCTTTCTGAAAGAATAAGACTGCATTCCCCACTGTCATTATCACTGAATGAGGCCGGTGGCAGTGGCGGCACAGCATGACCATCTAGAGAAATCATCTTGGACCCTGACCGCAGTGGGCCTGTGCAGCAGGGTTCTTGCAAGAGAAACCTCTCGCTCTCTGAGACAGATGCTGGGTACAGTCCCAGCAATGCTGCTGTCTGCCCTCTTAGCTTCCTGGGGAGGCCACTCAGCATGAGAAAGAAAGAGGACAAATCCCTTGTTTTCAGGCTCTGGCTTCTAAATATCTTTGGATTCGAACATGCTTATAAACAAGCTCAACTTGGACGTCTTGGAAAAAGCACTTGAAAGGCAGTGGTGATAAAAAAAAAAAAAAGAAGCTATGGTTTCAGATTAATAGACGCAAGAACACAGAGGAGGTTCCCGCTCTTTCTCAGGCTCCCTGACTCGGTCTTTCACTATCATTCTGGCATCCTCTCCTTCGCATCCTGCCAGCCCAGTTTTCTCTTCTGTTCCTGACCTTCCTCAGCCCTCCTAGGGGAATGAGGAGAAAGCTGATGAAGCTTTTCCTTCAAAAGGTAAACAGGTCTGCCTGAACCTCTCTGTTGGCAGAAAAAGATACAGAAAAATGTGTTTGTAGATTAAGGGAAGGCTTAAAACAGCAAACAAACCGCAGTCACTCAGCAGGGAATATTTGAAATGGTTTTGAAAGCTAGAATTCTTTTTAACCAATTGAGGTTCACAGCAGCAATTAAATCCTTATGCAGCGTGTATCACCTCTGAGCACAGGCACTGGGCTAGAAATGGGAAAAGTGAGAATGAGGAAATAATAACTTCCAACTATTATACACTGAACTCCAGTATTTACAAAGGCGGGGGCTCAAATGGGGCCACAAGCTCTTCTGTAAGAGAGAATGACAGAACCTTTTCCTGGAGGTGGGAGGACAGCAGGTTTTTCTGTACTTCTACTGTGAAAGGAAAGCAACTCCACATGCTTGACTTTGAAGGAAAGTAACCTGTTATGTTCTGTCTACTGCTCTACCAAGAAAAGCCACTAACTAAAATCAATGCTTGTACAGTTACCACTTAAGTATAATACATCACTTATGTGGATACATAACAAACATACACATGACAAAACCAAAATAGAATGGTTCTTAAATTTCCCCTACTTTGGCTGAGGGGAGGGAGGAGTAGAGAGTGATTGCTAATGGGTGTGGGGTTTCTTTTTGGAATGATGAACATGTTCTGGAATTAGTGGTGATGGTATCACAACTTGTGAACATACTAAAAACCACTGAACTGTACACTTTAGAAGGATGAATTTTATGTTATATAAATTATATCTCAATTTTTTAATTGTATGAGAAAAAGATCACCTTTCTTTTTTTTTTTTTTTTTTTCCTTGCGATACGCGGGCCTCTCACTGCTGTGGCCTCTCCCGTTGCGGAGCACAGGCTCCGGACGTGCAGGCTCAGTGGCCATGGCTCACGGGCCCAGCCACTCCGCGGCATGTGGGATCTTCCCGGACCAGGGCACGAACCCGTGTCCCCTGCATCGGCAGGCGGACTCTCAACCACTGCGCCACCAGGGAAGCCCCACCTTTCTTTTTTTTTTAATTTTGATAATTACGAGTGCTTTGACACTGACAATACAAAACCCTGGCGAGGATGTGGAGCAAGAAGAATTCTCATTCATTGTAGGTGGGAATGCAAAATAGTGCAGCCACTTTGGAAGACAGCTTGGTGGTTTCTTAAAGCTAAGCACACTCTTACTGTAAATCCAGCAATCGCTCTCTCCTCAGTATTTACCCAAAGGAGTTGAAAACTTATGTTCACACAAAAAGCTGCACATGGATATTCATAGGAGTTCTATGTTCATAACTGACAAAATATGGAAGCCACCAAGATGTCCTTTAGTAAGCAAATAGATAAACAGTGGTATATCCAGATAATGGAATATTATTCACTGCTAAAAAGAAATGAGCTATCAAGCCATGTAAAGACATGGGAGAATCTTAAATGCATATTACTAAGTGAAAGAAGATAATCTGTAAAGACTAGATACATACTGTATGATTCCAGCTATATGACATTCTGGAAAAGGCAAAACTATGAAGACAGTAAAAAGATCAGTGGTTACCAGGGCTTGGGGGCAGCAGGGGAAGTGGGAGGGGGAAAGGAAGGATGAACACGTGGAACATAGAGGATTTTTAGGGCAGTGAAACTTTTCTGTATGATACCACACGTTTGTCCAAACCCCCAGAATGTAAACTATGGACTTTGGGTGATTATGATGTGTCAATATAGGTTTATCAATTGTAACAAATGTACCACTCTGGTAGAGGGGTGTTGTTAATGGAAGAGGCTGTGCACGTGTGGGGCTGGGGGCATATGGGAAATCTCTGGTCCTTCCCCTCAATTTTGCTGTGAACCCAAAACTTCTCTAAAAAGATAAAGTCTTTTTTTTTGTTTTTCAAAGAAAAGTACTTTGGAATTTCAAAGTTGAGGCAAACTTAGGAAAATGCAAAAAAGAATCAAATTTGCAAAAATACCCAGGGGTTTAGAAAGAAAGGAAAGATACTTCTATGAAAAACTACTGGCTGCTTTGAGCAAAGAATAACAATCACAGATGGGAAATGGCCCTACCTGCTCAAATAATAATCATCTAAACAAGAGACAGGATGAAATGTCTGCTATGCAGGCAAAGGAAATCACCGAGTGTGAATGTTTTATGTTCTGTCTGTTTTAAAACTAGTATGCAGTTTATGAGCTTGATGTATATATTGATTTTGGTGAAGCTCAGTCAATCCCACAAGTGACTCTTGTCACATTATCCTTAAGGATAAGTTAAAATTATGAGTGGAAGACTAGTTTGGTGACACCTAATTATTGCTCAGAGGCTCATATTTTTAACTAAATTAGGAGATGCCCAGGAAAGAATCTATAAAACAGAATATGAGCAAAAAGCAGCTTTCCCTTGCTCTTTAATAGAATTCTATTCTTTATCAATTCAGCGACACGTGTCACTATAAGAGTCCTGGTGACCTATATGTTTTGTGCTTCTGAGATTACTGTTCTCTACGTAACCTGGATAAGTAATTTTTTTTTTTTTTTTTTTTTTTTGCGGTACGCGGGCTTCTCACTGTTGTGGCCTCTTCCATTGTGGAGCACAGGCTCTGGAAGTAATTTTTAAAGGATGTCTTTTAATATCAAATGTAAGCTACATATTCCCTCTACTTTTCAGTACCAAATAGCAGTATATATTTTTATTACATAGTTTTGAGGAGCCTGCTGTGGCTGGTATTGCTATGTCTGGCTTTCAAAGTAATTAAACAGATGAGTCCCCCATTCTGGTGTCTACTGAGGGTCTGCCTTTGTTTTCCAGCTCCCTGTGTGCCTCTCTGGTGCTGTGATGATTTGCTGGAATGTAACCACTCAACCTCTGTTTCCTTCACATCTCTGGTCTGTATTTATTATCATTATTACCCAGCCATTAATGCTCAGCCATGCAATGTGAAAATGTTCTTCTACTGCATCCTTGTACTGTTTTTCAATTTCCTTTGTCTGTTGCCTCTCTCCAGCTCCAGAAATTCAATAATAGCAGGACAGAAGCACAAATAGGATCTCTGGGAGTCTCAGGCAGTCCCACGTGGTCATTCTCATGTGGATAGAACCTTTCATGTGGCCTTAAAGAGCTCTGTGGTCCATCCCGACAAGGCTTTCCCTGAAGTGGGACTGACCTTCTTCCTCAGGGGCACTGGAATCAGCTCAGCTTTAAACTATTTGGTATAGAATCCAAAGTAGAATATAAATCCAATTTATCATATTCTGACAGGAGTTGGCCATTTGGATGAATAATTATCCAAATTGATTTCTCTTCTTTCGCAATATACTTTTCCCCACTCAGACTCACTCCATGATGGCTTTAATTCCACAGGGTCCATTTGAGCAATAACCATTTTGTATTCCATTTGTTTTCACTGTCTAACTTTAAGACAGCTGTTTCCTAACTTCCCTACAAACAGCTTTGAATTGGAGAGCCATAACTAGGATTTCCAATGAAACAGAGGATCCTAGAATTGGAGAGCTAAGAGGGAATCTGAGAAATGCCAAATAAAATACCACATTTTAAAGATAAGAAAAATGAAGCTCAGAGAGGTTAAGCAACTCACCCAAAATCACACAGCTAATTATTGAGAACTAGAACTGCAAACTTGGTCTCCTGATGCCTTATTCCATGCTCTTCTCCCCTGACCACCAGTCTCCTAATTCATTTATGCTTTATTCTTCACCCACTCACCAAAATAAATAAATAAATAAAGCTTCACGTTTTCACATTAGAGATTATCCTCTTTGTCCCCTTAATGTATTTCTTAAAGAGCACATGATAAAAAAATTAAGTGGGTAATATTTTTATCATAAAATATGTTGGAAATTATGTCCACAGTCAGTTTTCATTAAAGAACAAAGAGCGCTACATGCAAAAGTGTCCCACAAAATAAAGATTTTTTAAAAAACAAAGTTCTCTGAAAATCTGAAAGTGAACTAATAAGATCGGCAAGTATAGCAGACCAAATACACCAATTATCTAAGTTGTATATAAAATATAGACAGATAACACACATTAAAAAAACAACTGCTATATATCCAATAAAAAAGTAATATATTAGCACTATTAAACATAAATCCCATTTTTAATTTATCCATTGCTTGGTATATTAGAATATATTAAAATTTATTGAAATAGTGTCAATAATTCATTCTATTTTAAAACCATTCAAGGTAGTAGAAGCTAAGACTCCCATTTTACTCAGCTTTCCCTGTGGCATATAGAGACAATTCCCAGGTGTCATAGCCAGGTTAAACTAAAATACATTCTAAATTCACATTTTTGTTACTGTTGCTATTGGTAATCATCATCATCACCATCATCCAATTGAAGTCGTTTTAAATTAGTACTCTATCTCACCCTCTCCAATTTACTCAAAACACTGTTCATCACCAGATAAATTCCTTGAGCAAATCAAAGAGCCAGCAGTCAGAGCACTTCACACTCTCTAAATGCCATAAAAACAACTGTTGGGACTAGGGTCCTCAAAGTCCTTCTCACAGCATGACAAAGAAAAGCACAGACTGGTAACCTGAATGCCCATGTTAGAAGTGAACTTTGGAAAGACAAGAGCTGTAAGTTTCACCAAAAGAGAATCAAATAACTAGTTTCACACTGGCTGACACTTCATGTGGTAGGGCTCTGAAGATCTCCCTGCACTGGAGATGAATGGCTTTAGTAGTTCAGTATCTGACCTCTGACAGCAAATCCAGAATGGCAGGATCTACAAAGTGAAACTGCTCCAGGAATTGGCATAGAGGTTGCCTTGACTCTTTGGTTAAACACCTATCAGGGCTGCATAAGTAAAACCTTTGCAAGAACTGGTAAAAATTAACTCCTGAGGAAAGAACCAGAGAGCTATAACCCAAAAAATTTCCAGAGTTCAAACAAAGCCAGGAATGTGTGTATATACATTGGTGTGTATACTAAAAATTTATCAAGTGAACTTCTGCTTTCAACCATGACAAAGTTTCAGACTTCACACCAGGCAGAGTAGGGATATGATAGAATCCACAGGACATACAGTAGAAACGTTAGAAGTCTCATGTCGTAATAGTAAAGTTTGCCCTAGCTAGAGGCTACTCTAGAATTCACTCACCACCCCCCTGCAAAATCAACAAATAACTGTCTGCCAAAATAAAACTGTACACTCTTCAAAGAAATAAAACAAAATATACCAATATACAACCTAAAATTAACAAGTTCAAGTATCTAAGGAAAATTAAGATATATGAAGAAGGAAGAAAAAGTGACTCATAACCAGGGCTTCCCTGGTGGTGCAGTGGTTGAGAGTCCGTCTGCTGATGCAGGGGACACAGGTTCATGCCCCGGTCCGGGAGGATCCCACATGCCGCGGAGCGGCTGGGCCAGTGAGCCATGGCCTGCGTGTCCGGAGCCTGTGCTCTGCAACGGGAGAGGCCACAACAGTGAGAGGCCCGCGTACCACAAAAAAAAAAAAAAAAAAAGTGACTTATAACCAGAAGAAAATCAGTCAGTAAGAAGACAGAAATAATATAATTAGCAGAAAAAAAATGTTAAAACAGCTATAATAAAAATACTTAAGGACCTAAAATAAAAGATGAACATAATGCAGAAAGAAATAGAAAATATAAAAGATGAAATTTCTATACATAAATAATATAATATGTGAAATAAAACATTCACTGGGTAGAATAAACGACAGATTAGACACTGAAAAAAATCAGTGTAAAGAGGAACAAAGAAAAGGATATCAGCAAATTTCATGTTAAAAACAATACAATCCAAAAGACAGCAGAGCAGTAGCTTTAAAATACTTGAAGAAAAAACTATCAATCTAGAATTACATACTCAGTAAAAATATCTTCAAAAATTAAAGGGAAACTAAGGTTTTATTTCAGACATAATAAAGTTGAAAGATTCATTAGCAGTAGAACTTTCCTGCAAGAAATGTTAATGAAAATCCTTCAAGCAGAAGGAAAATAATACCAGATGGAAATATGGATCTATACAAAGGAATAAGGAGCATAAGAAATGGTACCTATAGGGATAAACACAAAACTTTTTAACTTATTACTTAAATCTCCTTAAAGGTTAATTGACGGTTTGAAACAAAAATAACATTTCATGTTAATAATATTAATATATAATATAATATATAATCAAATGATAATATACATTAATTGAAGGTAGATTATGATAAGTTAAAGATTAAAATATGTAGTTAAAGCAATTGCCAAAATACACAAAGAACTAAGTAAAAAATACTTGATTTATCCAAAAGCCCCCCAAAAAGGAAAAAAAGGATAAAAAGTAAAAGCACAAAAAATATATAAAAATAGTAGATTTACACCCAATCATATCACATTAAAGTGTAAATGGTTTAAACCTCCCAATTAAATGCAGATTGTCAGATTAGATTAATAAGACACACACACACAAAAAAAAAACCCCCAGTGTTGCCAAGCAGTCCACTTTATATGCAAAGACACAAACAGGTTAAAAGCAAACGGACAGAAAAAACACCATGCTGAAAAAAAAACCAAATGAGAGCTGAGTGGTTATACTAACATCGGAAAATTTGATTACAGAGCAAAAAATACCACTAGAAGTTAATGGAATCATTTTCTAATAACAGAAAAGTCAATCAAGAAGAAGTAAGACTCAAAAATATACAAACAGTTCATGCAGCTCAATATCAAAAAAACAAACAACCCAATCAAAACAATGGGGGAAGATGTAAATGACATTTCTCCAAAGAAGACATACAGATGGCTAAAAAGCACATGAAAAGATGCTCAACATCACTAATTATTAGAGAAATATAAATCAAAACTACAATGAGGTATCACCTCACACCGGTCAGAATGGTCATTATCACAGAATCTACAAACAATAAATGCTGAAGAGGGTGTGGAGAAAAGGGAACCCTCCTGCACTGTTGGTGGGAATGTAAATCGGTACAGCCACTATGGAGAACAGTATGGAGGTTCCTTAAAAAACTGAAAATAGAGCTACCATGTGATCCAGCAATCCCACTCCCAGGCATATATCCAGAGATAGGAAAAACAGCTAATAGCATATTTAATGGTGAAAGACTGAATGCTTTCCCTCTGAGATCACGAAGAAGATCTGGACGACCGCTCTCACCACTTTTATTCAAGATTGTACTGGAGATTCAACCAGTGCAGAAAGAAGTAGACTATATTTAAATACAGATATCATAATTGTCTATGTAGAAAATCCTATAGAATACAGAAAAAACTACTAAAACTAACAAATAAGTTTAGCAAGGTCACAAGGTAAAAATCAATATCAATACACAAAAAGCAGTTGTATTTCTATGTACTAACAGTGAGCAATTAGAAATCAATATTTTAAAACAATATCTTTTATAATTGCATTAAAAATATGAACTACTTAGGAGAATAAATCTGATAAAAGATGGGCAAGCCCTGTACACTAAAAACTACAAACACTGCTGAGAGAAATTAAAGCCCTAAATAAAGGGAGAGATGTGACTTGTAAATGGATTTGAAGATGTCAATTCTCCCCAAATTGATCTATAGAGTTAATGCAATCTCAATCAAAATTCCAGTCAGATTTCTTTGTAGAAATTGACAAGCTTTCTAAAGTTCATATGGAAATATAGAAAACCTAGAATAGCCAAAACAACTGTGGGAAAAGGAAATAGAATACTTATGTTACCTAAATTCAAGACTTATAAAGCTACAGTAGGAAGCAATATAGTAGTGCCATCAAATAGATACACAGATCAATGAAACAGAACAGAGTCCAAAAATATACCCACAAACATGTTATCAATTGATTTTCAACAAAGGTGCAAAGGGATTCAGTGGGGAAAGAATAATCTTTTCAATAAGTTGTGCTGGAACAAATAAAGAACCATAATCAAAACAAAAACAAAAACAGAAACAACTTCCATCCTTACCTCTATTCTATATACAAAAATTAACTTAAAATGGGTCATAGAGCTAAAATGTAAAACCTAAAACCTTTTAAAACCTTTAGAAACCTTTATGTTTCCAGAAGAAAACATAAAGAGAAAATCCTTGTGACTTTGGGTTAGGTGAAGATTTCAAAGATAGGTCACAAAAAGATTTGAACACTCTACCAAAGAAAATTGTACAAATCATTGAGAGAAAAATGAGATGTTTTACAGACTAAGAATTGAAGTACCACTGTCTCTGATATTATCCCTGATCTTACCAGAGGAAAATTATCTGCCAGCATATGCCACTTGTATTCTTGTATTACACTGACTTGAAGACAGGACTCACCTCAACTATTAGATTTTAAACTTGAAATTAGAAATTATATCAGATTTATTTTGACATCTCTCAGTCTATCACAGGTCCTGGCATGATGTCTGCTTCATTGATGCAAGTGTTAAGTGCATAAATCTAGATGAATTGTAGGTATATATGGAAATCCTTTTGTATGTGAATGTTTTATTGAAGAAACACGTTGCAGAAAATTATTCCGTAAGTTTAATAATTTTATAATTTCTTTTTTATGTGTTCTACAAAACTTTGAATTTCATTAAGAAAAATAAGTACCTATCTTCTTCCTCCTTCCAAATTTAAGGCTTTTCCTTTAAACTCAAGGTTGCATTAAAAAAAAAAAAAACCAACTTGTTTTTAAAAACCATTATCTGAAGTTAATCACTATTCTCTAATTTCCTTTCTCTCACAGACCTCCAAGTTGTAGAAATCGGTTCCAGGCAGTGCCAGCTCCTAAAAGATAACAAAGCTATGCTATTATGGAAGCAAAGAGGAAACAGAAGACTGGGGAGAGGGAGGGGAAGAAATACCACACAAACTTTCATGGAAATCCAGTGTCCCTGAGTTGCAGGTATTGTCCCAGAGACAACTGCCAGGATGCTTCTGGCCTCAAATGACATTCTGAAGAAAGGCAGATGCCTCATCTATGAGAGCCTCGGGAGAGCAGGGATCTGTGAGTTGACAGCCATCTTTTCTTTTCCAGTCTCACAGTGACAGAGAACAAACTCCAAAAAGCATCAAAGTGATCTAGGTTTTTCCATTTCTAAAGTCTCGCTTCAGGTGGGGCACACTGATGCCAAAGATAAAATAAAGGCCATCTGCCACAGAGCAGGACAGATTTTGAAAGTGTATACAGCTAACCACAGAAAGCCAGCCTCACATAATGCCTGAACAGAAACAAACAGGCAGGGACCAAGTAGACCCCCAGAGTCTATTTACTTTCAATAAATATTTATCAGACACAGACATACAAACTTGTCCCCCTTCTGGTAAGCTCTGAAGCCTGCCTAGATAAACCTTATTTTATTGCCATCATCAGTTTCCAGAGCTCTGTACCAACCAGCCACCCTGGCTAATGTTTGTTTCTCATTTTCCATTTGTTATTTGTTAAATTTAACTTTTAAATTAATTTTGAATGAACCATAAAACCACAGAAGTGTGTGTGTGTGTATCTATCTATCTATCTATCTATCTATCTATATAAATATATATATACATGAAAAGAAGAAGCACAAATTGGCAGTTTTAGACTAACCCGGGATTTTGCTCCTTTAATTCACCAAAGGTTTGATGGGACTTCGTTAAATAGGTTACTTCGCCAGTCTCATTTATAAGACCTATAGGATGTTATAATTAGGTGTTTTTGAAAAATGACAACAAAGCTGAATTTCATAGAATTCAGAGGGGAGAAAGAGAGAAAGAGATTAAAAAGAGGGCAGTGAATTGGTTGCTACTGAACTTCTCAACCTGTGTGACCACCTAACTTTTCTGAAGAAAATGACTAACATGTCGGATAGAAAATGTTGTATTCAAGTAAGTGGTTATTGATTTAGAATGAAGATGATCTGAGCATCTTTAAAGGCAGGAACAGGAAGCTTTTAGAAAAGGAGAGGTTTAGCCATAAAAAAAGAATGAAATAATGTCATTTTCAGCAACATGGATGGATCTAGAAACTATCATACTAAGTGAAGTAAGTCAGACAGAGAAAGACAAATATCATATGATATCACTTATATGTGGAATCTGAAATATGACACAAATGAACCTAGAAAACAGACTCACCAACATGGAAAACAAATTTATGGTGAGGAGGGGATAAATTGGGAGTTTGAGATTAGCAGATACAAAACTACTAAATATAAAATAGATAAATAACAAGGTCCTACTGTATAGCACAGGGAACTACATTCAATATCCTGTAATAAACCATAATGGAAAAGAATATGTATATACATATATATGTATAACTGAATCACTTTGCTGTACACCAGAAACACATTGTAAACCAACTATACTTCAATTAAAGAAAAAAAAGAAACAAAGAAAGAAAAGGAGAGACTGATCTGTAAGGGAGGGGCCTGAGGGGACTGAGCAAGGCTGCCAAGGAGGCAGGAAGGCAGGGTTCAAGCTTAGCAAAATCCTGTTTTTCTCCATCAGGTATAGAGGGAAGGGAGATGAAGAGCTGTAATGGATAAAGTGTGTGTATCTCTATGTGTACGTAGATATGTGCATGGGTGTGTGCACATGCACGTGTTCAGACTGTTTCTATTTATTGAGAGTTTCCTTCCAGTTAGTTCTTGCCAGTAGATCCTTGCTGGCTACCACTAGGGCACGCTGCTCTTGGTACCTGGGCTTGAGAGTTAATACTTGGAATCTCACCCTCACATGTTCCATACATTTTGTTAAGCACTTCTATCCATCCATTTACCAGACTGTCCCCAAACACAGGAAAAGCCTGCAGGCCTTAGATATGACAGTCTGCCTTGTGCCACACGTTATAGTTTGAATTTAGACTCCAGTGTTACACATGAAAATGTAAGGGTATAAATGTTACTTGGCTATTGTTTAAAAATTTCCTTGGGATGCTCCAAGTAGTGGCCTGGATACCACAAGTGCTTTGGGAGGCCCAACCTCTAAATGTCTGGTCACCCTTTATGTGGATGGGAACCAGACCCCTAAATGTCTCCTCTCACCTTAAAGGTCGGACTACACCCAGGTCACCCAATGAGAAGGAGGCTCAGTAAACCACACGTGGACAAAAGATAGCTTTATGGACATCCAGCCTCTGCCACTGTCGAAGTAGCCCTTGGTTGCATTCGTGCTGCAGAGGTAGAGTTGAATAGTTGCCCTAGAGGTGCTATGGACCTCAAAGCTGAAAATATTTATATCTGACTTTTTACAGGAAGTGTGCTGACCCGTCCCCTCCTCCAGATTAAGAGAGAGACTGTTTGCGGACGAGCCATGGCGCTCAGCACACCTGCCCCCCTTCTCCCCCAGGAGCACAGGCTGTGCCCTCTGGGCACACGGACGAACTCTTAACACATGACTCTCCTCCCCGGACCTCAGGAAGAATGGGAGGCTCGACTAAAACCCACTCTGCTCTTTTCATACTCTTGAGTCGAAATCTTTGTATAAAGGTCCACTGATCTAGAGAGAAAAGTGCTCTAAATTCCACTCTTGGATTTAGAAAGTTAGTTTTTAATAATCCAAATGTGCAGAAAAATACTCTAATGGCAGTCTGAGAAAATAAAATTTCAATGCTTCAGTTGATTTCTCCAGAAAGCCTGTTTAAACCTGTTTAATCTTCCTTGGTACATCTAGGAAGAACCATACCTGAAAAATTCAATCGGTCATGTGATATTAGAATTCAGAGGCTTGAATATCCTGTTGAATGAACAAAGAGCAAGATCTGGAAATAAAGACTTTAGGCCCTTAAAGTGAATCTAAAGAATGTACAAGAAAACTGAAAACTAAATTTCTTAATTTAATTTCTGAACTAAAAACTGAATTTCTAATATCACAAGTTAAGGAAGACAACGACTCCAGAGCAAAATTATTGGCGCGAAGGTATGACCTTTGACAGACAGAACAGCAACACGATGTCACTGACCAGTGGAGGATCAAGCTCCTCCTGGAAGGACTGGTTGGTTCCAAGACCCTTCTGCAATTCACAGGACCATGGCCTCATTTTCCTATTACATGCCGAAGGCCAATGAGCCAGTTTTTTAAAGTGACAATTTTTCTAGTGTTTGAAGTCAGGCAAAAACATCAAGCAAAAACCACTGCAGTTTACTTAGCATGTTACGAAGGAAAAAAGATGGCTTCTAACAAAACTTGCTAGTCTATTATGAAAGTTAGTTTGTGGGGAGGTTCCAGGGGGCTGGGAGAGGAGTATTCATCGTGTGCAGTGAGATATACCATAGAAAATATGGGACCAACCTGGCAGCTATCAGAAGCACGATCAATTTTCTGTGTATCTATTTTGCAGCAGCTTAAGCCTAGGATTGCACAGCATACACATTCTCTTAAAGAGAAATATTATTGAACTGAAGTAAGAAAACAGCTGATCAGTGTTTGTTATTTAATATTTTTATTTTTCTTAACTGAAAATGAATAAAGAATTAATATAATTAATTTCATCATTGTATAGAATTTACAATGTATAACATCTCTCTCCCCTTTATACCCATTGTAGGAATGATCTAATAGAGCCTTGGGCAAGTAATCCAGGATAATCTCATACTGATGAATGCGTTTGGGTGTCAAATTTTGTATTCATATTGTGAATTATATTTTCTGATGCCCTTCCTGATTACTCATAACCTTCATGAATCTCCCTGAACAAACTGGAAGCCAGTTTACAACCTCTCCTGATGAAACCAAACAGAGGGTAACTTACCATCTTTTCAATGTCACTGCCCGGAAACACATGCAGTGTTTTACAATTCACAGCATGGCTTCATGTGCAATTGAGGTGGGACAAGGAAGGAGAGTAGGGAAAGATGTTTAAACAGTTCCCTAAAAATAGACTGTAATTCTTTATTCTCTGCCACTCAGAACATAACCACCAGAGCCCTACATTTAATTATTTTCTTCCATACTGTTTCTATCCACCCGAAATTTGCCAGTCCCCTTTGGGCATGAAAAGATAGAAAGAAAAGGAAAAACTGAACATGAAATGAAATAGAGGTATATGTAAGAGGAACATCCATGGTCTGAATATTTAAAATAATACTTCAAAGAAATATTGAAGGAGCAAGTTTCTTCATTTGTCCTTACTTTAAGCATAAGAAGACCGTACCTACTCTCACATGCCAAGGTCTTCTATAGTCAGCCATGGTCCATACCAATTATGGACCTTATACTTTATAGCATTTTAGAGTTTCACATTTATCATGTCTCATAAGTATTCTAATTACGAAGAAATGGAACCTGCAGATGTTAAGTGACTTGCCCAAGGTCACAGGACAAAGTAGAATAGTCTTTTGGGAAGAAATGAGGAAAGCTTTTACACCCAGATGATCAGTATAAAGGCCACACAAATCACCCAGAATAACTGAGGTGTTTCTTTCAGGATCCTCATTAAGTTCTGCTTAGTGTTTAAAATACAAATTTGAACCAGGTAATTATAAGCATTGGTCTGGAAGCAGATTTAAGGAACAAATTTAGTTTGTAAGTGGGCTGGAAACTGCTTGATCAGAGCCATTGCTAAGGGGAACTGCAATATTTGTGTAACTAATGAATTAACCTAAGAACCTATAGCTGAGAGAGGAAGGAAGGGATTGGAAAAATTTACGTAGAAACAATGGAAAAACTCTTATAATTGGTTTACGGAGGGAGAACTACAGAATTCTACAGAGGTCACAATTGCTGCACCATCACGTTACTTCCCCTCCATTTCTTGCTTAGCCAGAACTCTAAAAACTAAAGAAATCTAAAGACTAAGGAGGGGCATTTGACACTGTGAACCCATGCTTCTCTCTTGGACTGCGGCACTCCATAGGGAGTGCTCTGGAATGCTGTGGGAGAGCTTTTAGATTGTCGAAACAACTAGGGGCCTTCTGGTATTAATCGGCAGGGCCAGGAATGCTAGGAGTCCTACGAGGCAGTGAACAGTCCTGCACGGAGAAAGAATCGCCCTGTGTCACACGTGACTTTCAAATACCCTGCTGGACACTGACCACAGGTGAAAGGCTTGTTTGTAATCATTGCAACCTAGAGCCCGTTTCAGTTTTAAAGTATTTTTTATGTATGGAATTTTCCAGGAACACAATTATTGTGTAAGTTGAAGGAAAACTGAACTTTGTTTTGTTCGAATATTCACCCTTCTGGAAGTTCAGGTCCTGTGCAGCAACACAGAACAAGCTCATCCGGCCCAGTCTCCACGTGCAGGGCCCCCATCCACGCCGATTCTGTGCATCAGAGCAACCATTTGACTCCTTCACAGTGTCGTCTGCCTGAGCTGTGTCCCAACATTTACATATTGAAACACTTATTATATAAAATGTACTTTCCTTTTTTTTATATATTACAGTTGGGGCATTATGTTGATTTTTTAAATTATGTGCACAAGGAGAGTATATTATCCGTAAATTTCATCTTGGGATTGATAAATGGAACAATGTATCTGATATGGTTGAAAGTCAGGGCTGTAGCCTTTCTTTCTTTTCTGGAAAATCTCTCATTCCTGGCTTCTGGGACAATGCTATCTCCTGGTTTTCCTGAACCCCACCTTCCTTAGTCTACTTTACTGGCTCCTATTATACCCAACTCTTAAAAGCTGCAGTGCTCCTGAGTTTCATTCCCATCCCTCTATTTTTACTGATTTATCTCTCTTGCTTACTTTGACAGCTTTGACTAACACTTACTTGCCAAATGGCTAGACCCTGAGTTTCCCACTTCTTTTGCTGAATTTCACACCACATTTTCACTTGCCCACTGTGTACCACTTGTATTTTCTACCAGTGCAGTATCTCAAATGCAGCAAGTCCAAAACAGAATGCATTATCTTCCGTGCAAAGTCTGCTCCTCCTGTATTCCTGTTTTTCTTGGTTAAGGATGATATAATTTACCAAGTCTGCCAAATTATAGAAAACTGGAATCATTTTAGAATAATACATCATTTTTACACTTCCCGAAAGTAATTGCTCACCAAATCCAAACAAACTTATATCTTGAATATTTCTAAAATCTGGAGCACAAGTTTTTGCACTTTTTCTGAGATACAATAAGTAGCATTACAGTCTTAATGTTACGTGTGGTTTAACTCATTTTTACTTAAGTTATATAGCCTGTAAAAATATAATTTTACACAACTTTATGCACAAAGATGTTAAATATAAGGTTATTTATGAAAATTTGGAAACAACCAGCTAAAGGAATGGTTTGGTACTTTTATTATGCATCCATACAAAAGTGACTTTGTAGCCATTAAAATTATGCTAATGGAATGTCTTTATTATAATAAGCAATGTTTTTCATAGTGTTCTATGAAAAATCAGGATCTAAAATTATCTCAACCATATAAATTATGCAGGGAAAAATGACTGGAATGAATCACTAATGGTGGTTTATCCCTGGTGAAAGGATTATAGATGATCTGTATTTTCCCCTTAATGTTTTCTTCTGCTATCTTCGTGATTTTCCACCATGCGTGTTTTTCCTATAAGTAATTATTTTAAGTCCTTTTCAAGTCTTGTCGATAGTGCCTGGACCACAGTTTCATCACTTACAACAGCCTTCGCATACACTTTCCTTGCTTCCTGTATCTTTTTCCCTTCTGCCCATCTTTCACACTGCTTTGAGATGAATGTTTTCAAAATGTAGATTTGTCCCTGGAGTTCCCTTTCTGCTGGCTCCCGACCTGTGCAAAGGTCGAGGAGCAAACACATACACATGTCATAAAAAGATGGGAGAACCTGTCTCCCAAGTCTCTTTTTTCAGCCTCATCCCCTGCAATTCCTCACCAACAAACAGACCTTCCACCTTTGCTTGAACAAGCCATGGACTGTGGCATTTTTTGCAAGTCTGTTTTCTTCGACAAAAATGTCCTTCTTCTCTTTTGCTGCCAGGTCAAATAACATTCATCCTTTAAGACTCTATTCAAATGCCATTACAGCCTGAAGCTTTTGCTGACAGAGATAGAGCCTCTCATACGCTTCTCCCAAATACTGCTGTGGATACTCTCTGTTAGCACTTATCTCTTGGTATAAGAAAGAAATGGCCACAAGAGTTCCTCTTCCTGGGAAAATACTGTGTCTTAGTCACCACCTTTGTATTCTGAGCCCTGATACAAGGTCTGCACTCAGAAAGCATTTGATGAATGACCAAATTAATGTATGTAGTAGCCAAAAGCTGCAGGAAGAAAATCTTCAAGCACCTCACATACCCAGATGGCTTGGAGGAGCTGAAGCCGAGTTTCTGACAAGACTAAAGGAAGAAGGAACCTGAATGTGCCAAAAGAAGAACACTAAGTGAAGTCAAGTTAGTTAGGAGGAAATGGCAGCTGGATTAATCAGTAATTGATAACTGGTGGAGATTGTGAGAAAAGATGAATTAAGCTTTTACATTAAAACAATACCTTGTGGGCTTCCCTGGTGGCGCAGTGGTTGAGAGTCCGCCTGCCGATGCAGGGGACACGGGTTCGTGCCCCGGTCCGGGAGGATCCCACATGCCGCGGAGTGGCTGGGCCCGTGAGCCATGGCCGCTGAGCCTGCGCATCCGGAGCCTGTGCTCCACAACGGGAGAGGCCACAACAGTGAGAGGCCCACGTACCGCAAAAATAAAAATAAAAAAAAAAATAAAACAATACCTTGTGCCTATGTATTTATAATAGAGAAGTCTTTAACACTTTGGTTAAAACTGTGTTTTTGAGTAGTAAAATAAAGCCACCTTGGAAACACCTACGGGAAGCCGAGACACCAGATTAATACTCAAGGTACCATCACTTTGTCTGCACATCCCAACTTTTAAAATCTTAAAGTCTGGGCCACATTCCAGATCAACTGAATCAGAATCTAAGGGCCGGGACCCAGATGTCAGTATTTTTTAAAAGCTCCCACTGTTGAGAATCACTCATCTACATGAAAACAGTTTTCCCCAACTGCAGATCATCTCCCAAGAAGGAAATTAATACTTCATGATTATTTTCATTATTAACTTTGTTCCTAAAAAGTGACAGCAAATGATATACTCAGTATCAAAGAAAGGTAAATAACAACAATTAGTTTAAATAAACTTCTTCATTCAAGGGGCGCCGATTTTTACTTTAGTTGATTTTTTTCTATTCTCAAAATACATTTTCAATATAACATTCAAATCTGCATAAATGATCATATTGGAATACCATACTCCAATACCATATTTTGATATTTTTAGGCCAAAGGAAGAAAAACTGGGGAATAAAAAATTTTATGGTAAGAAACCAAGCTCGTATGGACAGGGAAGCTCTGCCAGCTTGTGGAGGGAGGGTCGCAGTGGGACAGCAGTTGGGACCCGGAGTTGGGAAAGGAGACTGGAGAGGTAAGCTGATTCCAACTCTCCTTCCTGAGGGCTGCTTTCTTCCTCTGGGTTCTCATATCTTTACCCTCGCTGTCACCAATTCATCCTGACTTGGGTATACTTACCCCTTATTAGACTCTGGCATTGTTAGAAAAATTCCCTGAAATTTTTCTTTAAGAATCTATGACAGGATAGTTTTTCAAAATTTATTTACTAAAAACTGAAGAAAGGAGGGGGAAAGAAAATGAAATGATTAAAGAAAAAAACAAAAACAGGACATTTGTAATGCATAAGTATGTGACCAATAGTGACTTCATAATGCAGTTTAACTGGCATAAATTAACAATGCTAGAAATCGTTATCTCGTTCACTTGATCTCAAAACGCTCTTTTGTTTAACTGACTTGTCTCTCCATTTAAAGACAAGCACCTTATTCTCAATTCTGCCTCCCTCTTAAAACTTGTCCTTATTTCAAACACTATCTCTTAGTGGAGTGTTTTTCAAAAATTTTTAAACTTCCACTCATATCAAGAAATACAACTTATATCTCCACCCAACACACACATAAATCATATATGCAACAGAAACAAATTTCATGAAAGTCTCATTATGCGTGACATGCTCTGATGTATTTTGTATTTCATTCTTTCACATGCTGATAGTGACCTACCAAACTGGCTTCATAACCCACTACTGGGTGGTGTGAGCAGCTGGAAAGCTAAGCAAAGCCTGCAGGGTCCCAGCGCAGTCTATTTAAATAGTGCTCGTACAGACACAGAACCTTGTTTCCACATCAGACACAATAATGCTCCTTTCCCAGTTTCTTAACTCCGCCCACTTTGGGAGAATTCTTAGAACCTGCTGGTTGGCTCGTTCTGATACCATAAGGACTATGACATACCCAGGGTGGGAGGTGTGTGAGAATAACAGAGTCACAGTCACGGCATCAAGTCCTGTAAGTACTGACAGAAGTTAATCCAAGTTCCAGCTGCTTACAAGCAGGGGAAGCAGAGAGAAGGGAGCAGGGGAGGGGGAGTTGAGGCTCAAGAATCCAGAACGAAGAAGATACCTTTCCTCTATCGCTCACTTCTAGCGCCAGGAAGAGGTAGCAAAATGGCAGGTATGTTTTGAGTGACACACCTGGTTCTCTTGAATGAACAAATGAATGACCGGTTAAATCAATATTCATAGCCCTAAGCCAATATTTCTTTTTTAAAAATTCATAGTGGTATAAAAATTGTCCCCCCCATTTTGCTTGGATAATTTGGAATCTGTGTTATTTTGTGTACATGAATTATGCAGAGTCTTGAATGGGAGAGTTGTTTACAGGTGACAAACTTGGGGGCCTAATTAGGAATTCCTATGAGAACCTTATGAAAGGGAGACTTAGATTCTTTAACAAGCACTGAAATTAATTCCAAAGACAGCTTATGAGGTAATCAGTTGGTTTTTCCTCCCTGAATTTCCTTTCAGAAAAAAATCAGCTCCTTAATGCCTTTAGAGCTCTGGGTGCCCATCAGCATTTGCTGCTCAGCAGCTGCCTCAATACAAACAACTCTGACTCCGCAGATTGCTGGCTGGTCCTGGGAGAGATGCTTCTATTTGTCAAGTGTGACATTAGGATGAAGTTTGAGGACAGGAGATTACAATCAGGTATCTTTACTCAAGACTTTCAAATGTGACTAAAATTAGAAAACACAAGGCTTTCCATAGGATTTTACAGAGGGACTTCCTCACATTCATCAAGTAAAGTAACTTGAATTTTGATACTTTGGCCTTTGTTTCCACCTCATTTTGTTCCTGTCTCTGTTATAGCATGTACTCTTGTTGTCTTCACACTGACTATGAACAAGTCTTCATTCTTTCACTAAATCCAGTTCAGAGCAAGGATGTGTCTGTCACCTTATTCTTCTTTGTATTCCTAACACCTAGACGGTACCTGGAGTTGAGAATGTGTCCAATACCCATTACATAAGCAAATAAGAAGAGGGTAAGAGGGATGTGAGCTTTGCTCCAGGATGGGGGGTAGTGGGGAGGGCGGAAGCAGGGCAGGAGAAGCCAGAGGAGTTGCAGGCCGTCCCAGGAAACGAAGGAGATGACATTCAGAGTAGCAAGCTTCAACCCACCAGGGCTCCTGGCCACTTACTTCCTGAGAAGGAAGCTTACCTTTACAGCAAGGCTTCCCAATCCTTAAGGTGCAGATAAATCACCTAGGAATCTTGTTAAAATGAAGCTTCTGATTCAGGAAGTCTGAGTCAGAACCCTAGAGTCTGATGTTCTTAACAAGGCTCCCAAGGGCTCCAAATGCTGCTGGTTCGGTTTAGACACACCTCGAGTAACAAGGCAGCCTCAGGACCTGCGCTCTAAGTGTCTGTAACTCGTGGGTTCAGTTGGGGTCCTGGGAAGAAGTAGACAGCAAACACAAACTGCTTAATTGAGGAGCCTTGACTAAGATGTGAGTAGCATTAGGGGACACGAGCAAGAGAAAATTAAGGACCTTAAGACTTGCAACTGAGAGGATGAGCCATCACTAGTCCCAGACCAAAAGGTGCAAAGGGAGGGAGAGGTTACCAGAACCAAAGAACTTTGAAGCTGGAACAGGAACTGTAGGACAGGGTCATGAAAAGAGCTGTGTTCTTGGGTATCTTGGGTAGAGGAGCAAAGGCACTTCCTAGGGAGGGAGAGGGAGAATAAATATCCTTCTCCCTCCCTTCGCAGCTTCTGATCCCCTCCCATGCCTCCCATTGGCCAGACGCAATTGGGACCTAGGGGACAAGGAGGCCCTGTTGATGAGCCCCCTAGAGCAACCTAGAGCACAGAAAGGAGAGTGGATTGGACAGCACAGGGAGCTAGCCAGCATAGGAACTTCAACCAATTTAGCAATTTACTATTTCCTGTGGTTAAAAGTAAATACTCTTAAAACACAAAGAGTCTGGACTTGTCTAAGGGAGCTACATAAAAAAAGACTGCACCAGTCTGTGCTGATTCCGTAGGCAATCTTCAGGAGGAGGAGACTCTCAAGGGGCTTGTTAAGTAGGGGCAGCTTTAGAGATAAAAGAAAAACAAGTTGACTGCCTGAGGCAAGGGCAGAAAGGAAGTGCTGGGAAGCCATTAAAAGACCAGCCCAGGAAGGGAAGAATAGAGTGGCCCCAGGATCTCTTAGAGAAACAGGACCAGCAGGTTGGCGCTGGGGGCAGGCAAGCCAAGAGCCTTCACTTTGCTCTCAGAGGCACTTTGCCTAAAAATTTCCAACTCCTTTTTAAAATTTAGATGCAGTATCATTGGTTGAATTCCAAGATTTGGAGAAGAAAGCAGACCCAAGGAAAGTTAGAAAGAGTAAGCGTCATAAATGCTAGCTCCTAAAAAATTCCAACCAGAAGTTTGTTAGAGACATACGATTAAAATTATATGTGTATGTATATATACATGTATTCTCACACACAGAGAGACACACACACGGTTCCTCATTAGAGCTTTAATCCAGGCTCTTAGGAAAACACTAAAAAAAATGGGAAAAGCAACATCCTCATATTTAGATTTTCAACATGCTAAAAACCAGCATCTTTCACACTAAAAGATAGTGTCACCTCATCACCCCTGAGGGATGTGCCATGCTCCTGGTCAGTGCTAAGCAGAGCAGTCCTTCCCAAGTCTGCAGGGCAGTCAGAAATGGCTGGACTCCCAATGAAGTGAGAACGCAGTCTGGACCTTGACTGATGAGTGAGATTTGGTTGCCTTTTGCCAGGATGATATGATATACTTTTTTTTTTTAATTTATTTATTATTTTTTGGCTGCGTTGGGTCTTCATCGCTGGACACGGGCTTTGAGAGGGGGCTACTCTTCATTGCGGTGCAGGGGCTTCTCACTGCAGTGGTTTCTCTAGTTGCGGAGCGCGGGCTCTAGGTGCGCAGGCTTCAGTAGTTGTGGCTTGCAGGCTCTAGAGCACAGGCTCAGTAGTTGTGGCACACAGACTTAGTTGCTCCGCAGCATGTGGGATCCTCGCAGACCAGGGCTCGAACCCGTGTCCCTTGCATTGGCGGGTGGATTCTTAACCACTGCACCACCAGGGAAGCCTGATGATATGATATACTTTTGACTGATGTGTTCCCTCTTCACCACCTCCGCCTCCTTCCCTAAACCCATATTCCAAGAGATTTGGCTGGGGGTGGGGGGGCTCGTTCACCACTTGCCCCAGAGGGAATTGTCAGGAGGAAAAAGAAAGAAAAGAAAATGCAGTAAACAAAGATTCCAAGTTTTTGGCTCTAGTTCAAATGAGAGACAAAAATAATTTTGAAAAGAGATATGAACTGGCAGGAGAAGTTTTTTGTTTGTTGTTGTTGTTTTGTTTTGTTTTGTTTTTTATTTTTTAAACCACCCCACTCCAAACTGGGAAGAAGGGAAAATTTAGAGAGGAAAAAGAGTATTATAAGCAATCAGAGGCTGTGCATTCAGTATCCCATCCCCAGAATAAAGCCCCGATGTATCAGGTGGGAGTTGGGGTCATCACAGTTTTCTCTCCAAATCTGGGGAGGCTCTGGGAGGACACCTGCTTCCTGCTTCCCTTCTTTAATCATTAAAGGCAGCTTCAGAGACATCCCTTGAGACAAGGGCAAGAAGAATCGGGATAGAGGATCCTGGTGGGCTAAGGCAGATGGGGTCAGGAGTTCCCTGCCTTGCCTACGGGTGCTGATTCTAGCTGAGAGACAGAAAGAGAAGGAGATTGATTGATTCTATGTCTAACAGAAACTCCTGGCTTGAGGTAAGAGTCCTGATAGCGGGGGCTGCCTAGCAGGTAGCCAGGTGGGAGCCACGCCTGTGCCCACGGATCCATGTCTGCATCCCAGGAGCACTGCCCCCAACTCCACTGGGGTCAGGGGGTCAGCTCTGGGCTCCAAGAAGTCAGGGGAGGGGAGGCTGAGTCCAGAACCCAAGTCCCTGATGGCCGCTATAGAGGCACTCCTTATAGCACCAGTAGGGAGGGGAACGAGGAGGATGGAGAGGAAAGATCCTGAATATTCCCGAATCTTAACCGGGAGCAACTTACTCCAAAATTGGATGTGGCTGACTGGCTGTGGCTGTGACTAGATTAATTTTTCCTGCTATCTGTCAAGAATAGGGGATTCGAGTTAGAATACAAATTTTGTTGCCAAAATAAAGAAAATTATATTCTGTGACTGTGAAATTGATGTGCATTACAAGTGACTGATTTTTCTCAGCCTCACTGCTTAAATGTTATATGTGAATATTCAGTCAAGGTCAAATTCTATCCAGAAAAAGCAGCCCCACGGTCTCACCTGGGCCAACAATGGAGAAGCAGATTCTTGTTGGCCATCTGGCCTTCATCTTAATCTCACCTGAACTCTGATTTAGAGCTGGGATGGTCTCACAGGTCCAGTCCATGCTCTGTAAGTGGCAGCCCTGCCTGGAAGCACCTGTCTCCCCAGGTACCTGGTCCTGCCTGAGAGGTGACATGCAGAGCCAAGTCCCGCTAACACACGTCTCATGGCTGCCCGCTCCCCTGATCCTAGGCACGGCCTGACTCTCTTGCTCGCCCCTCCTTCCCGATGCCTGACTGCAGCCTCGTATGCCCCCTGCAGTTTCCCCAACCATCCCAGTCCCTAAGGATCTCTTTTACAGAGTAAGCTAGGCGCTCTGGAGTTCCCGGACAGAGACATTTTGGGTTCTCTTCTATTTACTTTTGTAGTGGGATGGTTGCATTTCTGCCAGAGGGTTGTTAGAAAGACACGCATTGGCCACAGTAATTGTGAAGCAATAAAGAAATGTCAGAGGCCTGCTTGAGTCTTGACAAATGGATGTTCATCATTAACTAAACATCTTTCCTGATGAGGAGGATGTTTCCCTTCTTCTCTCACAACAGCACCCCCTAAACGCACACACACAACACGCTCGGACACATACAAGCAACAAAAATTACATATTACTGGGGAAGAGGGATAGATACTATCTCTTCCTTCAAGAGAATCAGTCAGAAAGGACGTAAAAATGGTCAGAGTAGAGAACCTGGGAGCCCCCGCAACGAGGAGAAGCGGCCTGCCTGCGTTGTTCAAAGTCCTGCAGCTACTTCCAGCAAAACCTCAGAGTTCTTCTACGACCTCCAGACTGAAAACCACAGACAGGTAACAAATTGTGCCGCTCACTGAGCACTGTGTGGGAGGGAGTGCCCAAGCCTCTCAGGCAAACAACGTTTGGTTCACATTCCCACCCTGCCACGTACTGGCTGTACAAACTTGGGGAAGACGCCTGGCCTCCTCGTGCCTCAGTTTCCATATCTGTAAACTGGGGATAACCACCTCTGCATGGAGTCTTCGTGAAGATGAATGAAACGGTATTTGTAAAATGCCTGCACACGCTCTAATTCCACTCCTACCATGGTCACCAAAACCTACGGATTTGTAGCTGTAGATGTTTTGATAGTTCAGGCATTTCCGATGCTTTGTAAATTACATTACTTCTTGAAAAAGTTTGAGATGGGTTTGTTTCATGTTGATGTCTGATTTCTTCTATTTCACAGATTAGAAAGCAGTTGTGTTTTGTTTGTTTGTTTGTTTGTTTTGCGGTACGCGGGCCTCTCACTGTTGGGGCCTCTCCCGTTGCGGAGCACAGGCTCCGGACGCGCAGGTTCAGCGGCCGTGGCTCACGGGCCCAGCTGCTCCGCGGCATGTGGGATCTTCCCGGACCGGGGCACGAACCCGTGTCCCCTGCATCGGCAGGCGGACTCTCAACCACTGCGCCACCAGGGAAGCCCTGAAAACAGTTTTTAAAGGGACTGTAACTTCTTATTGGTAAGGGATCTCCACAGACTTGGCTAATTCAAAAGGAGACTGTGCTTCAGGGTTTTTGTTATGTCAGAAGGAGAAGGAGGAAGAGCAGAAGCAGAAGCAACAGCAGCAGAAACCAGAGACGGATCAAGTGACAAATCCTGTAATATTTTAACTGAACGATACTGAACATTCATAGCTACTGAATAATTTGAGGTTGTCAAAAGAATGAAAGCCGATTGATGCATACTATGCTCTTATATAAAAAGAATCTTTTGAAGTACATGTAGGCTCTGCTGGCCTCCAGGATAATTATATTGCTATAATACAAAGCACTCTGTCTGGACTAGTCCAACTGCGCCTGTGGATGCCCGACACCAGCGCTGAAGGTGCCTGGTCAACCACCAGGCTCCTGAAACTGCCTCAGCAGGCGGCACTGACATGTGGTTCCTGTCTCCTTATCTCCAGGACTCCTTTTGAAGTTTATGGAAGCACTGTTTGGAATTAGCACTGCAACTCATGGAACAGGAAGAAAAACAGGGTGAAAACATCTATATTATCACCTACTTATTCCAGAAGTTTCAGATAGTCAAATACCACTTCAGTACACAAATAACTGAAATACTGTGCCTTCTGTCTTTTTAAGCAAAATAATGGACGTTTCACGTCCCAAGTAGTGATTTTCGTGAAGTACCAAGCTGGATTCTTGGAAAGTCTAAAACAGAGATCTGCATTTTTAGCAGGAGATATCCTTTACATATCTGGCCCCAATTTTACTCGTATTTTCATAAGAGAAAGAAAAGAGGTGAAGTCTTCATGTTCATTTGCTTAACTACATCTAACAAACAGAAAGTGAGTAACACAGACCTTCAAAGCTAACAGAGACAAGACCTGTTTACTCTGCTCACTTACAAACCCTGAGTTTGTTTGGGACCTGAGCTCTGTAAGCCTATCATTTATTCATCACTAAAGTTGCCTAGCAATGAATGTCCATCTCATCAGCGCTCACATTGTCCAAAGACTCCTCTCAATAGTTTTTTCCCCTTCAATAATCCACAGGCTTCTCTATCACTATGAAACAATTCCCTTTTTCTCAAAGCCTCCTTCCTTCTGTTTAGACAAGCACTTGGGGCAATTGTTGGTGCAGTCTTCTCTCTGTCAGTGGTCTTACTGCCAGGTCGCACAGGCCTTCAGAGAGAGCTGAAAGGCTTTTGCACTCTGTCTGGCAAGAAGGCAGTCAATTGCCTTCCCCCGTGTCTTTCATGTGACAATGCTGCGCATCTTGACTAAGCTGCCTTCAATCTCTGCTTTTGGAAAATTTCCAGGCAGGGTCTGTGTTTACGTCAGCAAGACTGGTTCAAAACAACATCTCTGGGGTTTTAAACAGGCTTTGAAACACAGTCCTGCACTCAACTGGGGTCAGTAGGAGGCCTTCCAGTAAATCTGTTATTTCACTTTATCATTCTACTTATTGCAGAGGCACACTGATTTCCTTTAAGCTCATCTTATAAGCTATTTTGTTATTTTTCATAAAATTTCTGCCAGAACCTTGGCTATTAGAGCCTTGCATTCATTATTAGGCCCAATGTCTTCAGAATTCCTTATCTGTAGAGATTCTGCTTGTTTGGGTAAGCTAAGTGTTGTTGTTCTTTTTCCATCTGTTTTTTTTTTTTAAGTTTAGGATCATAAAAATAAAGTCCTTCAGAGTCATATCTTGTTAAATTTGCCTTTGATTAGCACAGCTGCTCTTCAATTAATCCCTGGGTTTAGAGTTTAACAAGGGCCTTACAAAACTTGTAAAAGATGGGACATGTACAGAGGGGTCAGGGCAGGGGGTTTGTGATTATTTGCAGAACTACAGGGGCGATCACAATGACACTGTAGAATGTGAAACTGAAAACAATTTCTAAATATGCAAATTCCTTATTACTTGCAAGATTTAAAGTTAAAGCCTTCTTATTTAGCAGTAAGTGTGAAATTATTTTCACAAACAAATGAGTACATCAAGCTATTGCCACAATCCTAGACATCATGCCAGACATTTATCCCCTATAATGAACCTTGGTTTTGCTTACCACCCCCTGAAATCTGTGATAAAACTAAAAAAAAAAAAAAAATTTCCCCACACTATACCCCGAAAAACAATATTGCATTTCAGTAGGCTTTCTTACCACACTCTGATCTAAAAAGAAGGCTCATTGAGGCCAAAGTAGACTTTACCTTTGATTACAAAATACACTAGTAAAACAATTTAAAAACAACAAAGAAACTATAAACACACTTGCAAAATATAAAAATAATGCTACTTAACTAAAAAATAAAAAACCAGAACACAGTAAAGCAAATGATTCTAATCCAATTTAAAGGAAATGAATTTCAAATAAGCAACAAACCCATCCTTCCTGATACTTGCACTTCCCTCTAAAAGACAACACAAAGGACAAGAAAAGGAATAAAAAGAAAATAAAAGACCAGCAAGGACCCTTGACAAAGTGGCTGTGTGGATAACAATGATCTAACAATTAAACATGAAACAAGGTGAACAGATATTATGGAAGTCTTTCTGGGAAGAGCATGCACTTGTGTTTACTGAAGTAGACCCTCTGCTTGCGATTAATCAGAGGAATTTTTGGCTTCCAGTGTACACTCTATAACTCAGGCACCAATGTCTCGAAGAAGGTGCATAAGAGAGGAGCAGGCAGAGGCCAGGAAAAGATCAGAAGAAATGGACAGAGGCAGATCACACGAATCCCCGGGGCCAAATGAGGGCAGGCACATGATGAGAACGCCTTCCTCACCCACATGTCTTCTCTTGGACCAGGGCAAGGAACACAGCCATTTCTGGTTGGTGCCCCTTGTCCCAGCACTGAAAACAAGAGGAAAGGCTGGTAGCCCCACCAAAGAAATATTTTAATTCCATTAAAGAGTGGAAGAGCTTGCTTGAGTAATGGAGTCTACCTCAGTTGATGTTTCTAAAATTAGATAATCATCTGGAAAGATTAGATGAGATAGTTGAAAGGCTCCTGCTCAACAACAGGAACTGGAATCAAAAGATCTCTAAGCCATTCCTTTTTATGCATCTATTAAGATCTCATTTTAACTAGTCTTCCCAAATTAGTAACAAGGCTTATCTACTTGCCTTCTATATTTGAGCTTTAGAAACTCACATTCACACCACAACAAAACTTTTGAAAGGTTAAAAAGTAACAGTTTACTGGCACTTAACATTATGTACCAATAACCTACTAATAAAACTGTGAGCCCCACCCATGCATTCACCTAAAAATGGATTTAAAACAAACAAAAAAAGCTACAGCATGCTTTGCTTTCTCCTTTCCTCTTTTAGTAAAAGAAAGAACCAGTCTGCAGAAAGAAGTCTGTGGCCCAAATTATTGGTTTAGGAAACTTACCTTTCAGCAGATTGAAAGTCTCATGCATGATATTCTTAAGGGAGAAGCACAAGACCTCTCTGTGGCCCAGTGTCCTCATGGCCCAGAGGTGGGGATGCCACCCTCCAGCCCACTTGCACCCTCACACCTGCAGAGCTTGGCCTCCACCTCAGAGCAGGACCTCGCCAGCTGCCTCCAGCCCTGCAGGGCCAGAGAAACAAAGGGCAAAGGGAGCTTCTCATCTGAGTGGAGAACAATCCCCACTGCATGGCAGCTGTTTAAAGAGGTGGTGTCTACAGGACGAAGGCTGCCTCAGAGCCTTCCTGTTTGTGTCCCAGCTCAAATTTTCATCCATTTCCTAAGGAAGACTGCAAAGAGTAATCAGCCCTGAGAAGGCTGAGGTTTATGAAAACCCATGCCGGGTGCAAGGGCAATTTTTAGAAACACTTTTACCCTTTCCTTCTTTTCCCCACTAAGTAGATATGAGGCTTTATTAAAAGTACTTTTAAAGTCAAAAGCAAAAGCTGTATATGTTGTGATCTGGTAAAAGTTTTTCTACTCCTGAAAGACTTTTCACCTGAAATGTAGAAAGGAAAAAATTTGTGGCTGATTAATCCAATACGTATCAAGTAATTAATAATGCAGAGGAAAACCATGCAACTTTTGGTCAGAAAGCAAGGGTTTGAGTCGAAAAAACCTTTACCATTTACTAGCTTTAAATAAAGAAATGCACTCAATCCCTCTGGGCCTCAGTTTCTTTGTCCAAATAAACGGGACTAATAACGTGTGCTTTACATGTCTATTTGTGAGAACTGCATAAGATGACTGGAAGAGACCCCATACTTTGCCCTAAAAGGTCAGAGCACTTTATCATTACATCAAGGTATCCAATTTCCCTGTGGCCGTTACATAATGAGACATTAGTAGCTGGCAAACAAAGAGCTAATACATCTCCCCACTTCTCTCCAAAATTATACTATATATGTATTTGTTTGCTTGTGTATTAGCTGACTTCCCCACTGGCACACAGGTTGCCAGAGGGCCAAAGACCTCATTGGTAATGCTGGATCCCCAGTACCAAGAACAAGTCTTCACATTTATTAACATGCAGTATATATTTGTAAAGTAAATGAATAGATAAATGCATAATTTGAGGCAAAATCAAACACAATGCTCTACAAACAGTAAGCCTGTAACAAATACTTATTAGTGAATGTACCACCACTTTTTTTTAATAGAAAAATATCCCAGTAAGAACGCAATGTGATAGAATTTTAAGACACATTGGAACTCTGAAAAACATTTGAGATAAATATGACTATCTTTTGTTAGATCACCTTGTTCAAATATATTATTAAGATGGTTAATGTACAAACTTCTTATCTCACGGATATTAGGTACGCTATCCAATATGAATTAATTCGCTGAAAAAGTTTACCTTAGTTTGTACCTAAAATCCTTCCTCAGGCTAGTTTTTGTTCAAAGTGGAAACTCTCTTTTCGCTGTTGCCCTTTAAGTCCTAGCTTGGTGGCAATGGGATTGATAAGGATTCTTTTTTTTTTTTAAGAGCATTACCCAGACAAGAAGGATAAAGATGTGTGGTCCCTTGTGGCTCTTATGATCCAACTACCAATGTTTAATGTAACATAACAACATGCCGGGAGACAGGAGAGTCTCAGGGATCTGAAACAACAGATTTAGTTTTGAGCCTTCACATCATTGCCTGAATCCAGTTCAGGCCAGTTCAGGCCACTAGAGACTAAAAATCAATTCTCTGACGGCTGCTCATTAATATCTATTACGTGTAAAGAAGAAAGCGACTATAGTGGATATTTGTTCACTTTATAAAATTACGAAGAGAGGAAAGATCCTGAATCTTAAAAGATCATGTGAAACATAATTCCCTCTTCTACGGATTTCTCTTGCTTTGCTTGAGAAATAGGACCCTCCTTCCACGTCTCTTCTCCTTTCCTCTCTGCCCTCTCTCGGCTCCTGCTTTATAGATAGGACAAGAGCTATCCCACTACATACAGACCTTTTCACAAGCGTTAAAAGTGTCATATAAAGATTTTAAGTTGCTCGCTCTGAATGAAGTCATTTTAGTTCCAAAATATGAGGAAACATCTCATAAACACTGAACCTGAAAGTTCTACAGCTTTTGGCCAACGAAAAAGCATCTCTGAACAACAGACAGTGATGATCAAATAAAATCAGAATTTATTACCTTTAACAAGTATCTATTCTGTTTTTCTAAGTTCAGAATTTCAGACACTGAGGATATTGTTCGCTACATCCCTCCTCCTCCTTCTCTCACACAGCTCCCCCAACACTAGAGGCATTTTTAACTGAGCAATTTAAGATTTTAAAGAAGGTTCGAAACCGATTTTTGATAGCTTCCAGCAGCAAGCCTTTGTCACCGTGCCGGTAGCCTCCAGCCTGACAAATACCAGTCTCCCTGGGGCTTGTGAGTTCAACCACGAGGGTTATCAGATGCGCTTAAATACCTCTGGGAACAGGTACAGCTGACACTGGGGGAGGGGCTGAATTGTGGAAACCACCATCCTGTAGTCAAGCTGCTTTTTCATCCAATAAAGAAAGAACTTCTTTAAGAAGAGTTCTTCAAGAAGCTCTGACATCCTCCCCTGGGGCTGCTGGTGTACCCCACTAGCTATTTGCTATAAAATAGTTTTATTGCCCTAGTAACTAACAGACTTAGTCAAGATATCACTGTGTATTTGGTTAACAAATAAAAAGATAAGTTCAAATTACTGATTACAGGGTCCTGTTATGTTATTTCTATCATTATTTGAGATCACATATCTTATTTTAATAAACATTTATCTAATGCTACAGAAAACATAAAAATCAATCTTGTAAGGGACAATAATTTATAGGCATGAGTAAAAGGAGCAAATATCATAGAACACATTATCCCAAAGTCTATCATTACTAGGTATGTACACCGGACAACAGAACAATAATGAATATTTCCTTTTTGCCATCTGTTGTTTTATAGGACAGCAGATTTCCTGTCAGCTGACTCAAATAAGTAAAACAAAGTCACATTGAAAGATTAATCTTATTGATAAGGATGTATTTTGATGGCAAGCTAGTTCTAAGAGGTTAGGGCGATTTCTTTTCCAAAATGAGAAACAAAGAAGATAATATCTTTTCCTCCTTTCCTCCCTCTCAATTGGATGTGGGCAAGGGCTCTGCTAAATGCTTTAAGAACATACGATGTGTAAGCACAGGGTTCCTATCCTCAATCAGTTCATGAACTGGTAAGACAGGTATAGAAATATCTAGTACAAGGTAGTGTGTAGTAAAAGAGAAAGGAAAACCTCAGATCAAGAGTGCAGGGCATGGGGACTTCTCTGGTGGCGCAGTGGTTAAGAATCCGCCTGCCAATGCAGGGGACACCAGTTCGAGCCCTGGTCCGGGAAGATCCCACATGCCGCGGAGCAACTAAGCACTTGCACCACAACTATTGAGCCTGCACTCTAGAGCCCGAGAGCCACAACTACTGAGGCTGCGAGCCACAACTACTGAAGCTTGCGCGCCTAGAGCCTGTGCTCCGCAACAAGAGAAGTCACAGTGATGAGAAGCCTGCGCACCGCAACGAAGAGCAGCCCCCGCTCACCGCAACTACAGAAAGCCCATACGCAGCAACGAAGACCCAATGCAGCCAAAAATAAATTAATTTAAAAAAAAAAAAAGAAAAGAGTGCAGGGCATGAAACGAGGACACAAGTTCAATGGCTTTGCCACTTCCAAGCTGTTTGATCTTCGAGAAACTTGTTAATCCCTCTAAGCCCTGCTTCTCTCATGGATAAGATAGAGATCATACTAGTACTGCCTCCTAGGGTCCTGATGAAAATTAAATGAATTTATGAATGCCCTTAACAGAATGACTGGATTTTGGAAATTATCAATAAATAGCACTGATGCAGATGAAAAAAATTAAAAGAAATACTTAAATTACTCTGGACATTCAAAGGAGAAAGAAAATTCCATCCATAAATAAAATAAGAGACAGAGGATTTTGCAGCTGAGAAACTGCTCTAGGAACAGGTTGAATGTACAGGCTGTCCTTGACTTATATCCCTTCAGTGTGAAAGATGATTGAGGAAAAGTACCTGGAAAGAAAAGGGGCCACAGCCCCCTTATCTCCCAGATGCCATGCCCCCCTCTTTTCTGGAATGCCCACCCATGGTTCTGTGTGCAGTCTCAGCCTCTGCCATTCAGGGCACTGTAAATGGTCTTGGAGCCTCTTCTCTCTCCCCCCAAAATTGCTTCTCTCTCAACAACAGATACTCTCAAAGGCTACCTTAATCTAGAAAACATCTAGAATATTCATAAAAACCGAAACTTCTGTTTCTAGCCATGATGCATTAACTGGGACTGGATCAGCCTTCGTGTCTAAACAGCTGGAAACTGGATAAAATACAGGGAAAACTATTTACAGATACTAGACAAAAGGAAGCCCAAGATGTGATCCCTGAGAGAAGGGGAACAACTTAGGTGAGTCTGATGGTTAACCCAGCTTGCAGAGCAGTGAGAGGAAACCCAAGAACCTGGGTCTCACTGAGTAAAGGGGACACAGAACAGAGTTCACAGAGGCAAAGGCAGATGGAATTTTATAGAAAAAGTACTAGACATGAAGGATCTATACTGACAAAGAGCTCAAGAAATCCACACGGGGTATCCTTGAGTTTGTTGCTGAATATTAAGTTGCACACGGGCCGGGTCAACTTCACACTGGACAAAAACAAATGAGGATCTACAAGATAAAAGATCCCCAGATCTGGCAAAGGGCTGGGAGCCATGTGAGTTTTTACCAGCCAGAATAGAAAGTCTTTGCTGAGCACCTGGGGCTTTAGGTCGCAACCCCAGAAGATTCTTTAAAGTATTTGTTTAGTAATATGGTTAAATGAAGCCTAGAGTAAAGGTTACTACAGACCTGCCCTAACAAACCTTTTAAGAGAAAGACAACAAAACTTGGCACTGAATCAAAATAATACAAAAACAAAAACAAAAAACGAAACACCAACCCACCCACCCCCACCAAATCCAGCATTCAGTAAAAAAATTTACTGCACATGCAAAGAAGAAGGAAAATGGGACGTAGACTTGGAAATGACAGAGCTGAGGAATTAGCACACAAGTACAATTATAAATATGCTCAATATACTTAAGGATTTAAAAGAAAGATATGAGGAGATAAAAGGGAGATTAAAAGACAATGAGGTGTTATGGAAGTGAAAGAAATATTTGAAATAAACAATATACCAGATGGGATTATCAGGACATTAATGAACTGCAGAAGAAACCAGTAAATTCAAAGACAAAACAATGTAGAAAATACCCAAATGTAAAGAGAAAGAGGAAAAAAAGCCTGAAAAAATGAACAGAGCCTCAGTGACTTGTGAGACAACAAAGTGGTCTAATACATGTGTTATCACAGTCCTGGAATGCAGGTGGGAATAAAAATGATAAAAACAAATAATGGCTAAAATTTTTCCACATTTGATGAAAACTACAGACCAGAAATCCATGGAACTGAATGAATCCCAACAAAGATATACAAAGAAAACCAGAACCAAGCATATCATGAGGCAATTGCTGAAAACCAGAGATAAAGAGAAAATATCAAAGGCAGCAGAGTGGGAAAAAAAAGACATTATATGCAAAAAATCAGTAAGAAGAATAACTGCAAACTTCTCATTAGAAACCACACAAGCAAAAATCAGTAGAATGACATCTTTAAAGACCTGACTGGAAAAAAAAAAAGAAAGGTCAACCTAGAATTCTATATCCAGTGAAAATATCCTTCAAAAAAATGAAGACTAAATAAATACCACATTGCACAAACAAAAGCACGGAGAATTCATGGCCAACAGATTTGCGCTACAAGAAATGTGTGAGCAAGTGTTTCAAGAAGAAAGAAAACACCAGGTGGAAACTTGGACTTACACAAAAGAATTAAAAGTGTGGGAATTTGTAAATATGTGGGTACATACAAAATAAACTATTTCCTTATTTTTTTATTTCTTTAAAATGAAATTGACCATTTAAAACAAAATAACGTATTGTTAGGTTTTTGACATATGTCATAAATATGATGTATGACAATAATATCACAAAGGAAAGGAAGGAGAAAATGAAAGCATAAAGTCAGGAAGCTCTTACATGACACATGAAGCAATACAATATTATTTGAAGGTGGGATATGATAAGATAGAGTGGCGTACTGTAAACTCTAGAGTAACGACTAAAAATAATGAGCAAAGAACTATAAGAAAGAGGGGAGATAAAATGGAATACTAAAAAAATACTTAAGTCATCCCAAAAAAGGCAAGAAAAAAGAGAGAAAAGGGAAGGAGAACAGATGAGACAACTGATGGGAGCATACTGTATAGCACAGGGAACTCTACCTAACGCATGGTGGTAAACTAAATGGGAGGGAAGTCCAAAAGGGAGGGGTTATCTGTATGTGTATGGCTGATCCATTTTGTTGTGCAATAGAGGCTAACACAACATTGTAAAGCAACCATAATCCAATAAAAATTAATTTAAAAAAACAGAAAACATACCGCAAGACAGTAGACTAAGCACAGCCATACATGCTGTCTACAAGAAACACACTTTAATTATAAAGACACAGAGTAAAAGAAACACACCTAAATTATAAAGACACAGAGTAAAAGCAAAAGGATGGACTAAGATATGCCATGCAAACAATAATTAAAAGAAAGCTTGGATGGCCATGTTAATTCAAACAAAGTAGACTTCTGTGTGAACTTGGGTCCTGGGAAAGAAGATGTCAAGACTGAATCAGAAGTTCAAGAGATTTATTGGGGGAAACACTTGTGAAAGATAAAGGTAAGAGGGAATAGGATTGAGCAGGGTAAGGCCTTCAGACATGAATGAGGATCTGACACCTGTGAAAGGAGAGAAGGAGAAAGAAGGTTTGGGTCAGAGGAGCCTGAGACTGCAGGCTCTGTGAAAGTCTTAGCCAGGCTGATGGGGAGTCCCCAGCTGAGACTGCCCATCGGAAGAGCTGGCTTTGGGCAGAAACAGTTGGGGTCAGTCATGAGCTCGCAGCACCATGGGGAGAACATAACCACGGTGGGGATATGTGGCAGATCCCCAAACTGTGGCAGCTGAGGCTGTGGGCTAAGTGTACGACTTTGGGGAAAGGAGGTCTGAAGAGCACAGCTGGATGGCTTCCACACCTTTAGAACCAGGGGTATGACCAAGGACAAGGAGGGATATTTCTTAATGATAAGAAGCTAACTTCATAAAAGAGACCCTAACAATCCTAAATGCACATGCACTGAAACACAAGGCTTCAAAATATTTGAAGTAAAAACTCTTAGAACTGAAAGGATAAACAGACAAAGCCCAGTTACAGTTGAATATTGCAACACTCCTCTCTCAGCAATACATGGAATAAGTAGACAGAAAATCGAGAAAAATATGGAAAACTTAAACAATAGCATCAACCAAATTAACTTACTGGATATTTTTAGAATACTCCCACCCAAAAGAGCAGAACGTATATTCTTTTTAAGTTCACAGGGAATATCACCGAGATAAATCATATGCCAGGTCATAAAACAAATCTTGATAAATTTTAAAGGATTTAACTCATACAAAGTATGTTCTTTGACCACAAAGGAATTCGTTTAGAAATCAGAAAAGAAAGATATCTAGAAAATCCCTAAATATTGAAAGTTAAAGGACACACTTTTTAAAAAAACCCACAGATAAGAAGAAATCCCAAGGGAAAGTAGAAAATATTTTTAACTGAATAATAAGAAAACTACAACATATCACTATTTGTAGGATACTGCTGAAGCAATCCTTAGAGGGAATTTTATAGCATTAAACGATTATTGAAATAGAACAGAGGTCTCTAATCAATGATCTAAGCTTCTACCTTAGGAAGCTAGTAAAAGAAGAACAAATTAAGGTTGAAATAAATCAAAGCAAAGAAATAATTAAGGTAAGAATGAACAAAAATCAATGAAAGAAAGAGTAAACAGGTGAACAGAGAAAAATTATTTAAAAGTTAGGTTTTGGAAAAGAGGAATAAAATTGATAAATTTGTAGCTATTTTATCAAGAAAAGAGAAGACAAAAATTACCAGTATCAGGAAGGACAAAGAGGATTGCCCCTAAAAATCCTGAAGATAGCTAATGGATAATAATGGCATAAAATAAACAACTATACTCCAAGAAATTAAACAACTTACATGCAATGGACAACCTCCTTGAAAGATATATACTACTAAAACTGACAGCAGAAGAAATGGAACCTACTTGTATTTATTTTGAATATTGACTGATGATTTCATACTTTCCATGTGGCAGTAATTTATTCATGGACAAAAGAAAACCAGCCTCACCAGTGTGATAATTTTAGCTTCAAAATTCCTTATGCCAGTAAAAATTAAAAACCTGAAAGATACCTCATAGTAACAGATAAAGCAGGAAGGGGAAATGAAGGGTGAATGAATATAACCAAAGTAATAGTGAAATGGAGCAGGACGCTATGGTCCTTCCCCCCCACCACGTCTTCCACCTGCCTTTTGTCTGTGGAAAAACTTTAGCCAAAGAATAGGTTTAATCAGAGAAGTGAGAAAATGCAGAAACAAAGGAAAACAGTCCAACAAGACTAAGTAAGCACAGTCAAGGACCTTCAGTTCCTTCTCAAGGGCTATAGATAGATATATTCCGAGCCATCTCCTGTAAGTTAACTACATGATGACCAGACTGTAGCCATGACATAAGCTGCCACAATTCCGAGAACTGGCCTCAAGGAAGTGGGAACAAACCAACCTGGAACTGAAGACTAACTGTACTTAAAACAATCAAGATGACGCTGGTCAGACCACCGATGACCAATTTCAAGATGACGGTCAGAGCTGACTGTGCTGTTTTTGCATGTAGCCCCCTCCGTCTATAAAAGCTCTTGCCCACTGCTTGACAGTGGGGAGGGAGGGGGAGTCGCCTCCCCACCCCTGCCCCCCCCACCCCGTTGCCAGCATCCAAACTAAAGCAAACTTTCCTTTCCACCAACCTTGCCTCTTTACTGGCTTTTGAGCGGCGAGGAGCTGGACCCCACTTTCGGTTACAACAGTACTTGCATAATTAGGGCAAAATTATTATTAGCTAATACCCTTAATTACAAGTAGGTTTTAATATGAGTCTGGATCTCAACCCATCTCTTTTTTGGAATTAAAAAGTCTGGAAGTGAAACTATAGCTTCCTTGACAACACAAACGGTCCCAAAATGATTCCTAGGAACAAAAGCAGCAAGATGATTGTCAGGGGGAAGTGTGCTTTGAATCCAGGATAGCAAATAGTTCTTGTTTTACAATAAGCTGTGAACAGCCAGCTTTGACTATTAGCAGTTATGTGCCAATGATTATTAACTCAACTGCATAGTGAGGGCATTAAGTCACAGGAAGACTGTTGCTTTTATGCTGTACTTCTACTAAAACTTGATTTTATTGCCCATTTTCAACAGCTCTTGGGCTTGGGTTGTAAACAACAGCCTTTTGGTAATTCTTCTGCAAAGGATGCAGCCGGTGAGTAAAATTTAATCATATATGTATCCAACAAGGAAGAACAAATAACAAAAAACAAAATAACACGATTCTCCATTTACAAGTCAATCAAGTTATGTGCCTTACCTAAGAAGTTATGTCTTTAATTCTAATCATTAGTGATCATTAGTAAATGAAACAATTTTTATTTTTCTCAAGTGTTTATGTTTCTTATATTAAGAAGCCAAACAATAGTCTAGACTTTTATAGGGAGACGTGCACAATCAAGATGTCATGCCAGGCTTAATGATAGTAATAAAACACTTTAGGCATTTACTAGGCTCTGGTTAGTATTTTAAGTGCTTTACATATACTAACCAATCTCATCCTCCATACCACCCAATGAGATTGTACTATTACTTCCATCATTTTACAAATCAAGAAATGGAGGCACAGAAAGGTTAAGTAATTTGCCCAGGATTCCACAGGTTGGCTTCTGATGCTGTATGGGGCACAGAGAGGTTAAGGAATTTGCCCAGGACTGCACAGCTAGGCTCTGATGCTGTAAAAACTGAAGAGTAATTCCCCAGTGCACCAGTTACTACCTCTGCTTTCACATTGCAGGAATTAACATTTTTACAAGTTTTTTACTTCTGGGAATGACTTTTTTTGTCTCTATGGTTTTAATAAGCTGAATCAGGAAAAATACAGTGTGAGGAAACATTAATTTGGTTCTGTGAGCTTCCCAGCAGCAGGTCAACTTGCTGGGATGAAGAACCTTTTCAATAATCCAGTAGCACACTCCAAGACTACAAGCGCATTTGCAAACAGCATAGTACCTGTGAGAAGGTGTTATGCTGAAAGGTAAGCAAGGTAGAACAGAGACCAGCACAGCTGACCCAGAGGAAAAAGAAATCAATTCAGTCCTAAAAGCAAAACTTAACAAACTTCCACATCTTGGAATGAGAAAAGGATGTGACATTTATTTTTAGAACCTCGTCTTGGAAACCCATTCTGCAAGACAAGAAAAATCATACTTGCTCAAGTATCCTCTTTGTGCAGAGACCTGGAAGGAAAATGCAATCACTGGGTGATGTTTACATGACTTGTGGAAAGGGACAGGGGAAAAACTAAACATTTATTGAGTCCCCAGGTTGGGCCAAAACTGTGTTATGTTGTTTCCACTTCATCTGATTAAATCTTGACAATGTACCTATAAGGTATTATTCCCATTTCTAAGGTCTAGAAAAACTGAGGACAAAAGAGGTTATGTAAAGTCCCTGAGTAAATATGCGGGGAGGCCAGAAGTCACCTCTGATCTGTCAGATTCTGAAGCTCGCACCACACCCATACCACACACTGACCCCCGTCTACCCACCCCAGAGGGGCATCTTTGTAAGAGGTGGTCTACTTCTTCTGGGGGGCTAGACTGTATCATGTCAAAGGTTGAGCTCTAGGGTAAGACTCCTGGGTCTGAAGCCCAGTTATGCTGATGACTAACCATTGACAAGTTACCTGACCTTGCTGTGCCTCAATTTTCCAGCCATGGGTGACAGTACCTATATCATAGTGATGCTGTGATTATTAAAGGACTTAATATATATAAGCCCTCCTGTATACTTCCCCATAGCATTTATCACAATACACTACATACTAACCAAAAATACAATTTATTTATTTCACTTATTTTCTACCCCCTAGAATGTAAGCTTCATGAGGGCAGAAATTATTATCTATTTTGTTCTGTACAATTCTGTATCCTCAGTACTGAGATGAGGGCCTGAAACTCACTAGGTTCAATAAATATTTGTTGAGTGGTGGACAAGTATAAGCCATTAATTTATTAAAGATCAGTATTTCATTTTTGTATGAGTCTGAGCATAGAAATACATGGTGATACATGCTAGGAAAAAAATTAAAGGGTCGACATATGGGTGATGATGGGGATGAGATACCAGTAAAACACGAATGCCCCTTTTCTAGAAATTTACTAATTTTGTATGTCAAACGAATTTCAACTCCTGTATTGCATCTATATTCATGGAAAGCAGAGGAAGTTATCTCTGTTTTATGGGAAATGAAAAGATACCTAGTCTTTCTAGCTTTCTCTTTGCCTGAAACTTAGGGGTTGACTCTTCATTTAACCTAATTTAAAACTTTTTTTTTTCTTTAAATCAGCAAAAGCCAATGATTGGCTTTCTAATCCTAAATTCCAAATGGGAAGAAAATTTTCCTTTCCTTAACCAGGTCTTACCAACATTCAGTGTAGCAGTGAGGACACGAAAATGCTTGGAACAGAGATGTCACCCACTCCCACTCCCTCAGGAAATCTTAAAAATCTTACTTCTCTTTCTTAGATTATTTTATTAATTGGGATATTTAAAAATTAAGAGGATACAAATAATATTAATAAACTATTTCCTTATAAATACAAGTAGCCCTAAACATGCATGTCCTCTGTCACGTGTTACAGTACACATAAGTACGGCAGGTCAGTCCATGCACTTATTATTACATTCAATATGATATATAGAGAATCCTCCATAAACACTGCATTTAAAAGTTAATGCTCAATTTTAATTTTTTGTTTCTAAAAAATAGATAAATAAATAATAAATAAATAAATAAATAATATTTATTTATTTGGCTGCGCAGGGTCTTAGTTGTGGCATGCAGGATCTTCGTTGCCACCTACAGGATGCGGCATGCGGGATCTAGCTCCCCCAGCAGGGATAGAACCTAGGTCCCCTGCACTGGGAGCGCAGTCTTAACCACTGGACCGCCACGGAAGTCCCTCAGCTTCTTTTAAAATTACAAATCTTATGTAGCTTTCAAAACCCTACCCAGATGTTACTACCTCCAAGAAATCTTAACCAGTTGCCCTCACTACTCAGACTTAAATACCTATTTTGGGGTGCTGTTAACACCTATACACTAAATTACTTATTTACATATGTGTCTCCCTACAAGACTGTAAACTGGAGGTCAAGACATTTATCCATGTATGCCGGAGCCTAGAACGATACCTGGCAGAAAGTAAGTATTCAATAAATGTTGAACTGAGTTACTGGATATAGATTCAAAATAAATGTAGTCAATAAACAAAGTCACAACTGAGTATTAAAAAGAAAATAAACACTAGAGTTAGAGAGTACGTGTACTTGGATGACGGCTGTATCAATTTTTTGAAAGTCACTTTGTTTTGAAGTGACTTAGAAAATATTTGAAGGTAATGGGATAATTTGCAAACATCTTCATCTGTCCTAAGAGAAGCAAAAGGGAGAGAGTTTTTGCGAAAGTCACTTTCGATGATGATCCCCTTAGAAAAGTTATATGCAACATGCCAAAAGAATTGTCTGAAATCACTGTTTTTATTTCTAACTGGAGCTCTATTTGTTTCAAGGGTTTCTCAGAACTCGGCCCAAAGGACACTGTCCCTGGACAGCTCTCCTGTCTCCCCAGGGAGTAACATTCCTACCCCAGCCCCGCCTCCTTCATTGCAGTTATTTACTCTCATATCTGCCTCTTCCACTAGACAGAAAACCTTTTGAGGGCAGAGACTGTCTTACTATCTTCATGTTCCTGATATCTGGTACACATGAAGTACTGAATAAAAATTCACAAAAAAATTAAATGAATTAAAAGCTTCTTTTAATTCTGCACAAGCCTAGCCAGCTCTTATTGGGGGCCTGGAATCTGGACATGGGCTTGTGTGCCAATGTTAATGGACCCTGCATTGTAGAAAGTGCCTGGGAAATTCTAGAAAACATGCCTACTTGCATTATTTTTTTTTTCTAACATCGAACAATTCAACAATAGAGCTTTTTGCCCTTCATTTCACTAGAATTATTCAGTCTTTTCTTTTACGTCTATGAGGACTTTTTCCATGGGCAAATTTAATTGTGTAGAATTAGATTTTATCATCCATATCCCAAATTTCTGAAGGAAACTGTCTTTATTCAAAGAATTTCAATAGAACAAAACAGCCAAGAGACGGCCAACCAGATGTAGGGATACTGATTCGATATATAATAGTTCTTGATAATTACTTGTCTGCTTTAGTGCTTTCCCTCTCTGACCCCAATCAACAGAACTGCGAACACCGTGGGGAAAGAAGAGGGAGAAGCCAGGAGGGTGCCGTGCTCACTGAGTGCCCTCAGGCACACCCCTGCTCTTATGTGCTCTACTCAGGGCACTGGTCTCCCTCCCCAGCTGCAGGCCAGGCAGGACAGCTTCTGGCCACTCACCTGCCTCAGCACCGGAGCTGCTGGGAGCACCCACCAAATATCTGCGGGGCGTACACTGAGCTGGACACCAGCCAACAGAATCAGGGGTGGCAGGGAAATCCAGATAGACTCTGTGCTCCTGGAGTTTAGAGACTAGCAGAGAAGAAAACTGAACAAGTATTTGCAATAACATTGGATGGATGCCATGATAAGGCAAATATAGATCATCTGGTGTCAAACTCTAATACTTTTCAAACTCTCAGAATATTCTACCTTGACAAGTAAGAACTGAGGAAAAGAGACTGGGTCTTTTGTACACAACTGCATGTCTGGCAACGCTTTTTCCCCCATTTTCTGATCAGTAAATTCAGGATAATAAAAGTACCTCCCTCATAAAGTTATAGTGTGCCAATAGTAGACAAGTAAGTAGACAAGTAAATAGACAAGTAAATAGAATTAGGACACAGGCAAAATGCTGTGAACAGGGCCGGGCCCACAATGAATGGACAGTGCATGTTTGTTGTGGTAATGTCACATAGAAGGGCACCTGGTCTAACCCAGCGTGTCCTAATTGAAGTGACTTCTAAGCTCAGTCTGAAGAATGGGAGGGAATTCATTGTGGATGTATCAGTTTGCTAGAGCTGCCATAACAATGTAATACAGGTTGGATGCTTTAAACAAAGCAATTTTTCTCACAGTTCTGGAATCTTGAAGGCCAAGATCAATGTGTCAGCAAGGTTGGTTTCATGCTGAGGCTTCTCCTTGGCTTGGAGATGGCCATCTTCTCCTTGTATCTTCACATGTTCTTCCTCCTGTGCCAGTGTGTGTTCTAATTGCCTCTTCTTATAAGATCAGGTTGGATTAGGGCCCACCCTAATAACCCCATTTTAACTTAATTACCACTTTTTTAAAGGCCCTATCTCCAAACAGTCATATTCAGGGGTACTGGGGGTCAGGGTTTCAACATATGAATTGGGGGGTTGCAATTCAGCCCATAACAATGGGAGACACAGGAAGCAGCACAGAGAAGAGGACTATTTCTAACAGAAATATCACTATTCAATAATATTAAATATTAATATTAGGAATGTCACTATTCTAAATAATGTGTGAACTGAAACAGGATCGTGTAGCATGTTGACGAGAAACCGAAGGAAATTAAACCCTTTTGTAGTATAGACTGCAAAAGAGGAATAGCAAGAGTTGAAGCTAGAACGTGGAGACAAATCAGGCCATGTAAGGCCTCTAAGAGAGTTTAAATATAAAGCAGTTGGAGTTTACCCTAAGGGAACGCGAAACCATTGTAGAATTTCAAGCAGGGTGTGTATGTGGCACAGTTGAACTCCATTTGAGAGAGAAAAATCACTCTGCCTGCATTATAAGAAACTTTTTGGAGGCAGAGTGAGTTTGAGGCAAGGTAGTTGAAATAAGACAAGTGAGAAACGCTGATGCCTTGAGTCAGGCCATGGGGTACTAGAAGCTGATACACTCCGGAGAGCTAATCAATGGACTCTGTGATTGATGGGGCAGGAGGGAAAAGGAGAACAATTTCCGTAACCAGCAAATGGGCAGATAATGGGGAAGGAAGATGACAAAGTTGAATGGACCTTTTGAATTTGAGAAACCTATGGGACTGCCATTACACCACTGGCTGTTGATAATATCTAGGCTTACTAAACCCTGACTATACACCACAGAGTGTGCCAAGAAATTATGTAGATTATCATGCACCTTTCTACAATACAGACAAGGAAGCTGGGCCTTAGTGAGATGTGTAACTTGGCCATGGTGCCACATCCTTCCCACACCCTCACCACCCCTGGGGCACCATTATCTTAACCTCTGATGCCACAGATTAGTTCTGGCCACTTCTGTACAGTATATGAAGGCGATTGTACAGTGTATGCACTCTTTTGTGTATGTCCACATGCATTTTTAAAGTCTGCAATTTAACTTGAGGAAAAAAAAGAGGTTGTTACAGATGGAGACATAAGTATAATCTTATGAACTCATCTTCTTATCTTCTAAGGACTCCCACATGGATGGATACATAGTACCTACAACATTCATATTCCCAGGTAAAATCAGTAATGTGAAATGAATCCAGAGAAGGACAAGGCCCATTACAGTGTTGCATCCTTTAGAAGAGATTGAGTCACAGACCCAGACTAACTGTAACAAATCCCTTCAGATGAATTAAAGATTAGGATGTAAAGTAATAGTAATGGTAAGAGAGGTTTTAAAGGGAAAGTTCTATTGTAATAGCTTAAATTTAGATGACAATAAATGTGAAATCAACTCCAGTTGTTGCTTTATCTAAGTAATCCCCTTTTCTAGTTAGGAATCTTTCACACTGCTAAGGAATTGAAAGTGACTTTAGATAGTATTTTGAATGTGTTTTAAAAACAACAGAAATGACAGTTAACTTTTTCATTAGTTTTAAAAATTCTTTTCTAAAACAATTTCATAGAAGTTGTACATTTAACTTAATATTTTACTCTCTGCTCATTATACTATATAATACTACATTATACTTGCTGAATTCTGAGTTTGTTTCTTCCCTGAACCTAGGAATTTCTTGGTGGGGCAGGGATTACAGTCTTATTATTATTGTTATTTATAAATTTATTTATTTTATTTTTGGCTGCGTTGAGTCTTCGTTGCTGCACGCGGTCTTTCTCTAGTTGCGGCGAGTGGGGGCTACTCTTCGTTGCGGTACGCGGGCTTCTCATTGCAGTGGCTTCTCTTGTTGTGGAGCACGGGCTCTAGGTGTGCAGGCTTCAGTAGTTGCAGCACACGGGCTCAGTAGTTGTGGCACACAGGCTTAGTTGCTCCATGGCATGTGGGATTTTCCCAGACCAGGGCCCGAACCCATGTCCCTGCATTGGCAGGCAGATTCTCAAGCACTGTGCCACCAGGGAAGCCCTACAGTCTTATTTTTAAGGTAAGAGGATCTTGGCTTTGATAGTTCTCTTATGAATTATGCTACTTTTGCTTTCAATCACAGTATTAAAAAAACTGTAAAAAAAATTTGACTTGGAAGGTGAAAACAATCGTATTTGCAAATTTACTGCCATCAAACTTTTAAAGTTACCCGATGTTTGTAAAGGGAGAAAAAACTTATCTATTCACTTAACTGTTCTCCACAACAGGTCTGTTTGTTTGTACCTACATAGGCGTAAACAGTTAGGATATAAGTCCATTTCAGAGTCCCATCATTTTTTAGCATAGTGAATTCTTTGAACTCCTACTGCACATCTTTTGATCACGTTTTTCTTAAACCCCTGAAATTCCCGATTATATCTGGATGTCCCTCTCCTACAAAAGAGCCAACATTTAGCCTAACCTTCTTGTTGAGCCAAACAAGGTTCTGATTACAATCTTAATGAACCTCCTTTTGAGAAAAGAATCAACCACCTATGACCAATATTTTGACTGCAGGATACTCTGCCTTTAAACTCGGTGGGAAGCAGCAACTTCCAGGTGAATTGTCAAGTCAGGTTGTTTTTAGCTGAGAAACTCTGCAGCTGGGTGTGGAAGCCTAGTTTCTCTGTCATATCTTTAACTTTTTCAAGGTCAGATAGATAAGAATCTGTGAAAGTACTCAAATTTTAGCTACTTTTTACTTTTCATTTCTGCTCTTATAATTTCCATATTCATTTCCTGTCATAGATGAGCTGTAGATTTCAGTTCCTTCACTCATTTAAGTCTGATGTCCCCTAAGCATCTCTGACTTATTTAAATTACTTAAACTTGTTAGGTGCAGAGCACAAGCTCTAAATACACATGTATATGTATTTTAACTAACCAACCATGCAGGGATAACTGGGTGAAAATTAGTAACATTTTAATAATAAATTAGACAATCACAGGAATGAAGATAAGTCATTGCAAAGGTATAAAACAAAAAAAAGAGTATACCCAAAGTGGGGCTTTTATTGATCACCAATAGGATATTCTAAATGAGAACTAGAATTTCCTTATTCATTTCTAAGCTTTTCTTTTTGAAAAATCTGATTTGTTCCAAATTTGCCTACCAACTCTTTAATGAAATTTTCTGAAACTTTAGAAATTGTGTCTAAAAGGATTAGAGTAAGAACTAAATCCCCATCTGCCAGGATATCTGAATTTGCCTCCTTTCAAATTATACATAAGGTATCTGTGATGAAATAAAGATTAGGAGAAAACAGTAAGCATTTAAAAGGAAAAGCCCACTCCATGCTTGCTAAGTATTAAATTTTCATTGATTGTAGCCAGCATTTTATTCAAACTTACATTTACAATGTTACATGTGAAATGAGTATTAAAAAGTCTCAATAAAAACCCATTTAATAAAGCAACAAGATCCATATTATTTTAAAACAAATCTAAAGCAGTCCTATGTCCTTACCTGACTCTTGCTCACAATAAATCATTTCCTGTCTTGCCTTTCATCTTCCCTGATTAAAAACCACAACTCTCATTTATCTAAGATGATAAAAGGACAGATATAGAGCGAAAAAGCCACAAATACCATTAATACCTCATGTTCAGGTCTGTCTACCTACAAATCTTTAACTAGCCCAACCATCCAGAAGGAAAATCGGATAATTTACATTTCCCTTTCTATCCTTTCCTGCTTCCTGGAGGAATATTAAAGGATAAGCAAGCAACAGACTCTAAAGCAAATTCTATGCCCTAAACCAAAGAAGAATAGAGTATCTTATATATGCTCTATTATACAGCATCTTATATATGCTCTATGGATTTTAACACCTCCTCCATCCCCATTTCTCATCTGATACAATTATAGTATGTTTGCCACAGAAATTTCTTATTTTGAATCTTCTAAATGATATTTATAGTAGACCTACAATCCCATACAGTGACATGTAAGAATAATCATTCCTCAAGCTTCAGTTTCCTAAATAAACTTGAGAAATAGCTATTTAACACAGCACAACGAATGGACTTCACAGCACTTGGAAAATGGCCCTCGAAGTCAAAATTATATAGCTCTGGCATGGAACTTCTGAGGTCTACCCCTGGGGAAACCATCCTCAAAGCCTCCTGACAGGTAATTCAAGGAGCAGAACTCATTCATTTTCTTCTGGGGCAGTGCAGTGTGAAAGCCTGATATCCAGTCCTGCTTCTGTGGGGTGAACAACTCTGTGTTTAATGCTTTATTCTACTGAACTCTGGAAACTCCCTTGACATCAGTTTTAAAGAATTTACCAAAGTTGCTAAAAACATTGGCTATTCAGTCTGGTCCTGTATCTCTGATGTCACAGGTCCCATTAACTGGAATGATGGAGAGAAGGACATAAAGAGTGAGAGATCATGCAATTCTGGAAAATTATATGTACCCTGTCATGGCTTAATTCTTAATCCAATAGGATAGGTAGGTAGAACATCAAACACTATTTAAATTGTTCCTTTACCAAATCTGTATGCATTTTATTTCCCGAGGGTAGTAACATCATGATAGTTGTCAATCCAAACTTTGCATTAATCATCAGTATGTCCCTATAATGCCTAATTCAGATACACTCCTCCTGATATGCAATGCTGGCCAGGTTTGTCTTCTCATTTATCTCTGACTCTGACCCATCTCTCTAGACCCATTTTACTTCTTAGGTTTTGCTCCGTTTGTTTCTCTTCCTGTCCTTCCAAACTGCTCCACTCCCCATTCTCCCCTCTCTATCTCCACAAAGTACATAACAGAGCTTTCTCCTGTTTCCCAAACTTCACCATGTTAAAGAAAAGTGGCTTACTCTACTAATCAGTTTCATGTTCCCCAAGATACTGCTATTTCCCATATGTGATGACTATTAAACAGGCCATATTCTCTGAAAAGGGTCAGAAAGGATATTTTATGCTAGGTACTCCTGTGTTTAGGTTTTCAATACATTAAGGTGGTAGAGGTGGAACAGGGAGAGGGGGAAGGGAAGGAGGGCAGGAAATGATGATTCAAAGGACTGTGCAGACTTCCGGGTAAGATGGCGGAAGAGTAAGACGCGGAGATCACCTTCCTCCCCACGGATACACCAGAAATACAGCTACACGTGGAACAACTCCTACAGAACACCTACTGAACGCTGGCAGAAGACCCCAGACCTCCCAAAAGGCAAGAAACTCCCCACATACCTGGGTAGGGCAAAGCGGAGAGATCCCCACACAGAGGATCGGTGCCGAGCGGCACTCACCAGCCCGAGAGGCTTGTCTGCTTGCCCCGGCGGGGCGCGCAGCGCTGGAAGCTGAGGCTCGGGCTTCGGTCAGAGCGCAGGGAGAGGACTGGGGCTGGCGGCGAGAACTCAGCCTGAAGGGGGCTAATGTGCCACAGCTAGCCGGGAGGGAGTCCGGGAAAACTCTGGAGCTGCCGAAGAGGCAAGAGACTTTTTCTTCCCTCTTGGTTTCCTGGTGCGCGAGGAGAGGGGATTAAGAGCGCTGCTTAAAGGGGCTCCACAGACGGGCGCGAGTCGCGACTGAAAGCGCGGAGCCCAGAGACGGGCGTGGGACGCTGGGGCTGCTGCTGCCGCCGCCAAGAAGCCTGTGTGCGAGCGCAGGTCACTGCCCACACCGCCCTTCCGGGAGCCTGTGCAGCCCGCCACTGCCGGGGTCCCGGGATCCAGGGGCGGCTTCCCTGGGAGAACGCACGGCGCGCCTCGGGCTGGTGCAACGTCACGCCGACCTCTGCCGCAGCAGGCTCACCCCGCACTCCGTGCCCCTCCCTCCCGCCCGGCCTGAGTGAGCCAGAGTCCCCAAAGAGGCTGCTCCTTTAACCCTGTCCTGCCTGAGCGAAGAACAGATGCCCTCCGGCGACCTACACGCAGAGGCGGGGCCAAATCCAAAGCTGAGACCCAGGAGCTATGAGAACAAAGAAGAGAAAGGGAAACCTCTCCCAGCAGCCTCAGAAGCAGCGGATTAAAGCTCCACAATCAACTTGATGTACCCTGCATCTGTGGAATACATGAATAGACAACACATCATCCCAAATTGAGGAGCCCGGAGTCAGTGCTGTGCCTCTGAGGTGGGAGAGCCAACTTCAGGACACTGGTCCACAAGAGACCTCCCAGCTCCACATAATATCAAACGGCGAAAATCTTCCAGAGATCTCCATCTCAACACCAGCACCCAGCTTCACTCAACGACCAGCAAGCTACAGTGCTGGACACCCTATGCCAAACAACTAGCAAGACAGGAACACAACGCCACCCATTAGCAGAGAGGTGGCCTAAAATCATAAAAAGTCCACAGACACCCCAAAACACACCACCAGACGTGGACCTGCCCACCAGAAAGACAAGATCCAGCCTCATCCACCAGAACACAGGCACTAGTCCCCTCCACCAGGAAGCCTACACAACCCACTAAACCAACCTTAGCCACTGGGGACAGACACCAAAAACAACAGGAACTACGAACCTGCAGCCTGCAAAAAGGAGACCCCAAACACAGTAACATAAGCAAAATGAGAAGACAGAAAAACACACAGCAGGAGAAGGAGCAAGATAAAAACCCACCAAACCTAACAAATGAAGAAGTAATAGGCAGTCTACCTGAAAAAGAATTCAGAATAATGATGGTAAAGATGATCCAAGATTCTATTTCCCAGATCCAAAATCTTGGAAATAGAATAGACAAAATGCAAGAAACAGTTAACAAGGACCTAGAAGAACTAAAGATGAATCAAGCATCAATTAAAAACACAATAAATGAAATAAAAAATACTCTAGATGGGATCAATAGCAGAATAACTGAGGCAGAAGAACGGATAAGTGAGGTGGAAGATAAAATAGTGGAAATAACTGCTGCAGAGCAAAATAAAGAAAAAAGAATGAAAAGAACAGAGGACAGTCTCAGAGACCTCTGGGACAACATTAAACGCACCAACATTCGAATTATAGGGGTTCCAGAAGAAGAAGAGAAAAAGAAAGGGACTGAGAAAATATTTGAAGAGATTATAGTTGAAAACTTCCCTAATATGGGAAAGGAAATAGTTAATCAAGTCCAGGAGGCACAGAGAGTCCCATACAGAATAAATCCAAGGAGAAATACGCCAAGACACATATTAATCAAACTGTCAAAAATTAAACACAAAGAAATCATATTAAAAGCAGCAAGGCAAAAACAACAAATAACACACAAGGGAATCCCCATCAGGATAACAGCTGATCTCTCAGCAGAAACTCTACAAGCCAGAAGGGAGTGGCAGGACATAATTAAAGTGATGAAGGAGAAAAACCTGCAACCAAGATTACTCTACCCAGCAAGGATCTCATTCAGATTTGATGGAGAAATTAAAACGTTTACAGACAAGCAAAAGCTGAGAGAGTTCAGCACCACCAAACCAGCTTTACAACAAATGCTAAAGGAACTTCTCTAGGCAAGAAACACAACAGAAGTAAAAGACCTACAATAACGAACCCAAAACAATTAAGAAAATGGGAATAGGGACATACATATCGATAATTACCTTAAATGTAAATGGACTAAATGCTCCCACCAAAAGACACAGAGTGGCTGAATGGATACAAAAACAAGACCCATATATATGCTGTCTACAAGAGACCCACTTCAGACCTAGAGACACATACAGACTGAAAGTAAGGGGATGGAAAAAGATATTCCATGCAAATGGAAACCAAAAGAAAGCTGGAGTAGCAATTCTCATATCAGACAAAATAGACTTTAAAATAAAGACTACTAGAAGAGACAAAGAAGGACACTACATAATGATCAAGGGATCGATCCAAGAAGAAGATATAACAATTGTAAATATTTATGCACCAAACATAGGAGCACCTCAATACATAAGGCAAATACTAACAGCCATAAAAGGAGAAATCGACAGTAACACACTCATAGTAGGGGACTTTAACACCCCACTTTCACCAATGAACAGATCATCCAAAATGAAATAAGGAAACACAAGCTTTAAATGATACATTAAACAAGATGGACTTAATTGATATTTATAGGACATTCCATCCAAAAACAACAGAATACACATTTTTCTCAAGTGCTCATGGAACATTCTCCAGGATAGATCATATCTTGGGTCACAAATCAAGCCTTGGTAAATTTAAGAAAATTGAAATTGTATCAAGTATCTTTTCTGACCACAATGCTATGAGACTAGATATCAATTACAGGAAAAGAGCTGTAAAAAATACAAACACATGGAGGCTAAACAATACACTACTTAATAACGAAGTGATCACTGAAGAAATCAAAGAGGAAATTAAAAAATACCTAGAAACAAATGACAATGGAGACACGACGACCCAAAACCTATGGGATGCAGCAAAAGCAGTTCTAAGAGGGAAGTTTATAGCAATACAATCCCACCTTAAGAAACAGGAAACATCTCGAATAAACAACCTAACCTTGTACCTAAAGCAATTAGAGAAAGAAGAACAAAAACATCCCAAAGTTAGCAGAAGGAAAGAAATCATAAAAATCAGATCAGAAATAAATGAAAAAGAAATGAAGGAAACGATAGCAAAGATCAATAAAACTAAAAGCTGGTTCTTTGAGAAGATAAACAAAATTGATAAACCATTAGCCAGACTCATCAAGAAAAAAAGGGAGAAGACTCAAATCAATAGAATTAGAAGTGAAAAAGGAGAAGTAACAACCGACACTGCAGAAATACAAAAGATCATGAGAGATTACTATAAGCAACTCTATGCCAATAAAATGGACAACCTGGAAGAAATGGACAAATTCTTAGAAATGCACAACCTGCCAAGACTGAATCAGGAAGAAATAGAAAATATGAACAGACCAATCACAAGCACTGAAATTGAAACTGTGAGTAAAAATCTTCCAACAAAGAAAAGCTCAGGACCAGATGGCTTCACAGGCGAATTCTATCAAGCATTTAGAGAAGAGCTAACACCTATCCTTCTGAAACTCTTCCAAAATATAGCAGAGGGAGGAACACTCCCAAACTCATTCTACGAGGCCACCATCACCTTGATACCAAAACCAGACAAGGATGTCACAAAGAAAACTACAGGCCAATATCACTGATGAACATAGATGCAAAAATCCTCAACAAAATACTAGCAAACAGAATCCAACAGCACATTAAAAGGATCATACACCATGATCAAGTGGGGTTTATTCCAGGAATGCAAGGATTCTTCAATATACGCAAATCAATCAACGTGATACACCATATTAACAAATTGAAGGAGAAAAACCATATGATCATCTCAATAGATGCAGAGAAAGCTTTCAACAAAATTCAACACCCATTTATGATAAAAACCCTGCAGAAAGTAGGCATAGAGGGAACTTTCCTCAACATAATAAAGGCCATATATGACAAACCCACAGCCAGCATCGTCCTCAATGGTGAAAAACTGAAACCATTTCCACTAAGATCAGGAACAAGACAAGGTTGCCCACTCTCACCACTCTTATTCAACCTAGTTTTGGAAGTTTTAGCCACAGCAATCAGAGAAGAAAAGGAAATAAAAGGAATCCAAATTGGAAAAGAAGAAGTAAAGCTGTCACTGTTTGCAGGTGACATGATACTATACATAGAGAATCCTAAAGATGCTACCAGAAAACTACTAGAGTTAATCAATGAATTTGGTCAAGTTGCAGGATACAAAATTAATGCACAGAAATCTCTGGCATTCCTATATACTGATGATGAAAAATCTGAAAGTGAAATCAAGGAAACACTCCCATTTACCATTGCAACAAAAAGAATAAAATATCTAGGAATAAACCTACCTAAGGAGACAAAAGACCTGTATGCAGAAAATTATAAGACACTGATGAAAGAAATAAAGGATGATACAAATAGATGGAGAGATGTACCATGTTCTTGGATTGGAAGAATCAACATTGTGAAAATGACTCTACTACCCAAAGCAATCTACAGGTTCAATGCAATCCCTATCAAACTACCACTGGCATTTTTCACAGAACTAGAACAAAAAATTTCACAATTTGTATGGAAACACAAAAGACCCCGAATAGCCAAAGCAATCTTGAGAACGAAAAATGGAGCTGGAGGAATCAGGCTCCCTGACTTCAGACTATACTACAAAGCTACAGTAATCAAGACAGTATGGTACTGGCACAAAAACAGAAAGATGGATCAATGGAACAGGATAGAAAGCCCAGAGTTAAACCCACGGACATATGGTCACCTTATCTTTGATAAAGGAGGCAGGAATGTACAGTGGAGAAAGGACAGTCTCTTCAATAAGTGGTGCTGGGAAAACTGGATAGGGACATGTAAAAGTATGAGATTAGATCACTCCCTAACACCATACACAAAAATAAGCTCAAAATGGATTAAAGACCTAAATGTAAGGCCAGACACTATCAAACTCTTAGAGGAACACATAGGCAGAACACTCTATGACATAAATCACAGCAAGATCCTTTTTGACCCACCTCCTAGAGAAATGGAAATAAAGACAAAAATAAACACATGGGACCTAATGAAACTTCAAAGCTTTTGCACAGCAAAGGAAACCATAAACAAGACCAAAAGACAACCCTCAGAATGGGAGAAAATATTTGCAAATGAAGCAACTGACAAAGGATTGATCTCCAAAATTTATAAGCAGCTCATGCAGCTCAATAACAAAAAAACAAACAACCCAATCCAAAAATGGGCAGAAGACCTAAATAGACATTTCTCCACAGAAGATATACAGACTGCCAACAAACACATGAAAGGATGCTCAACATCTTTACTCATTAGAGAAATGCAAATCAAAACTACAATGAGATATCATCTCACACCAGTCAGAATGGCCATCATCAAAAAATCTAGAAACAATAAATGCTGGAGAGGGTGTGGAAAAAAGGGAACACTCTTGCACTGCTGGTGGGAATGTGAATTGGTACAGCCGCTATGGAGAACGGTATGGAGGTTCCTTAAAAAACTACAAATAGAACTACCATATGACCCAGCAATCCCACTACTGGGCATATACCCTGAGAAAACCATAATTCAAAAAGAGACATGTACCAAAATGTTCATAGCAGCCCTATTTACAATAGCCCGGAGATGGAAACAACCTAAGTGTCCATCATCGGATGAATGGATAAAGAAGATGTGGCACATATATACAATGGAATATTACTCCGCCATAAAAAGAAATGAAATTGAGCTATTTGTAATGAGGTGGATAGACCTAGAGTCTGTCATACAGAGTGAAGTAAGTCAGAAAGAGAAAGACAAATACTGTATGCTAACACATATATATGGAATTTAAGAAAAAAAAAATGTCATGAAGAACATAGGGGTAAGACAGGAATAAAGACACAGACCTACTAGAGAATGGACTTGAGGATATGGGGAGGGGGAAGGGTAAGCTGTGACAAAGTGAAAGAGTGGCATGGACATATATACACTACCAAACGTGAGGTAGATAGCTAGTGGGAAGCAGCCGCATAGCACAGGGAGATCAGCTCGGTACTTTGTGACCGCCTGGAGGGGTGGGATAGGGAGGGTGGGAGGGAGACGCAAAAGGGAGGGGATATGGAAACATGTGTATATGTATAACTGATTAAATTTGTTATAAAGCAAAAAAATAAAATTACCTCAATCTAAAAAAAAAAAAAAGGACTGTGCAGAAAAAGAACGGTGCTTCATGGGGATATAAGAATATGAATAAGAGTAAGATTAAGAATAACAAGTTAATTCTTACATAGATCTTACTATGCGGCAATCATTGTTCTAAGGTCTTTACTTATATTGATGTCTTTAATCCTCACAATAAGTCTAGGAGATTAATTCTGTTATTATCCCCAGTGAGGAAAATGAGGGGCTGAAGGGCTAAATAACTTGCCCAAGTCAGTAGAAGAGCCAGAAATCTTGCTCTTCAACATTGATTTGTTTTTTTTTTTTGTTTGTTTTTGTTTTTTTTTTTTTGGCTGTACACGGGCCTCTCACTGCTGTGGCCTCTCCCGCTGCGGAGCACAGGCTCCGGACGCGCAGGCTCAGCAGCCATGGCTCAGGGGCCCAGCCACTCCGCGGCACGCGGGATCCTCCCAGACCAGGGCACGAACCCGTGTCCCCTGCATCGTCAGGCGGACTCAACCACTGCGCCACCAGGGAAGCCCTGATTTGCTTCTTTTAAAGCTAACAGAGGGGAGTTCCTCCCTGGCGGTCCAGTGGTTAGGACTCTGCACTCTCACTGCCAGGGCCCCGGGTTTGACCCCTGGTTGGGGAACTAAGATCCTGCAAGCCACGTGGCGGGGCCAAAAATAAATAAAATGAAATGAAATAAAATAATGCAAAACAAGCCCACTAAAAGGAAAAAAAAAAAAAAGCTAACAGAGTTGATTATTTCAATACTGGAGAGGGTGAAAGTGAAACTGACTTATGACCCAAATGGCCCAGTTCCTTTGTGACCAATATATGAACCCTAATAGTTGAGACATACACTAACTTAAACTGATTTTTTTGGTGCTTATTGATAATACAGAAAAATTGCTTAAATGTTGTCCTGGAATGATATTCATTTTAGAAAATGTGGAATACATTTTAAAGTATTTGGGCTCAGGCATAGGGTGACCACATGTGCTAGATTGTTTAGAAAAATCTCAGTTTATACCTGCTGTCCAGGCATGATTGTATAGCACCTACTTTCACTTTTAAAAGTGTCCCATTTCAGACAAGAAAGTATATAGTCATCTTACTTATGCACAACCAGTGTAATTGGTACAAGTCAAATTGCACAAAATTCAGATCCAATCTCTTTATTGTATTATTTTCAGGTCATTCCTTTTAGCAACTCCAGAAGCTATTGGTCTATGCCAACAACAACCAATGGCTGTTCACTGTCAGCCTTGATTCCATTATCTTTATGCACATTTTTTCTTGTTTCATGGTCCCATCCCCAAGCTTTCTATTCAACAAGAATCTTTCACTCAGTTTTTTCTACCTGTAAAATTAATTAGGATTACTGATTACCTCTAAAACTTCTAAAAGGCAAAATCAATACAAAACAAACACCCTCCTTCCCTACTTCAAGACATATATAATTTAAAAACTTTCTGTGCAACTAAAGTCACATAAAGTTACCTCAATAAATGTTAGTTTAAAATCATATATGCTCATAAAAGGGAGAGTTCTACTGAGCTTTTCTTCTCAAACACTTTACAGGATTTGGTACATCACCATGTGAATTTCAAATGATCTCTTATTCATCTTCTGAGGATCAACATCTGCATAAAAACTGATAAGTGCTGCATTTGGTTTTAATAATTCTGATTCTTTAATTTCCTCATCCTAAAATCAGTTGTTTTTACCATCATGAGCTCAGTGGTGCTTTTCCCCATTTCCCTTTTTTCTGCCTCTTCCTATCTTCAAAGACTTCATTTCCCTCTATCCTTTTGCCAAATTACTCCCTTTCCTCCTCCAATACTTTCTGTTCTATAATAACCATTCTAGTGAAACTTCTGTCCTTAAGGATTCCATCGTCACTTTTTGGAAACAAGCCACTGTTCATTATTCACTCTCTCACATTACACTTCCAGTAATGCACCCAACTCAGCAATTGCCTTAGTAGGCCTATGCTTTCTCCATAGCACTTTATAATTCTTCTGAAAAATTATTACTCTTGGTCTCCTTACACAAAACCCCTGACCACCCTACCCTTGGATCAAATTATCCACTCAGATGTACAGTCTACTTGGGAAACTCAGCTGACAAATAAAGCTTCCCAGCTCCTAGGCTTCATTCACCTTATTGCTTATGAAGATCCTTGGGAAACTGACCTACAGAGAGAAGGGAGGAAATTCCTGCCCTCCATCCATAGGAGATTAGTTTACGTGCCCTGAAGCACTGAACTGCATTGTTTTACTCTTATCTTGGTCAACATAACTACAGATGCTCGAGGGTGCAGTTGACCACTAGTTCTGGAAAGTGCTCCATGCCAGTGTAAATCAGTATGAGGGAGACAATAGCCTACAATGTTCTGCTTAGTGACTTAAAAGTTTTGACCATGTTCTGCAGATCTTAGTATTTAAACTTATCTTGATTATGATACCCAACATAGAACTGTATTCATCTTTAATTTCCACTAAACGGCCTCAGCTATCCAAAGAGGTTTAATCTCACTATGATAATGACATATCATTAAAGGGTTCTCTATAAAAGTTGCTTTGGATGTGTGGTACCTTTTGGGGAGAAACTGCTATAAGGTTTGAAGATCACATTTAATAGAAAGAAGTGAATTTCGTTAAAGATGTAAGGAAAGTCATTACAGCTTGAGTGTCACATGGTCAAAGGCAAATTATACATTCCATTCTATAATAATGTTTTAAATAGACATTACTTCCTAGTTACCTGTTACCTTGTTCCTTCATGAAAGTGGTCTTATGCAATAAGTAGATATCCTGAACAAAGCTGGAGTCATTGCAAACAGAGAATCAATTGTATCACATATTTTAGAGCGATGAGGTGACACTTAAACACATGTTCGCCAACACACAGACCAAAATTTGACCAAATCTTAATCATGAAAAACGAGCATGTCTCTGTATGTCAGCTTTACAATTACACTCCTATAGGAATTTCGGTAATCTCTTTGTCTTTTATGGACAGGGACAATAGTTACTACGACAAAAATCAGTATGCCTGGGGTGAAATGTTTCAAGATGAAAGTCAACTAGAGTCAGACACATGCAGAAGCCACAGCTCTGGTAAGACCATCAGAATTAAAACTTTAAAACAACAACAAAAAGAGGACACCTCTAAGCATTCAATTCCATTTCTCTAAATGTCATCCTTTCAATTATCTTAAAAATACCCAGATTACTAAGAATAATTTTTAAAGGTCAGTCTCTAACTAAACCTCATACTGTGTGAGGTTTTATATATTATTCCTTCCAACTATGGACTGCACTTATTGAATGAGCTGGAACTTTACTGTGTGATATAGAGTAAATCATATGATTGCATTATCCCCATGAATCACAAATACAGATAGGGGACAGAGAAGAAAATAATATAGCTGATTTCAGTTTGGTCTCACTGAAAACAAGATACTTGTTCTTACTGTCCCTTTACATTAGAGAGAATAGGAATGTCTAAAAAAAATTTTGTAAGGCTAATTTGAAGATTTATTTTTAATTAGACACAAGCAGTGGCTCTCACGTCAAATTTTTTTTTTACTTTAACCTTTTACAATTGCAATATTGTACTGAAAGTAAGCAGAAATATTTAACAGTCTTATTTAATAGTCTCTTTCAAGGACACTTTCCTTACAAAAAAACAAAACAAAAAACACTACAAAATCAGCCCTCAGGTACCATTTCACACTGGCACCTAGGTATCCCAAAGCTCTTATCTCACTGTGCCCTCCCAAATTATAACCTAGACTCAGAATCACTTGACTAAGTGATACTTCTGTAAGACACTAAAGCTACTGATTTATTGAGAGGCTTGAGGCTCTATTTTTACTTCATCACACTCCTACGTATAGTGTTTATAGCAACAATAGAAAAAAATCATCCTCAATCTGTGAGTCAAAGACAAAATCACATAGAATGATTATGAGCATATAAAGAGGGAAAAATAAACGCATACCTTGGTGGGATGATACTGAGGCATTTCTTAGGAGACTACTTTCTGCATTCCTGAATTGTGACCAAGATGATAAAGAAGTGTGGAGAGGAACAAGTGACCACATTGTCCACTGTCCGTGCTCTTTAGCTGAGGAGGCAGAGCCTGTGTACCAAACGGCAATTACCAAACGGCAATTCCAGCTAAGAACTGACCTTGCCCCCGATGAGAAGCACCCGGAGCCCAGCTCACAGAGTCCCTTCTGTTTAGACATGGTTCTCGTTGTACAGAGGCTGGAGTGAATTCAGCAGCTGGTTTTGTTGTGCCTGGAACCTATGCTACGCCGCACGAGGTCTGTGTTAACTGAAGACACAAATGGTCTCAGATGTAGACAGAAAAGACTGTGAGAGACAGAGTTAGAGACAGGATCGAACAAAAGCTCGAATTTGAAAGTGAAGCTCTAGTCCTTGGTTTACTTGTGATGCCAGTGATACAATCAGAATAGATAAGGAGGTCTGTTGTGCTTCATTGTTTGCATTTGGGTCTGAGGACCCAATAAGTTATGATAATGTTCACATTCTTTTGCAACAGTTCCAGAAACCGTGGTTGTTAAATTCAGTAGGGGAAAGAATTCCATTTGGCTCTGCTCATGCTTTCCTCCCAGAGTAGAAATGAGGATTAATAAAAGCATGTCTGAGTAGAGATCTTATTAGTCTACCAAGGGTGAATGGGCATTGGCAGATTCGTAAAGGGAGCTAAAATTAAATTCTTAATACAATTTAATGTCAATTAAATGCATGTAATGAGAATGGCCACCCTGAAAATTAACCTATTTAATAGTTAAAGTATAATCAAATGGTCTGTTCTACAAATGTAGCTCTCCTTCCTTTCTAATTAAACACTACTTTATGAAGTTGGACTTCCCGGACACCTGGTATTTTTAAATAAGATTTGTAGCCATGTCTTCAAAATGAGAGGGACTTTGCTATTTCTTATAATAGAAAAATTGGTTTCTTGTCTTAGCAATTGCCAATTAACTTCGTAACCCTAGAGAATTTCAAGGAAAGGAAATCAAACTAAAATCAGAAAGGAAAATTACATAGCAAATACCATAGTTTACACCATCACAGAGACAGCACTGTTGTACTCTGTGATCTATGAAGCTGCTGCCGCTGCTCTTACTGGGCCTGGCAGTGCCATCTCCAGATGTGACACCCCAGTAGAGAACCAGTAGATACTTCAGACACCCCAGTAAAGTATGTGTGTGCCCACCGGTTTGAGACTTCTTGTTGACCCAGTTGGCACGGCTCATTTTGCCTTTCTACGCCCCAGTCCCAACAATCTCAATTTCTATGTATATTCTTCATGGCCATTATTTTCCAGTCTTTAAAATTATATCCTTTAATATCCTCTGAATCATCCCTATCTACTGAGTCCTAAATTAGATGCTACATTTTAACAGGAGACACATTATCTCCGAGAACGACTGTCTCAAATGAGGTCATGGACACTCTAGTTTTACAGTTTGAAAAACAAAAGCATTTCCTTTTTCTGTTACCTGCCAGGGATTTTTTTCTTTACAAGAGAGAAAATCTGACAAAGTGAAAGCATAAGCAACTGACCATGTGGAACCTGACCCTGATTAGCATTTCCCTGTGTTTCTACAGTGTTTCATTTTCTCTTTCTTATTGTAAGAAACTGTCTCCTACAATAAATTTTAACCAGAGTTGATTAGTTTGTCTTCTAGTTTTGGAAAAAAAAAATCATACATGGCCCCCTTCCCTCCATTTCACAGACATTTATGGGGCATGGTGCTGGACACTGAGATCGTAAGGACACGCCGTGGCTCCAGCTCTTAGGGGGCTGCGAGCAGTGGAGTACAGGGGGCAGCTACAGAGAAGTCACGTCAGCATTATCATCAAGAATAGTAACTTGAGGGCAGCAGTAGGCCCAGGGTTCAAAGGACAGAAACTGGATACAGACTGGAAGAGAAGAGGAAAAGGTATTAGGGCAGGTTTTCTAGACGACAGAAGCTGTGGTCCAATCCCCAGGGACGACAGGACTTAACCAGATGAAGACTGGGGAGAAGGCTCTCCCAGCAAGGGAAGGAGGATGTGTAGAAAGGACTCTTGGGACCTCAAATATGCTATAAACTGCTTGATGAACAGGCTATATGTAATCAAGGCAGGATATAAAACCCTGTAGAAGGAGAAATATCTGTCCAGTCCAGAAATCTGTTGGACAATGCCGCCAGGGAATGTTTGTAGGCAAAAGCAGCATTTGTTTGGCCGCTACCTTTTTAACTTTCCTATAAAGATAGGCTACAAATTGGCAACTCATGACTTCAGCTCACCTTTCTTGAATCTATTTTCAGTGTGGTACGGCTACTGAATAGATAATGTGCAAACAGACCAGATCAGTTGTTTGCTCTGATTCACTTCCAGCTCAAACATTTTTTTCCTCGTGGTACGATGATATTGGTCAGAGAGGTACTAGAAGCCTTAACACCAATCGCAGAAATGCTTCATTTACAAAAGCAAACACTTTCCTCTCTGTCTTGGCACACACGACTAGGGACTGGTGGTCTCGTGTGCAGATCACACACCTGCACAGGGATCCAAGGAAAGCACTAGAAACACCAAGCAAACCCCCATTCAGGACACCGAACTTGGACTGTGGGTATGAGGGTAAAAAAAGGGGGGGGGATTGATTTACCTTGTCTTCCTATTAGAAAACAATTACACGATTTCCCGCCCCTCGTGTGTGAGATCCTGAAAGGCTTCTGTGTCCTCTACACCTTCCTCGAGAATGGCGAAAACTCACTACCTTCTTGTGCCCTGATCTCGTTCAATGTTGACTGCCAACAGTGTTCACTTCTGAGAACAGAAACATCCCATTCATACAGGTATTATCTCATAAGCCCAAGGCACCCCCGCTTCTGCCCTACTGGCTTTCTCACATCAGCCAGAAATGCCCAAGCCCAGACGCTGGCCATCACAGCAATGCCACCCAGAAGTGTCCTGATTGTGGGGAGACACACAGAACAGCAGGCATTCTATCTGTTTTTATATTGAATTTGTCCAGCAGTCGTTCAAAGCTCACCTCAAGTCCTGGGGAAACACTCTGAATACTATTAAGTATACTCTCCAGGTATATGAAATGGTCCTGATAACTGTAAATGTAAAGATACCCTGGATAGAAAAAAAAGAGAGGAAATTTTAAATAATCTGACCAATATCTTCTTAATCTGCGGTCCACGAATCACCTGAAAATGCATGCAAACTTGGACAGCATACATATGTGTACTTTTCATAAAGGTCTAAGGCTTTTATTAGATTCTCGAAGCATTCTATGACTTGAAAAAGCTAAGAACTACATGATAAAAAATAACTCTTCCTATTTCGGTATCTAAAAATACAACTCAGGTGCACAAGCTATAAGTATCAAGGAAACATAAAATATATCACTTTTTGCCTTCATTTGTATATCTTTGAGCAATGAATACCAAATTAAAAAATAGTATTTGCTACACATGCTGTCTGTGAAAAGTTACCTTGCTTCAGTAGTTCATCAAATAATTTTGACAATACATTTTGTAATTTGGCTTTAAATAAATTCACCCTAACACCAGAAAAAAAAAGATATTCTGGATGTAAAATAGTTCCCTAAAGTAGGTATTGATACAGTAAATGGTTCGTTTAATTGAATACTTGCTAAATTTCATGTCCAATCACACTTGGGTATGTGGAGAATTCTATTCTAGGAGTAGCATAATTCCAGGAAGATGGAAAACCTGTAACTGAATCTCCTTCACCACTTTCCAAAAACAAATAGGGGTGCATTCCAAACACCAGCAGCCACAGGCTTAACTGCAGCTGACCAAGTTTGAGATGACCTACAAAATCTGCTCTGTTATTAGTAACATTCCTGCCTTCATGGAATTACCAAAATGCATGTCGGGGTCAGGGTTTCATTAGTGTTGAGTTAGTCTTCCCCCCATCTGCCCTGTATCCCCTCTGGGGCACAACACCAGGAAAATTCTGTCATCCAGCTGTGTCACCCAACTGCAAGCCAAGTTAATGGGAATAAAGCTATGCTAAATGTGAAGTCTGAAGATGGGACTTTGGCTGAACCACGAGGATTCCAGCATATGTTTGCGATTATCATTAAGCCACTTACTCCCAAGATATAAGCTACTTTGTATTGGTTATTTGACTGGGCGAGTAGAGTAGGGGGGCGGATAATAAAGTTCTAAAAGAATTACGTTTATGCTTCAGTCTGATTCTTTCAAAACAAATTTTCATTAATTTTTAAAGAAATGTACAAGGAGTTTAAGACACCCTCCCAAGGTGAGGTACTCTCATTAATTTATCTTCATTGGTTTGGCTGTGACAATTAATATCTCTATGACAATTCACTCATTGAGCCAATCCCATCCCACAAATAAAATCTTGCAAATATTTTTAGAGACGTTACCACTACTTCCCTCACACATTTCTCAGTACATCCAAGCTGAATTGAGCCCCCTTGTATACCCTCCCTTTGCTGCACACCCTACCCATACACCAGGATACCCACATCACCCAGTATGTCCACGTGCCCAACTAAAACACCACTCCTCTAGGAAGCCAAGTCTGTGTTCTCTCCAGAGGCATGAAGCTAAATAAGACATGGTTCCCAATGGTCTCGGGCTCCCTTAACAGGCCCTCAAGCACGGAAATTCCTTCCTGTTTAGCTGTGATCCTTCACAGTGCCCTCAGGGAAGATACTCAGAAGATATGTGCTAAGAAAGAAATTAAAAGAAAGAATAAATGGATGAATGAACTGAATGACAGAGAAATCTAGAGGTCTCTATTTTCTCAGTTAAATTTTTATTTTTTTCACACACTTACAATGTTAGAACAATTATTTGGACAAAGTGTTCAATATACTGGTTTTTTAGATCAGTTAACCTGTTTGCTAAATGTATAACCCTCATTCTTTCTTAGCCAACCCTTGGTTTGGTTTCCGGAATACTACCACTGAATTCCTAATTTTTTCTTCTCTCTCTCTCAGTCTTTCATTCCTTTAAAATATGTGAGCTAAGACAGTTTCCTCAAATGTCAGTCTGATAGTATATTTGACGTAATGTGACTCATATCCATCACAAACTGAACAGGGCAGAGAACACTAGGCTAAAGACCTGGGGGTTCTGAATAGTCTGGGCTCTTCTTCCACTGACTCCTTGTGACCTTGAGAAGTCACTACTCTGAGACTCAGTGTCCTAGCTGAAAGGTGAGAGGTTGTTACTAATACAACCCCCAGTTCCTTTCAGCTTTATGTATTCTAGAGAATAAATTCTCTGTATCTTGCTATTATAGGCTTACAAGTTTCATGAGTAGGCAGACCAGGAAGCTGTCTACATTAGGGGACTGAGTTCTAGGGCCCACAGGCCACATCCAGCCCACTGCCCATTTTTGTAAATAAAGTTTTATTATAGTACAGTCATGTCTATTGGTTTATCAATTGCTGCTTTCATGCTAATGATGGTGGAGTTACAACAGAGACTGTATGGGCAGCAAAGCCCAAAATACTGGTCTTTTGCAGGAAAACATAGCCAATCTCAGTTCTACAAGATGTGCATTGAGGATTGTGACTTCCTACCGAAAGATCTTGCCTCTCTTCCTTGAATGAGACCTGGAATTTCACCATTAGAAGTTACAAAATGTATATATGCTTTGGAAAGGCAAAATGTCTCAAGTGTTAAGCAGATAGTCCCCTAGTAGTAATCAAATGATCCCTATCTGAGACAGCGAAGGAAAATGGAAGGGCCCAGGCAAGCCAAAGCAAATTGAGCAGGCACCAAAGATAAATTTGTTTACTTCCCAATTCTGCCTGGGTCCACCATGGAGAGATGAGTCTCTAGATTTTGATATTGTGATGGGTTTTCATCTAAACCTGCTCCCTCACCTAGCCCCTCTTTTATGTAACAGCCGATGCCTATGGGACAGCTGGAAGACAATCAGGTACGACAATAAAATAAAACCACCAAAGGGTCTACATACATTTTTTCCACTTTCAGGCTCTGATGAAATGATGTGTTTGAATCTCAAAAGCCATTACTCTGAGGAAATGAAGGCAGACACAAAACAATACATACTGTAATGTTCTGTTCCTATGACTTCCAAGAATAGGCAATACTAAGGTATGGTGATAGAAGTCAGAAACTGGCAGGAAGTAAAAGGGGCATGAAGGACACTTTCAGAGTGATGGAAATGTTCTATATCTTATTTTGGATGGCAGTTACATGGCTTAAAATCAACTAGCTGAATCCTTAACTGTGCATTTTACTTTATATTAAGTATATCTCAACTTTAAAATTTATTAAGTGACTATTATCACTAAATAAAGGCTTTTTTTGTTTGGGGATATGTCTTCAGAAATCTTGAAGATCTTTAGGATCATTGTCATTATATAAATTTCTCCCCATAGGAACGGTGATGAGGGTGAGGGGAAGGGAAGGTTCTTTGCCTCTGTGCCCATTTCGCTCACAGGCACATTCTTGCAATATGTCATCGGATATCTCAGTTTGGGGACCTAGTCTTTCACAAAAACTCAAAAGCAGAAAATGAGGAAGTAGTTGAAACAGATTTGTCTCCTTAAATTGTGTGTATGTGTTGTTGGACTATTAAAAAACACAGAGAAAATATACAACAACACACTCACATGTTTCTTGGAAGTCTCTGCTTTATTTAATTTGCATTAAATTTATTCTAATATTGTGCCAAATAGAAGTGTTACATCTAGCACATATGATATTAATAAAAATGTATCTTTCAAAAAATTAAGTTATAAATAAATGCTCTTTTAAATCTGAACAAAAAATAATGAAGTGCCATGGCATTCTTCAACAGTATCTAGCATTCCTATTAACTGGGCTACCAGTCTACAATCATCTGAGAAATAAAAATCAGTTCTGCTTATTGGACAGGATATATTTTTCAAAGAAAAGCTGAAAGACAAATACCTTACTGATATATTAATCTGACTTTGGTAGCTTGTTTGAAATGAACCAAACTCTACTTAAGAGTAATCAAAGGTACTAAATTAGGCAACAATACATGCTTACTGCACAGAGAGCATAAGTACCCAAGAGATCATTTAAATAGGCAGAGTTAAATAAGAAGGGGAAAAGTGTTATTACAAAATTAGTACAGGACTGAACCTGTGTTTTGGTTAAAAATCTAGAATTATCTAATTACCTTCATTTCCAACTTAACAATTGAAAAAAGGAGAATTTACGTGTTAGAAGGGATCTAGAGGTCAGCTAATGGAAGCCCTTCATTATTCTAATGAAGAAACTGGGCATGTAACCGAGTTCAGTCTAACCTTCATCATTTTACCCAAAATGCACAGTAAGTGGTCTCTCCCCTCGCTGGCTGGTCTCATGTCACGTGGCCTCAGGACACCAGCAACTGTGGCTACAATCGCTTTTCCTTTTCCTCAGACTGTTTCTTCTGCCAAAAACTCTTCCCACTCTCATTCTTCCTACTAAGTCGTGCTCATTCTTTAAGGCTTAATCTAGTTATGACTCCTCCCAGATGCTTCCCTTGACCCCTTTCTCACCCACATCAATTTGAGCCCCGAGTGTTAGTTACACCTTCTCTGTTTTCCCAGAGCACCTCATGCGTTTTTCCTCAACCATTCTTTCAACCATTCAAATACTGAGTGTCTGCTCTGGGCCAGTGGGCTAATGCTGGGGAGACAGAGAGAGAGAGAGAGAGAGAATTCCTTTCTCTCCTCAAGGAGCTGCACTTCAGTTGCAGCTGAAACGTCTGTTAACAGTCCATCTATTCTCACTGAAGGACTATTAAAACATTTTTGCAGCCCCAGAAACTGACAGAGTGTATGGCATACAGAGGCTCAATAGATGGCTGTTCAATTTCACTTTTATTGTAAAAATCAGGAGTTCAAGTTCTTCTTCTTTTAATGAGTAAAATGACCCTTCAGCAAAATTTAATCTTTAAATGAGTGGAGGTTATATTTACCTTCTATTAATTATCCATACTGCTCTCAGTTTTATGTGTCATGGCATGTTCATTTACAATTGTTGCCAGTTTGGGTTTTTATTAATCATTCTTTACTTCATAGCATATTACCAAGAGTTTATGTTATCCTATGACTAAAGGCTAATTTAGCAGATTCTGGGAAAGCAGGTAGTATGCAAGGTCAGAACAGTATATTCTCCCAACACAACACCAAACCAAGATTTCTAATACTTCTAGGGTCAAAAATAATAGCAAATTATGAAGCTATCATCATATATTTAAAAGGAATATTACCTTCACCATTATTTAATGAATAAATTGTTAATTTACTCAAAAAGCATATATGTACCTGTCACTGAATTAGGCCAGGGACATGGAGATAAATAAGACATGGTCCAGGGCATCAACAAACTCCAGGTCAGCTATTTAAGTACTACCGTAAGTAGTGGGTAAGTGCAATACTAGAAGAATGCAGAGGTAGAGGAGGCACAAAGGTGGAAGTGACCAACGCGGCTTGAGGAGGAAGCGGTCAGGGAAGACCTCACAAAGGAAGTGATGCTTCTCAACGCAAGGAGAGGCCACATTTCCACAAATCAGCCCCCACTGTGTTTACTCAGCAACAATTTGTTAAGACTCCGCTGAGTGCCAGGCCCTTTAATGGTGGGGAGTGGGGGGGAAGGTAGTGAAGGATTCAGCAATGAAGAAAACAGACAATGCTCCTCTTCCAGACGCACTTAAGCACTACTGTGGGGCTAGTGATAAAGATTCATCCTAAATGCAAAAAGTTATCAAAGGATTATAAATAGGAGACTACATGTGTTTAAATCTTGCATTTTAGAAATGCTAGGTTTCCTTCTTGACGTTTAGCCAATTTTCAGCTCTTTTTGCTCAGTTTTAAAAGCTCCCCCCTTCGGTCTCTTCACCTTCCCATAAGCTAAGCTTCTACAACAGGTTCCACTTGCTGCCTCTATTTCCTGACCTCACACTCACCCTTCAACCTGCAGCAAACAGGCTTCCGCCTCTCACTTCCATTAAACCCACACTCGCAAAGATCTTCATTGTTATCCACGCTACAAATCTGGTGGCCAATGTTTAGTCTTGACCTTATTGGTCACTTAGCTATCTTGATACGGCTGTCCACTCATTCTGAACCTAATGCCTTGGCTTCCAGAATGCCCCGTTCTGGTCTCCGTCAGAGGCTCCCACAGCTCTGCCCTTCCCTACCTGGCGCTGCTCCTCAGGTTTCCACCTGTGCTTGACTGCTGTCTCTATAGAGACTCTGTTCTCTATTCTCTCCTGCCAGATCTCATCCAGTCCCAGTTTTCACTACCTCTCAAATGCTGAAGAGTCCCACGAACAAATAGCTTAGAAGTCTTGGCCTTGATCTCCTTCCCAAGCTTCCAACTTGTATAGCCAGCTATCAGCTGGGTATATACACTGAGCTCAAAATTTCACAGGCCAAACTTCTCCCATCCACAATCTGCTCATCCACCAGAATTCTCAATTTCAGTTAATAACACTAAAACAAAAACTCAAGATTTTTTTCCTGGCCCCCAGTATGCATTTAATTACCAAATCATACCAACTTCATTGCTTGTCGTCCCAAAGACTCCATTACTCCCTTCCATCCATATTCGAACGACCCTAGTCTAGGCTCTCATCATCTTTACTTGGACAAGGGCATCAGCCTTCCAAACAGTCACGGTGCGCCTTAAAGCCCCCTGTTATGCTCTAGAGAAAAAAAGACACTGGGGGATCCTGGAACAGAAGGAGCAAACAGTTACAACATCACAAGTTTGGTTTTATGGATTTAAATCCAATAGCTCTGAAACCAGATTAAAATAGTAATGATCCGAATCGGGTACGAGCAGGATGGGGTTGGAGAGTGGAAGAGACAGAAGAGAGAATAAATCAGTGTAAAATTTGATTAACTGAAGAGAGTTCCTCCTTAAGACCCATTAAAAAGTCCTCTGAGTGCAAAGTGCTTCCATGAATACTAAAGACAACTGGTGCTAATTTTTTTAACTCCCACAATAAGAACTTTTTTAAGAGTCTGGATAAGAGAAGTATCATGTTTGTTTAGGATAAGTATAATTGAAATCAGCTTCACTTGGGCTTCTTCTAAGCAATGACTCATGTTGTTTTAGCTGGTGTTGACTCACTGCCCCACAAAGGATGACACAGCTTTAAACAAGCAGAGCAGGGCCTGCTTTTTCCAATTACATGCTTCCAGCAACTGAAGAGGTGGGAGTCCTCTGGAGTGGAGCCTTCTGCAACTAAGCACAATCTTGATTTTACAAAAACAGTTGCCAAGTCGACCTTGTAATCACTGAGCTTTGTAAATGAGGAGGAGAGAAGTTAAGTTGTGGTATGTTAAAAATCACAGGGGCCAGGCATCCTCTGTTTTTTCAAAACAGAATCTACGGAAACTTACAGTCAGCTCTTTTCCCATTTAATTGCTTACTCTATTGAGGTCAGCAAATGTTTTTCTTTAAGATGCCAATGAAAAGTCGCAGCAAGTGTGTTTTCGAGACTCTCCAAGTTACGTTTGGTGAGATAACGTGCAAGGGGAGTTGTAACAGTGTTTGAAAGGAAGCTAAGGAAATGTCGTTCTCATTAACGGTCACCACCTTTTCTCCAGTCCTAGACCTTTAATGTTCTCCCATCTGCAAGCCGGTTTTCCCCTCCTCCATGTTTTCCTTGCTGGTGGCCTGACTGCACCCAGAACACATTGGTCCATGCTGTGGGCCTCAGTAGGTGCCGTGGTAATGCGAGAAGGTGACAAGGGGTCAGCAGAACAAATTCAGAGCCTGGCTCAACAAGTTGGTTATTCCTTGAGAGGTTTTCGACAAGACACTTTTCCATACTTTGCTTCCCAGCTGTACCACAGATATTAGTCCTCACTCATTACTGGTCTTTCATGATGTTTAGTTCCTATTAGTAATACACTCTGCACAAGTTGGCTAGTTAAAAATAGTTAGAGAAGACTTCTAATGACATGGCAGTTGGCAGAGAAGCCCAGACCACACTGTTTAGGTATAATTAAAATGACCGTCCAGCCTCTGTAGTTCTAGTGTTCTAAAAAACAAAGTTTATCAAAATGAATACCTCGGAAAATGAACACAAGTGCCTGGAGGCCACTCTGATTCTGACCTCCCCAGAAGATTCAAGTCCAGACTACAATGGGCCCTGGGTTTGTTTCCTAAACAGAAATCCTTGAAGCCCAATTTAGGCTCAGCATTATCCATGGCTCCAAGGTCACTGAGGGACAGGGACTGTGCTCAGGCTGATGGGAGACCAGGGATGGCTCGGGGTCCGGACTGGATTGCACAACCTATCTTAACTTATCCTAAGTTTCTGAGTAACATTTTGAACAGAACTGGTCTTCACAAAGGCATGGTCCAGGACCTGCTTGTCCCTTGGTTGGCTTCAAAATCAAGATAAGGTGAAAACCTGATTGACTATTAGGAGACAGGAGAGGAAAACCCCATTAATTCTCATGGAGCATTGCTTCTCAACCTGCATTAAGAACTGTTATGTTATAAGTCACATGGAAGGAACAAAGTGAAAAATATGTTTTTAACCATAGAAATCTTAGTAGTTAAAGAAAACGATTAATAAAACTAACATGAAAAATTCTAAGAACATGAACCTAAGGGTTAGAGGATTAAAAATTGCCCTCCCCTCCTTCTGCCTAAAAAAGAGCCCTAGGAAGATTTCCTATAACTCATTGCTTGGATCTCACTTTCCTGGTCAAGTTGAATGACTTCCGTAGTGCATTTTGTCTATTTTAAAACATAGTTACCTAAATAAGACTGCAAGATGGGCAAGTATATAGCTTTGAAATTTTTAAAAATCCTATTATTTTACTTCCTTCAAGTGGCAACAAAATTTCTCAAACTATTTATATCCATTCATATTTAATTCGCTCCATGCTCATTCCATTAACACAGAATAGACATGACTGCAAAAGGAAAGACTAAATCAAAACTGAGTATAATATCTACTATGTGAAAGTTAGTATTGCTGGTTGCTAAGCAGGGATATGATAATACTGTCCCTGCTCTCAATAAACCTATAACCAAATTGCGGCAGAAAAACACTAAATCCACAATATTCTAGAAGGGCTGTCATTATCTTGCTGTGTGATCTTGGGCTATTTCTCTGTGCCTCAGTTTCCTCCCATGTCACTGGATTGTGGTGAGGATTAAATGAGATAGTGCATGTCAGGCTCAGTAAGCTATCAATAAAAGCTAGCACCTTGCTGGCACCTTTTTTTTTTTTTTTTAAAGAATTGACACCACAGGACTGTGCGTGATGAATTACCAACGGATCATTATTGTTATGGTAGGTAAAAACCCTTCTGGCTACTATTGTGAAGGAAGTCTTCAGAAAGGAGGTCTAGTCCTTACTTCTTTAGCTACATTTATCCTCTTGTGTTTCGCTTTACAGCGCAGCCACTTAAATATGGGTTTAGTCCCAACCACTGACCTGTTAACTTTGGCTACTATGTGAATTTTTCAGTATGGTAATGAAGGTAGGGAAAAGTGGGGAGGAAAGAGATCAAATATCATATTATCAGTTATAATGACATTTTAGTATATTTAACATTTTTTCTAAACACCTGTCAGGTTTCTCTACAGCTCTATAAAAATATAAATCCATTGATGGACCTTTGTATAAAGCCAAAGGCACTGTCCAGTGTTTTCTAAATTGATTTTCATAAATGAATACTGAACAGGAAACTTCAAAGGAATTCTTGTCCCTATACATTACAGATGTACAAAAGCAAATTTTGTGGCTGACCACAAAATTTAACATAGGAATAAAGATTTATCTCTTATATGAAAAGATAATCAGCACCACAACTTAGAATTATTAAAATAGTACAAATATATCTCAAGTGTTTCACAATTTAAAACTACTACATACTACTCTGCCTTTGGTTTCCAGTTTCTCCTTCTCCTTCCTGTCTTTGGTATTGTGTGTTTGTGTGCAGTCATCATCTATTCACCAAAGGGATCAGAAGTGGAATGCATAGGTTTAATTAGTTTTTAAGAGTAACATGAGACACCACAGCTGGTTCTCAACTTGATATTAGCATACGTCCTCCCACACTTGGAATTACTTGGCACTTAATGCCTATCAAATGGATAGTTTTACCTATAATATTCATTTGTTGAAGACTGATATAACACATTTGATACTCAAAGAATGTGTCATAAACCACAGATATTTAGGAAGATGATATACAGTAAAACAATCTACTACTTTCTTTAGTTCCCACCTTAGGCACTTTTGGACACAACATTAATATTTTGATGCACGTCCTCTAATAATCACAAAGAAATGGATACGTGAAATTCCCCATTATAAAGAACAACACATTATACAAAACTCACTAACTCAAGTAACCAGAACATAGCAAGAAACTGAAAGCAAACAAGCAAACCAAAAAATTATCAAGGAAACTGAAATAAATGCTATCAAAATCTTTTGTTAGATTATACATTTTAGTTCTTTGAGCAGTATTTTCTTTACACAGTTCCAACAAGCTTGATTATCTAATCAAAAGTAAATTACAAAGCATGTTAAAAATAGCAATATTAGGAAGAACAAAAGTACTGCTAAAGGCTTTAAGGTCTGCCTGAAAAGAAGGAAAACAACAACAATGATAATAAATAATATTTAAACTATATAATCAATAAAACAATACACCAATATAGGCTATTTATTTTTTAACATCTTTATTGGAATATAATTGCTTTACAGTGGTGTGTTAGTTTCTGCTGTATAACAAAGTGAATCAGCTATACATATACATATATCCCCATATCTCCTCCCTCTTGCATCTCCCTCCCTCCCACCCTCCCTATCCCACCCCCCTAGGTGGTCACAAAGCACGGAGCTGATCTCCCTGTGCTATGTGGCTGCTTCCCACTAGCTAGCTCTTTTACATTTGGTAGTGTATATATGTCCATGCCACTCTCAGGCTATTTACTATTAAAGCAAAACATCCACATCTCAATCAGTGCCTGTACTACAGCACTGTAATTCTTACTGACTTAATGATGATAGTCATTTAGAAAAGGTTCTTTTCTGCACTAAAGATAGATTTGACTTCATATATTCATCCAAAGAGGCTTAAAAACAAAATGAAATCTACTGTTTAAGTGGATAAACTTTATTTCCAAAATTTTCTCCTGAGGAACATTTTACTCCCTTCATTTGCTTTTCTATATAACATTCTACTTCTAATCTTTGCTAGAACTGATATCTAGAGACCACAGATTGAGAAAACAGAGAACGGATATGACTTCAAAAGTGAAATAGTTTGGTTTTAGGATGGAGTGAGAAGAAATTTTGATTATATGCAAATTAGAATGTTTGCTTTAGTTATGATACATTTGTAAATGTTCAAGTAACATCTCTGGAACACTGATAAGGGGAAAATGTTTCCCATCAGATGCAAGCATAGTACCAAGAAAACAGAAGGACAGCCTCAGTAACAAGTGCCAGGCAAAGTGGGACCTAATAACCACACTCTCTGAACACAGCATTTAATTTAACAACTTTCTGATTATTTTTTCTATTAAGCCTGTAACAAAATTTTGCTTTCAAAAAATCATAGATTTTGAAAATTAGGGAATTTATCTTTATAGGTTTCATGAACTCAGACCAGATAAAACTAAGCCATTTTATTGTATTTTGTGGCAAAACTGTGAAAAAAAACAGTAGATTACATTTGGTTGACTTTTTAAAGGCAAAAAAAGCCACAAATAATAAAATTAGAGAGAATACTGAATGTGGATTTTATAGTATGTAAAATAAGTCAAACGTAGGAGGACTGAGAAAAACTGAAAATCACTATTAGAACATCACTGTAATAAATGTTACTGGCAAGATCCGTAGATGGACGTGAAAATCAGAGGAGGAAAGTTTGAGGAGAAACAGGATGTTAGCACAGTCAAAACGTATCTCTCCCAAGATATTTATTAATTACGTAGGGAAACCTGGCAGACAACACCTTAACCAGGTGTTCAGAGCTAACATCAGTATTAGCGAGACAGCGACATCATGAACCCCTCAAATGATGCACTGAGAAAGGCCTGACATCATTCTGTGGAATCCTCACCCAAAACACATAACTTCAATCCAGTCATGAGAAGACATAAGACCCATCCAAATTGAGGGACTTCCTACAAGACAACCAACTGGTACTCCAAAAGTGCCAAGTCACAAAAGACAACAGACTGTCATGGATTGTAGGAGGTTTGGGAGTCATGCCTAAATCCAGTGTGGGATCCCGGATTCAATTCTACAACAGAAAAATTCCAATTCTAATGGAAAAACTGGTGAAATCAGAATAAAGTCTATAGTTTAGTTAATAGTACTGTAGCAGTGTTAATTTTTTGGTTTTGATAATAGAACACAGTTCTGCAAGATATTAATCTTAGGGAAGATTAGGGAAGCTGGAGAAGGTTACATGGGAACTTACTGCACCACTTCTGCAAATTTTCGGAAGTCTAAAATTACACCAAAATAAAAAGTTAAGGGAAAGTTATCATTTTCATCCACATGAAAATGATTCTACAACACTCTAAGTTCCCTGAATTTTTTCGGATACATTAAGGATTAGTGATCAGGGGGAAATGAGCAGGTTAAAAATGGACAGAGCAACTGGCCAAATGTTAAGCCAAATGACACGATCAAAGGAAATGTGCCAGATGTTTTCCAACAGCTCTACATATGGAGGCACCTACAATCAGCAGGGACCCCACTGTAAAAAGAAACCAGAGCCACCAACTCTGGTTTCAGCTATCACGTAAAGAATGACCTATAAATACCTCATTCTCTCCCAAGAATCCTATTTCCATGACTCTTTCTGAATCCTCTAGAAAAGTATACCTACTATGCCCCAGAATTTGGTGTACCTGTGTATATGTTTGTAAGCTCACACAGACCTACGTTAATGCTTAACTGAACAAGAGTTGGCGCCTTGAAATAAATGTCCTTCTAATTAATTAATTTCAATCCAGGAATGTACCACTAAATATGTGGTACATTCCTGGATTTTTTTTTTAGCCCAGGTCAACAAACTTTTATTGCCATGTCTGGCTCCCCCAGCCCCAGCAAGACCCCTGCTTACATGGTAGAAATACTGAGCTCTGGTGCAGAGGAATGGGGGGGTGTTACCTCCCTTTCTCTGCACACTGCCAAGGTTAAAAAAAAGAAACCCACTTACTGGAGAGGGAAGGCCATACAGGGTTGGAGTTCAAGGGCAGGTATGGCTCGGTCCCACCTCTGCTGGCTGCAGAATATAGAGACCATGGTTCCAAACATTTTTTAAAGGAGGGGAGAAGTTGCCAACTCCAGCCTTTTCCACAAACAAAATATTTACTTTCTATTCATCACTAATTCCATTTTAATCAAATCATTCCCATTATAATGAACAGTTATGCTATTAGGAAACAATATGCCCTTGACAAAAGTTTTAACATTGCTATAGAATTAGATTCCTAGGATAACCTCGGGGAGCTTCTATATTTGTTTTTCAGGAACAGTTGGCTCTTTTCCTCCTCTATTTTTGTCCTCTTTCAGGAAGTTTATGGTATATTGAGATAAACATCAGAAATACTCATAGCCATTTTATACTATACCTCCACTAAAAAATGTTGTATATGTTATTTGTATATAACTTAGGAAATCTTTGAAAAACAAGATATCTAGCTTCATCTTCAGCTACCTTTCATTTTGTCAGTGAAATCATTTTGAACATATGTTAACATTTTCACTCTCGATTCTGAATAAGGGTCTAGGAGCTTAGCTTCTCTAAAAATCACATGATTCTAAAGATAATTCCAACCATTTGTTTCAACAGAACTGAGAATTTGTAATCCTTCGTTCTCTTTTATCCTTACAACAGAATGTAAATATAGAATGTTTGTGAAATAAGGAATTGCTTTCCCTCCTCGCAACAAATGCTTAGTACTCCTGAGTCTCTTCCCTGCATGAGTAAGTTTGGGGGATAGGTACCAAAAATGTTCTACTCCTCTTTACGTCAACAGCTGTGATTAAAAGCGGTAACAGTAATAATGCAGCTAACAATTATCAGGCACTTCCTTGGTGTCGGATGCTAGCAGGCTGCCCAAGGTCACATGGTAGGAAATGGGGTAGGTGATGAACAGTGTCTGGCAGTCTGACCCCAAGCCTGAGTAACTGGCAAGTACACTTTATACTGGCTACTCACTTTAATAAAATAAAATGGGCAGGCCCCAGAAGAAATTACAGTGGACACCCAGCTTCAGTGTTGAAGAGCAACAGGGACAGGTGTGTAATGGAGCCCATGGAAGCCTCAGTTGCTGGATCCTTGGGGGTTTTTTTGGGTTTTTTTGTTTGTTTGTTTGTTTTTAATGGGAAGCTGACGTCCAGATTTATATCTGAAGCCTCTTGATTTTGAAATGTTGCCACTTATTTCAAGCTTTTTTCTAAAAATCCTATTGGTCTGAAAGGTCAAGGGCTACATTCTCAAGGCAGGCTCTTCATCTCATTTCTCTTTGTATCACTAATGCCTTTTGTGTTCCCGGCACATAGTAGGTACAAATAGGCTGACATACTGTTAAAAATCCTTCCATTTTATCTTGGCCATTTGGTAGGAATTCATTAATTTATTGCGCTACTACAGTGGCCGGACACTACTCTGGGCACTTGGGATACAATAGTGAAGAAAAGAGAATAGTAAAGAGAGAGAGAGAGAGACTATATTTTAGTGGAAAAAAGAGGCCAAAAAAAAAAAATCAAAAGCACATAAAGTTAGATGAAGTATAGGCTTGGAAAATAAGGAGATGGCTTGCTTTGAAATGAAACTACGCTACCCAGAGCTAAAGAAAGATGATACTTAGAAAGTCAGATACAATGGCCCATGCTTCCTAGTGCCATAGTGGTCACTACTCCACAAATACATTACACATATGTAGGCGATTTAAAGGAAAGGGTATTCTTGACAGAGAGAGTGCTCTCTTCATAAGTGGAACAATACAATCTTGCTCCTTGGCTTGAAAGAGAGTATTGATCAGTAGTTAGTGAGTCAAAGGTTAATAACTCAGGCCTGATTACTTCTGTTACCAGACGCATGATGGATAGTGTCCTCGGGCTTCCTGTAAATACAGAAACCTCTTTTTGATCGCTGTTACTGAGAACCAAGGAATTAAGCTCTTCTCTCACAATTTAGTTGTAGGGGGCGGGGGTCGTCTATCTCCTGCATCGGAGGGTGAGTAGCACGAAGGCTCCCATACAGAGGGTACAGGGCAGTCACCAAAAATGCAAACTTGGAGCAACATAAATCTAATTGGCAACTGTATGGTAAAACACTAACTATGAGAGGCAACTCTTGTGCTCTTGTATATTATTATTCCACGAGACCACATGCTGAGTTAATGGAACTTCTCCAGTTTGCTATGGAAAGGGATGTAATTTCGGATTGCCCAAATGGCACAATCTGGCTCTTGCTCCCAGACAGCTGCAGGGAGCTATAGACAGGACAGCTACACCAGGACCATCTAAAATGCACAAACCTGGCCCCCACTTCTCACCAAATCACGTATATCTATTTAGTTACTCGTAATAGGAGTAATTACAGTCAAGGATCATGTTTAGAAAAGAAAACACTCTAAAGACAAACGCAAGTTTGTACCTTCATTAAAATAATGTGCACAGCTCTTAAAACTGGAAGAAAAATGTTATTTTTTCATTGTCTGTATATAAAAATTAGATTTCATTCATGCTGCTCTTTTTGGAAGAAACAATATTTTCTTTGTTAGCCAAGCCCAACACAGATCTCATGCCAATGCAGTTTGCTCTTCGCATGGATGCTAGCCAAGAGGATATTTCTTGAAATAAAGTCACAATCTGTTGAAAGCCTTGCAAGTCAATTAAATTAGGAAACAATCTTTATCACATAACTAAAGATAAAAGTATGAGAAAAAAATGACTGAAAATAAACATGCAAAAAGCACACTACTCAAATCTCCCCACTCGTAAAGAAAACCATTCGTCAATGGATCCATTCCAGATAGTCACATTTAAACAAATAATATTTCTCCTAAATATGTGTCAGGTATCAAATCATCTCAGTGTAATATTTTTGTCCACAGAAGGAAACTTCCTAAGGGTCTAATATTTTCGTTTAGTTAATAGTCTCACTGGCCTTGATCTTGCATCAAATAGACGATCACTGATAGATTAACATTAACTAACATAGATATTAAATCTAAAATGCACATAGTGAGAAGCCTTCAAACCTCTTTTGATCCAAAGGAAAATTATAATTGCATTTATAGACAGAGTCAACATTAGCAATAATAGTGGCACCAATGTATGTATACGATTGGAAGGTTTTTTAAAATCTAGAAATGAAATTGTTTTTAAAAGTCTACTGAGATTTCCTTTTTGGAGACTCTCTCCAGCTGCGCTTTAGCTCCTGTGAAATGCAGTTACTAAATAAATTCTCGATGGTGTTTGAGAATTTAAGATAATATATTTTACTTTTTTTTTCATTTTCCCCTGCTGTTTCATTTTAATCTCCAATAGTTCAATAGGTGAATGTGGCAGACATCAGGCATGTGCCTATTATCAGCAAGTTGTACCAAGAATGCAACTCCGCTGCTAACCTCTCCTAGCCACCGTCTTTAGCCATTGCCGGCTGAGACTTCCCATCAAGGACAAATACAAAGAACGGGAGGCTCACTCATCCAGTCCACCAAAACTTGAAACAACAATCAAGCGACGGTGGTCCTACGCTCCCGCGGAAAACCCAGCTGCATACGAACCCCCCACCCCTCCAGCCCAGGAGACCTCTGCCCCTTCGGCGCGGTGGGGTACCTGCTGCCTGGGTGGCTGGCGGCGGCCCGGGGCGCGCAGCGCGGCTCGGAGCTGGGCGGCTGGGGGCGCGCGTACGAGTGGTAGGCGGTCAGCACCACGCCGCCCGAGTCCTCTACTTCCATCGTCAGCCGCGCATGTCTCCGCTCCGGCCCGAGAACAAAGGCGGGGACCAGCATGGGCCAGCGCACCGGACCGGTCACCGGCGGGGAGGCGCGGCCCGTCCGGCTCCCAGGGCAGAGGGGCTCCTCCCGCCGCTGGGCTGTCAGGGGCGCGGGCAGGCCGCCCCGCCCGCCGGCCGCCGATTAGCCCGGATTCAAATACACGCCCACCAGCCCCCCTGGGGTGGGGTGGGGCGGGGAGGGCGAGGCGGGGCGTCGGGGTGCAGGCGGCCGGGGACTGGGGAAGTGGGGTGTGGGATCCCTGCGTCTAGGAAACTGGAAACCCGCCGCGATGCTTAGGGGCTCGGGCTGGCTGCTCTAGTAAAGTTTTGCTTGCTTTGTTTCTTTTCCTGTTCCTTTTCTCAACCCCCAGCCCCACCCCTTCAAACGGGAGGCTTGTCCCGTGGCTAGGAACATTTCCTGCTGGGCAGCCCGAAGTCAGAGGAAGAAAGGGCGCCTGGGGAGCCCCGGCTGAGAAGCAGAGGGGCCGGCTCCAACGTGCGCGGGCTGGCGAGGAAAGGAAGAAGAGGCGACGCTGTCTCACTGAAAGCCTCCACATCAAAAACTGAAGAACCGAGTCACGTTGCTGCTTACTTAGTCCAGTTCCAGTCAACGTGATTTCCTTGCGGGCAGGTAATGCCCTCTTACGACAAGCAGGACACGTCCCTCCCTCACCCTTGGTGCCGCAACCTTCAGGCTCTTACCTCACTCCCACAGCCCTTTCTTCCTCCCCATGCCGCTCAAATTCACATCCTGCTTTCAGCTGGCCTGAAAATTAGACTAGATCGCTCTGGGAAGAGAGCCTGTTATTCCCAGAGGGCTTTACTGAGGGAGGGTCTGGGGTCTGGCAGGGAGGTGGATAAAAGGGGGCATAGTCAGAAATCTGGGGTCTGAAGTACGTCTTTACCTCCATCAGACTAACAGCACATATGGAAAGAACATTCTTTTAGCCAGTGAAAAAGAGAAGCAGTAGAATGCTACATAGAGGCCCACCCCGACGAGGCATTCTACCTTCTGCCTCTTGCGCTCCGCTGGGAGCAGGCGGACTGGAAGGAGAACTGAGTTCACCCCTCACTGAGGGGTGACCTGGATCCTGCTATTAACATCTCAGAATCTGTTTCTGTATCTGTGAAACGGGGAGAATAATATTCTTCTCGTGGGGTCAAAAGCATCAAGTACATGCTAGCTCTCAAGAAATGTTGATTCCCTCTGCTGCTTCCTTCACATTCATCAAGACAGGAGACATTTGTTTTCACTGCACTTCCAGAGATTGGAAAAGAAAAAAGAAAAAAAATCATCCAAAATGCTTTTTAGAAAATGTTTTGTTGACTAAAAGGGTGGGATAATAATGAATAACATTTACTAAAATACTTACTCGTTGTGTGTTGGATCCTATACATTAGCTCTTTAAACAACTCTGTAAGGTAGGTAGTATTATTATCTCAATTTTCTGAATAAACAAACTTGGGAAGCATCAGTGTATGGATCGGGCACAAAGAATGCTTCATTCTCCAAAAATTTCAGCTACAAAGAGGCATCTGTTTACCGACTGTGTTTAATGCCAAATACATTGAAACTAAGAGAACACTTTCTTAAAATATAAAATAAAGAAATAGTATAAGTATTGATACACGTCCAGAATGCCTCATCTAAAACCTTGGAATGGGATATGTTTTAGAATTTATAAATATTTTTTACTTTTCAAAGGTAATTTGGTGCATGCACCATTTAACACAGAACACCTCCTGTCCAGTGCGATTTGGGACAGAACCCTGTATTCAAATATATTATTCCTTCAGCAAATAAATGGACCCTAAGTGGGATAAATAAAGTCTGTTAATACCCTTACATTTATGAAGGTCAGGTTTGTCACCACACAAGTTTTGACACTAAACTTTAAAAAATGTGTACTTTTACAGCTTTTTGAATTTTGGAATCACCATAAGGAATTATAGTAGTGGAACCTTTTCTGGGCGTGGAATTTGTCCTTGGCATTTTCTGTTTGTTTGTTTCTGAACTACAGACTCACAATTTTAAATACCTGCAGGGTACTTCCTTGAAAATATTTTTTCCATAACTCATGTGTGCGACGTTGCAGAGCTCTCCCCCATGCCAGCTGCAGCAGCTCTCCGCTTTCTCTTGAGCGTTCATATTTTAGACACCCTGGAGTCCCTTGGGGTCCTCGCTCCAAACAGTGATCACACCTGTCATTTCTTTCTCATTCTTTCAATTCTATTCCCACCACCACTGTCCTTGTTCTCGCGTCACCGTCTCTTTCCTGGGTGACAGTGAGCTTCCCTGGACACAGGTTACCTTCAATCACCTTCCTCTTCAACCCTCCCCCACATTCAAAGTGCTGGGAAAGTGATTTTCCTAAAACATAGGACCTCCCCTTTTCAAAAACCCTCAGTTGTAACCCACTTGCTACAAAATTAAGTCCAAGTTCCTTAGAATAGGTTCTCATTCATCTGTTTTGGTCACCTACTACTTTTTTACTCCCAAGTCCCCGCGGCCCACTTACACCAGCCGGTCCTGCATTCTTACCTTGCCTTTGCTCTTCTCTGTCCTTTCCTGTCTGGAAATCCTGAAACCCCCCCCACCTACCCCCACGAAGTCTTCTCAGGTGTTCCAAACCAAAGGAACCCCTCCTTCTGCCCTCCTGAGGAAACTGTTCTTGCTCCTGCAGTAGGGACCACCCCACTCTGCCCGACAGTGAAAGCACAGTCAGCCAGAGCCCTGTGTGCGCTGAGCTCACGCCTGGCTCCTGTGCCCTCATCACGCGGGGCTAACAGGGCAGAGTGGTGTTTCCCACCGAGCCCAGATGTGGCCACAAAATCCCAGAACGGAGCCCACAGCAGCAAGGTAGGTCTGAGAGAAAACTGTGCTAGGATTCTATTACTCTTTTCCAAAACATTAGTGTCTTTTCCTCAGTTGTAAGCTATTGGAAGTGCTAGCGTCACATTTTTGTCTTTACATCCCAGAGCCCATGTTTTGCAGAGTTGGCACTCAGTAAGGACCTTGTTGAGTGAAGACATGAATCCATGAATGAATCAGTGAATGAGATAGCCCTCTTGAGTGCGACAGTTGCCGTTTTCAGGGTAGCCAAGGAATTATTATAAATGACTCATTTATAATAATTCTCTATGGCACTGCAAACTAAACCAAAGTTTCACATGTATTAATATTTTTTGAGTGCGGAGGTACACTGTTGACTTACTACACGACGACTCTGTAGGCATTCTTGAGTTTTCAAGTTTCCTAAGTGTGGTAGAGAGCACGTATTAGATTTTATAGCATACTCTGCACAAGATATCCACCTTCTGCCCTTCAGGTCCACTTGCCATCCTCATGCCCCTGCTTGGTGCCAGTGGTTCACGTTATGGTCTGCATCTGTGAGCTCCCTTGCCTCTGGCTTCAGATGGGGTGCGATCAAAAACAGGCTCCAGCAGAAGATCTAGAGGGAGAGGGAAAAACCAGGTTGGTTATTTATTTCCCAGGCTGCTTCTCTATTTTGCTGCCAGTTGGTTCCTTCTACCCAAGGCCAGAGCTCCTAACTGCAGCCTTCTCCCATGCTGCTCTCTCTGGATTCCCGTAACTCTACCTCCATCTGGCCCTTCACGCCTAGGGGTGGGAACAGCTTCTGCTTCATCACGTAATCCCCCTTCTGCCCTCCTGCAACATCCCTGTTGTCCCTTCACGCCACCCACACCTTTACAGACAGTCCTTTTAATAAACTCTGCTCATTCACCTGGGCTGAGTACCCCATCCCTTCCTGCCAAGACCCTGGCTGATAGGTATCCCCGTGAGATCTGGGCAGTACCCTGTGCGCAAAAGCATTAGCACATCTGCAGTCAACTGTGCGAGGACTCACACTATGAGGGATAGGTACACACGATAAATAAACTCATGTCAGTTCAGGTGCCGTGTCGCCAAATAAGTTCAGGTCTGAAAGAGTTTTACAGGCAAATGAGTTAAGAAAAAGCTTCCAGATTTGAGAGCTTTTTGGATTTCGGAATTACAGATATGGGACTGTGGACCTGGTAGCGTCTGCTTACATTTTTTGCCTTGCTGGGAACCACTGGGCTGGGGGATGACAGCCCAAGACTGTGACCGCTGACTCGGCGGTGAACAGGGACCCTGGGAAAGACTCTCCATCTGGGAACTGGGCTGATAAATTGCCCTTATGGTAGACAGTAGACATTCAGTGCACAGAAATAGCATTTTCAGTTTACTTAGACTAGGGGCAACAGTAGAGGGAAAATTCTCATTTGCTGCACCGCACCGCTCTGGTGGTCACTGCAGTGCCCAGCAGTGGACTGAGAACGGGAGACTGGGTGTCAGCACCAACTCTGCCACAACAGAACACCGGGACCTGAGCAAGCTTGAACTGCAGACCTGTTTCCTCACATGTAAGAGAAACAAAGCAGCCCACATTTACTGAGTACTTGCCATGTGCCTGGTTCTGTCCTAGGCATCAGAACACCAATCATGAAACACTCAGAGCAGCCTACTGAGATAAATATTGTTAGCATCTTCATTTTACAGTTGAAGAAACTGGCTTTAGTAACTTGCCCAAGGTCACCCAGGCTAGGACATACCAAAGCTAGGGTTCAAACCCAAGGAGTCTGGCTCCCTGAATCCAGGCTCGTAAGTATTATAGTTCTCTTTCATAAAACGTTTGTTGAGATTCAAAGCCCATTCCTCCTTTATAATATAATGAGACGAGTAGGATTTATGCTTCTTTGTGGCAACTTTCCATAAACCTGTTTAGCACATTGGAGGACAGATATCACTAGCATATAATAATGACAATGAAAATGTAATAAATGAAGAAGGAATTACACATATTTTCAATGCACAATAATAAAGAGTTCAAAGTTTATGTTATATATATATATATATATATATATATGTATATGCAGTTCACTAACTGCTCTAAGAATGTGTTGAAGGTTAATTCAGTATTTCATTCTGCCTTGTAAATTTGTCAGTGGAATCACATATATAAGGTATTAAAGGGTAGTGACATACGTGATCTACAGGTGCACAAAGACTGCACTTTCCAAATAAACAGAGGAGGCAGAGTGGTAGACCAAAGAGGGTCAGACAGAGTTGAGTTTGAGTCTGAATTCTGAATTTGCTACCTACTCTGTGTGTTAATCTTTCCCTGTTTTAATTTCTTAATTTGAAAAGTGGGGGATCTCCTCCAAGAGTTGAATAGCATCTTGAGAACACCAGTCATGGTGCTAAGCATATTATAGATGCTCAGCACATGTGGGTTCCCTTCTCTCTTGTTCACTATCCCCTATCACCTGTCCTCTACCTCGGCCTTTACAGAAGCATCATTTGAGTTCTACCTTCAAGACTAAACAACCTGATCTTCAGAATTCCAAAGGTGTTTCAGAACCTATACTGAGGGATGAGTGAGACTTAATTCACATAATGAAGCTGACCTGGGAAAGCCTCACAAACTCTGGGACCCAAGTATAAGTGACACGGCAGTAAGTATTATGTAGTATGTAGATATTCCAGCATATTCAACCCCACCAGGAAAGGCAAGAAAACGGGGCGTTTATGCAAAAGCTTAACATGGACAAAAGAAAAGTGTCTCTTGTGGCTTTGGCTGCTTATCTGCTAGGATAATGGTTTAGGACCAGAAAAGGAAAACAGCTGCAGCTGCAGGAGTCTTTGTAGCTGCTGCCTGCCATCCTCTCAGCAAGAGGGTTTGAAGTTTCATAGTTACTGGCCCTATCTTGCAGGAAATGAAGGCACAGTTCCTACCTACCTAGAGAAACATGTTCATTCTGTCAAACTCCACCTTACATACATTCACCACTTCCCCAAAATCCTCTAGAAAAGACTGGGTAAAATTAGGGGGAATTAATGCAAAATTTCATTTATGTAAAGAGAAAATACTTTAATGAAACAATTATTTTAATAGTATTTAGAAAGTAATGAGTAAATCCTTCATCATTGAGTCAGCTGATAAATCTTCAATTTCTACCCTGAAATATTTTTTAAAACTTATTGGCACTAATTAAATTATACAAATTTATTTTCTGAGTGCTCTCAAGAGGACACAGAATTTTTAGACTACTATGATTTTCCTATTGTTTTCTTAGCATAAAGATTAAAAGATCTCTAAAAAGATTTCAGGGCCTATTTTCCTTCAGTAATTGTTCTGTGTTCTATGATCAGTTTGGTAATCAGGTTAAGCAGACTATGTCACCATGAGAGCCTGTCAGCCAGGTCAAGACTTGTGTTTTTTATGTGATGGACATAACTGAGCCACTAAAGTGACATAACTGAGTGACTTAGGTGACTTTTACAAATAAACTGAATCATTAGTGATTGAAAATGAATCACTACTAATAGAGCCAGGCAGACTGGGGGAAGGGAACAGACATGAAGTTGTTGTCCAAAAAGATCTGCATTATAGAATACTTTCTACAGTGCCATGCTTTGCAGTTATACAAAGGCTATATCCACCCATCCATCCATCCACTAAGAACCTACAATCATCATTAACACCTATAATGCTAAGCACTAAGAACACAAAAATGATTAAGAGTTTGAAAGCACAGTCCCTGCAAGGGGTAGAGGCGGGGGATGGAGAGTAGGTCATCACAGAACCCACAGGAGGTAATGCTAGAGATAGGTCTTAAAAGATAAATAACAATCGGCCAGCTCAGGAGGAGGTGAGTGCAGTTGCAGGGGATGAGAAAAAGGGCAATTCCAGAGAGATAATAGACTGAATAAAAGGCCCAAAGAAAAGAAACAATTTGGCACATACAGGAAAGCAACTTTAGTTTAGCTTTGCTGGAGAATAAAGTGTAAAGGAGAGAATGCTAGAGATGAAGCTAAGTACAGAGGCCAGGCACTGGGGGGATGTGAATGCCAAGTGAGGAGTTCACATGGGAAATCTACTGTAGGTTCCCAACAGCACAGACCAGGGTCTACTTGTGCTTGTAGATGGTCCTTCCTAGGTTCTGCGCAGTGTGGCCTTCACTCAACTCTGCTGAGTTACATCTCCTGTGCTTCCCAGCCTCCTTTAGAGAAGAGTATACACTGAAGCCTGGGAAAGAAGAAAGCCAATTATAAATGTCCAGATGCTAAGCTCCAGACAGAATCCTAAGACAAAGTCCAGATGGATTTTAAACAGCTGTTGAGAAGAACTTTAATAAATTATGTAAGTGCCTCAGAGGGGAAGCTGAGGAAAGGGCTCTATCAACCCCCTCTCTATGTTACTAGCTCAATCTTAGAGATAAGCTACCTGATTCATTCACAGTCACCCTGGGCCGTACAGACCACCTGACCTGGAAGGTGATGGAATAAGGATACTAGGTTTCCACTGAGTTGGTGAAGAAAGAACACAACAGTGAGATGCTTAGGGAGAGATGTGGCATGTAGGGCTACCAACAGGGAGGGAAGATTTATTATGAGAGTTCTTTGGTTGCAAACCACAAAAACATTTCTGATTCTGAAACAAGGAAGAATGTTTTAGAAGGGCCGTGGGAATATCACAGGATTGTGAAGGTCAAGCTGAAAACAAGACTTGGGGCAAGAATGAGAACATAATCTTGCCAGAATACAGTCTTGCCTCGGTGCTTCTTATAAAATTAACCAATTTTAACTTTTCTCCCATCCTTGCTTCATTCTTCTCAGGATACAGACTTCCAGAATATTGCATCAGATTGTCTGTGCTTCAGCTGCATGCTTACCTTCCATTTGGCAGTCCTTGGGTGTTAAAAGTAATGGTCTGGTGACATGGCCTTCAGGGACCCCCTTGCCTTCTGTAAGGATCATGGGTGGTAAAAATATCCAATAGCTGAGAAAGGAAGGGGTTTCACAGAGTGAGATAAAGAAAGCACACACCTGCCCACTGTGCAGTTATGTCTAGATGTGGCAAAGGTTGGGAGGGGAGTCTTATTTCCTGAAGTTTACAATCAAATGGACCTGTGATTTTGTGATGAGAATAGCAAAGTTCAAATCCACATTGATAAGTCAGTCCTCAAATAGGTCCCAGATTACATCATTCATTAAGATATATATGACCTGAACTGAGTCACCTGAATCCATAGAAGAATAATTGAAAGTATAATTTTAAAGTAAGTTAATCATGGATGGTTAAAGGATGGTAGAAAGAAGGCAGTGTTAGAAGCAGGACAGACATGCCAGTACACCCTATCTCTTCCATTTAGTGCCATAAGACTATAAGCCTTTATTTAATCTCTTTGGTATCTGATTTTTCTCATCTTTAAAATGAGATAGCATTTAACATACAGCGTTGTTGGCCAGGATTTAGAAAGGATAACTTGTAGGATCACTGCATACATAATGTTCAATAAACATATGTTCCTTTTAGTATGCTATGCTTCCAAGACACTGTTATTTTTCCTTCTACTTTGTTAGCAGTACCTATTTGAGCTTCCAAGGGAATTCAATAAACTCTAGCCACCATTGCTAGTCTTATAGCAAAGACATTTCAATATACCCCAAAGAGTATAAATATTTCTTCAGAAAGGGTCATGATTGTAACAGAGCCATCCTTTGAAACTGAGCAGGCATAGGCAGATAGTGAGAAATTGATGTTTGTTTATCAGTTGAAACATTATTCAGTGATGTACCTAGTTATTAGTATTATCCAGTTCAAAAAATTCACAGAAAGCCTGACTGCCTTGGCATCACTAGGCCAGAATACTAGCATGGCCTCTGAAGAGGAAGTCTTGACTCATAGCACTGGCATTCCAGATCAGTCATTTCTGGTTGGGCCCTCAGAAGGCTGCTAGCAGACTTAGTATAGCATCTGGTACAAAGTAGGCTTATGTAACTACTTAATGAATAAGAAGCCCTTGTCTACTCAATCCTTGCTTTCTACATCTGCAAATATAAGGTGAAATTACAGGGCTGCTACCTTACTGTGCCTTTCCCAAAAGAGTGGGAGGACTCGAAAGTCTTAGGAGAGCAGTGCAATGGACCACAAAAGTAGAGAATGGGATGCTGTTAACTTATACCCCTGCAGTTGTGGGATGCAGCCGTTAGAATGGCTTTAAGACAGGCGGGTCAGGCTAAGTTATAGTTGTAGTAATAAAACTTGTGTTGAAGGGAGAGGACAGTTCTGATCTCTGCTGTGGCACCTGCCAGCCATGAGATGATATGCATACACCATACTTATTCATATTTCTTCCTGAGCCCTTCCTTTCGGGAATCACCCCTAAGTGCCTTCATACAAGGAACTCTCCTCAGGCCTTGTGGTTTGGATTGAGCATACCTAGCCCTCCTTCCTCACTCCCCTGGGACCTCTGCCAGATCTTCATAACAAGAATTTTTTCATTCTCTGTAAGGATAGTGCAGCCCTGCAGTCGCAAATAGCCATCTTACTACCACAAAGCTTATCTGATATATCTTGAAGCCAAGGAGAAGCAGAGATGCTGGGGTGATTCTGAACCTCTTTCCGAAGGCACGTCTGAAGCAAATACTACTGCCTTTTCTTTTGCAGCTTAAGCTAGTGTGAGTTGGGTTCTTATCACTTGCAAGCACAGAATAAGAACAACAGCCAGCATTCACGTGGCATTGAGCAGATGCCACGTGTCATGTTAGGCACTTGACTCTGAACACTTACAACAGTCTCATGTGGTAGCACTATGATCATCCTCCTCTCCATTTTGAGAGGGGAAGTGGGAGCCCAGAGAGGTGAACTCATCCAAGGTCACAGATCTAGAAAGAGATACAGTTGGGATTCAACCCAGGTAATCTGGCACCAGCGTCTAGAAACTTAGCAACATCACCATGCTGCCTCTTAATTGCCCAAACAGATATTGTGAACTTGGGCAAGGAATTCACCAGCTCTAAGCCTCCGGCATAAGGAGCAGATATCCAACATCTCATCCGAGTGGGCTCTCAGTAAATAGTAGTGATTGCAGTGCTGGTGGGTGTCCACTCCTTCATTCCATTGCCTTCATTCTGAGTGGTGCTTGGTGGGTGGGGATAAACGAGTTCTAGTACAAAACAGCGTTGAGGATTTGGGGGAGAAGTTGGGTTCTAAGAATCATGATAGTCTGTTCCCCAAAAGCAAGTAACAGTTTTGTTCATTTCCACAGAGAAAGAATAGACCATCAGTTTGGACCTGATGATTTGATTGTATCCGTCCCTGTTGCCATCACATGTAGGAATAAATGGTCACTTGAGGCCTGGCTATTTTTTTTAAATCCTCTCAAAGTGACTGAAAAGAGGCTGAAGATGATGAGATACTTGAGAAAGAATTATTATACACTTAACCACAGTGCTTCAAAGGTTTAGAATCCCTTTGTTCTGAATTCATTTCAATGTGCTAATGGTGGAAAGGGGTATATTTCCTAAAGTAGATGAAGTCCTGTTATCTACAGATCACAAATCTGATCCAAATGAAATATAATTCTAAAGGTAATTTGATTAGTAGTAATTTACCTTCAGGTAACTGCAGTCATTTAGAGTCTGCTTCTTTTATGATTTTTCCTCCCTGCAGCTTCCCCGTTCTTATTTCAATCTGTTTTCTGCAGACAAAGGACAAACTAGCCACTTCCCTCTTCTTGGCTGGTTTGCTCCCCCAGGTCCCCCTGGAGAAGAGAACTGTGCTCATTTCTGGGTACAGTCACTTGGCTGTGGGTTTTGAAGGGAAAAATCACCCCGATTTATCTCCCTAAATATAAATTAAACATACGTTTATAAATATATACCTTTCTTGAGAGGCTATATGCCAGACACCATTCTGGGGTTCTGAGGATACAAATATAGTAAAATAACACTATGAAATTTATTCATATGTTTTCTTTTTTGTATTTCCTAATATGATGTTGTTCTTCCAATATAGCCAGAGGTTTCAAATGCTTTAGTGTGGATTCTCCATGGGTGAATCCAGAATAGACAAAAGTGCGACACGGTCTCAAGGCGAGTGGATGACACACAGAGATCAGAACTGTCCTCTCCCTTCAACACAAGTTTTATTACTACAACTATTGTTTAAGTTAGCCTTACACTCCTGTCTTCAAAGCTATTCTAACAGGGCTGCATCACACAACTCTAGCAGTATAAGTTACACAGCATCTTATTCTCTACTTTTGAGGCCCAGTGGCACTGCTCTCCTATGCTTTTGAGTTCTCCTATGTTTTAGAAGAAGTCACAGTGAAATAACAGTCCTGTAGTTCCATTTTACATTTGCAGATGTAGACACTGATAGAGGTTGTTATAGCTGGAAGAGAGAAATGGCTAACGCTTTCCTTTGACCTTGACTTTCAAGACTGGCTCTTGAAGGATGTTCTAGATATATTAGTCAAGAGAACTAGGCTTCCATGACTAGAGCTTGGCACTTGAGTTTCCTAAATTCTAAAAACTCCCCATTAATCTCAAAAACCAAAGTTTGGGAGACCGAATGTGGAGATTTTTAAAGCTACAGACTGTGATGTCAAGAGAAGGGCAGCACTGCTTCCACACTGAGGGGACCTGAAAACTCTAGGGCTTGGGAGAGACGTCAAAGAGAGAAGAGAATTATACTCAAGAGGAACTATCCGGTCTGCCCTTTCCTGGGTTAAATCTCTGGGATGCAGGGTATCATGAGAGATAGGCTTGAGTACTAGAGGATGGAGAAGATTACGTGCCATCCCCCCCTGAAAGTCTGGGATGAGGCAGTCCTGCAGAGAACCTGAGATGACCCACGCCTCCCAGAAGCTATCACGGAGAGCATGGGGGAGATCAACAATCTCCCCCGTTCCCCAGTGAGTACTGACTAGCAAGCTCTCAGAGGAATCATTATAGCTGAGATGAAAAGACCTGATGGCAGAGCGCCTCAGGGTTGACGGCCCAATCTGGGGAACAAAGAGTAGGTCTAGCCAGGCCACAGGAGATCTGCAGGGCCAGCAAGATCTAAGGTGGGGTCCTAAGGAGCATGGGGAAATGTCAGAGCTCCCGACAAGCACTGCCTCTGTGGACAGAGTGAATAAGGAGTTCCACCAGCAGTGGGGGCAATATGGACAGCCACGCCAGCCCCTTACCGAAGAGTAAAGCAGATGAACAAAGTCTCGAGGACAGCACAAAACCCCTACAATGTTACATAAAGCCTCCTGTACCCAGACACAATCTCAGGATCAAGCAGAAGGAGAAGGAGAACCAGGGAACCGTCACCACAGAGAAGAACCGTGATGGGAAGCTGTGACGTGAATTGACTGAGCTTAAATTCTGAATTTAGTAATTTCCTAATAAAGACTGCTTTCAGTCGGAAGATACTGAACATCTTTGAAGTGATAGAATAGAACTAAGTTGAGTAAAGGTAGACTTTTTGTACCTCTGACTCGTGCCTGTATTTGAAATGTAAAACCCACTGTATGAAGATGAATGAGATAAAATTCCTGCCTCAAGAACTTTATAATCTAGGGGTGTGTTAGAAGGTGAGATATTGAACCCAGGACTTTTCTGCCCTATAATTTTGCGTATGATTGATGTTGACATTTTATGAATAAATACATTTCATGCTTATAAATTGGGCCTGGGGGTGCTAAAGTGAGAATAGAAAAAGGCTATAGGGCCAGAAGAGCTAACGTTCTACTGCAGAAATATGATGCCAATTGAGAAAAACTGGATGAAAGCCCGGTAAAGGACAATCTAAGTGATCACTAGGTTGAGGAAGATGCTCTATGGAAAGAAATATTAATATGATAAACTAGTCAGGAAATGCAAACACTGAGAAGGAACAGAAATGAAGTCTATCAGTTTTTAAAAAATATTGAAACCATCATAAACCATTATTCAATCTCATTCCAAAAAAATTTTTAAATGAGTTAGATAGCTCCAAGGAAGGTCTGATTTATAGTGGCAATTTTCTTGACCCAATAAACCCCACATGATACCGGAAGTGATGAGATTCCAGGTACTTTGTATTTTATGTGCTAGGGAGGTGGGCAAAGTTCATACAGTATGTTTACTGGTGTCGCCCAGGAAACGTCCCAGCTATGGAGGATCTGTTTTCAGAACAGACCCCGGTCAAGAAGGGATTTTCCTCCAAAACACCTTAAAATTAGACACTGAGAAAACCCAGATGCGATGTAGAAGAATGCTTATTCCCCAGTGAAATCTCAGGCACAGAGACACTGTCCACATGGAGGAGGCTTGGGAAAGGCTCAAAGAGCTGCAGGCTTGCCTGCACTCCTAGGTCAGACAAGAGAAATCTTACAATTTAGGGTAGGGTTTGGGCAAAAACATAAAAAAATGGCTTTACTTTGTACCCAAGGTTTTGAAGGAAGCAGCAGACATCTTAGGACAGAACGGATTTTGAATTATGGCAACAACTGGGGGCATGTAGCAGAAGAGATGGCTGGAGCCAGCAAGGCCATTTAATCACAATAGATAAAGCACTGTCATCAATTTCTTAGCAAGGAAGAAACAGACACTTGTATAAAAACACATTCCGCTTCCTTTATAGTTACTTTTACATGTTCTAAATTGTAAGAGGTCTTATTACAGAGTATGGGTATAGTCATTCTCAACAAATGCTTTTGATGTTTCCATAAAAATCTAAGTTAAATATGCCCGTCTGCATGGATCCTGACTGATTATTAAAGTCAAGATTCTGGTAAGGAGTGGCAAGGACTTTTATTTCCTTGATGAGCATGCTAAATGGGCTATGCTTACTTATGCTTTTACAGCTCCTATGCTCTATGATCTTTCCAAGCTGTACAATCTCGTGGTGGTTTTGAATCTCTTGCATATCTCAGCTGGGAGATGTGATTCCCTCCATGCACTCCTTTCTAAGTCAGCATATAAAGTCCCCATACTTGTGTCAGTGATGTGCTGCAGCTGATTTGTACTGGCTCATAAAAGATGATTATTAAGATTTTAGGAATTCTGTGACCCAGTTTTTAAGACACAGCTGTTATTAAAATTGAATTACATAAACTTACAGTTAAATAAATCATATTTAAAACAAAGGTAAGAAATACTTTCTAATTATTTTATTACAGTTTACTATTTTTTATGCATTTGAGGCTATTTACATGTACTGTTCCTGTATAGTGGAAATACAATATAATGGTGTATTTGATACACCATTTGTATTTGAGATACTGAGAATCTCTTCCCATTTCTTTCAGTGACATTACGTCTGCTGTGTGAAAGTGGCCTTGGTGAGGGGTATTTACACCAAGGGAATTAGCAAACTACTATAAATGAGGGCTTGATTGTTTGTTGATTGCCTAGAATGTAAAAAATGAAGGTGGAAGTGTATATGATATAGATTAATCCTAAAATTATGCAGTATCCATAGCCATTCCATTGTGAATAACACAAATAAATGAAGAAATATTCTTCCAGTATTCAAAAACTATTTTCTGATTCAGCAAAATGACTCATGTCATCTACAAAAGAGTGATGTTCCAACCTATGTCTTGATTGTTTCTCTGTTGTCTTGTTGGTTAACATAAATGCAAATATCAGTCAACATTCATGTCCAAACTACACTCATTCATCAGTTGTTACCAAAGGTTACCAAGAGATACATGGTTCAGCAAAAAAAAAAAAAAAAAATCAATAAAAGCATTTTATGAGAATCAGTGGCTGTATGGAGTTTAAAATAACAGGCACAGTTATATTTATTATTATTTATAAATTGTGTGGCACACATCCTATATATAAAATTTATAATAAGCTTATATGTAGAACAAGTACATTCTTTTCCAGAGAGACAGTTGTCAAACACTTATCAGCATACCACTACATGTGCCTCTCTCTCATCTAGGAAAAGTGAGCGATTGGTTCAATTTTTATTTTTTTGTTAGTTTTGTTTTTACTCTTAGAGAGGACAGTTCTCTCTCTTTATTGAGAAATGTCCAATTTCATATCTCTACCTTTTGGCCCTTTGTTGTTTTCTACAGTGTCACAAGGAGCTTGGCTTAAGGGCTACTTAAGGGTTACAAGGAAAGAGAAGGCAATAATTACCTTTCTATTTTCTTTACAATTAAAAGTGGCTTTTAAGGATGAATATGTACACACCACATTATCTGTGCTATTCAAACATATTCCAAAAAGTATTAGTGTGGCTTTGAAATTATTTTTATGAGTTTGAAAAGGATTTAAGTTTGTGGTGTTTGAAAGAAAATAACAGCTTATTTATTTATTTATTTATTCCTTTTTAAGAAAATGGTATGTTCAGTGGTTAAAGGCATGGACCTGAGAATCAGAATACATGCATTTTAAACCCAAATTTTCAAACTGCCAACTCTGCTATCTGTTTAGATGGCCTCTCTGTACTTTAGTTTCTCCATCTATTCAATAAACTTTAGAACAGAATCTACTGCATAGGGTTGTTGTGATAATTAGATGAGTTGATATGTGTAAAGTACTTGACACAGTGTCTGGCGCACAGCAGAAGGTTTGCCATTTTCATTACCACTACTATTACTACAACTGTGGCTGCAACACACAGTGGTCAATTCAGTGACTTACAGATACTAAAGTAAACTGTACAAAGAGTGCCTGATCTTAAATTCACTCTGGTGCAGAAAAATTGACTTACCAATGATCACACAACTTTTAGTGTTAGAACCCAAAGCAGGTGCCACATCTCCTGATAATCTGTTCTCTTGTTAAGCTAAATGGTTTCTTTATGAGCTATACTTGAGGATTTATCTTAACTAGTTAACTAGTCAATTTTGAAGAGCTATATGGTTCTTCATGAAAAAGAATGCTTTTATCTAAGTGGATCAGGATGCTTTACAGCTGCACTGTCCAATATGGTAGCCACATGTGATCACTAAGCATTTGATGTGTGACTAGGGTGTTTGAGAAGTGCTGTAAGTATAAAGCACACACCGGACTTTGAAGACTTCATATGGAAATAAAATGTAAATGATCATTAATAATTTTTACGTGGGTTAAAAGTTTAAATTACAATATTCTGAATATATTGGGTTAAATAAAGTATATTATTAAAAATAATTTCACCTGTTTCCTTTTACTTAATGTGGCTTCTAGAAAACTTAAAATTATATATATATATATATGTCTCGCAAGTGTGGCTTGTATTAGATTTATATTGGACAGTTCTATATAAGATTAATCTTCATGTCTAAACTTGAAAGCTGAAAATATTGCTTTGTTTAATAAACCAGGAAGTGTTCTCTACCTTAGTTCAACGCATTATTATCCACCTAGTCACCCAAGCCAGAAATCTAAGGAGTATTGTTAATTCTTCCCTCTTCCTCTATCCCGTATACAGTAATGGTTGAATCATTCTCAAATCTATGCCAATGTCACCATTCCTTCTACCAGTGCAGTCTTCACTATTTCTTATATGGACATTGCAATAGTCTTCACACCACTCTCCCTGACCACCAGTCTTGGCTCCCCGAAGCCCACCTCCTACCTTGTCAGATCACGCCACTCTCCTGAGCAAGGTCCTTCTACTGGTCCCTATTACCGTGTTCACTGATGGCACATCCACCACCACCATCACCCCCTGCCCTCTGCCCCGTGGCCTGGACACTGCTTACTTGTCTCATCTCCTTTTACATGCTATATTAGAATTAATATGAAGAAATTCTTAAGTATGTACATTTTGTTAGGTATTGGGTTGTGGTGGGTGTGAGCAGAGTGGAGGAGAAGGGAGAGGAAGATCTGGGCAATGGTATGAAATGATCACTTATTATATTTACAAACTCAGTAATTTTTTTAATGAAATATAAAACACAGATTCAACATCTAAATGGATGTCCTGGCCAATGCATTAACACAAGAAGGGAAAGCAACCTATACAGTTTTATCAGACACATCTTAATGATAATTCCTCCCATTTCCTCAGGACTGTGACCTCCTTAAATGAAATCATGTATGAAAAGAGTTTAATATAGTGACTGGGACATAGTATTCATAAGCACTTTCTATCCCTTTGCTTAAATCTCACCTCTACCAAGCATACCTCTCCCCGAATCATCATTAAGTCGTTAGGTAAAAGCCCAGGAGGTGAAATACAAGCTTCCAAAAATAATAGATAGTTTAAGCAAGGATCACTTTCCAGGTCACAAACCACTAATTACCGAGGAACTTAAATGTATGTTATTGCGTAGAATAACCTTATTTGTTGAGGATAGTGAAGAGAGAAAAAGAAAAAAGAGCCCAGCAAGCAAAGTGAGAAATAATTGGGAAAAAAGGGAAAACATGTTTCATGCCTGCTTCTTTACTGAAAAATTAAACAAACAAGAAAAAAGAAATAATGTGAAGGATGAAGTTATTTATCTCTATATTTCAAAAAGCATATACCATAATGTATGGAGCTACCTTAGAGAATTTCATTTAGTATTAACATGAAACTTTCATCTTGTTGATAGGTGATTTGCTTCGGGCTAACATTCTCAATAAGTATCCTGCTCAGTAACTATCTTCATTCTGTCTAGTGAATTCTAAAAATTAAAAAGTAATTATATAAATGACTTCAACACTTATGTAAACCAATAATTATGGAAACATCATTGGCTCCATGATGAAAGTTACCATCTTCACTTTAGTAATTCTTAGACTTTTTTCTCTGGAGATGTAGAGTCACTTTTTTTAAGATTATAAGAATTTTTTATAGTCATTACCCTTGTGACTTAAAAACATTTGTATTCAGACTGTTGGATTATTTGAAATACATAATTAATATTTATTTGTACTGTTACCAAAATGAAGATGCATCCACACAATTGAACTTCTCTATTATTTAGCAGTTGGTCAAAAACAAACATTCTGATAGGTTCTGTTATGAAGCTGCCTTTAGTTGTACAGAATCTGCAAGTCTGAAGAATATTTAGAATCTGTCTAATCCACCTTCAGCCCCAATTTAGGAATCCCAATCATCAAGAGGTTTTCCCTTTTGCTCTCAGATCTAATTCATCAGACTTTTATATAATGCTTGAGAAGCCTTTAAGCTTTCTGTAAGTTCAACTATCAAAATGACAAGGCTGACTAATTACCACACTAAGAGGCTGATTTCCAATGTCAAAATTCCCCACTTTCAGAGAATTCCAGCACAGGGTGGTGCTTGCTTGTAACTGGATTAAGATTACCCAAGTTTCTAGAAGACTTAGCTTTTCCTGCTCCCGCTTGGGCAAGGCAAAATGAGATCAGCATTCTTTTCTGATTTTTACAATTCATGTTTTTCAATATAAAGGGTCAAAAGGATTCTGATCTAAAATTTACAAACTATTTTTGTAAAATTACATAGTGGTGATTGCCACACTAGAAGTCTTAGCTCTTTGAGGATGCTAAAATAAAGAGACTGTGTTGCTTTGACTTATTTCCTATACTTCCTAAACTCTTCTGTGTTTCTAACACCCCACCTCCCCATTTGCTCTCCAATCCCAATCTTTTAATTCAGGGAAAGGCAAACCATAGCACATGGGCCAAATCCAGATCGCCACCTGTTTTTGTAGATAAAATTCTTTGGAACACAGCCATGCTCATTTGTTTCCATATTGTCTATGGCTGCTCTCTTGCTACAACAGGAGAACTGAGTAACTGTGACACAGATCATATGGTCTCTGCAAGCCTCAAATATTACAATCTGGCCCTTTAAGAAAACATTTCTTGACCTTTGTTCCAGCAGGATCACTGAGTCCTCTCATACCTTTTTTCTCACAACACATATGTGGTGGATGAACAAGTCAAGGAAACTATTCCACTTTTTCATAAACATGGCAAGTACTTTCATGTCATGCAAATGTTCTGTTTGCTAGGAATACCTTCCTTCTTCACCTTAACTTTGTTGTGTTCCTGCTTATCCTTAAAAACCCCATCTCTGGTGTCACTTCACTTGCAATTCTTTTCTTGACTATCCCATGAAATAAACTATTTTGTATCATCTTATTCTGTAAATGCATTTGTCAGAACTTATCTTTTAAGAATACTTTTGTGTCCACAAGTAAATCAATAAATTCATTTGGAGAGAACCGCTTTCTTTACCATATTATCTTACCATACACATTCATAGTGTCCATTTATTCAATTCTTCTTAAGAGTTGCATTGATTCTTCTTCTAGTAATAGCACTTTGATGCAGAGAGAGTCTCTCATTAAACTTTGCATTTAATTGCCCCCAAATCCCCAATCCAAGACATCCCACCACTTCCCAGCTGGCCCAAAGCACAGTGCCTGGCTTACAGTGTAAGCTAAATTCTAAAAGGATCAGAGATCAAATGTAAAAAATGAAATCACACAAGTACTTAAAAAGTTGGGTGAATTCCTTTATAATTTGGTAGTGATAAAAAACTTCATAACTATAACTCAATTTAGAAGGAATAAGAGAAAACATTGGTAAACGTGATTACATAAAATCTTAAAATTAAAGACTTTATAGATAGGAAAGGTACCATAAGTAAACCAAAATGAAAAACTGAGAGAGAAATATTTGCAATTTCTATCACAGGAAAAGGGGTATTATGAATATAAAAAGATTTTCTAAACATAGAGAAGAAATAATCCAACGCCCTATTGAAAAATGAGCTAAAGATATTAACAAATTACAAAAAAATGCAAATAATTCTTATATAAAAAATGCTCAACCTCACTCATAATAGAAAATGCAAATTAAGCTATAGTCAGATATTTCTCACCTAATAAATTGACAACAATACAAAATCTAAAATACTTTCATAAAACCTTGGGGAAAAGGGATTCGGATATTGCTGGTAGGAACTGAAAATGGTACAACCCTTATGGAGGAGAATTTGGCAATTCCCAGCAAAACTACATAGGCATTTATTTTCTAACTCAGCAGTTTCATCTATAAAGATCTAACCAAAGAAACACTGGCAAAAGTACTGAAAGACATATGTAGAAGTCTATTCTTTATGCCACTGTTTGTAATAGAAAAGACAGGAGCAACCCGAATGTTCATCAATAGCAGACTGATTGAGACCACAATGGAGAACTACACAGTTTTAATAAGGAAGGAGGGATACCTGTATATACTACTATGGAGAGATTTCCATGATATACTGTTAACTGGAAACAGCAAAGTAGAGAAAAGTACATATGGCATGTGTGTATAGTATTCTTTAAGAAATGTGGACAGGGTATGAATATATACATTTGCGTATACTTTTTTTTTAAAGGGAGATAGCCATTTTAAGTGAAGACAGAGTAAGGGAGACCAAATTTAATCTCATACCTAGAAAACTAAGCAAATATGTCAATATGAAGTGATACTTTTCAGACACTGGAGAACTGGCAGCTCAGTTTTATCCCTAAGAGAAAGGAAACAAGGCAAACACTGGAGGCAGTTTCTAGGTCACAGTTCAGGGAAAGGGAATCCAAACATAGCCTGGTGATTTTGATGAATTGAAGAAATAGAGATTGGACTTTAGAGAGGCAAAGGCAGCTAGAATTTGTGAGCCAGAATACCAGAGAAGTAGCTTCATAGAGAAGCAGCCCAAAGACTTTCAGAGGGGTTCACCCATATCCTTGGCTGAGTATTGATGTGCAAATACATAAGAAGAATTTACCCAAAGCCCCCCCGCAAAAAAAAAAAAAAATTACTGGAAAGGAACAAGGAAATGTCCCTAGCAGTTCACAGAGGACCAGGAAAAGTTCATGTTTACACTAGCCAAACTGGAAAACCTTACAATGTGTTGAGAATCAGGTAGAATCTACAGAGGGTATTGTTTTATTAGAGGGACAAAATTAGTCCTAAACTAAGGGTTGTTTATACCTACCCTAAAAAAAACCTTAAAAATAAATACGAGGGCTTCCCTAGTGGCACAATGGTTGAGAGTCCGCCTGCCGATGCAGGGGACATGGGTTCGTGCCCTGGTCTGGGAAGATCCCACATGCTACGGACTGGCTAGGCCCGTGAGCCATGGCCGCTGAGCCTGCGCGTCCGGAGCCTGTGCTCCATAGCGGGAGAGGCCACAACAGTGAGAGGCCCGTGTACCGCAAAAAAAAAAAAAAAAAAAAAAAGTGAATATGAAAGAGGACTAATTGGTTCTAAGTAAATTAGCTAAACATCAGAGCAAAATATAAACATCTTGAAAGGAATATAACAAAATCCAGCAAGCAACAGCATAAAATACACAATTTCTGGCATGTAATCAACAATTATGAAACACAAAAAAGCAGCAGCAAAATACGAAAAATAACCAGGATAAAAATAAATCAATGCAAACAGAGCCAGAAACAACAGAGATAATGGAATCAGTAGATGAATCCATTAAAACAACCATTATAAATATACTCCCGATGTTCAAGAAGATAGTGGATAACATGACAATAAAGAAGAGAAATTTGAAGATATAAAAATGACCCAAATAAAAAAAAAAAAAAAAAATGACCCAAATAAAACTTCTGAAGATGAAAATTACAAAGGCTGAAATTAAAAATACATTGAATGAGAATAACAGCAGATTAGATACTGCAGAAGAAAAGATCAGTGATTAGTTATAGGATTCATCCAAAATGAAATTCAGAAAAAATACTGAAAATTAATACAGCATCAGTGACCTTGGGAGTAATATTATGTGCAATTGGTGTTCAAGAAAAGGGGCCTGAAGGACACAAAAAAATATTCCACATTTACTGAAAACTATGAATCTATAGATCCAATATGTTCAAGGAAACTCAAAAGCAGAAGAAACACAAAGAAAGCCACATCCACACCCATCATAATCAAGCTTCTGAAAACCAGTAATAAGGAGAAAAATCTCAAAATCAGCCAGAGAAAAAGGGCACATTACATAATGAGGAACAAGTATAATAATAATGGTATACTTTTCATGAGACACTATTCAAGCAATGAGACCATAGTTAGACATCTCTACAGTATTTAAAGAAAAAAGAAAACTTGTCAACCTAGATTTCTTTACCAAAATATCTATAAAAATGGAAGGATAACAAGTTCTTTTCCAGAAAAATAAAAGTTTAAAATATTTATCTCTAATAGACCTATACCATGAAATGTTAATAAATTTTCTCAGGTAGAAGAAAAAAATGACAACAGATAAAAAAATTAAATCAACAACAACAAAATGAAGAGTACCAAAATATGCAGGAAGTTATAAAATGTATTTTTCTCATTTTTAAACTCTTTAATAAATAACTGACTCTTTAAAGCAAAAAAATAATAATGTATTGAAAGATGAAATAGTTGTATAATTCTTCTATTTCAGTAGTTATAATACTGCTTGAAGATAGACTATAAGTTAAAAATGATTTATTGTGAACCTCAGTAAAATCTCTAAAAAATAAAAGTAAAAGAGGCATGGTTAATAAATCAATAACAGAAACAAATTGAAATCATTACAAAAAAGAAAACTTAGTTAATACAAAGGAAGGCAAGAAAGGAGAAAAAAAATAACCAGAGCAGAAGAGACAAATAGTGATTAAGTAGTATGATAGTAGACTTAACCCTATCCATATAGATAATTACATTAAATGTAAATGAACTAAACAGACAAAAGGTAGAGATTATCAGATTGGCAAACATATGTTGCCATATTTTAAATACAAAGACACAGATAGTTCAAAGCTTTCAAGATGGAAAAAGCATAATGTTCAAGCACAAATCAAAAGAAAACTAGAGTGGCTGTCAGAGTATGCTGTATCACAACGAATATTTCCTAGGAATAAAAAGGAATAGTTCACAACTATATAAAGATGAATTCATCAACAGCACATAATTTTAAATGTGTATGCACCCAATAACAGAGTTTCAAAATACACAAAGCCAAACTTAAAGAACTGAAAGGAGAAATAGACAAGTCCACAATTATAGTTGGGGAATGAAACACTTTTCTCTCAGTAACTGATAGAACAAGAATACAGAAGTCAATAAGGAGGGAAAACACTTTAATAACACTGCCAACCAACCTGATATTTGTAGAATACTGCCCTCAACAACAGGAGGAAACACATTTTTCTGAAAGTGTACATGGAACAGTCACCAACACAAAACATATGCTGACCTATAAAACAAGTAACAATGTATTTGAAAGGACTAAACTCATACAAAACATGTCCTCTGACCACACTGGATTAAATTGACTCAGTAACAGAAAGATATCTGTCATATCACCAGATGTTTATAAATTAAACACTTTTAAATAACCCAAAGGGCTAAGAAGAAATCACAAGTGAAAATGGAAAACTTTTTTTTTACCATGTCCATCTACTGAATTAGCAAGTAATATTACATTTACTGAAAAAATATAGGGGGTAAAAGAAAATTTTCTCAATCTGCTACATATTATAATGGCAAAGATTCATCAACTAAAAAAAAAGTTGCAAGTTTATTGGCTTTTTTCTTTCAATAAGGTAAGTTCATCTCATTTTACGTGCTAGAAGCTTACCTATTCACAATATAGCACACAAGCTGGCTCCTGGAAGATTACAGGAGCACTGCTTGCGGACGGAATTTTGGAGGTACACAGATGGAAACATAAGCCCACTTCCAGTAGACGCCCATAGGAGACACGTGAAAGCCAGGGAACATGCCATAGCAGAAATTTTGTAAAATGTAACCTATGGTCTACACACTTGAAGACATAATGTGAGAGACAAAGTTATATTGCTATATAATTTATTCCTGTGGTTAGCCAATTTTACAATTAATTTGAGAAAATGGCCCAATGACAGGGACAATATCTTGTACTTTGTAGCTGAACTATACTCGTTCTATCAACTGCACTCCCTACCCTTGATAACTAGCACTGCCTAAAAATAAAAATATATTAAAATTAATTTAAACTTAAGGCATTAGTGATATGAGTATTCTTGTGCTGGATGGAAGTATCCAATGAAAAAATGTCTTTGCAAGTCCTATTCATGTAGATGTTATAAGAATAATGGAAGAGGTGAACAAAATTCCATAAGCCATTAAGACAGATATAGGGTATCCCAAAGCGAAGGAGAAATTCTCTTGATCTTGGGAAATGAAAAAAGGGAATTTAAATTTTCTTATAAGGAGACCTTAGAGCAAGAGGGGAAATTTTAAGCAGTGGAGGGAAAAAAATCCATTGAGGGCTATACACAACCAACAATTTAATCAACATTTTAAGAAAGAGAAACAGAAAATCAATTCTCCTGCTCTTAAGACAAAAACATAATAAAAATGTACTTCAGTTCAGTATTCAGGCTAGACAAGGGGAAAAGATGACAAAACCTAGGAGCAAGAAAAGACCAACACCTCAGACTTACTCTAATTATCATTTCTATTATGATAGCAACCATATGTGGTACATTTTCTTGAATGATTCCAGTTTCAAATATTCTGCACTATTGTTCAGATACATTCATTCGTATTTATCGCATTTTCTGACTCTTGGTTTGGAAAATGTCCTCATCAAGCCTACTTGTACCCAGTCCTCAGGTTCACTCCTGCTGTGGTCCCAGTTCCTCTCCCCATTGACCAGTAGCTGGACACCCTTTGGTTCCCCTATCATTTTCCTCTCAACCACCACCACACCAAGACAACCCCCAGCTCCAATCTGTTTTGGCTCCATAACCTTACCTTCCTTCTCGCTGTGATAGTCAGGATTCCCACCCTGACTAGCCTTCAGACATCCAGCCCTGAACTGCTCTCCAGGCTATAAATCCAATCCCAACCTCCACCTCAACTGAACAAAATTAGTTTGCTTGCCTCTGTGACTTGAATTCCCTAATATCCTCTGGCAGCTTTTTGGCCACAAGGTCCCTTTCCACAAACCTCAACAAAAAAAACATATTTTAGGTACTTACCTTTAGGTATTTACCTTTGGTCTTCCAACTAAGTTTAGCTCCTCCCTCTCTGAAAGGTTCTCTCACAGTGCCGTTAAGATGAAGAAATAGTGATGGGAAAATCAGCTCGAGTTCTCAAATATTTACTGAGCATCCATTGTATGTGCCAGGCTAGCATTGCATTCTTCATTATCTGGTAGGGGATGGAAGTGACACACCCCAATGAATAAGACCTCCTTTGTTCTCAAAATCCTTAGAATTGAATGGGTAAGGGACAGGGGTGAAAACGTATCTAGGATATAAGGGTGATTCTTAAGTGAGATAATCTAGCTTCATCAGCATAATGAATTTTGGAGGGAAAGGATGAACTAGGGAAATATGCTTGCCTCTCTCTGTTGTGAGCACAAAAGGGGAAGCAATTGTTTCTGACCCGAAGACTGGGAAAGTCTTTGGGGTGAAAATGGCTTTTAGACTAGCCTGGAAGGGTAAGTAGGTTTTCAGTAGTGGACAATGAGAGAAAGGACAGGAGAATGTCCTTGGTGTGCCTGCCTATGTTGTTGCCTCCTAGACTCTATCTGGCTGCTCCCACTCATTTTCCAGTGGGGAAGTGTATTACTTTGCTAAGGCTGCTGAAACAAAGTATGACAAACCGAGTGACTTAAACAGAAATTTATTGTCTCAAGGTTCTGGAGGCCAGAAGTCCTAGGTCAAGGTTCTTAGCAGTGTTGGTTCCCTCTGAGGGCTGTGAGGGAGAATCTGTTCATGCCTCTTGCCTAGGTTCTGGTGGTTTGGTAGCCAACTTGTCATTCTTTGGCTTATAGAATCATTACCCTGATCTCTACCTTCATCTTCACATGTTTTATTTTTCTCTGTGTATGTGTCATTCTTCAAATTTCCCCTTTTTATAAAGACACCAGTCACTGCACTAAGTATGGTATTAATATATATACACATTTAGAAATGGACAGCTATAACGTAATGAAATGGACCCTTCTGTATTGTTTGTGAAAATCACTCTATATTTACTATGCATACTGTGTAGCTAAATTAGATTTCTTGTAGCACAAAGGCATTTTCATATTTACAGATTTTTGTTTGGTGGAATATTGGTCTTTTGTAAATCTTCACCTCAAATCTCACAGCACCTTAGAAACATCTCAAGTTTCATGTTTTTAGATTCTCTGTATCTGAACAGACAAGAAAGGCACATTTTATGCCTACAGATTTCAAGTCACAAATGACTTGTTTTCTTCCCATGAGAGGTAAATGAACAAAAGGAACAGATAATGCATTACAGTAAAAACAGGATCCAAATAAAAATATTAGAGAGCTTGGCTCCCGAACAAGCGATAAAACGTTTTATGCCATCTACTCTTACTGTAAGTTCCGTTAAGAGGATACTCAGTTTAAAAAGGAGGAAAGCAAGAGAGGGTATTTTCATCTTTCCATTTTGGTAATAGGAGTTGTATTGAAAAGGAGTCATACTGGTAATAATACTTTAGATTTTCATAGTGCTTTAGAATTTTCAAAGTGTTCTCACATATTCTATTTCATTCTATTTCATTTGACTACAACAGCCCTGTTTGGTGGGCAAAATAAGGGCACTGACCTCCACTTTACAGATAAAGACATTGAGAGAGTTTAAGGGGTCTCCCATTGTGACCCAGCTAATAAATAATTAGAAACACAAAGAATGTATCCAAACCTTCAGAACAGCTTTTTGTTAGCCTTTGGGAACACTACCCTTTGGGAACAGCATGCAGCTTCTCAAGGTCAAAACTGAATTGACTTATGAAGCTCTTCACCGAGAATCTGCTGCAAAAGATGTTCAGGCCAAATGTTTATTAGCTGTTTCAGGCCAAAATGTTTTTTAGCTGTTAATCAGAGTGTTCCTGATAGAGCTATGTATTATTTCATTAATGGCTGCCAAACATCACATGCAAACAATGAGCTACAGAAAACATAAACATAAGACCGTATCATTCGTCCAAGGTATTAAAAGATAATTTAATTTATTGATTGATTCAACAAATGAGTTGAATGTTGAGCAACTACTATGTGCTATACGTTGGGCTACATACTAGGGGTACAATATGAGCCAAAGTAAAATCCTCCCACCTTCGTGGAGCTTACTGTTTGTCATGTGTCTAGTGTGTGTGTGTGTGTGGGGGGGGAGTACCCATAACTATGTAATCATAAAATGTGAAGTGTACTACGAAAGAAAATTCTAACAGAAAGATCTCTTTTAAGCAGATAGACTGGAATAATCAGGAAAGCTCTTTCTGAGGAAGTGATGTATGAGTTGAGATTCAAAGTATGTAGATGAGTTAAGAAGGACAAATGGTGTGGTGGAGGAGGGTATAGTAAAGAGCAAAGAGATAGCAAGCAGAAGAGAGTGCAGCAGTGGACTCGAACTGGGATAGAGCATAGCACATCTTAGAATATGGAAGAATTGTCAATGTTAGCCACCTCTACTTTCTCACCTGTTTCTCTCTTTAACACTCTTCAGCCAGGTTCCCATCTCCACCACTCCACTCACACTATTCTTAAGGTCAGCAAAGACCACCATATTGTAAATCCAACAGGCACTTCTCTGTCATCTCATTCAATCTCTCACTAGCATTCAAACTGCTAATCATACCCCCTCCCTCTTTAAAAAGCTGGTAACAATCTCTGGGTTCACCATCTCAGTCTTCTTTGCTGGCTTTTCTTCTGCTTGACTTTTCAATATTGGAGCCATAGGGTTGGATCCTAAGCACTTTCCTTTTCTCTATCTACATCTTTAAGACATGTCACCCAGTCCCATGGCCTTAATCCCACTATGTTGTCAATCTCAAACACATACCTCTAGACCTGGCCTTTCTACTGAGATTCAGATTCATATGTAATTGCCTTATGTCTCCACTTGAATACCAAATCGGCCTCTCAAACTTACGGAAAAAAAGCGGATTCCCATCCCCTCCAACCTGCTCATCTTCTAGTCTTCATCTTAGTAAATGAGTGGTTCATCCCTCATTCTTCTCTTCTCTTCTCTTCCCCTTACTCTAATATATTTACAAATATATTAACAAGTCTCTATCTCCCAAATACATCCTATAATCATTCACTTCTCTCCACCTTTATTACCATCACCCTAATCTGACTAACCAAGCCCAGACAAGTTCACATATTCCCTAACTAGTCTCCCTACAGCCACTCCTTCCCTCTTTAAATCCAAGTCCACCATGGCAAACAGAACGTTCCTTTTAAAATGCAATTCAGATCACTTCACTGCCTTTCTTGAAATCCTCCAGGGGCTCTCCCTTTCACTTGGAATAAAATCCAAACTCCTTAAGCTAGCCACAAGCCTTTCATAATCTGGCCCAAGCCCACCTCTTTAACCTCATCTCCTTCCACACTTCTCATCCTTCTTCCACACTGTGGTAGGCAGAATAATGCCTCCCTCCCCAAGATATCCACATCCTAATCCCTGGAACCTGTGAATATGTTACCTTACATGGCTAAAGGGAACTGCGACTGCAGATAAAATTAAGGTTGCTAATCAACTGACCTTGAAATGGGAGGATTATCCTTGAATATCTGGGAGGCCCAATGTAATCAGAAGGGTTCTTAAAAGTAGAATAGGGAGGCAGAAGACTCAGAGTCAGAGAATAAGATATGACTACAGCAGCAAGGTCATCAACATGATGCAACGTGGGAAAGACTCAATCCACGTTGCTTTGAAGATGGAGGCGGAGGGTCATGAGCCAAGGGGTGTGGGCAGCTTCTAGGGGCTGGAAAATTCAAAGAAATGTATTCTCCCCTAGAGCCTCTAGAAAGGACTACAGTCCTGCTGATACCTTCATTTTAGCCCAAAGAGACCCATTTCACACTTCTGACTTCCAGGACTGTGAAGAATGTAGATTTGTTTTGTTTTAAGCCAATAAATTTGTGGTAATTTTTACACAGTAATAGAAAACTAATATACTACCTCACAATGAACCAGACATACTAGCCTATTCCATGAACAAACTTGTTTCTGCCTCAGAGCTTTTATCTTTATGGTCATCCCTACATGGAATGCTATGTCCCCACATATTAACATGGCTGACCTGGCTCCTTCTTGTCATTTTGAACTCAACGTCACAGAGTGGTCTTCCCTGACCACTTCTAAGTAGCTAGTCATCACTTTCTTTCTATCACATTATGTTTCATTTTCTTTGTAGCATTTTTACCATCTGAAATTATCTCTGAAAGTTATTGTAGCCTAACTCCCTACTGCAGACTATATTTTTTGTGAGAAGAGGACCCCTGCCCTTGTTCACCACTGTATCCTTGGTCCCTGAGCAGTATCTGGCACAAGGTACATGCTTAGTCATAACTGTTAACCGCTGAATAAATGATACCCACTACAGGTGGAGAATAAAGAGTACTGGAGAGAAGGGTGTGAGAAAAGGCTGGAGAAGTGGACAGAGGCAGATCACACAGTATCCCAGAGTCCTTGTTAAGAACGCTGAGCTTTACCTTAAGAACACTAAGAAGCCATGGAAAAACTGTAGGCAGGGGAGTAATGTATTTATATTTCTGATTTTATTTTTATTTTTATTTTTTTTTTCTTTTTGCGGTATGCGGGCCTCTCACTGTTGTGGCCTCTCCCGTTGCGGAGCACAGGCTCCGGACGCGCAGGCCCAGCGGCCATGGCTCACAGGCCCAGCCGCTCCGCGGCATATGGGATCCTCCCAGACCGGGGCACGAACCCGTATCCCCTGCATCGGCAGGCGGACCCTCAACCACTGCGCCACCAGGGAGGCCCCTATATTTCTGATTTTAAAAGATTATTTGGTGACGGACTGGAGTGGGAGCAATGGTTTATGTGAATGTAAGGAGAACAGATATGAAGAATGTTGTTGGGTAGACTAGGCGATAAATGTAGTAGCAGTGAAAAAGCTAATGTATTAGAATGTATTAGAGATATAATTTGGAATTTAAATGAACAAGACTAGGTGACAGATTGGGACATAAGGAGTCCAAATGAATAGAGCTCAAGAATGACTTTCAGATTTATATTCTAAGCAACTTAGAAGACTACGGTGCCAACTTCTAAGATGGGAAAACTGAAGAAGGATCAGGCCTGAGTGTGTATACTGTGGGGGAGAAGATTGGAAGCTCAGTTTCATCTGTGTTATATTTGAGTTGTCCTCAAGGCATTAAAGTGGTGACATCATATGTACAGCTAAATGTTGAGCCAGGAATTCAGATTAAAAGCAATGTGTTTTGAAGCTAGAAACAGTCAAAGCCATGGGACTGGAGGAAATAATAATCTAGGAAGAAAGCATAAAGAAAGAGCATTCAGAGCACTGCAAGTTCTCCTGTTCTGAGAAGCCTTATCAATGTTCCTCATTGCAACCAGAAAGCTGACCACAGTCAGGCTGGGAAGATGCCTGTTTGTACTTTGAAAATTCGCTCAGTCCATTCTACCATGGGTGGGATTCCCTCTTTTCCTCTCCTCACTGCAGATTTAGGTAAAGAAGGAGCAGGCAAAGGAGATTGACAAGGAAGGAGATTGAGGGAAACCTGGAGAACTTCATTTCATACAATCTATAACGATACCCCAAATTAAAAGAACAGAAAGGAAAATAGTGATTTGTGTGGGATAAACGACTCCTTCCTTAGCAGAGCATTATGAAACCAAAGCCTCCCATCTCACCTAAATTCTCACACTGGATGAAAATTTAGGGAGTATGTGTCTCAAAGACACACAATGCCAGATGCAACTAGTTTTCCTATAACAATATTATCAAAAGGGTGATTTGTCAAAGGACCTGTCTCTCCAGGTGTGTGTTATGGGCAGCAGCCAAATTCAAGCACCCTGACCCATTTCACTGTGGAGGTCAGATGGCACCTCCCAATTCTGTAATCCAGAGGTTCCCAAAGTGGGGACCCCGGGGTTCCCAAGACCCTTTCAGGCAGGCTGCAAAGCCAAAGCTATTTTCACAATAATACCAAGATGTTATTTAGAGATTAGATGACATGTGATATCACAAGAGACTGAATGTTGAAAGACACAGAATACATTAAAGAGATTCACAAAAATGTAACACAATGCCACTTTCTTTGTTTTGTAGACAGTTATTTTACACGAACATGTTAATGTGTAAGGGGTTCATTACTGTGAGTTTTAAATAAATTGAAATAAAAAAACTTCCCCGTTTTAATTTCTGACAGTAAGTATTAACAGATAAAAACCCAGATGAACAGAACCTCTTCGGGGTCCTCAGTAAATTTTAGCTGTGTGAAGAAATCCTGGACCAAAGTTTGAGAGGCACTGTCCTAAAAGGCCACCAGAATGGTTCTGAAAACAGGGACAAAGGACAGCAGGCTCCCCATCCCCTCCCTCTGGCCAGCAAAGCCTCATCTGTGCTGGAACTTCAGGATGCTCTCTCCCAAAGCCACGGGTTTGGCTCGCTGACCCCGGGTCTCACCTGGAAGCCTCGCCGCCTCGAGCCCCGGCGGCGTCTCGGGTCCGCAGCCTCGGCCCAGCCCGGGTCCAGCACGCGCACGCTTCCCGGTCACTGTCACGGGGCCGTGGGTGTCATTTACTCGCGGAAGGGACGGTGCAAATAACCGGGAGGAGGAAACACGGGGGGGACCAGCCGGAGGGCGCCGCGGGAACCGGGCTGGAGTGGCCGGGGCCTGGGTCCCCCTCCGCGGCCGGGCCGCCCCCTCAGACGGGCCGCTCCCGGCCTCGGGTCTCGGGAGTCCCAGGAGCCGCCGTTCTCCATCGGAGGCCCGGCCCTCGCCCGCCTTGGGCCCCGCCGGGTTGGGCAGTTTCATGGTTCTCTGGGGCCCTTTCCTCTTCTTAGACCGGGAAACTCGGGGCAAAGTCCTTTAGATCCTGGTCCGTCGTCGTCTGGGTCAACGTGGTGAGGAGTATGCGACGCCCCGAGGCGCTGTTAGCGTTGCCTCTCAGGGCCTCAGACTCTTGAGTCTGCGCAGTAGAGGCCAAGCGATCTCCCTCAGTTCTTGCGGCTGGGAGCAGGGGCGGGGCGTCTTCCGGGAGGGGAGGCAGCCTCGGAAGAAGGCGGGGTCAGCAGGTAGGGTTTTGCCTAGCACTGATAAGCTTCGGTTGGTAAGAAGTGGGAGTATATTTTTCTTTTGCTTCAGTTTATAGAGGGTGGAAATGTGTTTTAAGAAGTAAAAACACAGGCTTCCTTGGTGGCGCAGTGGTTCAGAGTCCGCCTGCCGATGCAGGGGACACAGGTTCGTGCCCCGGTCCGGGAAGATCCCACATGCCGCGGAGCGGCTAGGCCCGTGAGCCATAGCCGCTGAGCCTGCGCGTCCGGAGCCTGTGCTCCGCAACGGGAGAGGCCACAACAGAGAGAGGCCCGCGTACCGCAAAAAAAAAAAAAAAAAAAAAAGAATTAAAAACACTCTAAGGAGTATATATAAATAATAGTTTGAAAGAGTAGAGGCAGCCTACCCCACCTAAGGAGGACTGTGCAGAGGGAGCACCGATGCAGAGGAGTGAAATTAAGATCATATTGACCGTTTTGCATTCGAGGAGTCAACCAACCTTTGATTTAAAATATTTTGGGGAAAAATTCCAGAAAGTTCCAAAAAGCAAAATTTGAATTTGCGGAGCACCGGTAGCTACTTACATAGTACTTACAACTATTTGCATAGCATTTACATTGTATTAGTATTATAAGTAATCTAGAGATGATTTTAAATATATGGGAGGGAGGACATGCATAGGTTATGTAGGTTATGTGCACATGCTGTGCCATGTAACATAAGGGACTTGAGCATCTGGGGATTTTGGTATCTGAGGGGGTCCTGGAACCAACCCCCCATGTGTGTACCGAGGCACAACTGTACTTAGCTCAGCCTCTGCCAGCAAACCCTGACAATTGTCAGAGGCCATTCTGGTGCCCACTGTCTGTCAACATCTGAGTGAGCACCCACCTTCTCCTGTCCTGAGATGCCACAGAGCAGTGTGTGGCCCAGCAGGAAAGATTCCTGTCTGCACTTAGAGACTTTTCTCCATCCTTGGACCACCATGGGTGGAACACTGAACACCCCAGTGGCAGTGGTGGTGTGAAAGGGAAAGTCCTGACCACCTGGACATGGTTGAGAGTTAAAGGACCAGCTCAAGATTTACACCCCTCTCCATCCTCAAGTCCAACAGTGGTGAAAGCCCCTCCTTCTTAGTGGGGGGGGCGGCGGGGGTTTGAATCCAGAAGGTCATGACCCAGAGGACGTGATCACAGGCCAAGGAATGACTTTTAAGTTCAAAGGAGCTAGTCAGGGTCGGGTTGAGCAGTAGGTTCTGAGAACTTGAGCTTAAAAGGGAGTGGAAACCTTCGCTAACTCTCAGAGCAAAAGGTGCTCCGTCTCACAAACTCCAAACACTAGGCTGTAATAGCCTCTCTATCTCCACTCTTGACACTGTCTACTAGATATTTTCTATGTATATCTGAGTCTTCCAATTAAAAAAGAAGTCTCTCTTCTTGCAACTTAGCTTTCCAATATCTAGTCTAGATTGTCTAACCATTATAATTTTTAATGTAATTTGTGATGCCAAAGTAGGGTAACCTCAACAAACCGTGCTGACTAAATTCAGAATAACAATAAACAAATTAACAAATTACAGTTCTGATCCTTCTATTGCTAAATCTAATGATTTTTCTGTAAACGGGACTATTTGATAGATGTATATACCTTAAAATACATTCAATTTCTGGCTCCCCAGAGTGAGATCCATCTATCTATCTATCTCTCTATCTATCTATCTATCGTTGGATAGGTAACAGAGCTACAGATTTAGAAGCAGGTGCCTTGGTAGAAATTCAAATTTTCATGTACCAGGTGTTCGTGGTCACTTGTAGTGCTAATCATTGCTGGATATTTTACATTGAAAAATATTACCCATTTCAAACAATGACCTTCACACTGAAAATGCAAACCCTAGTTAGAAACCCCTGAGCCAGCTAATGTAAAGCTTTATGTATGTGTTTAAGATCAAGGCAAATTACAAAACACATAGTTTTAATGCACGGGAAATGTGAAGAAAATAGCATAAGAATCTCTGCAATGCATTCCTAGAACTAAAAAGGATTTGGCAACCATTAGAAGAACTGCATCCTGGCAACTACTCTTCAGAAGCTTGGCAAGCCTGAAAAGTTGACCAACACTCAATGTCCAACAAGAATTGAGTGAAGTCACACTGTGTATTATGTTCAGTTCTGTTCAACATTTTCTGTGCTGTTGTATTTGAGAATGTAATAAGGGACGTAGAAAGCTGTGTCACAATATATATTTTGACATCTGGGAGACTCGTTCACCTTACCAGATTACAAACGTTATCATGTATCATTGAAAAGGACACAGAAATTGTAGGATGTGGATGGATGACTGTGTTCTAAAGCACAGAAGGCAAAGAAGCAAGCAATTTATCACTTGCTGCTTTGCAGAGTCAGCAAAGCACAGGGGCTGGCAGTGAGCCTTGAGGAGCCTGAGATCAAATACCAGTTTACACAAGGGAAATATTGTACCAAGTCCATGAGTTTTCTTAGAAAATGAGAACTGTCACTGGGTTCTGCCTCTTAGGTTAAACATTATCCAGTAATGATTGATGCAGAAGGAGAGAACTGAATTGAGAGGGAGGAAGGTGAGAAGCGTGTGCACCAGAAGAAAAAGAAGCATTCTTATTATGTAGAGATTGACAGAGGTGACAATCACATGGCTCCCAGGTAGAAACTTAAGGCAAGTAACACGACGGTTAAGTATCAGGGCTCGGGAGTACTGGGTTTGAATCCTGCCTTTGTCAAGTCACAACTTTACAAATTGGGCAAATGAATTTCAAACCTATTTAATGGGGATGATAATGATGGTATCATAAAGAATTAAGGAATATATAGAATGGGTAAACAGCAAGGTCCTACTGTATACCACAAGAAACTATATTCAATATCCTATGATAAGCCATAGTGGAAAAGAATATAAAAAAGAATGTATATATATATATATATATATATATATATATATATATATAACTGAATCACTTTGCTGTACAGCAGAAATTAGCACAACATTGTAAATTAACTGTACTTTAATTTTTAAAAAAAGAATTAAATAAGGAGATGCATGGTCAAGAGGGTCTTTGGCATGGAGTGGCAGGAGAAGGCCAGCAGGAGTGAAGTTCTAGGCTGAGCCCATCGACAAGTATTGAACTATGCTCTCATCTCAGCCCTGTGATGGGCCAGACATGAAAGGGACACTGTTGCAACACAGACTGTGGTTGTAATGAAGCAGAAGCGGCGTGATCACCAGCAGGTGAGCATGAGAGACTTCTGGAAGATTCACTCGGACACAGACCCAAACACAGTTCAAGTTGTCACCGGTTATTTGGACTCCACGAGGGAAAGAATGCTGACTTTACATGATTTTCACAGTCTTAACCACACAGATTTTCCAGGGCATAGTGCACAGAACCTGGCACCGAGTCAGGAGCCCTAAACTCTTCTCAGCTCCCCAGGTCTTTAGCTCATTTGATTTTAAGCACTTCGTTGACCCTCTCTGCTTCTCAGCCAATACGTGAAGGTAATAGATTTTTGACTGCTTGCCTAACATGTTTTGTTAAGAATATAGAGATAATGATTTGCAAGCATTTTCGGGGGAAAACAGATTTAAGATATAGGAAAGGGGCTATAATTCTAAAGTTTAGTTTGAGATCATTAAATTTTCTTTGTGGATAAAGAAGATGTGGTACATATATACGATGGAATGTTACTCAGCCATCAAAAAGAATGAAATAATGCCATTTGCAGCAACATGGATGGACCTAGAGATTATCATACTAAGTGAAGTTAAGTCAGAAGGAGAAAGACAGGGCTTCCCTGGTGGCACAATGGTTGAGAATCTGCCTGCCAATGCAGGGGACACGGGTTCGATCCCTGGTCCGGGAAGATCCCACGTGCTGCGGAGCAACTAAGGCTGTGTGCCACAACTACTGAGCCTGTGCTCTAGAGCCCGCGAGCCACAACTACTGAGCCCACGCACCACAACTACTGAAGGCCGTGTGCCTAGAGCCCATGCTCTGCAACAGGAGAAGCCACTGCAGTGAGAAGCCCATGCACTGCAACAAAGAGTAGCCCCACTCACCGCAACGAAGACCCAACACAGCAAAAAAGAAAAAAAGGAGAAAGTCAAATACCATATGATATCTCTTATGTGTGGAATCTAATATACAACACAAATCAACATATCTACGAAACAGAAACAGACTCACAGACATGAAGAACAGACTTGTGGTTGCCAAGGGGAAGGGGAGGATAGGGGAGGGATGGATTGAGAATTTAGGATTAGCAGAGGCAAACTATTATATATAGGATGGATAAACAGCAAGGTCCTCCTGTATAGCACAGGGAACTATATTCAATATCTTGTGATAAACCATAATGGAAAAGAATATGAAAAAGAATATGTATATGTATAACTGAGTCACTTTGCTGTACAGAAGAAATTAACACAACGTTGTAAATCAACTATACCTCAATAAAATTTTTATAAAATTAAAAAATATATATTCTTTTTATTGAACTGAATGGTTCACTGTGGTCACAATTGATGGCTATGCATAACATACACATATATGAACAGAATGTATATAAATATGCAACCAGAGCTCTGTATTTAGAAACAGGTGACCTGGGATTCAGTCCCAGTTCTGACACTAACTAGCTCTGTAACTTTAAACAAGTTAGTTAACCCTTCTTCTCTTTTGTTTTCTCCAGATGAAGAACACAGATAATAAATTCCCAGCAGCATTATTTTGAGAATCAAATACACTTGAATAAGAGTTTATGATTTCCTCTGAAAAATGCAATGTTTGTAATTGGTATCAATAAGACATTTTAAATTTTCAATTGTGGTAAAATACACATAACATAAAATTCACCATCTTCACCATTCCTAAATGTATATATACAGTTGTAATGTTATGTACATTCACACTACGGTACAACCAATTTCTAGAACTTTTTCACCTTGCAAAATCGAGGCTCTATACCCATTAAATAACAACTCCCCACCCCCCTCTCAACTCAGTTCCTGGCAACCACCATTCTATCGGGTTGGCCAAAAAGTTCGTTTAGGTTTTCATAAGATCTTATGGAAAAGCGCAAATGAATTTTTTGGCCAAACCAATACTTTCTATCTTTATGAATTGACTACTCTAAGTACTTATAAGTGGGATCATACAATATTTGTCTTTTCGTGACTGCTTTATTTCACTCAGCATAATGTCCTCGAGTTTCATCCATGTCGTAGCCTGTTAGAATTTCCTTCCTTTTTAAGGCTGAATAATATTCCTCTATAGGATATTAACATGAATAATGTTCCTTCTTTTGGGTGCTCATTATTTGTAATTCTTGGTCTTCTTTCTGGAGATATTTTAAGCTTCAATCTCTACCAATGTGTATATCTTTCTATGTGGTTCATTTATCACAACTAGCATGATAAACTCATTCCTTTCACATCAAATGCTATTCTGCTTTCTTCTGAGAACATCTGGTTTATTAAAAAAAAAAATGAAGAGCGTGACAGTAACTATAATAGGCCAGTGCTGTACCTACTTGACACAAAAAGCATTTCAACAAATTCCACGTGATTAATAATAGTCTCTTAATTTAACTGTGCCGAGAGAAACTGCAATGATTTGGTGTGTCTGTCGCTATCCTCAAAGAAAAGCCATTTTTCACAAGACCTATCATGTCCATTATTATAATTGATAATGTGGTCTAAGGCTAAAGTTTAGTGTTGCTGATTCTGTAGGGAAAGAAGTTTGCCTAAACTAGAAAGCACTTACTTTATATAATTTTTTGCAACCGCTTATTAAAGAAAAATTACCCAAACACACACACATTTATAAGATATAGTACTCCATAGAGATTGGTTACTGAGTATTTTATTTCAAGGGTTTTAAAAAATTATCTTACTTTTCCCCTTCATTAGTGAAAATACTTTTATGTAGCTTTTTATCTTACTACAGAGAGAGAATTTAAAGCCAATCTCAGATATTTCTAAATTACTTCTCAGAGTTGTTTGGATTTTTATTCCAAATAAGGAAACGGCAGTTTTTCTTTCTCTGCTTTTATTTGCATGCAATTTGAATCGTTTCTCAAACATGAAATGTTTCAATACACAGAGGATGAAATGAACTTGAGATGAATATCAAGGAACTTCCAGAGAGAAGTTTGGACCTTTTGTATGTCTTGGCTTATCATTTCCCACTGCAATGTTCTCTCTCAGTCTGAGCCAATGATTTTCTCTGTGTATTTCAGCAAACTGGTGTGCATGATGCGACACACAGCATTGATCACAGTCTGAAAGGAATTGCTTCTCATTCATGCATAGTTTATCCTGTGTGTTGAGCTTGAGCGGGGGATGATAAGGTCCCTGAGGGTGGGGTGCCCAAGATCATTCCCTCCAGGCTCAGCCACATTCACCCTCTTGGCAGTTGCTTTGTTTTGAGGTTACACCTATAAAATGGTGCAACACTTCGGTTTATCCAATGTTGACTTTACCTCCTCTAAATATTGGTTAATTTTTGTATGCCAATCACTATCACATATTCTCTACATAAATTATTGTTAACTAAATTCTGGTTGATGTATCACTGAATTTAAGACTAGATGGAAACTGAATAATTTAGTCTCAGTGGAATCAAATTTGACATGATAGCATCCTATCACCTAGGAAAATAAGAGTTAGATAACTTTACTGTAATCTATCCACTTTCATACTTAAACAAAAGAAATTTCTCATTTCTTCAAAGTAGTTATTTCCAATTTAACTTGGAAATGAAATATTCATTTATATCCTAGGAAAGACTGACTAACCAGATAATATCATAATTATGGAAAGGAAAACAGTAGGAGTAACAGAATATTCAAGAAAAATATGGACTTAGAGAATGCAGGGGTATAAGAAATACAGGGAAGAGAAAATGGCCCATCAGACTTTAATCATTTTTTTTCTTTCAATTTTATCTTTTGGGGAAAAAAATCTTTATTAAGGATATAATACAATCACCAATGATTCTACATCAATTTGCTTATGACTTCCGTAGGACATAGAACAATGATTATGAGCTATGACTTTGGGGTTAGACAGACCTGAATTTGAATCTCAGCTTTACTACTTAGTAGCTGTCTTATATTGGGAAAGATACTTAAATTTTATGTTTCTCAGGTTTCCAGTCTAAAAATTGGAGCTGACTAATTCTACTCCCTGTCTCACAGGATTTGTGTGTGTGCTAAATGAAATAATGCTTGTATATACTTATCAGAATGTCTGTACGTAGTCAGTGTTCAATAAAGTTTAGCTGTGGTTGATGAAATTATTCTGATGACAATGATTGTCCATAATGAGCTTAAGAGTTCCTACTCGAGTTCCTTAAAAAACTAAAAATAGAACTACCATATGACCCAGCAATCCCACTACTGGACATATACTCTGAGAAAACCATAATTCAAAAAGAGTCATGTACCACAATGTTCATTGCAGCTTTATGTACAATAGCCAGGACATGGAAGCAGCTTAAGTGTCATCGATAGATGAGTGGATAAAGAAGATATGGCACATATATACAATGGAATATTACTCAGCCATAAAAAGAAACAAAACTGAGTTATTTGTAGTGAGGTGTATCGACCTAGAGTCTGTCATACAGAGTGAAGTAAGTCAGAAAGAGAAAGACAAATACCGTATGCTAACACATATATATGGAATAAAAAATAAAAGGTTATGAAGAACCCATGGGCAGGACAGGAATAAAGACGCAAATGTAGAAAATGGACTTGAGGGCACGGGGAGGGAGAAGGGTAAGCTGGGACGAAGTGAGAGAGAGGCATGGACATATATACACTACCAAATGTAAAATAGATAGCTAGTGGGAAGCAGCTGCATTGCACAGGGAGATCAGCTCGGTGGTGCTTTGTGACCACCTAGAGGAGTGGGATAGGGAGGGGATATATGTATATGTATAGCTGATTCACTTTGTTATAAAGCAGAAACTAACACACTTATAAAGCAGAAAGTAACACACCATTGTAAGGCCATTATACTCCAATAAAGATGTTAAAAAAAAAAGTTCCTACTCCAAATATTTTTGGCTAGATGCAGAGAATCAAACTTTTGATGCAATTATGAAAAGCCACATCATTACTTTTTGATTTGTGAGAAATGTTCAGAGACCAGAACTTCCTAAGGCAGGATTTAAAGAAATTGAATGAGAGGAATAAGAATTCTTTGCTAAAACAAAATTGTTGTAGTAGAAACATTGAAGACTATTCCCATTATAAATGATTCTAACTGGCAACCCCATAAATTTTAATGTTCTAGACAAAAATTTTCAGAGAAGTCTTTTCAGTATTTTCAGTTTGGGTCCTGCAGCTTTCAATCTGATATATAAGATGACTAATGCCACTAGGAGGTGGGATTTGACAAAGGGTTTTTTGGATTCTAAAGAAAGATAATACTTCCATTCATGGAGAGTGAAAATATATCTTGAGTGGGCAAAACCTACCTGCCTGAAGGTTGAAGGCCAAATTAGGTAATTACATTTTTTTTTAACTGTGACCTATAACTTACATACAGAACAATGCAAAAACAAGTAATCACCACCCAGGTCAAGAGATGTAATTACTACCAAGGAAACCTCAGATCAAGAAAGACAACATTGTCAGAACCCCAGAAGCCAAAACGACTAGCCTCATTTTCATTGTTTCCAGCAGGAGCGTTGATTGAAATAATCTAGCTGGCCGTTTGCAGAAAAGGAAGGTCTGGGTGACTTTTAGAGACTCCTCTTCATCTTACCTTTCAATAATCAGCTCAAAAGTAGAGGTCAACATGAGGTCAGCATGTCCTGTATAGGTCTCTAATGTCATAGCAGGGGGCTACCCTAAGTTGGAGGTCAAGGACCTCCACTGGGCATTAGGCAAAACTTAGCTGACCTGAAGGAATGGAAAAAAAAAACTAGAAAAATTCTTATATAACACTCATGAGTATCTCCCATGATAAAGTCTAGTCACGTAAAGGAATTACTGGTGGCTTCCTCTTTCACTGAAACTGCCCAATATTTATTCCCTCTCATCTCCTCTCCTTTGCCTCCCCAGATCTCACTGACTCACTCACTTAGCAATTCTTTGAGGAGCTCCAGAGACTTAGTGACTTTTACTTCTAAATTTCAAATTCCCTTATAAACAAAGACTCCTTTTCCTATTGATTTTGTCCCAGTTTTCTGGAAGCTCTAAATGATTCTTGGCTTCTCTACATCAGTCTCAGAGTAATCATTTTCTTTTCCCTTTGGAGCTTCTTAAAACAAATCAGCATAATTGTGTCTACTTACCCCTTTAGCATAAAGCCTTCATTCTAGTATTTAAAACCACTCAATGGTCTCAGAAACGTTTTCTTCACATTTTTGTTCACTCTTTATTTTTAAAGCAAGTAAAAGCAAGCAATCCAAATATTTGATTTATTTTTATTGACAAGAAGACCCAGAGAAAAGAAAACCCTTTCTTCCTGAGAGGTAAAAGTCTATCTGACCACATTACTCTTCAAACATAATTCCTTAAAATATAAGACTCTTTCTTAGGAGACAAGCAAACTCAAAGCCAACATTATTCAGCTGAACTATGTGAACTAAGATGAAATGCATCTTTTTTTTCTCCAAGGTCAATATAATACCACATACAAAAGGAAAATTATATCCATGTACACAAAAAAAGGGCTTTTCAGAGGGAAACTTGAAACATGAGATGCTCTGTTTCTCACTGTAAATAGGTATTCTCTACTCTGGAAAGGGCCATGGGGATCTTTGCAGTAGTTGCTTAAGGTGATAGATGATGATCAATGTCAGTTCCACTTTCCATGAAAAAAGAAAAATCACTGCTCAGGTATAACCAAGGGTTTCCAGTCCATACAAGGAATTTTCTGAGTGTTTCCCATAAGATAAGTAGCCAGATTTACAAGGGTACAAGGATGTTCACCACAACATTTCATTTTAAAATAATAAATCCTGGAAGCAATCTAAAACTTCATTAATACAGAATTGGTTAAATAAACTATGGTCTGGCTAAATATTAGAATACTGTGTAACCCTTTGTCAGATGATGTATATCTACATTCAAAGACAGGGAAAGATCTATATGACACCTTTTTTTTTTTTAATTGTTTTTTTTGTTTTGTTTTGTTTTGTTTTTGCGGTACGCGGGCCTCTCACTGTTGTGGCCTCTACCGTTGCGGAGCACAAGCTCCGGACGCTCAGGCCCAGCGGCCATGGCTCACGAGCCTAACCACTCTGCGGCATGTGGGATCTTCCCGGACCGGGGCACAAACCCGTGTCCCCTGCATCGGCAGGTGGACTCTCAACCACTGCGCCACCAGGGAAGCCCTGACACCTTGTTTTAAAAGCAGATTATGAAACAATACATATAATTCACTTTATTTGAAATTGCATACTCATGTATATGTATGTATGTGTATAGAGAGACGGTCCCCTAAAGGTTTAGAATGCCTAACTCTGAGTGGTGTGATTAGGAGTAACGTTTACTTTCTTCAGAGTGTTTTGAACTTCCTCAAGGTTAAAATTACCTGATTTTTCCGTGACATGAATTTCACCAAAATAAAAAGCCAGGAGTATATATTATAATTAAAATCAGAAAAAAAGTGAAATTACCTTTATTTTGGAAAAGAATTATCTGGCTAATTGATTTAGTTCTTCATTCTGTTTCAAAAGTAGCAATTGGCTAGAAAATGAGGCATAGAGATTTAGTGAAAGAATCACCTTCAGTGTGTACTATGTACAATATCTCGGAGATATTCCTATACTCCAGTTTTCCCAGGAATATTTTATAGCAGATTTTAATCTGGGGCATTTTCAAATTTACCCTACATGTAAAAATCAAATGATAATGAAATAACTAATTATTACTTGGTATTTCTATATTATTTCTCTGTTGTAGCCTTTAGCAGAAACTGAGTATTAAAAATGTGAGGGCTTCCCTGGTGGCGCAGTGGTTGAGAGTCTGCCTGCCGATGCAGGGGACACGGGTTCGTGCCCCAGTCCGGGAAGATCTCACATGCCACAGAGTGGCTGGGCACGTGAGCCATGGCCGCTGAGCCTGTGCGTCCGGAGCTTGTGCTCCTCAACGGGAGAGGCCACAACAGTGAGAGGCCTGCATACCGCAAAAAAAAAAAAAAAAAAAAAATGTGAAAAGCACTTTGAGTTTTTGCCCTCTTGATTTTTCTATGAAAATATTTTGGAAGACTGCCACGCATGTGTTCAACACATGTTTTATACTAGGAATGTTTTGCCCTAATCACAAACTGATGGAATAACCATGATAATTTGTGTTCTTTTGTTCACATGCTTCAATGTTTTGTTCATTTGTTTGAAATATGTGCTTTGTTTTTAGCTAAAATCAGGTTCATGTGCTGAGAAATAAAAACTGTGTATTTCCATACCCATATTCTTGTAACATGAGCTCTGTAAAAGATCTTAGAAATAAGTTAATAATCACTTGGCATCAAGTGAAAAGAAAACTATAATGGGATATGTTTTCATAGTAAGAACATTTGATTTTGGTCAAACTCATGTCAAAGAAGAATTAGAATTAATTTTAGCCTTGGTATGACTAAGATATGGACAACCAGATTATCTTAATAGTAAACATATTTTCACATTCAGAATTGCTTACTCTTAGGCACAGAGTTTTTGTTTCAAACACTATAGCCTCATACAGCAGATCCATCATGTATCCGAAAACCTCAACTATCCAAATCACCAATGAGAATCAAAGGCGAAAAAGAAAAATGCTCCTGAGCATTAAAATAGAAATGGTCCTCACTTAGACCTCTACAAAAGATTAAGAACCTCAAATTCAGAAAGACCTTTAAAACTCAAACTGAAAGTAATATGAAGTAGTGACTGTTGACATTGTGATAGCCCAAGAGGAAACAGCAAAGCTATAAAGCAAGCATGATCAGAAAACTGAAGTCTGGGGCCAATTCACATTGGATCAGTGTACATTCTAAGGGGAGTAGTGCAGATGGCAAAGTACAATAATGGATGTCTTAATGACATTTATTATTTGCCCCCCAAATCCACATCCTCCAGCTGTGCTTTGTGTATTGGGGCCACCTACGGCTCTCAATGCTTTTGTGGATTGGCTGTGAGTTGCCACTTGTGAAGTGTATGGGCAGCAATTCTAGGTATTCGGAGGAGAGAAGGATCATCCATTTATCTACCCTCCTCGGTTATCCTGGTTTTATTCTCATTGCTTGTATTTATATGAGTTAATAGGATGGAAATAAAGAACACAATTTCAGTGCACAGTGCCTTGCACTGTGAAAATATGGCTAAAACAATGATATATTTTGGCCTGGAGCATTTTCGTATTTATACTGTGAGACATTTCTAGGGTTCTTGTGGAAAACAATTGGTCAAGTAGGAGGTAATCAGCTTTTAAATATAGCTCACAAAATTATGTGGTGATCTTGCCAGTGTGCTATTAGGTTCCACTAAAAGAAAGATGATTTGGATGAGTTTGTTTTCTAATGAGCAAAAGCACAGAAAGATCAACAAAAAGAATCAGGGATCCTGTCTGGACTTGGCAAACAAGGGTTTTTTCTTTGCAATCACAGAACGTAGAGATAAAGACTATTATAAACAGCACCACACCTTAAAACCCCACAGACAGGGGGATGTGACTCTACAGGTCAGCCCTCACTGTGTTAGCCACAGAAAATGAAACAGGGGCACCTTCGAGCTGGCAAAGTAACGCTTATAAAAAGTTAGGCAGCATTCACAAGGGATAGTCTTTTCTTGAGAGATTTTTTTTTAAACACAAATTTTTTTTTTAACCAAAAAAAAAATTTAAGTTAAAAATTCATTTTGTGGGGTTGAAATTTTATAATGGAAATGTTTAGCACTTGCTTTTTTTCTGGTGCAGGGGAGGGGATGCTGCGTTTTTCTTCTTAAAGTAGTTGGGAATTTATAGCAAGTGCTAATGAAAGCAATCTTTCTCACTTTGCTTTTGTATGGATTGCATAACCCTGGATTAAGTGATTAAGTGTAATGCCCTCTCTTGCTAAGAGGTGAAGAAACATGGGTTTCATGTGCCTGGGTTTCTGTATCTAGGATTAGGCTGCACCTCATAATAGCCTTGATTGAAATCATATTATATTATTAATTTTGTTTTGGAGTGAAAGTACTACATTTTGGATACTGAGACGGTCTTATAGAAGGTAAGATATTGATGAGACAAAGAGCATCCTCCCTCATACAGAGCAGGCAGGCGGGAGTGCTGAGAAAGTCTTACATCCTCAGAGCACGCTAGACAGAAGGTAGGAGGTCACGTGTTCCCTGAACATACCTGCTTCCCTCTTTCTTTCCATCATTTAGGCTGTCTTCTCTCCCCAAAGGGGGACCACTGGGGCCGTGAGCACACTGAGAGGACACAGAGGTTTGTAGCAGGCACTTAGACCTGATATAAATATTGTCACTGGAGAATTCTGTGGGGGATCAGAGAGCACAGACAGGGAAGGACAAAAAAAGACTAGTAGGCAACAGACAAAGAGTGAGACAGTTGACCTTTCTGTGCATTCTGCTACACAGATATTAATGGTGTTGAATATCAATCAAAGGTTATCAAAAGTACTTCTAAAGTTCTTGATGCAAAAGCTAATTCCAGATCCAATAATTAGCATCTATTTGTAAATTTTATTTACACTGTTCTTTGTCAAGTGTGCTATTTCCTGCTTCAATAGTCAGGAAAATGTTAGTAAAGACTTGCAATAATTCCCTGAATTAATTTTTTTAACACTTACATTTCCCAGAAAAAATTAGCCTTCCTGGCACACAGGTCCCAACTCCCTAGGCTAGTTCATTCCTCCTTCTCCTTCTTCAGGTCTTTCCACTTGGATGCCACCTGCTCAAGGAAGCATTTCCTGAAACTCCAGGTCTGGATTCGAGACTACCAGCACGTTCCCTTAGCGCCCTTCACTTCTCCTGTCTGAGCCCTTAGCAGGTTGTTTAGGTCTGTACTATGACCTTGATTCTCTGCTAGACTCTAAGCTCCATGAGGACAGGGCAAGTGACAGTTATGCACATGGGCTTTGCAGTGCTTACCATGTGCCAAGTGTTATTCTGAGTGCTTTACATAGACTAACGCATCTAATCTTCATAACCACCCCACAGGAGACAGGGGCAGAGAGAGGTTTTCTATCCCAAGGTCACGCAGCCAGTAAGTGGCAGATCCACAATTTGAACCTTGACAGTTATTTTCAGAGACCATGCTGTTTATCGTAATAAGGTGTTGCCTCTTAAATCAGAGTCTTGGGTTCCAGAACAAAGTCACTGCTTCCTAGCTATTGGACCTGGGGTCATTTCTTGCCCTGAATTAAACTATTTTCTCATCTGAAACATGGGAACAAATAACAGTATTTGCTTCAAGAATTGAGAGGATTCAATGAGATAATGCATCTATAGATAGTAGATAATGCATTCAGCACAGGACTTGACATGTAATAAATGCTCAATAATTATTTGTCTGCTGCCTTTTTATCCTTATTATTATTCTCCTTCTGTTCCTCCTCTTTCTTTCTTTCCCTTTTTCTTCTTTTGACTCTTCAGAATTGTGTCTTCAGCTCTGAGCAGATGACAGACACATGGACAGCAATAGACAATTCATGAAAGCAGGGGTAAAGGAATGGATAAGTGAACAGAGGAATGGAATAGCAGGCGAAATTTCCTTGAAACCAATTTGCATCAATCTGCCACATGCCTTAGTCATACATTTTCCTCTTCGGCAGACTGAGGGTGATCTGGCTGTGACATCTGCAACCCTGGACAGGGTTGGCCTGTCAGGAACTGGACCTCTTCTCCCTCACAGCAGCAAACTCTGCTGTGAATTAAAAGAGGATGAGTCACTGGGCTGTCTTAGAACCAGAAAGTTGGTACTCAAGGTCCATTTGTAAGAGCTTTGGAAATGCCTGTAATACCAAGAGGTACTATTTAGTCCCAAATTCTAAATTATGAAGTATTCAAAAAGTTTTCAAACAGTCTCAAGAATTTACATTAAATTGACACTATGATACATCAAAATTTTGCTGAATTAAGCTAAGAGAAGCATCCCGCAAGACCATTACTACAACATTATGTTGTGGAACATTAATTTAAACAACAATAATGAAAATAGTTATTGTGATATTTGCTTACATTTATATAAAATCTTTACCGTTTTGGAGTTCCTGGCTCCAAAATTGTGTCAGCATTTTAAGCTGCCAGATTTTATGGGGCTAAAGGTGATTAACAGACATTCCTTGCCTTACACACCCAAAGGTTAAACATAAGCCAGAAACCGACACCAAATGCAGTTCAGGCCTTCCTGAATCAGATACCTTAGTGAAGAAAACTGATCAAATCGCAAGTTGTGTCATTCTTGGCAAGTACTTCTACATTTGTTTTCTAGGGTTAGTAAATATTTAGGGAGAATTCCCATATAGGAGGGATTCCCTATAAAGTGGGAATTTCCTTGTCGTCTGTTTTCTGCTCCTCCAAAGTTAATTCACAACACTGTTTCATTCTATAATCAATGGCTGTGACTCCTCTCTCATTCTACCTGTGCTTGTGTTTCCCTGTGTGGGTTGGAAATACAACGCGGCAGAGAAGTGAGTATAAGCATGAGCATGCACACACCGGAGGGAGCCTGGCGGAGTCTGCTCAGCTTGCTTGCTCTTTTTTTTTTTTTTTTGCGGTACGCGGGCCTCTCACTGTTGTGGCCTCTCCCGTTGCGGAGCACAGGCTCCGGACGCGCAGGCTCAGCGGCCATGGCTCACGGGCCCAGCCGCTCTGCGGTATGTGGGATCCTCCCGGACCGGGGCACGAACCCGTGTCCCCTGCACCGGCAGGCAGACTCTCAACCACTGCACCACCAGGGAAGCCCAACTTGCTTGCTTTTGAGTGGGGTTTTGTCAGTTCTTCTTTGCCCATTAGCTCCCATTGTTGTCCCTCTTTTTGATACAGTTCTACTGTCCTTTTGCTGTGGCTGGTGGTGGTGGTGGTTTGGTTTTGGGGAATATGCAGTTCCTAGCTTTATCCTTTGTCTTCTTAATCCTAAATGGCAAGTAAAAAGGAATCCAAATTTGTATGGAGACCCAGGGTATTTTAGGAGAGTCCCTCCCAGATTGTTTTCTTTGTCCATGTGGAATATTTAGAACCATAGGCAGAGACCCACCTTCAGCACGAGGTGCTTTCTGCCATTATATGGTTCTTGTTGCTGCTCTGCTTGACAGAGCTAATGGGCCCAAAGAAGTGAATTCCCCATTTCAACTCAATTCCTTGGCACTGTACATTTGTCTATTCCTTTCAGAAGAATTCACTTGCCTTAATCAAATTTGGTATATAACTGAAGGAATTTAAGATCTACCTTAAGTTTTAGTTGATCTTTGATTTTTTGGCTCCATCCAGTGCCTTGGAAAAATGAAGGCAAGAGAACTTCTGGAAAAAAAGAAAAGAAAAAGCCAACGGGATTCAGTCTCAAACAGATCAGGTTCATGAAAATTCCTGTCTATTTTCCACAGAGGATTTTAGGGTAAATATCTCTGCCATTATAAGGTTCTTATATATTTACCAGAAATCCGTACCACTATCTAATGAAACTTAAGCAATTTCTGAAGTCTCCATAAGTATGTAGGGATTTTAAATGTTTATCTGTTTATTTATAGAAAAGAAAACCTAATTGATTAAATTTAGATTAATTGAATAAATCATGACTGATGACTTACATTTTAATTATTGAAGGTTCATGTCACTATGGGCCAGGCCTATGCTAAGTTTCATAACATACTTTAAAAATGAAGTATAAATAAAAATAATAAGTTTCAGGAAAGTGAAAACACTTTATCAAAGACCTACTCTAAAAAGTGGCTAGTTACAAAATACAAAGTCTTATTGTTCTATTGTTAAGAGTAAACCAGTCTCTTAGAAAAGGAAAGATTCCCATTATGTTGTACATCTGAGACTAATATAGTGTTATATGTCAATTATATCTCAACTAAAAAAGAAAGAAAAAAAAGATTCCTAAAATTGGAGGTATATCATGGGGAAAAAATTTATAGGATAAAACCTCTCCATGGTACATAAGATGTGTGCAAAACTTCTGTTTATGATAAATGATGTTTAAAGGGGAGTGCTAGTGAGTGAATAAAAACAAAATAACTTTAAGCCGACTCATTCAAATAATACTACATCTGTTACTGAATGCGCACAGCATGTCTGAGGCTGGAAATCTGAGCTCTGGACCATATGTAGCAAAAACTCCTGAACAAGAAGAAACATGGCTGGAAAGTGCACAAAGGTCAGACCTCCAGCCATGTCTAGAAACAATCTGCATGTACACACACACACACACACACACTTTTCATTTCATGACTTTATAGCATTTGGTGTTCCTTAATCTCAATTTCCTTATTTCCTATCTGTTATCCCTCTCTTAATTCACATCTGTTCTCTTAAGGGTCTATGTTTTTATTTGAATATTTTTCTATGTCCTTTTAATCTGGGACTTGATCTGTGCCATAACTTGACTCTTTCTCTCTTTGCAAATTCTGTCCCAATGGGCCCAGATGTCCACGGTTGCCATTACTCCAACCTCCTGCTCAATGAGGGATTCCTGGCTTATTTTTTTTTCCCTAAAGGGTGCTGGGCTTCGGCTTTGTTGGTTAGAGAAGTGGGAAGTCTGCAAGTCTCCGCTGGAAAGTCCTGGTCTGTGTGTCCACCTTCCCTGGTCTCTCTTCTACTCCGGTAGGTCTGTTTGTGGACAACTGAGTGGTTTCCTCAGATAATATTTTCCCCTGTACTCTTGACCAGGCTCTTTTTGTTCTCCCCACTCCTCCCCCCGCCATTCTTCACACTCTTTAACAAACATTTTAAAAACAAAACACTGTAAAACTATTTCTACCGAGCACTCTTGCTAATTTGACTGAAAGTATACGCCACTTTAAGTTTAGACAAGTTCCACGGATATGTGAGCACAAAGACACACACATGCACACACACGAACACACACATCACAGCACATACACACAGAGACACACCACATACACGTACACAGACACACACCACATACACAGACACACACCACATACACGTACACACACATAGAGACACACACCCACATAAACACACTCACACTCACACCGCAATACATAGACACACAGATGCACACCACATACACACACTTACAGACACACACCCACATAAACACATGCACACACACACCGCAATACACAGACAGACACACTCACACCACGTACACACACACACACATAAACACATACACACAGACACACACACCACATACACACATACGCACACATAAACACATGTACACACACCACAATGCAGACACACACAGACACACACACACCAGTTTCCTACTCAGCAGCATCAAATTTGGACGCACCATCCTATTCCTTCTGCCCATAAACAAGAACTTCAACATTTTTACATACACCTGGTACTTGTAACATTTGCAAAGAAATAACAAGGGTGTATGACATGTAGAATTCCGCGTCTTAATTACCCTTGCAGAGATGACTGTCCCTAAAATCCCAACACCAGGGCTTTGAGGAAGCAGCTGGCACCTTTTCCTTCCTCTGGGAAAGGGCTGCGGTTCACTGCTCTGATTTCTTCTGAATCCTTGTCTTCACTCACAAGGGCAGAAAAGTTAAAACAGAGGTTGCAAAATGGCAACCTACCAGCCAAGTCTGGCCTTCGGATACATTTGGAATGGCCTACTCAGAAGTTTAAAGACAGTTTTTAGTTAGATTAACGTTTCCAAATGAGGACATTTGACTGAAAAATCTGGATATCTGTGTCTCTTACACAAGTAGACGGTCTTACAACCCTGGGGGCATTTTCCTTCTTGGCAACAATTGGCAAGGGGCCGCACAGTGGCTCATGGAAAACATGAGATGCAACTCCTGTTCTAGCACAGCCTCAGCAATTCACTGTCTCTTAACATCCATCTCACGACAACCTGTGGCCTGACCCCCCTGACCCCTAGACGCATGGGAGTTCTTCCTCTGATGGAAATGGTTTAAACCTGGTTGTGAACTGATTTGAGAGAAACAAACAAACAGAACCTTACGTGAATCACAAGTGGTGGAAGGTGTTAGTGGTGAAGGTAGAGACTTTTGAAAACATGGAATCAAAGACCCACACTGAACAAATTGCTCCTTCCTGGGGTAAATTCTGTGCAAATGGCCTATTTGTCAAAATTTGCTAATACAACGAAGACAGAAAATTGGGGGCAACAAAATATGAGAGGGAGACTGCCTTGTTCTAAGTCCTAATTCATTTCCTTTCTGGGCTCTCAGCCTCACCTGCACACGGATATCTCCTTGTGACCCAGAACTTGGGAAGAATGAAGGATGCCACCTACAGGTCTGACCCAGAAAAGCTTCCTCCACCATCTTCCCTGCAACCAAAATGGAGAGAGGACACCAAGGACGGAAAGTGGGTAGAAGATGGAAGGGCTCTGGGAACCTCCCCAGGCCCATCCCACCTGCACGCCCCTCAATCCCACTGCACATTGACGTGTGGCTTGAGTGAGAAATGAGTATCTGTTTTTCACCAAGATGCTGAGATCTGGGGGTGTTTGTGATGATAGTTAGCCTACTCCTGATTAATGCAGAGGGCTCCTGAAAGCCAGCTAGGGAATGGATGGAGTAAGATATTCCTGAAGATAGGAATGATGACTAATAAGCATGTCTGTGCCTCCAAAGAGATAAAGATCCAAATAGAACAGAGGTGTTTAGTCCTTAAGGGCTAGGAGCCTGCTTCTACCAGGTTCCAGTTCCCTGCTGAAGAGCAGATGAAAATCGGCTGGTGTGTTTAGGAAATCTTTTACACGAAATTGCTCAATACAGCTGTGCTTTTCCTACCCAAGTGTAGGGGAACACATAAAGAAAAAGCCCATCTGTTTGGGGGACTGTTAATGCTCCCCAAGGCTCCTCGGTAGCACACCTGAAAAGGGGAGTAGAGAAAATGATCAAGATGAGACCTAATTCTGCTTAAGAATAGTGTCTGAAACCCATGGCCCCCAGAGGGATACACAATTCCAAGTTAGAATTCTTTATAATTTAGTACTGTCGAAACGATAGGAGTTTTAAAATTCTGGTTTACATTAACCTTAAACTAGGGGTTCATTGTTCTAACCACAAATTTCCTCTTTTCTGTAGTGCAGAGACAACTACATGGAGGGTTTCTAAGGATTTAGCAATTTGTTGCGATAATTAGGAATAATGAAGAGATGGCATAATAACTAGCTCGTTACTTTGGACTTTTTCTTTCTCTACTTGTTATGGGTCATTTGTGATATGGCAATTTAGTATATAGAACACTTTGATGTTAATGATCTTATTTCCTGGGGATTTGCCTGTAACAAGAAAGTTGGTTCCTAAGTGGTTCCAGCTCATGAAATGAGTCTTGACATAGTAGAGAACTGAGCCCTGTAAGATGGTGAGTTTGGGTCCTAAGAAAAGCTGACTGTATCACAGGGTGACAACCTCAGTGTCTAATTGCACCCCAGGGCACAATCCATGGAGTCCTGGAGATCACAGTCTATTCGGAGGAAGTCCTATAAGAAATTTATTTTAATGTGTATACTCCGCCTCTTTGAATAAAATGAGGAAGATTAAAAAAACATATATAAGAAAGTTAATGGAAGAGGAAGAGGTAATCAAGGCTGTGAATGAAAAATGTTGCCTGCCATATCAATAAACAAAGGATGTTGCCACCATCAGCCACTGCAGGCCCCTGACAGTGAGCCCTGTGGGAACTCAGGATGAGAAAGAACAGGATACAGGCCCTAGATAGCTAAGGTGCGTATCAAAGGAGTGGTTTTCAATGAGCCCAGGCTCTTGCATCTTCCCATAGGTAGAAAAACTCTAAATTCCTTCCTCTGGAAGTTAGCTTTGGCTCTGCAGAGAGGCCCTACCCTGGAAAGCCACTCTCCCGATCAACAGCACCACCTAAGTAAAAGAATAAAAGTTTGCTTTACCATGGAAAACCTCAAGATGTAAGTTGAAAGATACATGGCCCAAGTTTGCCGTTTCACAACAGATAAGTCAGGAGCCTGATTAGACACGTGTAATTAAAGGCATTTTAAATCTAAGCTTTATTTGAGCACCATTCCATAAAGGATGCTACTTACGGGAAACTGGGTGTCAGATTTCACATCATTTGCTCTTTAAAGAATGAAGTTAGATCAGCAAAGATGGAGACACATGAGCTGTTGCAAAATCACCTTGTCGGGTAACGTTCAATTGGACACCCTCGCGCCTGCAAACCACCACCACCATCCTTATCATATAGTCTCAGCTTTCTGCTACGTAGCATCTTCTGGATTATATGTTTGCCAAGAAGGCACTCAGTGGCTTAATCCTGACTGGCCCCTTGTGACCGTTTTCCTCTTGGGCCATCTGCCACCATGTCTGTATTTTGATCATCTGACCTATCTTTGTATACTGAACGCTTCCTCTCCCTCCCTCATCAGCTCCAGCTGTCAGTTCCTGCAAACGACCTTGTTCTGACTACTTTTCTCCTCTCCGTCTTTGGGCAGAGCAGAACAGCGTGCTTAGTCCAACAACTTTCCACCCAGTGCTCTCTGTCAAAGCCCATCTAGGCCAAGGGCTCTGTGCTTGGCCTCCACTAGGCCTCCCCTGGCCCTCACCTCAAAGCAGAATGAGCACTATTGCCAGCTGGGTCTTCCTGTTGGGTCTTCCGATGATCATGATTCAGCCTATACTAACAAGATCTTTTCCTAGGAATTTTGTAAAAAAGGACCAAAGGGACTAAGTGAGAAATAAAAACGCTAAAATAATCTCATGGAATAAAGTATATACAGTTCAAACATACAGTTACTTCCAAACAAAACCTGTCGTGTGATGTGGGTCTGGTACGGCCTTTTGCCAAAACACTCCATTAAGTGCAGCAAAGGGAATCTGGCGTCCGAGTTTTAGCCAGACTTCCCTCTGTGTTCTCGACTTTACCTCACTTGGTTCCTACTCCCCGCTGATAAGCACATGGCTTGGGGCTGCCTACCGACTCTGGGGGTCCTTCATCTCTCTCAAGCTGTGATTTCTCAGCGTTCAGACTTGCAGTACAGGCACTTCATTGACCACTCCTATAGTTTTAGCTTTCTAAGACTCTACAAGGGATTACACAAATCCCTGGAAATCTCAGTGTTAATTGCGTTTGTTTCCACCAGATTACTCTCAGCAACACAGCTAGAGCTGCGTGTTACCCAAGGATAGATTCTCTACTTTCAGGTTGGATTCTGCTGTAAAAACTCCTTTGGTCCTCACACATTCTGAGTAAAGTACATGGCGACAAAAGGTACAAACTTCCTGCTACAGGATAAATAAATCCTGGGAATGTGATGTACAGCATGGTGACTACAGTTAACAATACTGTATGGTATATTTGAAAGTTGCTAAGTGAGTAGATCTGAAAAGCTCTCATACAAGGCAAAAATATATTTGTAACTATGTGTGGCGATGGATGTTAACTAAATTTATTCTGGGGACCATTTTGTAATATATACACATATCAAATCCTTATTTGATTTACACCTAAACTAGTACTAAACTAAACTAAAACCAATACGATGCTATATGTCTATTATATCTCAATTAAAAATGCATTAATTTAAAAAAAGAAGGACTTGTAACAAATGATGATAATATGTAAGTTCCTGATGACCAATAAAAAAATTAAATGTAATAAGTACTTGTAAAAATGTAAATAAAAACACGCTCATCAATCTTAAAACAGAAAAACAGCACAGCTCCTTGGTCCTAACAGTTTCTGAGTCCCACTGTCAGAAATAGTCCCTTGGCAACCCAAGCTCTTGCTACTGCATCATTTCCCACCCAGACTCTTCATGCCTCTGTGTAATTCCATCACTGTGTGAACCAGGAAATCTGCTCCTGGCTACGTGGTGATGTATTCGTGGCTATGGTTTCAAATTCAAACTTTGAATTTTGAATTTCAATTCGTGGCTATGGTTTCAAATTCAAGAGCATCCAGGGCGTTAGGAGCCTGGGAGCCACGTGGAACCACATAATCACATGGTTCCACGTGGCTCCCAGGCTCCTAACGCCCTGGATGCTCTTGACGTTGCCCCAGCTTCTGTTCTCTTTTCTTTCCTAAAATCATAGTGACTCCTTCAAAAATGCTAAGAAATAAAATGTGAGTAACTAAAAGGTTGCATGTTCTAAATTGTAAAACACTGGAGTGGGGATCTTTTAGGAACTACGTAACATGATCCTCCAGTGTGCTTTTTTAAAATTAAATTACTTCTCCAAAGAGCATGCCAAACACATGCGATTTGACAATTTAATTTGAGCGCTATCATTTCAATGCAAAATGCTGTAGCTTTTTTTAACTGAGTGATTATTGGCTAAATTCTAAGGTGTGACTTCATATTTTACCACAAAGTACTTTTTCTAAGGAAAATGTGTGTATGATCATGCCTCTTGGTAATAATCTTTTTAACAGGCAGCAAAGCGATCAGAAACTAGGCCATGTCACTGCCCGAAATGAGACATGGCCTGGTCAAAATCTCTACATTGGGAATCTGTTTAACCCAGGTTCCTAAAACTCAGAACCTAAGGCAAAGCTCTTGTGCCAATGTTCTATCTGGGAGTGTAATCTCGGGGCAGCAAGCAAGAGGGAAAGAAGAAAGTGAGGCAGGGAAGGAGGGAAAGCAGAGGTAAAGTGGTACATGACCGAGCTGTCCAGAGCTTCTCGAGGAAACACAACTACTGCTCTGTTGTGTGGGGCACAGACAAGATGCTGTTTGAAGCCCCTTTGTCCCACTGGGGATAAGAAGGGCAAACATTTTATGGGCAGGCTTCTCCTCAACTCTAGACCACCCCAATGAGGACCTATCTTCCCTGCACTTTTGGGTTGGGGGGGCACAGTCCCTCCAGGAGCTGTCAGACACCAGCTCTTCCAGGGGTCCGGGCAACTGTCACAGAAGCAGAGGAGGGAATGGGTATCCCTCACTTCTGGCCATGTGACTTTGTACTCTGGTTCCTGCATCTGTGGATCCTCACAAGAGAAGAAAGAGTAATTTCGTGACTGTCCCAGTGTGAAGACACAGGGCTGGAAGATGTCTCAGCCTTGGAGAGGCATAAGCTTGTGTCTTGTAGCCCTGGAAGGTCGAGGATGCTCTGGTCCAACATCCTCATTTTCCACATGGGAAATTGTCACAGAGAAGGGCCTCTGTCTTATAACACTTACAGTTGTAAAGAACTTTCATACTCATCCTCTCATTTGACCCTTTCTTTCCACAGCCCTCAAGGGACACATCAGATACTAACTATTACCTGCACCTGACAGTCCTAAGAAATGGAATCTGTACATCTGGACTTTGAAGCTAAGGCTCTTTCTATTACGCTTCACATCCAGTTTTTCTTGCATCCCCTTCAGTTCAAAGAGGCATAGCTTTTTTTTTTTTTTTTTTTTTTGCATTACATGGGCTTCTCGCTGCTGTGGCCTCTCCCGTTGCGGAGCACAGGCTCTGGACGCGCAGGCCCAGCAGCCATGGCTCACGGGCCTAGCCGCTCTGTGGCATGTGGGATCTTCCCGGACCGGGGCACAAACCCGTGTTCCCTGCATCAGCAGGCGGACTCTCAACCACTGCGCCACCAGGGAAGCCCGAGGCATAGCTTTTGAAGGCATTCTAATCAACCCTCACTTTGTTGTCTGAGAAGCCCTGTGATTTCTCATCTGTTAACCCACCCAGTATCTAGTGGCTAATAAGTATTTCGGACAATATGTTTGATCCATGTTCCTCTGCAGGAATTCAGGGAGGCTGGCTTAGGTGTTAGCTCCATGGGACAGATTGTGAAGGAAGGAATATGTACAATTATTGGCACAAGTTACAAGACTGTTGACAATGACTGGTTCAAGACAGGATACCAAGAATCAGAGTTGGAGGATCATATTTGGAGCTCAAATGCACCATCCGATCCAGCAAGGCCAGAGGAAGATTTAGTGGCTAGAGGACAGAGCTAAAGGTTTGTGGAAGAAAAGACCAAGGAATATGGGGTTGAGAAAAAGGAAGTGGGCAGAGATCTGGGTAAATAACTAAGATGAGATGGTGGCACCTTTTTGAGTTGCTCAGGAATGAACAGCATGACTGAGCTGAGTTCATTTGAAAAGCCAGTTACAGAATCAAAATAATGCATTTTCTGCTGCCTACTGGAAAATTCCAAATCTGATAATTATTTACTGTTTACTTTGGCTACCCACTTCAGGGCTCAACCCTTAAAATGTTTACATTCTGTAAAGAAATATAAACTGTGTACATATTGCTGAATCACAAGAGGGTATGAGATAAGTATCACATGAGTAATATAAACAACATACTCTAGTTATTCAGAGGGATAAGAAAGCTGAACTTCGAATTTGAAACCATAGGATTTGTTTTTTGTTTTTTGTTTGCGGTACACGGGCCTCTCGCTGCTGTGGCCTCTCCCGCTGTGGAGCACAGGCTCCGGATGCACAGGCTCAGCAGCCATGGCTCACGGGCCCAGCCGCTCCGCGGCATGTGGGATCTTCCCGGACCGGGGCACAAACCTGCGTCCCCTGCATCGGCAGGTGGACTCTCAACCACTGCGCCACCAGGGAAGCCCCGAAACCATAGGTTTTTGAAGAGAAGAACATCATGCATTGTGAAGATTTACCTGGAGGCAGAATATAAAACAGATCAGAGATGAAGTGACTGAGACACAGAAATCAGTGAGGAGATTATGGTAATAGTCCACACAGGAGCAAGAAGGTTTAGTATAAGTCTTGGTAATAAATATATTTTGAAATTATGCATTTAAGTTTATCTCTTGAGATTTTTTTCTTTAAGACATAGTATCAAAGATAAATACGTAAAATGTTTTTCTTTTCCATTATGGTTTATTACAGGATATTGAATATAGTTCTGCGTGTTATACAATAGGACCTTGTTGTTTATCCACTCTATATATAATAGTTTACATCTGCTAGTCCTAAAGACCCATCCGTCCCTCTCCTGCCTGCCCTCCTCCTTGGCAACCACAAGTCTGTTCTTTATGTCTGTGAGTCTATTTCTGTTTCATAGATAGGTTCATTTGTGTCATATTTTAGATTCCACATGTAAGTGATACCATATGGTATTTGTGTTTCTCTTTCTGACTTACTTCACTTAGGATGATAATCTCTAGGTTCATCCATGTTGCTGCAAATGGCATTATTTCTCTTTTTATGGCTGAGTAGTATTCCCTTGTATATATGTATCACAACTTTATCCATTCATTTGTCCATGAACATTTAGGTTGTTTCCATGTCTTGGGTATTGTAAATAGTGCTGCTATGAACGTAGGGGTGCATGTAAAAGATAAAGTACATTTAACTCATGAAGTCCATACTCCCCTGAATGTCCTTTGAGCCGTCTCTATTTAAACACTGGTTTAGCTTTGTTCACAGGGTCTGGAAGTGAGAAGGTAGGTGCTAAATATGAACAATTATTATTGGAGGAGATAGTATGGTAACATAGCTGTGCCTACATGAGTTTGGAACCAGACACATCTGAGTTCAGATTTATTTGCCAGTTTGTAACCTTGGGCAAATTACTTTCAAGTTCTCTAAACCTCCATTCCCTATCTATAACATGGAAATAGTGATATTTCCCTGGTGGTGATAAGGTAGGATTTAAATGAGGCTGCACATTTGCTATCTCTCTAGACAGCCAACACTCTGAAAATATAACCTATTGTTACTTCAGGACTGTTAAAATGGTCACATTTCTGCCATTTTACATCATAATGATACCATTGGCAGATTATCGGAACTACATGTATCCTGATCTTGTTACACAGTTGAATTTGTCATAAAAACAGATATTGCGTCTATCTATTTCATGTTGTGAATACTAGTTTTAAACTATAGTATGTTCTTCATTTTTAGACTTGAAGTTAAAACTTGGTAACTCGATTTAACGTATGTATCAATGCAAAGTAATGTTTAAATCCACACTATATTTCTTCATACAAAGCTCTAACACTTAAGAAAATAGTTTGGAAATACTAGGTACAAAAGTATATGCTTACATTCGTATCTTACTGAAGCACTTTCTTCCACGTGTGTCTGTGTGTACACGTGTAAATGCACATAGTTTTAATGATTAGATCTAAGAGTTGCCTGACAATAATTAGACCTCAGAGAACGTGGAAGAGGATTACCTGTTTCTCCTTTGGTTTCATGTGACTAAGCATGAAACCTTTGATGTAGAATTTAGGCTTTGAGGGAGGAGGGGGACACATAAAAGTCAAGAGAGACAGAGGCTTGGGAACAGAGTTGTTGGGACGTGGCCGGTGTTTTGGTCTCTGACCCGAGACAACTGAAGAGAATAGGCAGCTAACACAGGTCAGTTGTCACACTGGGTGTTCCCTTGCCCTTCTTTAGGGGACATTTATTCATCATTCATCTTCTTTCTCTGTCCCCAAACCTGGCTCTAAATGTCAGTGCCTGTATGGACACAAAGACTCTCAGATTAATATCCATCTGAGACTACTAAACTGCTTATTTTTGCAAGACAGTGTTAGGATCCATCCAGGAAACAGACAAACAAAAATTACCTACAAGAATCTACAGTTTCTTAACAAATATCAAAATCCCCTCTTCTCTGCAAAGAATGAGGAAAAACTCTAACATTTAAAAATAAATTGTACGACAAACTAGTGGAATGTAACAAAGAAGAAGCAGACTCACAGATATGGAGAACAAACTAGTGGTTACCAGGGGGGAGGGGCAATTTAGGGGTGGGGGAGGGGAGGCACAGACTACTGGGTACAAGATAAGCTCAAGGATGTATTGTACAACACAGGGACTATAGCCAATAATTTATTTATTTATTTATTTTTGGCTGCGTTCGGTCTTCGTTGCTGTGCGCGGGCTTTCTCTAGTTGCGGCGAGCAGGGGCTACTCTTCACTGCGGTGCACGGGCTTCTCATTGCGGTGGCGTCTCTTGCTATGGAGCACGGGCTCTAGGTGAGCGGGCTCAGTTCCTGTGGCTCACGGGCTCTAGACTGCAGGCTCAGTAGTTGTGGCACACAGGCTCAGTTGCTCTGCAGCATGTGGGCTCTTCCTGGGCCAGGGCTCGAACCCATGTCCCCTGCATTGGCAGGCGGATTCTTAACCACTGCGCCACCAGGGAAGTCCCATAGCCAATATTTTGTAATGACTGTAAATGGAAGGTAACCTTTAAAATTGTATTAAAAATTTTTAAAAATTGGACCAACTAATCACTACGCCCTGTAATTCTGAAGTAATGCTAGCATAAATTATATCTGCTACATGTGAAATATCATATGAAAATATCTGGGACTTATTTTGCCAACATCACAGGGACTGTTAATATTACAGTGGTTTGTCATCCTCATTCTGATGTGAATAAAGTGATTGATTTTAGTTCGACGTTAGCAAAAATAAAGTTATTTTTCCTCACCCGCAAACAAATAAATCAATCAATAAAAATAAGCCGGGGCTTCCCTGGTGGCGCAGTGGTTGAGAGTCTGCCTGTTAATGCAGGGGACACGGGTTTGAGCCCTGGTCTGGGAAGATCCCATATGCCATGGAGCAACTGGACCCGTGAGCCACAACTACTGAGCCTGTGCGTCTGGAGCCTGTGCTCCGCAACAGGAGAGGCCACAACAGTGAGAAGCCTGCACACCGCGATGAAGAGTGGACCCCACTCGCCACAACTAGAGAAAGCCCTCACACAGAAACGAAGACCCAACACAGCCAAAGATAATAAATAAATAAATAAAATGTGACACCTTTAAAAAAAAAAAAAAAGCCAAGGGAAACTTCAAATAGGATGTTAAACATGTTGGTTTCCAGCCCCACTCCCACCCCCGCCTGGGTAAGTATCTTCCAGATCCATAGGCTCCAGCTTGAGGAGTTGGTACAGAGAAGGACAAAGAAAGGAACACCTGGCTTATTCAACAGTTCACTGAACACCAGGGATGAAGTTTAATGATCTGTGACTCCACCAGGCACAGACCACCTAGTCGCATGCCTTTGATTAGCTTGGCCTGGAGAAATCACCTCCTGAACCCTGAGTAGATGTGGCAGACAGAAACGTAAACATCACCTAAAGCAGCAAAGTCATAGGCATTAACCTTTAACAAATATTTATTGAATATCTGGCAGCCTCAATGCTCTTATTCCAGGAGGAGCTGGCAAACTAAAGGAGGGAGAGAGGGAGACACGCATGTGACCAACCACAGTTTATTTTCACAAGCGCTACACGGAAGAACAAAGAACCTGGAGAACACATTAAAAAAAAAAAAAAGCAATATATTCTTCCTGGAGAGTTGAAGGAGCCTGGAAGAACTCTCACAAGTGGTGACATTCAAGAAAGGTCTTAGGAAGTAAAGAAAGCCACCCAGCAAAGCAAGGGGAGGCCGACATTTGATGTGAGAGTAGGAACAGGACACGTTATGACAGCAAGTAGCTCATGATGCATCCATGGATGGAACATGACATGTGGAGGTTTAGAGGGGATTAAAAGGTGACATTGTAGTCAAGTTCTGGAGGAATCTGAACGCCATATTAAGAAATTTGGGCTTTATTCTGTGAGTATTATGCAATTGTTGAATCATTCTTTCAAACAATATTTTAGAGGAACTACTATGTGCTAGGTCCTGTATTAGCACCCAAAAATTAAAAAATAAAAGGAATCTGAAAGCCATGTTAAAAAAAATTGGGGCTTTATTCTGAGTATAATGAAACCATTGAATCACTCAATCAAACAATGTTTTAAATGACCTACTATGTGCTAGGTACTGTGTTGGTTTCTGAAAATTAAAAGAAAGAGGACAGTCTTCTCTCCAGGGGCCCACAGACTAGCAGGGAGAAAGGCAGCCAAACAATCCCAACACAGTAAGTTAAATACTAAGAAGAAGGAACACCGGGGAATTGCGGAGACAAGAGTAAGTCTGCCTAAAACATAACGAATCATAACATCCACAATTACTACTTAGCTGGCCTTTTTTATAAGTGCTGGGAACAGTTGTGCTCTATACCCGCTGTGTTCACTGAATCCCAACGACCACGGGAGGTAGATTCTCTTGTATTATTACCCCTGTTCTATGGATGCTGAAACCCAAACAGCTGGAGTTGCCAGCTCGCATGGCTGGTGGGCAGCAGAGGTAGCATTTGAAGCTGGCAGTCTGGCACTAAACCCGAATGTTTAACAACTTCACTATTTTCTCTCTTAAGGAAAAACGTAATTTGATATGATGATCAGAGGGTACAACTTGAGAACGCAGAGACTTGCCAGGCAAGGCTGGTGGGAGGAGCCGGGATTCCGGGGTCCAGACGTGGAGGCGCACAGGTGGGTGCTGGGGGAGGGGGCGCCGCAGGTGGGGGCCCTCAGGCCAATCCAGGCTCCAATCAGCATCTGTCAATCAAACCCAAAGGGCATATTGGGGGACAGTCCCTCTTCTAACTTGATGCTTACAGGTTTTCAAGGTCCTGATTGCTGTCATTTGGGAACCATATCAATACGAAGCTTACTTACGTCTCCCACAACTCAGGAGGGAATCAGGGAGTTAAGATGCTGTCTGCGACTCGAGCCAAGCCCAGGTATCACCGCGGAGATGCTGCGCATAGCTGCGGCAGCTCAGTCCACATCCACGGCGTCCACACCTGCGCCCCTCCACCCGCTGGCTTCACCTGCTCTGCGGCGGATGGTCGCATGTAGAAACACCCCATTTCAGGCCCTTCAGGTGGGGAAATCCTCCCGGGTTTGCGCAGGTGCCCTCCCTGCTCTTTGCCAGGACCACCTCCAGATAAACTCCCTGCACCCAGCCTCATCTCAGGCCCCGCTCTCGGGAGACCCAAACTAAGACAATTTCTTTACATCCTGTTGAGTCTCCTCCTTTCAGAGCATCTTTCATTACCCCCACAAGGGTCTCTGCCACAGTAGTCAGTAAAGGGAGGCTAAGGTATTACTGACCCACGCAAAAATGATGTTGTCTTTAAACAAAGCAAGGAGAAACTTTTGGTGGCTTGTAAGTACCCGTGGGGATAATTGCGGATGTACTTCCCTAATTTCCCCTCACACTCAAGATTTCTATACCTAAAAGAAGGGAAAGGAAATGGAGACTATTACTTCATTTGCCATAACCTGACATGTCTGTAACTAGAGTACAAATCCCACCCCACCCTGACCTCCTGGAGGCCCAGAGAGGTGGCCTCCATCAGCTCTGAGGATCTAAAGATCTGGCAAATATCTGTACTCCTAATGCTTTTTTTCCCAGACATGTATGTTTTCCTTCCTTCCTTCCCCCCTTGCTTCCTTTTTATCATTTCTTCTTTCCCTCCCTCTCTCTCCCTCCTTCTTTCTCCCTGTAATCCCAGGCTTGACTCCTCCAAATCCCAGGATCCTTAGGGGTGTGTGTGTGTGTGTATGTATTTAAAGAGAGGAACCAGGCACTTAGTGGGGAATCTCAGAGCCCAGGGAACCCGCTTGAGCTCTTTGATCCTCGCTTCCTGGTTTATAAAATCAGGATGGAGGGAGAATCAGAAGAGATGACCTCTAAGAATTCTTATGAAATTCTATGACTTGAACAAAACTCAACAGTGAAATAAAGCTGCTTCCAAAGTAATAATGAGGGAACACGAACATCTCAAAGAACAGAAGTAAATTGTCACCTGCTGAGCGTGAAAGAGACTTGGAGGTGGTGGTGAGTCATCGGCAGAGCTTTCCAAAGAAAAGATCCAAAGCGAAAAGTGATAGTCCCCCAAATACTCGGCGAAGTCCCTGAAATGACACCCCCTACCTCTCTCAGGACCTATCCTACATCCTACAAGGGTCTTCCTCCTCACTAGCTATCAGTTAATTCCACAGATGTGCTAAGTGATGATGCCAGGGAGGTTTATCTCTAACGAGGAACTCTTAGACATCAAAAAAAACTTTAAGATCAGAAGAAATAACGAGCTAATGGAGTGAATCCAGGTGTGGTGACAAGCATGAGATAGACGCTTGAGGGAGAGCAAGGAATTTTCACAGCACCATTAAATTTACGTCCTGTACAGGGCTCCTAATCTGTCAACTTGTGACAAGACCCCTGCAGCCACTGCAGTCAGTGCTCTGCATGATGAGGTGGGGCATCAGAAAACAGATTATTTAATTAGCCAACACCTGCATTTACCCACAAAAACCTCAAGGATTTCATGGGAAGACAAATATATTATTTCAAAATTAACTTTGAAGCTTGCAAATGAAAGCAGCCTGCTATCTTCCTGCATTGTGGGGGAGATGGTGAGCCCACATCAGGAGCCCATGGCTGGGAAATGGACCGTTGAAGACCTTCACTCTTCACAGGGCAGTGATGGTGGATAATGCCTCACTCACTCTGAGACCTCACAGCCCAGGTGCCTCCAGCACCAGCAATTCACATCAATTCGTGTGATCCCAGTAAAGCTGACCAAGGCACTAAAAAATAATAAAACCTCATTATAAAGAAAGGAGAAATATAGTGATGTCCAGGCAGTTGCTTCAGCACAGAATAAAAATGTATTTAGTTTGATGGCCTTAAGGTGGACACAGAAGAGATCTACATCACTTCCATTGTTTTGACACCCCAGACATGATAGTTTACTGGGGGAAAATGTTGCATTGAAAAGCTTCCTTTTCTTTTTTTTTTTCATGTTTAAGGAAGGAAAAAAAGAAACAGAAGGAAATTCCGTTTCAAATAGTCACAGGAATAAGTATCAGTTAGCTGTGGCTGAATAACAAACAATCCCAGAAATTAGTGACTTAAAAGAACAACCACTTATTTAGCTCATGATGCTGTGAGTCAGCAATTTGGGCTCATCTGGGCTGCTCTGGCCTTGACTGGGCTCACTTGTGTGTGGGGGGGCAGCTGGCTTCTAGGGACTGGCTGGCTGTCAGCTGGGCAGGCAGAGGGAGTAGCAGAATACCTGGCAGACGTGTAAGGAGGGGGAGGAGCTGCGTCCATTTTTACAACCTAAAGCAGATACTATACTATGCCTAGACACAAAATAAATATACTGAAGGTGGAAAAGAAAAGAGAAGCTTAGGCATTATGGCTACTTCATTATTACCATTCTACTGCAACAGAATCAATTCCAAGATAAGCTTTCTGTAGTTTCTTTTAACATCCTCAAGTCACCTTAGTGTATAATAGTCTATAAAATTATATATAATAAGCATAGGATATTATGTAAAAATCATAATTTTAGCTTGTTTTGTTTGCCTTCTGTCTATGATTTTTTACGTTACCACTATCTTTCAGTCACGTTCACCTAGAGTCACAGTTGGACCATCACTGGAGAGAAAAGAAGGATCACATTAAAGACTAACCTTCCTAATAGCAATGGAGTTTTTCACTTACTGCTCAGAAAACAGAAACAATTGCCCCAGAGTTAGTTACAAGTGGAAACAATACTGGAACCCCAATTTCCTGAGTGTTGGTTCAATACTCTATTCTTTAAACCATGCTGATTGCCTGGACTGATTTTTATGAAATAAGTCTATTGATTTACTTATTTTACTCAGATGGCCAGAGTGCTCACAGACTTAGTATACTACCTGGAAAAGTTCTCTGCTGGAATAAACAAGACCAGACAATAGATCAGGACCCTCTTACTGAGCTTGGAGTTGCTATGGCTACTTGCTGTTTCCAGTTGGTTTTCATCCCTCCCCTTTGCAGCTGGCTGGTAATTCTCAGGGAGGGATGGGTGGCTGCAGTGCTCGTGCCTCTTCTCTGCTGGCAGTAGCACTTAGGATTAGTTCAGGCTGCATAAAAGAGGAAACCCCAAATAACAGTTGTATAAGCATGGTTCTCTTTTAAAACTGTTCTCACACCATGAAAGTTGTGTTAGGCAAACAGGGCCAGGTAGGCAACTCCACAAATTCCTCAGGGCCCCCGGTTTCTTCTTTATGTTTCTAACTGCATCTTTTGCTTAGCACTTCTGTCCTCAAGAGCATCATAGGGCTGCTGAAGCTTCAGCCATCACATCTACTGTCCAAGCAGTGAGAAGGCAGAAGAGAGGAAGGAAAAAGAGGAACAGCTTCCTCTTACACTCTCCCTGGACATCACATCCAAAAATCCATCTTACTTCTGTTGGCCAGTGCTTATTACAAGGCTGTACTTTGTTACAAGGAAATCTGGGAAATACAGTCTTTTACTTGCACACATTGCCAGCATGAATAAAAGAAGGGTCTTCTTACAAAGCAAGAGAAAGAGACTGGGTATTGAGCAGGTACCTGTCACTCTCCCACACTTGCCCACTGGAGATGGCCAGGCTTTGATGAAATAAAATGTTTTGGTTTTCTTTTTCCCCCTCAAAAAAACATTTCTCTCCTCCTGATTGGGAAGGGCCCCTGTACTTTGTAGCAGGAGGTCAGAATTTGTATCCAGTGACAGGGCCAAAATCTCTGACAAAAGGTGGCAACATGGTGCTTCCCTGGTGGCACAGAGGTTATAAGAATCTTCCTGCCAATGCAGGGGACGGGTTCGAGCTCTGGCCCGGGAAGATCCCACATGCCTGGAGCCACTAGGCCCGTGCACCACAACTACTGAGCCTGCACTCTAGAGCCCGCAAGCCACAACTACTGAAGCCCACGTACCACAACTACTGAAGCTTGCGTGCCTAGAGCCCATGCTCCGCAACAAGAGAAGCCACCAAAATGAGAAGCCCTCACACTGCAATGAAGAGTAGCCCCCGCTCACCGCAACTAGAGAAAACCTGCACACAGTAACGAAGACCCAACACAGCCATAAATAAATAAATAAATAAATAAATAAATAAATAAAATATATTAAAAAATAAAATAAAATAAGATATATTTGAGCTCATGAAATTTATTTAGCAGTGAACTTTTAAAAGTAAATTTTGGTTCATATTAAGTAAGAATAGTGTTAGTGAAGAAATCAATGAAAAATGTTAAATTAGTCATCAGAAAATGCAGACTCAAACAAAAAATATTGACAATAGTAAGCAATAAGAAAGACTGGTTATTAATAGTTGCTCCAGTGGAGCAACTGGAACTCATATAGATCACTAATGAGAATGTAAAGTGGTAGAGCCATTTTGGAAAATTGGCAAGTTTTAGAAATTTAAAACCACTCTTAGTTGTACTGCCCTGCAATTCTACTCTGATGCATTCACTCCAAAGAACTGAAAACATATGGCAACACAAAGGTTTGAACACCAGTGTTCATAGCAATATTATTCATAACAGCTCTAAGTTGGAAACAATCCCAATGTCCATTAGCAGGTGAGTGGATAAGCACATTGTAGTGTATCCATGCAATGGAATACTACTCAGCACTAAAAATGAATGAACTGCTGAGATATGCAGCACTGATCAGCCTCAAAATGTTAAAAATATGCTAAGCAGAAGAAGCCACACACAAAGAGTACATACTGTATTATTCTATTTATAGGATATTCTGGAAAAAGGAAAATTAGAAGGAGAGGAAACAGATCAGTGGTTACAGTGAGCCAGGGGTTGAAGAGACTGATGCCCAAGAGAACATGTGTGATAGAACTGTCCCACATCCTCACCAGGTGGTGGTTATACGGATTTATGATTTGTCAAAACTCACTGAAGTGGCTGCCTTTATTGTATGTAAATTATATCTCAATAAAGTTGATTTTGTAAAGGGCATCAGGATACACCTTGGAAGCAGTTACCCATTTACCTCTAGAGACCCTGATGTGAGGAAGCCCTCTGTGTCCACCAGAGGGACACAGAGAACCCTACTAGCTCGGGGGCTTGGACTGCTCAGGGTGAGTTGAACCTTGTCTTCAACAGGAGCTGGAAGCGGTGCAGGTAATACCTGAGTGTCTTAAGTGTGTACTTGAGAGTGGTTAATGGGACAAAAAATGCTTTGGCTAATATAATGGGAAATTAACCAGCATCTGCCTGATAATTAATTTCTGAGTAGGTCCTATCTATAGGGCTATGTGCATGATTATAGCTGCCTCTAAATTGTATCTAGTAAGTTATTAATAGCAAGATTGTAAAATTTCAGGCATAGAAGTGACTATTTGGAACAAGGTATATATAAATGAGCTTAGCTCAGTGGTCAAGATGGCTCTCCAGACTTAATAAGACCCACCTCATGTAACCTGCTCACTCCTAGATCCTGGGGTAGTATCAGCTTCATGAAAAGTCCCTGGAGATATTAGCTGTCTGTTTTAAACCACTGCAACTGTCTTTGCATATATACTTAGGAGATAAGTAAAATCTATTTTACTGTTGGAATGCAGACAAGTTTGTGATATAAGTTAAGAGCAATAATTATGACAACATGGATATGGGAATGGAAATTATCTTCACAAATGTGTAGTTTTGATTCATTAAAGCAGCATTTTTGTAGGTCTTACATTTCACTGGGTCCTACGAGGTCAAATACATTTGGGAAATGCTACACTTTCTGATGCCCTCTTGGAGATCCATAAAGAATATTTGTTCATTAAGGAGTTTAAAAGCACTGTATTTTAAAACTGAAGACAATATTTCCCAAACTTTCAGGACCAAGTCTTCTTTTTCTCCCTTACCTTTTGCTTCCCACATAGGATATTCTAAAATTTCGTGGAACGTACTTCAGGAAACACTACATAAAAAGAAGAAATGATTTAATTGCTACAGATGCACTCCCCAAAGGTCACTGGTATTGGTGTCACATGTGTGAAGTGATGACATCCTTAGATGGCTTTTAGGTACATGTTTTGTCTTAATTCAGTGATTTTATATCTATGAAAATAAGGTCTGGACACACATCAAAGTAAAAAATTTAGTTTCTACATTTAGGGTGAATTTTACACAGTATAAACTTCCAATTTATGTTCATAATTAGTCCATTTGCAGATGCAAAATTTGGTACCAAAATGATCACGGACAAAAGCAGTTTGATGCTGGCCAAATAAACCACTCTGGGTACAATTAGCCACCTGGTGTTTAGTAGATACAGTCAACTAACTGGCTTGCATACAAGCAGAGACTGGAATTATTTTACTGTTTCTTCCCTGATATCATTTGTGGAGGAAATTTTTTTTGACATAATTTTAGGGGCAAAAATAGGAATAATAGAAAAATGTCCGAACCTTCCCCAAAGTTCCTATTTTAGAATAATTTCTTAGTGACCAACACAAACTTGTTTGACCTCAGCCATTTTTAAAGATTTCGGAAGTTCAGATAACACAGCCACCCTACCTGCTTATTCCGTAATTTTGATTTTTCTCTACCAGAAGAATATAAGGTTTCTCGTTTGTTACCTGAAAGGGTTAGATATTTAATCTTGTCAAGAGATATTTAGGTGTAATTTTGTGATTTCTTTTTGAGTGTGTCTTTAATTTTAAGGTCAGCTCTTTATAACCATCAGTTGACTCTTCTCAGTGGTTTTGGAAAAAACATGTACATCAAGTCAATGAAAAAACTATGCTGCGATCACCTGAATATGAATATTTAATATAAGCTCAAGTGTCATAAACCTCAGTGCATTTTTCTTTCTTAGATCAAGATGCATCTATATTTATAGAACCGAAATTAAAATGGCCAAAATTTGCTTTCCAGAGTTACAGGCAACAGGACATACATGTTTCTGGTGGCTGTCCTGGGACTGAGCCAGGTATAACCTTGTATTTGATAGTTTATCAAGTAATGATTAGAAACATTAATATTGAAAAAATTGACTTTGTGATTGTGACTAGCACTAGGCATTATTACAGATCTCAGACCACTCTGATTAGAAGGAGTCAATTTAACGAGAAAAGAATAAAAAGACAAAGAGTTATGAAGCCCTTAGTATTCCTTAGTATTGGGTTGGCCAAAAAGTTCATTGGGGTTTTTCCGTAAGAGGTTACGGAAAAAACCCGAATGAAATTTTTAGCCAATCCAATATTAGGTTTCATTAGCTTGATACTAAAGGATATACACCTTATCATTTGTGTATGGAAATAACATTGAACCTGTTTAGTGTACCAGGGAATGTATAGAAATTTACTTAGATTTTGCATAAAAACATATCAGACATAAAAACAATACTAAAATTTATGGACATTTCTTCCTAATCATTTAGGATAGCTAGGAAGACCATATCATTTTGAATGCTACCAAAGTATGACTGGAACAAAGAAGGGGAGGGAGAGAGGGAGGGAGGGAGGGAGGGAGGAAGGAAGGAAGGAAGGAAGGAAGGAAAGGAGAATTGGAGATTTGGATTTCTCATATAATAAGAATTTTCCTTGTTATAACAAGGATTTTCCAAGGGGATCATTAATTTTAAAAATGCTCACTACATTGCCCCTGCTGAAGTTTGTTAATGGTAACTCAATGACAATTTTGGTGGCAGTGTTTGTAAAATGATATGTGATATGCTTCATGTTAGTTGTTGACTCTACCCGACTGCTCAGAAGGATGACCCAGGAGGCTTTGAAAGGACACAAAGACCTAGGCCACACTCCAGAGTAACTAAACCCTAATCTCGGAGATCTCCCCTGTGATTCTGTATCCAGATGACTAGAGACCCACCAGACTACAATTCTCACGATTAAAGAATTCTTCCATGTGGTCTCATGAATACTAAATAATAATTATTTATGTCTATTTGAGATACTTTTCACTAGAACAAACTAATACACATTTTTAAAATAAATGATGTGCTTGGGTTGATCACAGGGGAAAATCTTAAAATACCCCAGTGATTACCCTCATCAGTTTGCACTCCATTAATTCTCAAAAAAATCGAAATGTATATGTAAATCGATGTAAATTATATATCCTTATAATTAGCATCTTGAGATTCTTTTGGCAAATTTCTCTTAGGCTGTAGCTATGAAGCTCTAAATTCTAAAACTGGCTGCAGAAGGAGGATACTTTCCAATTAAGATGTTTTCTCTTAACTAAGTAATTAAATAGCTCAGTTGATTTTAACAGCCTTTGAGTAAGGAAAGAGAAAAATGGTAATGTCCTCATTAAGGAATAATATGTTCATGCAGGAAAAGAATTCACAAAGATGAGAGAACAATAAATGGAAATGATTCCTATATATGAGTGTTCTGGACTATGCCATCACTACAAGCTATGAGGAAGTCTTGGCATCTCCATGTATTTGACAGTAATCCAAAGTGGTTCATTCTAATGCAGAATGTACCATTTCATTTAGATCTATAGAGACTGACAAAAAAATTGGAAATAAAATGTATTCTTTAGAATGTATTCTTTTTTTTTTTTTTTTTTTTTTTTGCGGTACACGGGCCTCTCACTGTTGTGGCCTCTCCCGTTGCAGAGCACAGGCTCCGGACGCGCAGGCTCAGCAGCCATGGCTCACGGGCCCAGCTGCTCCGCGGTACGTGGGACCTTCCTGGACCAGGGCACGAACCCGTGTCCCCTGCATCAGCAGGCAGACTCTCAACCACTGCGCCACCAGGGAAGCCCTAGAATGTATTCTTTTTTATACTAAATAAATAATGGACAAAATGTATTTGTAGAGTGTGTTCATTTAACTTTGCTTTTGAATCACTTAAAAGGGTACAGAATTATTGCAGATATTGTCTATCACGCTTGAGGCTTTTCTCCAGTTTCTGTCTTCCTTTCTGGATCATATTTGCCCCTACTGCATTGGGAAACTATAAAGGCTCAGATAACCAACTGCAGGTTCAACTATTTTGCAATGTTATTTATCAACTGAAAATAATCTTAGGCCCAAAACTCTTGATACCCAAAATCACTTTTAATTTGCCAGTTTAATTTCTGGGATGATTTATCCACTCAAAATGTTCTATGAAGGCTTGTGAGTTAATTAAATAGCCCATCTGGTAGAAATCCCAGAGTTCAGAGGACGCAGCTAATTCAGTCTTCAAAGAATATAAAAATAAGATAAACAAAAGGAAATAGAAAATAAATGAACATAAAATGATGCCATATTTTCCTCCTATAAACTTGTCATGGTTCTCTTCAAATGTCACTTGGTGTTTTTTCATATTTAAGATGAAAAGATAAGACAAAAGCAGAAAAATACACTCAAGTAGTTAATATTAAAACGTTTCAATGATGTTTAAAAGTGGAAGATTGCACTCATAGAATGCTGATGTGGCAGAGTTTATAAACATGTGCCTCAAGACAGAAAGACATATGTTCAATTAACAAGTTTTCCTTCATTGTTTGGTTTTTTGGTTTTGTTTCATCCTGAAAGCTTAGGAAAGGAGACAAAAATATTTATGAAGGGAAACAGATTTTACCCAACAATCCCTGAACAATATTTATCATATTAAGATATGTCCTCGAGTAAAAAGCCAAGTAGACAAATTGGAGGCATTACGAATAAATTTATCAGATTTGAGGATTACAGCCAAGGTTTCCTATTCAAGATGGTGGACAGAACACTCACACCCCTGTTGCTGCCACCAAAGTCCCTCTGAAATTACGATAAATATATTTTTAAAACTATGCAACCATAAGTGTATCATCAGTGGCCCAGAAATATTAAGGACTATACGGAAGGTGGAAGAGAATGGAATAAAATTTATAGCGGAGGAAAAAGAGAAAACTGTAGCTGAAGAAATAACACACTACCAAGAAGAATCAGATCTTTGAGGAAAACTGAGAACAAGTAATACACTAAGGTGAACAATCCTAGTAACGGACCTCAGAGAAAACAGAATTGGTTTAATAAACAACAAAAAATTGTCTCCAGTATTTCAGAGAAGTTCTAATCCAGAGGCTATTAGGATAAAAATTGGAGAAGCATTTATTTGCTTATCTATTCATTCGCCAATTTGCCATACATGTATTATTTCTGCCTACCATTGCCAGGCACTATTCTAGGTGCTGGGGGTATAGCACTATCCACAACAGACAAAGCCCCCTGCCCTCTTGGAACTTACACGAGGGCACACAGGAAATCAATCAGATATTATATGTCATAAATAAATGAAATAATATGGAGAATAATAAAGCAGAGAATGGTGGAAGGGAGGGAACAAGAGGGTTGGGATCTTAAACAGAAGGTGTCTTAGTCTGTTTGGGCTGCTATAACAAAATACCATCAGCTGTTGGCTTATCAACAACAAATATTTATTTCTCACAGTTCTGGAGGCTGAGAAGCCCAAAATCAAGGTACAGGAAAACTATGGGTCTGGTGAGACCTGCTGCCTGGTTCACAGATAGCCTCTTGCTTTAAGCACATGTGGTGTTAGTGGGAGGAAGTTCTCCTGAGCCTCTTGTATAAGAACACTAATCCCATTCCTGAGGGCTCCACCCCCATGACCTAACCTCCTCCCAAATGTCTCACCTCCAAATACCATTAGACTGGGGACTGCGTCTCAACATATGAATTTTGGGAGGGACTCAACTGTTTAGTCCATAACAGAGGGGTCAGGAAAGACTTTGCTGAGATCCGAATGAGTTGAGGAAGGAAGTCACATGTATAATCTGGGGGAGGAGTGTCCCAGGGCATGAGAAAGAACAAGAGCAAATGCCCTGGGGCGACAGTGTGGGAGGGGGTGACAAGTAGAAGAGTTGACAAAAGAAGTAGCAGAAGTCCAGGTAAAATAAGACTTTCTAGACCATGGTAAAGACTTTAAATTTTACTCTGAATGAGATGGAAAGCCATTGTAGTATTTTAAGCAGAGGAATGAAATGATGGGACCACATTTTAAAGAGACCACTTGCATGTGAAGAACAAACTCTGGAGAGAGGGAGGGCACGGGATATAAGTTGTTCCAGTTGAGGGATGTTGATGGCTTAGGTCTGGACATTACCAGGAAAGTCTATGAGAAGTAACTGGTTTCTGATTGGGTCGAGGTTTTAATGAAGTTTGTCTGGAAATAAAAAAAATACTGTTGCCTAAAATACATGCATACATACATCAGTGGATGTGCTGGATTTAAAAATTGGACAAAACTAAAGAGGAAAATTATTAATCTGGAAGGCAAAGTTAAGGAAATATAATATTGAACAGAAAACAAGGAGATTAATAATTAAAGTTATAAGCCATGAAAGATAGATGCAGGGCATCTAAATATTTCCAATAGGAGTTCCACCTATGAAGAAACGAGAAAATGGAAGAGAATCAGTAAAGAAGTAACAGAAGGAAAATTCTTGGAGATTAAAAAAAAAGAAAAGACAAGAGTCTTCAGACTGGAATCGCCAAATAACAAGGCTAATGAAAATAACAACTAATACCTTGGGGATAGAGAACTCTAGAAAGCCAGGTCTCCAAAATGGACTGAGAAGAGAATAGCACCAATCTTCTAATTAGAAACACTAAATGCCAGATATAAATGAAACCATTTATTTGAAGTTCTGAGGAAAAAATATCTTTACAAAATAACTGGATAGGATTAATAGAAGATTAGACACTGCAAAAGAAAAGTTCAATAAACTTGAAGGAACAGTAATAGAATCTACCTAAAATGAGACCCAGAGATTAGGGGAAATTCTTAAAAAAAAAAAAAATGAGGAGAGACTCAGTGATTTATGAGACAACATGCCAGGAAACAGGATTACAAAAAACTGGCATTGTAACCATTCCTCATTTTCAGAAAGTGTAAATTAACAGTAATGATAAGTCATAGTCTCTGTGGGAAGATTACAGAGATGATGAAAATAAAATATCTGTGCAAAGAAGGCACTCAGATTTTTTTCTGTCTTTCTGATGCGGTTTTTCTATAATGAAAAATTGGAGGTCATACAAAACAAAGTTGGGCTTTTGGTCACTTTGATCGACAGTGTTCAGAGTTGCTCTTTTTACAAGGCTTTTTCAGCTCCAGTATGAGACTTTCTTCAATCATGAGCAGCAACAAAATTGCCCCAGTAACAGAGAAAATGGAAGCAGCTTAAGTGGGAATTTAGGAGCACTAAAGACAGGAGTCGAATTTTCATCATGGCTTCTTTAATCACAGTGATTTTGGTTACAGGGGTCATCCTGCTAAATCGATATTAATAATAACACTTGTCATATCTTTTTTTTCTCTAGAGCAAAAATTAAGTAGGCTAAATCTATTGAAGGATTTTGAGAAAATTGATATATGAGCACAATTCTCAGTATCATATTTATCAGGAATTAGTTCCAAAGATGAAAGACCACTCACTGCCCAGCTCACAACCTGCTTCAAGACAAATTTTCCAAGGATTTTATTGAAAGGAAAAACAATACAGCAAATTGAATTTGACCTTAAGACCGAAGAAGTCATTTCAAAAGTTGGTTTACTTGAATTACCATAGTTAAAAGCTTGCTCTCACACTGAGACCCCTTCCACCCCACTTTACATTCCACACAGGTCAAATAAATAGCACTTCCCATGGATCACCACAGTACCCCACAACAGGCTGTCTAGGACAGAGCATCCAGAGCCTGTCAGAATGACAACAAACACTGTGTATTTGACCCAACACACCAGGGAAGAACAACTGCTCCCAAGGTCATTTCTCATTGCTGATTAAATATATATTTAAGCTATTTTAAAGAAAAGATTTTCTGTACATGATCTTTAATAAAACGGAACTCAAGTGATAAAACCCGGGCATCCTGACAACTGAGAAAATCAGAGGGTGCAGCCTAGAACCTCCAAAAGGACCCATCCCATCAGGGCAATTTGATAGAATGTTTGAAGCAAAGAGATGTTGCATTTCAAACCGTGGAACTGTAGCAGATGGAGTTCAGAAAAAATGCTATGAAAACCCCTGGTCACAGAGCAGCGCTAGTAAGTTTTCAAACGACTTACCCTAGCACCTCTCCATCTATTTTTCTCCAGCAGCACTCATGGTAACGATGTCACTAGAAACCCCTGATGTCCTTAGTTACCTCTGCCATGCAAATCTCCTAGCCGTTGGAAGATTCTGGAAGGGGTATGCTGAGGTCAGTTGGAATATTTGCTGATATTAATGTCTCATGTTACTAGATTCCCAACCTTCCAATCAATGAGTCAGGGCAGCAAATCTCAGACAGGGCAATGCGCTTCTAAATTCTCATGTGAGTGTCTGCCCTACCTGAATTTTCCACAGGGAGGTCAACAGGAATTGAGGGATTAATTCCTGATATATTCCCAAATAAGTGAATACTTGAATGTCTTGGAAGAGGGGGCTTGCAAACGCATTCTACTTTAGTGCAGATTTCTTTCCTTTTCTTTTTTTCTTTTTCATTTCTCATTCGTTTCTTTGGCTGGTCAGTTGGTTGAAAACTGCTTGTCCCTTCTGTGGCACTGAGTTTCAGGGCACAGCTATAATAGGTATGCTTTTCATTTTTACACATATAAAATCATAATATTGCATTTGTTTATACTGAATATGTTTTTCTTTTTAAATATTGGATGCAAATTTGATGTTATACTTTTATATTCTATTCATATCAATTTCAGAAAAGGTAGCTCAAGAAATTTTCTTGATAGTTGACAGATACATTGAAGATAAGCTTTATTTTTACATTTGTCAAAACAACAATACCACCACCAAACCGCCTTCTAAAAATGAGAAACCTTGATGTAGTCCATTCCTCATTTACTGATGGCTTACAGAGTGTGTCACCTGAGAAGGTACCAGCACCTACGTGGGAATCTAACCAGAGCTTGAACCCCGAGATGATGGTACTAGTTCACAGAGAGAGCTGAGAGTAATAATTGAGAGAGCATTTGGGCCTGACATCTGTGGGTAAACAGAGGGGAGCAAGGCTTAAAACTCAGCTCTAAATAGAAAGAAAGATGACTTGAACGTGTACCAAGCCTGAAGCATGAGCTAGAAATGGTCTTTTGACTAAAATCTCAAAATTCTTGTGTTTTCTTGTCCTTGGCTTTTTGGTCTGTACACAGAAAAATGTTCAGTTATTTGCAGTTTCTTATTCCTTAGACTCTTGATAATTAAAGTTTTATATATCTGTCTGCAAAGACAGACATCAAGTTCACTGCTGCACAACGTTTCATTTGACGGCTGTGTGTTTACGAACATCAAAAGCATGTCTTCCATGCGTGCTTCAGTCTAGATGGATGTGTGGTCAGACATAGCTGTCCCCAGCTCTTCAGAAGGGTGGGGTAGCTGAAGTGGAGCTCAGAAAATCACTGGATTTGGAGACTCCCCAAATTAAAGTAATAAGCATGTTGGGATTCAAGTGTAAAGTGAAGAAAGAGATTTGTCTGAGAAAATTTGACACCCTATGATATCTATAATCCTGCGATTTGGTACCATTTCATTTTTCAGTTTAATAAGGAAGAGATGAACTTTCAGTTTCAAGTCGAATAAAAAGATTTTAAAAACCATACTGTATCCTGAAACTGTCTGTGAGCTTGACCAGAACTGCTGGTTCCAAGCACTGTAGTTGAAGTTCTGACAGAGTTGCTGTGATGAACTTCCATTGTTAGCTTTACAATTTTATTCTAGAGACATGCTAGGGCCAAAACCTGACAGACAGGTTCCCATTTCTGTGTAAGTGAAAAACTTGAACAGAAAACAGCCAGCCATGATTTTGTACACATTTTGCAGTTTCTTTGTTTCTATCTAGGAAGACTGGGATGTTTGCATTTTCACGTAGGCAGGCATCCTCTGTTCTTCGGTTCAGGATTTTGATGGATTCGCTCAGTTTTGAGCCCACTCTGTTGCTAAGGATGTTAATCTATGATATTAAGCCCTCCCAGAATTCCTTTGATTAGAATTCATAGGGCTTTTGCTTTTTTTAAAAAAAAATTATTTATTTATTTTGGCTGTGCTGGGTCTTAGTTGTGGTACACAGGATCTTCATTGCGGCATGTGGGATCTTTAGTTGCGGCATGTGGGCTTCTTAGTTGTGGCATGCATGCAGGATCTAGTTCCACGACCAGGCATCCAACCTGGGGCCTCTGCATTGGGAGCGTGGCGTCTTACCCACTGGACCACCAGGGAAGTCCCAAGGCTTTTGCTTTAAAATAATTTCTGATCAAATTATTTTTTTTTCTTTGCTTACTCCTTCCTACTTTGTTGAAGCTAAAAAGGAATGAGTTTGGACTGTTTATTATTTTTTATTTCAGCTTCTGCCCCATTTATGCAAACTGGCCCTCCTCAGAGTTTTCTTTTTTCTAGTTTTTCCCTAAGAAAAATGAAGTACATCATGCCAAGAGAAATATTTTCTTCACCAAGCATCTTCCAAGAAACCATTTTTGTTCCAAATTTCTAAATTGTACTTCAGAATCTCAAGAAGCCTTCACATTTGATCTCACCCTTACGTTTGGAAACCTTAGTACCTTTATCTTTGCCGAAACAGCAGTTTCCAAACGTCAAACACAGTTTATCCCATTTTAAGTAAAGAATTTCAACTTAATGTACTTTTTCAAATCTTTATATCTTTTGGCCAAAACTATAGCTCTCTTGAATAGTTCCTAGATGTAAGTAAGCCTTTTCACAGGTTTGTCATGTCATTGTTGACCCCAAAGGACTCCATCTCCACCCTCCTCATCTTTTGATTTCGTTAGTTGAAATCACAGCCTCTAGGATTCCATGAAGTTGTTAACATTTGCTACTGGTGTGTGTTTGCCACATGATATCAATGTTACGATTGTCAACAGAAAACTTCACTACCTTGGAAAGGTTTGCAAATCCAGGTGCGGTTTTTAAAATGCAAAAGGAGGCTAAATTCATGGATCCTTCTAGAAGGACATAACATTCTCCACCTCCAACTCGGGTTCTCCTTGCTTGGCTAGCCACGGCATGAACTCCTCACAGAGAAAGGGCAGATTAAAAAGAGAAGATTGAAGAAAAGAATAAAAGGGATGGCAGCCAAACAGGCAACTGTCCAAGATATGAGATAACAGCTAGGAAAGGGCAGAGCTCTAACTTTTAGAACTAATCACTCCTTGTCCTCATTTATACATTGCTCAGTCTTTGTTTTGAGCCCTGAAGAGGTTAAGACAGAGACATGAGATGAATATTTTCTTAAGCGGCTCTGTACTTTGGATGATATTCGCCAGCGTGTTCTCACTCAGCCCAGACTCTGCTCTCTCCCTCGGCCATCACTGTCACATGGCAGGAATGCGACAGGACCTGACTGTCTATGCCAATGTCATTGCAGGTGCCATAGCTAAAGGATGTCCCTTTAAATGTATGCCCATTAAAGTAAATTTGCACATTTAAGTGGACTGCTAGCTAGAAGGGCAGACTTCTCTGATGGTTGACATTTCCGGGGTTGAGCTCACAGGCTCTTGGTCCCGTCTTGGTTTCCTTTAGTGTGTGTCTCAAATTTAATTACATGTACCTCTGGGATATGAAGCAATCCACAGGATAAACGGCATCAATTTTCCTCAAATGTGTGGGAGGGTGGAGGAGAAATGAAGGCAATACAACTTATAACTTAAAATGTATTTATAATAAAAAAAACAATGGTTATATTTTCAAGTGGAATGCAAAATTCCCACTCTATATAATAGAACACAAGGCTACAAAGATCTTAACATTTAGGGGGCTTGCAAACCTCAGAAGCATTGAGTCTCTTCTGTTGGGTAGGTGGCTTCAATAAAAACATTTCAGAGACACTGACTTAAATCAGCACTGCTAAGTGTCCATATTTAGTTTTACATATTTACCAGTGGGCTGCAGGTTACCTAACCTTTTTGTTTTTTTTTTTTAAAGGTTGTAATCACAAAAAGGAGATGAGTCTTAGGATTCAAACTCCCTTAAGTTAGGAAAAATAGTAAAGGAGGAAAGGAATTCCCAGATTTGTAAAATTAAAGTCAAGGGCAGGTCCAGTTTCAGGCATGCTTGGATGCAGACAATCAACCAGTCTACAGTGATATCGTTTTCTCTCTCCCTCTCAGCTTTGCTCATATGCTCACCATATGCTCATCTTTAGAAATGGAAAGACCAGTTCTACGCAAAGCACAATAGACTGTGCAGTCTATGTACAGGGAGGGTAGAGGGGGCAGTCACGATGGGTTCAGAAAAGGTGGGACTAGATGCTATCTGGTAAAGACTGCATTTGTCCACTAAGATTCTTCTTCAAAAGCATGTTTCTCCTAAGAGCTCTGAGTATCTCCCATGAAGTAAAAGTCATTGCTTGTCTTGAGAACACTGGATTTTTTGCAGAATGGAACTAACATTTATCTACCACCTACTATTTCAATCTTTGAGATAATCTTTGGTAGACATTATTAAATCCCATTTTACAGATGAAGAAACTGAGGCTCAGGGAGATGACAGGTGGTATTTAAAAAATAATGACCACAATAGCAATTCCATTGCCACTTACCAGAACCAGGGTGGACCATAGTAACCCAGAGTTTGGGAAGAAACTGCAGACTCATCAATGGAGGAAGAAAACAGAAGTGGTCCAAGGTACTTGGGCAGTCAGAGCGGGCCTGCCAGGGAGTTAGCCTCCTGGGGACACATTTCCTCTCTCACTGCATACCAGAAAGTTCTCATGGGTCCGTAATCAACCTGCCCCAAAATGAGTAAAGTTCTTGAAGAGTTAAGTAGTCATTAATCATCTGGATATTAGGATAGATTGAGTTAATCAGCTCTTTTTCTCCTGACACCGGGATGAATTTAGTGGATGCTGAGAAATGGATCACTCCAGTGTGAGGGGGTAGTGTGGGTCACCCTGGGGGAGGACAGGTCTGGGGGAGGGGCTGTTCTATAGGACTCAGGCTCTGGAGACCGGGGGTGGGGAGGACAGAGGCAGGTGATAATCAGCTCAGAAACAGAAGTGGATCCCAATGATAAACTTCGGGGATTCTCACCTTTTGAGCAGAGTTGGCCCTGATGCAGTAAACTGCACAGAAGTGGAGGCGTCCCAATATTCTGTGACACCCCATGTGCTAAAACCCCTCTCTTCTATCCTTTATTCACAGGCCCAGAAACTAGAGTGACAAGGCCTAGTTCCCAGAAAGTAAGGAATAAGTAGTTTAGCTAGGCCCTGGCTACCCCATGTAGCATAATGCATGGGAGTTGTGCTGATATTTTAGAATGCAGCCTCTTCATTCTTTGCCTTCTCCTGGTTTCCTTAACTCTCTCCCCATTCTTCAGAAAGCACTACCCTCTCTGGCACACCAGTCCAAACTGGTGAACACAGGATGTGAGGTAGCGTTCAAGGTGATAGGGCAGGTCTGGGAGGAACAGAAGGCGGCCAGCTCGCTTCCCGGGAGACCCCAGCCTGTGTCTCATTGGTCAAATACCTCTTGGAGTCCATACTGGGCAAAAACATTCATTCCCGTCCACCTATTTTACTAAGGTAACTAACTTCCAAGGTTTTCCTTTTCTATGTGCTCATGTCCGCTGGTATTGAGTCACACAGAGAATCCAGGAGGCTGGGACGGGAGCTCCACGCCAGAGGTAGTGATGTCTCCAATGAGGCCAGTGAGTAAGAGAGAGGGAGCCACCTAGAACCTCGGGGAGGGGTGGGGGGAAGAGTTGTTGGAAAAATAGACCTTTGAGGCTAATTTTGGTGTAAAAAGAAAAATATATACCTGCAAATCCTGAGAGCCGCTCCAATGAAATGAATTCTTTTCCTTTTTATACAGTTTCTGATGGTCTCTGCTCTATTTTTATCACATTATTTCACTTAATTGGTTATGTTAAAATAGTTCATAATACTTTATGCCTAAATGCATTATTGTAAATGGTTTACTGCATTCTTTTGTGGTCTTGGGACCAATTTCTTTCTTTGGGGACCACATTGTTGAAATTAAAAGTCAATTGAAAATATGATCCAATTTACAATGATTTATACTCAATTTCTTAAGAAATTTGTTTTGTGTAAAGTAAGGTGGCCAAGAGATGGCTGGGCTTTCCCCTCTGCCCCTCCTCCCCCCAATCTCACACAGGTTTGTGGGTGCCACCTGGTACCCGCAGGTGCAGGCTCTGCCCCTGGGCAGCCTGGCAGGTCTCTTAGGTGGTGTGAGGTGAGAGGCACTGGGATTCAGGGGTGTGACCCTAATTCCTCCCCTACTGATACCCAATTCCTTGGAATTTCAGTCAATCCTCTTAAAAAGAAAAAGAAAAGAATTAAATATATATATTTGGGACATACGTGGACCCTGGTATCATCAGACAAATATGGTTTGTGTTTCAGATCCACGACTTCGTTGCAGAGATTTGGGCAGTTTGCCTAATCTCTTGGGGTCTCCCAGGAAGGAAATAAACACTCGGGTTTAGATGGGACCCAGTGGTGGCTCTCACTAGGCTTTTGGTGAATAGCTGCAGCCTCCTCTAGATATGAAAGTAAAGAAGTTTATGGGGCTCACTTTCTCCTGCCTTTACAGAATAATACACTATCCAGTGGAAGCTGGGGGAGAAAATGCGGGGAGGGAAGGCAACTGGTTGAAAGGCAAAAAAGGATTCAGAAAAAGGCTGCTGAGGCAACTATCTCAGAGGCAAAACTTGAGCTGAAACTTCTATAAAAAGGATAGGAATAGTAGTTAACTTTCCTTGAGCATCGACCATGCCGACCCTTTCTACAGCAGTTTGCTGATTCCTCACAGGAACCCTAGAAGACAGATGACGTCACCACCATCCCAGCTTTCCCGATGGGGAGCTAACATGCTTCAAACCAGCTGCTAAGAAGTGAGGCTGTGAATTCAAAGCAGATAAACAGAAGCCAGTGTTCCTCCGTGACCGCCATGCTGCACGATGACTGGACACCACGAATGGCCATGACTCTTGAATCTCTCCATGACTACCGGGCCCAGTGGCAGGAGACATTTTTGCCTGTTTCCAGTAACATCTGGGAACTGACCTACCGATGTCAGGAAAGGGGAGGGGAAGTGGGGAGAGGAGAGGAGAACAAGGCCAGAACTGCAGAAGGGGGAGCCTGCAGAGACCAGGCCCACCTGCGGCCCTGCAGGAGCAGGAAGGGTGGGCTCCGGGGGTGGGGGGAGGGGCGGGCTCCAGGGGTGGGGGGAGGGGCGGGCTGGGGTGGTGGTGGTGGGGGAGGGGTCACACCAGCTCGGTGGCCCGGATTCAGGCAGAGTTCCTGCAGGCTTGCACAAGGGAAGGAGGGGAAGCCTCCATCAGTCAGAAGTCCTTCCACGGTGGAAATGTAAGCAGCCTCAGATTTCCTCCTGGCCCCTCCAGTGTTTTCTCAGCACAGCCAGCCAATTTTAGCTGTTAAGGAAAATTTATTTTTTTATGGAAGGACTTAGATTCTTACTCTTTCTAAAAGGTTTTCGTTCATTTTCCCTGATGTTCCTGAACACCCTTAGCCTTTATTTCATACAAAACTCACCCTCTCGCATACATGTGAAATTAAAATCATTATAACAGGTTCTATAGGGATGTCTTGTTAGTTTTTATGTAAATTACAGAAAGCATTGGGATGGCGCATTATTTTGTTATAATGTATAAAAGTAATCAAATCATATCACAAAGATGTTAGAAAAATAAAGGAAAAACTCACCCATAATTTCAGGTTATTAAAAAAAAAGACTTTTAATTTCGGTCTTTTCCTTCCAGTCTATTTTTTCATATGCATGTCATCATAGTATTTGCACAATTTTTCACCCTCCTTTTTTCACTTATTATTTTGAAGGTATGCTTCCATTTGGGCATGTCGTCATCTTAAGTTGCTTAATATACCATTAAGTAAGGACAGCATATTTTTCTTAACTATTCTATTACTGGAAATTAAGTGGTGAGGCACATTTTGACTCATAAGACTTCTGGCACAAAAGAAGACGTGATGACCTTAAGGCAGAATGCAAACAATTCTCTCTTAGCTATAGTAGCTAGTTGGTATTGGAAGGTTTTTGAAAATAAAACTGTGGAATAGTTCTATAGTAACTACTGTTTTCCATTAATATGTTACTAGAAATTATAGCAGCTAGTATTTATCCATCACCTCCTATGTTCCAGGCAGCAGTCTGCGTGCTTTACGATATTAGCTAGTTGATTTCATCCACATCCTATGTGGGGAAGGGGCTATTTGTAGCCCCATTCCATTGATAACCCCACTGAGACACAGAAGGATCCGCGGTTGGTTGAATCTGTGGATGAAAAACCCGTGGACATGGAGGGCCAGTTGCATTCACTGTACTTTGCCATTTTATGTGAGAGACTTGAGCATCCTCGGAGTTCGGTGTCTGCAGGAGTCCAGTCCCCCCGAACACCAAGGGATGACTGTATTTGAGCAAGTTTATACAGCTAGTAAATGGCAGGGTGGGGCTCAGACCTATGCTGCTTGGATCCACAGTTTGTGTTCTTAACCACCATAAATGCATGTTGAGTGATGGACTGCCAAGGCATTGTTGCAAACAAGGCTGTGTCTCAGACATCATATGAGGTTTGCACTTTTTTTTCTTTTAGCGGTACGCGGGCCTCGCACTGCCGCGGCCTCTCCCGTTGCGGAGCACAGGCTCCGAACGCGCAGGCTCAGCGGCCATGGCTCATGGGCCCAGCCGCTCCGCAGCATGTGGGATCTTCCCGGACCGGGGCACGAACCCGTGTGCCCCGCATCAGCAGGCGGACTCTCAACCACTGCGCCACCAGGGAAGCCCGGTTTGCACTTCCTGCAGGCTGGCCTTATGGAAAACTGTGAGTGGATGAAGTTTGTCTTAACTCTAGAAAAAGTTCTGAATTCTCTCTTCCTTTTTGGCAGCTCGCCTTAGGTTTTCACAAGCTTCATGTTCCCAAATGCCCCATTCTGACTTTTTCGCAGGCCTGGCAAGCCCTCCCTGCCTTCACAGGCCAGCTCTGTGGGAAGCCTTGAATCTTCCCTTTTCTTCCTTAACACTTCACCACTAACCCCCTCTTCCCCTAGCAAAACGTACCTGTCCTGTAGCTCACTACCCACCCCCCCCGCCTTCTGGGGTCCTGCTGGGTAACCTGACTGCCAGAATCAAACTTAAGTTCTATGGCTGGTTAACAGCCTAATGTGTCTTTCCTCCCAAGTGACATCTCAGCGCCTGTGGCTTACAGGGATGGTATTTTGGAGATGTGACTCTTTCGTGCCATTTAGTGGGAAACTCAGTCCATCTTTCAATGACTCGCCTCTCTTGATGGACTTTCCAGCAACTTGTTCTGCTCTCTTACAGCTGAAAAAGTTATGGAGAAAATAAAGATGATTAGACAATTCCACAGAGTCACAGGAGGAGTTAAAAGGGTGGGGGACAGGGGATGTGAATATTTATCTAGAGAAAATGAGAGTCACTTTAATATGCCTTTCCACTGTGTTCCACTGAGAGCAAGCAGCAGAGGCTTACACTGTGGCCTTGTTTGTCCATCCACTCCTGTGTCCCTTTAAAGCACCTGCTTTGTCTTCAGAGCACTCAGTAGGCTGCCAAACTCTGACGGGAGGGTCGAATCAGACATCAAGGGAGGTTTCCTGGAAAAGGCTTAAACTACTTGAAGCCATCATTCAAGGAAAATATGAGCTCTTTTTCCCTAGAGCGTAAGACGATGCATTTCTCTGCAATGATTTCATTGTGGTTATTCCTGATGGTAAGTGACTGCTCTAGAAGTTTGCCTACAGCCTCTTCTGGTCCTGAGATCAGACGATTCTAGACTGATAGGAGCAAAGATTCTAGACTGATAGGAGCAAAGATCTAGAAGATCTGATAGCAAAGCAAAAATGCTTTCCCAGGCAGCCCTCATGCATCACTCCCCTGGTGCTTTGATCTAGTGCTGAAGGGTAGGGGTTCTCATAGAGAAGGGCCTCGCCCCAACAGAGCACCACATGATTGGAGCTCACCTCATTTATGTTCAGACCCTCCACACTTTCAAGGGTAGCTGTGGCCTTGGGATGGGCCAGCCTCTTCTTGGAATTGCCCGTGGCCTGGGTCATCATTCTGTTCCTTCATCGGGTCATGACTATCTTTCACTTTCAACAGAGAAATGAAGTGTATGAAATGTGATCATTGTCTGTTAACATGAGAACTAGTGTAGGAGAAATCGCCAGGGCTTCCCCTTCATTCCAGCCAATTGGCCTTTTTCTGGTTCTTTTCCTAAGGTCTCTTGCTCAGGCTGGAATGCTTTCGCCTGGCTGGTTCTCCAGAGAACTGGCTTCTTTTCCCTCAGGTTTGGGCTTAGCTATAGGAGCCTCGAAGTAGTGATCCCTGACTTTATGATCTAAAGGAGCACTGACGTCTGACAGTACCCAGTTCCTTTCCTTTTTAGTACCTCCCTCACTTTGAAACTAATGGACTAATTTTGCCTATGTGCATACGCATATACATACATTTGTACATACCTTGCACATATAGGTTTGCCAACTTTTTATTGGTCTCCTGCACTAGACTGAAAGCAGAAAATACATGTGTTTGTTTCATATCCAGAGAAAAGCGCAAAGTAGGATCCCTCTGTATATTCACTGAATGAGTGCATGAATATTCATAAACCCTCACTGGGGAGCAGGTGAAGCTCCATGGTCTAAACTTGTGCTGTCCAGTATGGCAGCCACCAGCCATAGGTGACTCTTGGCACCTGAGATGGGGCTCCTCCAAACTGAAATGCACTGTTAAGTGTAAAATATCCCCTGGACTTCAAAGACTTAGTAACAAAAGGTGTGTAAAATAGCTCATTAATAATTTTTAGATCAATTACCTATATAAATAACATCTTGGATATATTGGGTTAAATAAAATGAATAGAAAATAAAATAGAATATACTATTAAAACTAGTCACACCTGTTCTTTTTACTTCCTTCAAAGTGGCTACTAGAAAACAAAAAATCATGTGTGCGGCTTGCACTGTATTTCTATTGGCCAGTGCTGGTCTATACCTTTGTGAAAACAATCATGAAATCAGTGTGTAACCTCTAAATGGTGTTTTAATCAATTAAAAGAGTAACTTCTTCCCACATTGACCAGTGGAGATTCTAGTCCTGGATCTGCCAATAATTTGCTGGGAGATGGGTGCTGAGTGTCCTTCCTGAGGAGCCCAGTTCCCTCATGTGACGATACATCTTTTTGGCACCAACAGAACAGTAGATAATTGGGCCATTATTTGCCCATTTTGGATTAAGACAGCGGAGAAATCTCCCTGTGGGACTGGTATATTTTATACACCCCTGCTCCCTTTTCCACACCTTGTCCTTCAAATGCCCCCTCCAAGCTGTGCTATAATCAAAGTCAGACATAAATGTCAACAAAACCTGTTTTCCCGGACTCGATGTAACCAAAATCATGCAAGTAATAATTTGTTAATCAGACTCAAAGAGGTCAGTATAGCTGAATTTCCAGAGCTGTCTTAGTGGAAGCTACTGATTTTCCTGCACGTCTTGGCAGACAAAAGGCGCCAGGGATCCTGGCACGTGGCATTTTGCCCCATCTGGCTGTGTGAGCTCCAAGGAGGAGCGCGGTCCAGAGTGGCTCCGGCCTGTCGGAGGTATTACGGATCCATGCCAGCATCCCTGCTGCGTGGATTCAAACTGGGCTAAGTTACTCGGGAAATTCAAGTTGGTGTGTTTTTGTTTTAGACTCAGGGCTTATTTGGTAAAACCAGAGGGAAATGGACGAGGGAATTTTATAGTGATTCACATATACTCATAGATTCCTTTGCCAGAATCATGTTTTTAAAATATAGTTTTGATCACGTCCATTGCCTGGGGGAAAAAGAGACTGCGTCATCCTCTCCTCTCCTGTGTGGCAGTCAGCAGAGGCTGCTACCTTGACCCCTGCCCTCCCTACTTTGCCCCTTTGCATGTGTTTCTGGTTTTGCCTGGAGGTCCCTCCTGCTTCCATTGGTGAAATCCTGTTCATCCTCCAGTGCCCGGTTCAAGTATCAGCTCCTCTTCTGAGTTTTCTTTCTTTTTTTTTTTTTTTTGTGGTACGCGGGCCTCTCACTGCTGTGGCCTCTCCCATTGCGGAGCACAGGCTCCGGATGCACAGGCTCAGTGGCCATGGCTCACGGGCCCAGCCGCTCCGCGGCATGTGGGATCTTCCCGGACTGGGGCACGAACCCGTGTCCCCTGCATCGACAGGCGGACTCTCAACCACTGCGCCACCAGGGAAGCTCTCTGAGTCTTCTTGATTCTCCAGACAGGAAGTGAAATGCTGCTAATCTGTGCTCTCATAGGAAAAGCCAAGAATGAACAGGTATTGACTGTTGGTTATGCATCAGGCACTATTTTCACTTTACTGCTATTATCAGATATAATTTCCAAAACAACCCCATGAAGTAGGCAGTGAATGAGGACATCGAGGCACAAAGAGATTAAATACCTTCTCCAGGTTACCCTGCTAGTAAGCGTCAGGCTCAGGATTAAAATCCAGAGAGTCTGTGCTCTTAACCACCACTCTCTCTCAGGATATCTTGATAAGGCATGTGTTGCCTTTTCCCCCTAGATTATGGGATTTTTGAGGGGCTGGACTGTGCCCACCCCTGCTTTCAGGTGTAATTCCAGGATTCAGGATGACAAACATGAGGCAAGACATCACCAGACTTTATCCAACTCTTTCCCAGCAGAGATCTCTGGTCAACCACAGGCTCTCTCTCCTGCTGACCTTTAACTTAATCGCAGAATCCTTCTCAACAAAACCGCTAGTCATTGATTGGAGTTGGTGCACTAAATGAAGTATATTTGCCATCACTGGCTGGAGTAAGTGAAGCCTTTGGAGGAATCCACTCACATAAGTAAGCACCACAAGGTTTGGAGCAGACCCCGCCATGCTCCGCCCACGTATCCTTGACCTTACAACCTCAGTGTACACTTGCTGAACTTCCAGCTGCAAACACCTGGATTTCTTTGCCTAAGGGTCTTCTATAACTAAAGGAAGCCACTTTGCCACCTCCACACGAAAGTCTAGACATGCTGGGAATTAACAATAGATGGCTGCAGGGCTGGTGGGAATTGGTGTATAAATATCTCAACTCCCTCAGCCCTCAGAAGTAATTCCTTCTTATGGGGTAATCTGGGAGGCACATTAAACAGCTGTCACGTCCATGACTGTGGATTTACGATGGTAATTTGCTTGATAATGAAACTTCATTTGTTTCTTTTCCTTTTCCATCTTACTTCTCTGCTCCTCTGCTGGTGTTTCCTAGAATCACTTCCCAAATGAACTACTTGCAATCTAATGGTGATCTTTGGGTTGGCGTCTGGGAGGACCAAAACTAAGACAATGGCTATTTCAAAAGTCTAAGGAATGAAGTCCCTGTCATAGTCTGAATTAGGCTCAATGTTTATTGAGAGATTAAGTCCTTCTGATGAGAGCTCACGAGTAGGGCTGGGTGGCATGGGAAGGTGAGAAGAGAATGGGGCTGAAGAAAAGGACAAGGAAAGGAGGAGTTTGCTCAAGAATTTAATTCTGCTGGAGGTTCAGAAACATGGGAAGCAGTTGGACCTGTGCAGAGGAGAAATACATGGAAAGATGGGAAGCCTGCCACTAAAATGTTGCCTCCTGGGAAATCATGAGATCTGATTGAAACAGACATCCAAATGGGCTCTTTTTGTACTATGCCCCTTTCTTCTTGAGGAATTTGCATATTCCCTAACAGACAGGTATATAGTGTCTTGAAAAATGTTAAGTAAACCATTGCACAATGCCTTGTTTTGAAAAGTAAGAACCCTATTTTCTCATGTCCTTTGGAAATCTAACTGAATATTCCTTGTGAAAAATTGTTTGAGGATAAGCACTTAAGATACATTGCTACCAGCCATGCTCCTAATGTTTTCTTGTCATTATTTACCTATGTGGAAAGCACATAGATCATCATGATGGTCCTGTAGCTGCCAAGTGAAAGGATATTAAGATTATTTTGATTCATTATGTTGAATGTGCTTTCATCTTTACTGTAAAAGAAATTACTTAGACTCAAATGATTACTCAAAAGTCACTGAATCTTTTGACATAAAAATGGTAAAATCTTTTGAAAATAGATGATATAGTAAGACCAAGAATAAAGTGAGTTCAAAAATCAGTTGCCATGAGATTTAGTTTGTATAGTGTGATCATCTTGTCTTTTCTGCTGGGGAGAGGAGCCGATACTGTACCAGGAAGAAGGATGGGGAAACCACGGGGCAGGCGTTCTTTTGTCTTGAAGGATGTGGCAGGGGGCATTGTGTGGAGAGAACAGGCCAGTTGGGAGCGATTCCCGTGAGGGAAGTCACCATGGCTGCACCTCCTGGCATGCACCTCAGTGGGAATTTTAAAGCGAAGTATGGAGACACTAAACCCAAAAGACCTTATCTGAGCAGTGACTGGGGTATCTTAGAACGGGCTCTGGCTCACAGTTACCGAGTGCCCTCCCCTTTGGGCCATCCTCACTGGGCCTCAGAACAGTCACCTGAAAGACAGGTGCTCCAGGTCACCCAGCCAACACATGGTGGAGGAGAAACATAAACCCAGGACCCTTTGCCCACATTTCACCTTTTCTACTCCACTGTAGAAAGACTGAAAGAAGGCTGTAAAAATGCCACTCAAGATGGGCCCGGTGACAACATGCTTGACCCCAAAGTACTGGTGAGGGTGCGCTTTGTGTCCCCAGAGCTGGCCCTGGGTTGTGACGCTCTCCCAGCACGGAAGACAGTACAGAGGCGAGGGAAGGGGGAAGGATGCCTCCAGGGTGCCGTCTATGGAGGATCTAGGGAGATGGTGGGGGAAAGTGAGGACGGAGAGCAACTGGGTGCCAGCCTTGGTCCTCTTGTTCTCTGGGCATCTTTTCCCACACAAGTGATGATCCAGTAGTAACATATGCACAATACGTAGAACCCGTCAGGATATCTGAATACATCCGCCAGCTCTTTCTCAATGCCATGTCTTTCTTTGTCATGCTTCTCATACTCTCCACCTGACTGGCTACTTCTCCATGACCGAGCTCAGGCATCTCCTCCTTCTGGAAGCCTTCCACGAAACCCAGGATGGGCTCTGTGCTCACGTATTAGCCTCGAGTACCATTAAGCACTGGTGGCTGTTGTGCCTTTCAATATCTATCACTGTTCATAAATAGGCAGGGGCAGTGTCCTTTCCGTGTGTCTTCCCTGATGTTTTATTGCAGAACAAGCGGTCAACAAACGTTTTCTTCAAACTATGTCCAACGACATTACATCTTCCATTATGTGGTTTCCATTTCTTCTTTGCTCAGAGGAAGAAAATCACTCTTCAAAATGTCCATCATTTTCTTAAATAACACAGTCAACAGGGGTTGTGATTTCCATGGATGTTGATAGAAGGGAACTGGACTCGGTCTCCCAGACTGGCAGGTTGCCTCAAAGACTGGCCCCCCAAAAGTGGCTGTGACTTTCCACACATGTGGCTTCAGTCTGGAACTTCCCAGTTACACAGGGCCAGATAACTGAGCCCTAGAGGTGAAGCACAGGCATCCGTATTTTTAAAACCTTCTCAGGTCATGATATGGCCAGCCGAGGTTTAGTGCCCCTACTTAGATCTAGTCCCTTTGGGGTGCCCAGTACTGTCTGTCAGACTGTGGAGTGAGATTCTTCACTGAAGGATGGAGACCATTTCAGAAGGGAACTGCAATGTCCTTACAGTTCCACATGCCCTCGTGGTGAATATCCTGCCTCAGCTCGCACCAGATGTAATATGACATCTGCTTTGGCCTTGCTGAGGCTATGTGGTAATGCGCCCCCTCCAGTGCTGGTGGACAGACCCGCCCCAGGCCTCTTTAATGGGAAGGGTGGTATGGGGACTGTGTCTCTGTCCCTCTGCCATGTAGGAGGCGGGGGACCCCACAGTGTCACCCAGCTCCCCGTGGAGACACTGCCTTACAGACTGTCCTCCTCAATTTTGTCCTCTGCTTTTCTCGGTGAGGATTACTGGACAGATTGTGGCTAAAATAGCTGAATTTAGTCTCTGTCTCTGACGAAGAATCTTAAGCTGGAATGAGTTTTTAGGCTTCTCCGGGCTCGCTGTCAGCTCGCAGGACTGTATTTCTCTGCTAAGCGGTCCTGATCACACGTCTTTTTACACGTACAGAGCAAGTAGTTCCACGATCATCCCTGTAACTTCTAAAATGAATGCAGTCTGCACAATGGAAGAGCTTGTCAGATGTTTGAAATGAATTCTGTAAGCTGCCGGTTCCCTTTCGTATGCTCTCACGTGGCTGCCCCAGAATGGTCACGTACGGCTACAGTGACCAATCTCCGCTTCTCTGGGGGCTTTCAAGGGGAGCACGGGCTTTCCAATCACACAGACCTGCGGTCAGGCTGGGTCTTGCACCTGCCGCAGGCAAAAGGAAAGTGTCCTTTAGCCCTTTAAAAAAGTCTGTAGAAAAAAAATGTAGTCCTACTTGTTCCCTTGGGCTTGCCCTTTCTGGAGTGCCTGCCTTAGGACCAGGGGTCCTGTTCCCTGCCTTTGGAGTAGAGTCCAGAATAGTTTCACTGACCTCAAAATGCTGCACGTTCTGGCACTCCTCCTTCCCCTGGAAACTCAGGCAATCACTGATCTTTTTTGCTGTCTCCATAGTTTTGCCTTTTCCAGAGAGCCACATAGTTGGACTCATACGATATGGAGCCTTTTCTTACTAGCTTCACTTAGCAATATGAAGTTAAGCTCTCCATTTCTTTTCGTAGCTTAATATCTCATTTCTTTTCATCACTGAATAAGTTGTTTGTCTGTTCACCTATGGAAGGTCATCTTGGTTTCTCCCAATTTGGGGAGATTAATAAAGCTGCTATAAACATTTGTGTGCAGGTTCACGTGTGACATGATTTTGCAACTTCACTGGATAAACACCTACAAGCACCATTGCTCGATCCTATGTTAAGAACATGTTTAGCTTTGTAAGCAACTACCAAGCTGTCTTCCAAAGTGGCTGCACCATTTTGCATTCCCACCTGCACTGAATGAGAGTTCTTCCTGACCCACATTCTCCTCAACGTTTGGTGTTGTCAATGTTCTGGATTTTTGCCATTCTAAGAGTTGTGTAGTGGTGTCTCATTGTTGTTTTAATTTGCATTTCCCTGATAACATGTGATGTGGAGCATCTCTTCGTATGCTTACTTGCCATCTGTATGTCTTCTTTGGTGAGGCAGCCAGAGGTCTTTGCCCATTTTCTAGTTTAGTTGTTTGCCTGCCTTTTGTTAAGTTTTGCATATTTTGGATACATATAGTTTGTCTTCTTGTTCTTTTAACAGTGTCTTTCACAGGGCAGTTTTTATTTTTTATTATTTTTGAATTTTATTTTATTTATTTTTTTATACAGCAGGTTCTTATTAGTTATCAATTTTATACATATTAGTGTATATATGTCAATTCCAATCTCCCAATTCATCGCACCACCACACCCTGACCCCCGCCGCTTTCCCCCCCTTGGTGTCCCTACGTTTGTTCTCTACATCTGTGTCTCTATTTCTCACAGGGCAGTTTTAAATATTAATGAAGTCCAGGTTATCAATTCTTTCTTTCAGAAACTGTGCTTTTGGTATTGTGCCTTAAAAAGTTATCACCAAACCCAAGAGCACCTAAATTTTCTCCTATGTTATGTTATACAAGTTTTACAGTTTTGTGTTTTATATTTAGGTCCATGATCCACTTTGAGTTAATTTTTGAGAAAGGTGTAAGGTCTGTGTCTAGATTCCCCCAACATTTTTTTTTTTTTTTTTTTGGTATGTGGATGTCCAGTTGTTCCAGCACCATTTGTTGAAAGAACTGTTCTTTCTCCGTTGAATTGCTTTTGCTCTTTTGTCAAACATCAGCTGACTGTATTTGTGTGGGTCTATTTCTGGGCTACGTTGAACCTTCTTCTCCCGTCATGCAGGGAAATGACAGTTTGGCAAGATTCCATATCTTTTTACCAATTTTTGTTTTTTTAAAGGATCTCTTCTCAGTAGATATTTAATTCTGTTTTTGCTTGTTTTAAAGTCCCTCTCTTCCACTGCCCCCCTGCCTCCCCACTGAGTTTAAGGCCTTGGGAAAGAACTTAGTTTATTTTATACTTTTTTCCTCATCTACGGAACGAGAATGATTGTTCAGGCCTCATGGGGTTACCTTGGGGGTTAAATGACAAGATATACCTAAAGTTCCTGCAAAATTGATGCTGGATAAACAGTAGTAATTTAAATTCACATCATGATAGAGAATGAGTCAGCCTACATTCTACTCATACTGATGTTTCATATTTAACTTGGGGATAAAATGGCATGTATCAAATCACGTCACAATACTCAAATTGTATTAGATTCTCAGCAGATGTTTAAATTTAAATCGAATTGCAGCCAAACATTTTATCCAGGTATTTCCTGTCCCATCAGAATGCTGAGGAACTCCCTGCAGCAAACTTGCTTAGTGTAGTGACAATGAATGCTTGTGTTAGGCCTATACATGCATTAGAGAGAGCCGGGTGCAGGTTTTCATACTATTCCTGACGTCTCATGTCCCATCACTATGCCAGGACTGCTCCACCCATTCTGACTCCATATTAGATTTGTTTCTTTTACTTTAAACTTTGTGCTCTGTTGCCTGTGCTTAGTCTTGCTGGCTTTGCACCTTTTGTAAAAGAATGTTGCCTATAGCCTGAAATATACAAGATAGCCCATTCTCAAGGCTCTGACCTTTAAGTGTGTAACACTTTTCCATTCATGTAAAGATAAAAAGTTGCAGAACAGAGAATAACATTTGTCTCCTCAGAGGTTTACAGGAACATCGTGACCTGACCTACGTGGACAGCTGCAAGAACACAGGATTCCGACACCAAGAAGTCTGCAACAACCAGCCATGGCCCTCCCTCACCTGGCCTTTAAAAATGCTTTGCTGAAACCCTTTGGGGATTTCGGGGGTTTGGGGGCATGAGCCACCCGTTCTCCTTGCATGGCCCTGCAATAAATCTTTCTCTGTTCCAAACTCCAACGTTTCGGTATTCCTTGGCCTCACTGTGTGATGGGCACAAGAACTCGCATTCGGTAACATTCCTAGTGGTGAGACTTCACATGTCCGCACTCTGCTAATCTCTGATTCTCCGTACTCTTGGTTTCTCATTCCAGCTCCTAGGAAGTGTTTTTAGGCACTCTATTAGCGAACTCTGTTCGTCTTTCTCCTTATCTCCATTTCAGAGCACAGCTTCTTATTGTGCAGGGAACTAGCATCCATCCTGGGTGCTTACAGGGAACTCGGGGAAACCTTATAAAGTGACGGTCAAGAACAGAGGCTCTGCGGTCTGACAGCCTCCGTCCCCACCCCACCTCTGCCTCAGTGGCTGTGTGACCTTGCGCGAGAGAGCTGACCTCTTCAGGTCTCTGTGTCTTCCTTTGCAAATTGAAGATTCTAGTCACAGCGCCTTTCTCATGGGGTCGTTGAGGATTAGAGGAGTTTCCTGGGAGCAGAGTGCTTAGTGCAGCTCCTGAGAGCTCAGTAACCATTACTGCCCTTAAGAGAAAGTAAGGAAAGGGCCGGTAAGTGACACTGTGACCCTTTCAGACCGCGGCGCCCCCAAACTCCCACCAGCCACACAAACGTCAACAGTATTTGTACATACCAGACAGATGGAAGAGTTTTACAAGCTTGTAACATTTTGAGCTAAAAGGGGTTAAAAGATTTCAGCGTCCAGTGCTTCCATCTTGAAAGAGAGTGGAGGCCGAGATGCTAATGGCCAGGAAGATCACACAGTGGCTGGGACGAAGCTGGGGCTCAGCCGGCACCCACGTTAAAGCACAGCTGTTCCACGTCCCACCCCCGGACAGCTGAGTCCACACCCAGCCGGTAGCAGCCTCATCATTACTCAAGCCCCGTGAAGTCCGAGGCACAATTATTCCTGTTTTCCCTGTGATCCTAAGTGCTTCGTACTGGCCCCCAATCGTACTTGTATTGTTTACTCTCTTCTGGTGTCGGTTTCACCACTAGAATCTTCTTCAAGACAGGACGATTCCTCAATCCTTTGTGTCACCAGCCCAGTGCAGGCACAAGAAAAAAAGGTTAATACTTAGCTGTGAAACAAATGACACTATACCCACAATCTGCTTAAAATCTGACCGGTGGGGTGGAAGGAAGACAGGAATCTGTGACCCAACAAGTAACTCAAAGAACCAACGGCCCAGGGCCGTCAGGAGGTGTCGGCTGAAAGCTGAGCTCCATGGAGGCCTCAGCCATCCGCGGGTGGTGGCTCTCCTCCTCTCCTTGTCTCTTTGTCGTTCCTGTGTTGGCACTGAGCCCTCGGGAACTGCTGTCCTTGTCACCTCTGGATGTGGCGGAAACAAGCACGTCTGGTTAAGCCCTCAGCTGTCAGGTGGCCGAGCAGCTGCTGCATAGGAGGCCGGCCAGGAAGTGCCTGGGCCTCACAGGAATGCTATGTATTTAAGTGGCCTTCTCCCTGCCAGTCTTTCTCATTGTCCACAGAAGAATATGATGCTGCTTGCTGCTGATTCTCTTGGTGATCATTTTGGGGGGTTCGGGACATCTCAGTTACCCAACCAGGTGAGGGAGCTGAGGGGCTTCTGATAGTGACATTCCTAGGCTAGTGGAAGGAATCCCAAGGCCATCCCTGCCATGGCCGCATCCCAGCAGGGCTGCTGCTTCTCACCCGTACAACTGGTCTGCTTAATGTTTCCATCTTATATTTACTTCCCTTTCCCAACCCCATCCCCTCAGTCTTTTGATCAGAGGAAACCACTGCAACATCATCAAAATATTTTTAAAGGCCTCATGAAAGAACAACTTTGGTTTGTCCTCGGTGACTTTGAGGTAACAGAATCTTGAGAGAAACCAATAGTATGTCTCAGTAGATAGGAAGAGAAAACAGTCCTGGAGGAAAAACACTGATTAGAAACCAAGCAGTTGCAGTAATTCTGGAAAACAATGGGGGTATTGTTAACATAATGAGCAGTTAAAATGTAAATGTCAGGTTGCCTCCTAATCCCCTTGCAGAGCCTGGTTGAATAAACAAAATTGAAATTATTTTCCCCTTTGAAATCAGAGCTTGAAAGGTAGCCAACAGAAAAGTCCAGAATTCATGGAGAAATGTATAGAGTATCTCCATTTATCAACCAAATCTGCTGTCCAAAACAGAGATTGGGCCGTATCTACAGTAACTTCAGACGCTGTTTTCTTTTCTCTGTAGTATGTAGACAAAAAGCTTTTTATGGTGCCAGTTTTGGAGCTCTGGCTTTCCCAAGCTTCCACACCAGGCAGGTGGTGTGGATCAATTTGAGAACGTTCATATGCTGTATATTCAGGCATGGAGGAAGTTACCAAGCTTTTTTTTTTTTTCCCCATACTGTAGCAAATTTCAAATGATCCTGTGGTTCAATCTTTAGATGTATTCGCTCTTTCAAATTCTTGTTTCTTTTGTATTCTCTAAAGAAGCTAATAGGCTCAGATTAAGTACTCACTACACATCAGCTGTCTTTCTATGCCCCTGGATGCCTTTGGACATGGTTATAGTTATTGGAAGAAGGCTGAGGTTTATTCAGAGGTTTCTCATTGCAGTGAGGAAGAGTTGGTGCAATCTCTTGGCATCTTCAGGGACTGAGCCTCATCTATTGTTTAGACCCTGATGCCTAACACAATGCCTGGTCCTGAGGAGGCACTCACTGACCGCAAAGATGCAGAGACTTCTCTTCCCTGCTGATATGGGATGGCAGAATGGGCTACACTCCTGAGTAATTAATAAGACGTAAATCCTCAGACCTAGGTGTTCACCTGCCTAGGGGAGTAACTTTGGGCAACTCATTCAAAACTTTCTGAGCTGGAGTTTCCCAATCCGTAAATTGAGAACGCTAAAACCCAACTTATAGGGTTATTATGAGAGGCAAAGGAAGGCAAGGTTTACAAAGCTGCTGGTACACAGTAAGTGCTCAATAAATAGACTTTCTCTTCCCTTGCATTCTTTCTGGTGATTCCTTTCCATCCTCAATTTCACTTGCGTTTTGGTGATTGTCGCTTTTCCTGTTAGAGCTTTAAAACGCCAGCTGTCCCAGGGACTACGGATCCTCTGCAGTACACAGATGGATGAGGCTTCGGACGTCTCAGAGGGAAGTTCTCGAAGCCAAGAGATGCAGTTACTCAGATTTTAGTATGCCATGTTTACAAAGCATTGTACATTTTTATGTTAACTTGTCATTCAGAAATGCTTTTTTTAATAGGAAGACAAGATTCTGGCCAACTCAAACTACCATGTTATGATTTCCACGTGCCAAATCTATTATCTAACTACAGTTCTGATATTTTAAAAATAAATCTTGCTCTCAGGAAATTTGTGCTTTGGAGGTCTCAGAGAACTAGAAAATGCAGATGAAGTGTGGGTGAGGACTGCAAACCCAGCGGCATGGCTTCGCCCCCTCTGTGATGCTGGAAGGATGTCCCCTGAGGTGTCCACCAGGTGACCACCATGCTGTCGCTCTCAGGGGTATTAGCGCATTCCAAGGAAGTTTCTTTAATTCCCAACCTTTAGCTGGAAAATATGACAAGCAGCTTCTGGAGACTCCTCCATATATTTTATAAATTATGTTGTTATTCAGTTATTCAAAATTCCTTAGAAACCTCAACAGATATAATAGTAACCATCTAACAGAAAATGTGATGGGTTGAAAATAACTAATGAATTTTTTTTTTGCCTTAAGAGAGTGTTGGGCTGAACTGCAGGCAGATGAGGTATTTGTGCAGGCTTCTAGAGTTTTCCTTTTCAGTGCTTCTCCGAGGAAATGTTTGTGTGGAAAAGAAAGCTACCAATATGCCATGCCTAGTAGCCATCTCTAAGGATGGACAGGAAACTAGCTTGTCCCCTCAATGTGTTCTGAAGGGACATGTCATTATTGACATATTTGTATAAGTATGATCCTATTTTATTTATCATATATGCTTGATGTTTAAAAGTATATAGTGCCTTTTGTTTGACTCCTTCTTCTTTAAAGGACTATTGTTACTCTTACATATTATCTGGTGGTTATCAGCTCTCTAAAAAATACAAATCCTCAAAAACTCTTTCTTAAGTGACATTGACAAACCGACACTTGACAGTTTTCAGGATTGTCCCAGAATTCTGGCTGAAGGGTATTTCACAGCTGGAGTCGTAAAACTATTTACTTTCAACTGCTATACAGTTTATGTTAATAGTTCTATTTTTCTGCCATTTCAGATGCTGATAAAAAAGATGTAGGTCTCACAAGTGCTTGTTGAGTTTTACGTGTTGTGCAAACTGGGCTGCGTTACCATTTTCACTGTGAATGCCAAAACATTCACAGGAAAGTCCAATAAGGTTTGTTTTATGAAGGACTCACACATGTCTCAGATTCATCAGTCTTGGGAGCTTATCAGCGCACATCAGAAAATATTCCTTAGCGGGTACTAATGGCCATCTAACGGTGCTTACGGTCCATGACGTGGTAATGTTCATGGTGCAGTATTAGAATAATGTTCAGTGAAGAGCCAGATGCATAAAGTTTAATTAGCTGGAGAAAAAATTTTCCAAGCTCTAAACAACTTAATTATTTGCTGGCTATCAGTGCTTTGCAAGCAATATCCCTTCCAGGGAGAACGTGCAGGTAATGATAATGACAATAAAAATAGCCCTTGAGGGGGCTTCCCTGGTTGCACAGTGGTTGAGAGTCCGCCTGCCGATGCAGGGGACACGGGTTCGTGCCCCGGTCCGGGAAGATCCTACATGCCGCGGAGCGGCTGGGCCCGTGAGCCATGGCCGCTGAGCCTATACGTCTGGAGCCTGTGCTCTGCAACGGGAGAGGCCACAACAGTGAGAGGCCCACGTACCGCAAAAAAAAAAAATAGCCCTTGAGAATTTCTGGAACATTAAACGTCCCATCCTGAGCAATGGCTCCCTGCCCCTTGCTCCCATAGCCCCACTCCTGCCCTCAGCTGTGTCCTGCGGAGGTGCACCAAGTGTGGCTGCTGTTCACTCCCTCCCCGCCCCCCGACCCATTCACTCCACAGATGCTTATGGAGCATCTTCCCTGTGCCGACTCCCTGGTCCCTGACCCCATGGAGTTGATAGTGCAGTGCTGGTCCCCTTAGGTCATCCCGCCCGATAGCTGCATCCACGACCAGGTCTGAAGGATGCCACAGGTCTCTGGTGGTCAAGCAGAGAACGGGTGGTCTTGCATTGCTGTTTTGAGCCTGAAACCCCTTTTACTGCATGGTTGTGTCCCCTCCCAGCTTCCCAGCCGGCAGACCAGGCTGGAGCCAAGAGAGGTTGGCATGGCCTCCCGTCCCAGGGATCCTGGCTGCCTCCCCTTTTCCAGCTCAGGCCCAGCTTCCTCTACTCTAACCCTGAGCTGCCCTGGACGCAGGGCCCTGTCCAAGATGGGTCGGCTCACCATGGACCTTTGCTGCCTCACTTATAGCAGCTTAGTGACTTGCTTCTTTCATACAGTTCTCAGTACAACGGTTTGCAGCTCTCGGAGGAAATACTCTGCAGTGTACTGCAAGGCCAGTGACATGTAACTGGGTTCTCCCAGCCTGTAGGCATTTTATTCCAATTAGAACAAGCAAAAGGCTCCCATCCAAGTGGACAAATTAGAAACATGTGCCCCATTTGGGACACATGCCGCCTCCTGGAAACACAGCCAGACTAGCATCCCAGGCTGGGCTTCACCCACACTTCCCCAGCAAAGCACCTGCACCCCACGATGGCAGCGCTGGCTTCTCTTGCTGGACAGACTGGGCTCTCTCAGCCTCAGCAGGCCCCTCTTCATCAGGCCCGCACTCACCCCACAAGGCAACTCCCATCCCATCTCAGCTCCCACATCACATGTCACCCTTCCCGGGGGCTCTGCCTGATGCGCCGTCCTGGCTCTAGCAAGCTCCCAGCGGCGTCCTGTGCTTTCGCTGCCGCAGGCCTCCGCACATTCTCCTGAAGCGGTGGTCTGTTTGCAGGTTTGTCTCACACTTGCAGCAGTGACCTTGTGAAAACCAGGACCTTATTTTATTTAATTTTGATCCAGTTTCCTGGCTGTGCCTCACTCTCAGCTGATGAGCTTTGCTTCTGATCTGAAAAAGTGGAAGGAATTAGAGCAGAACTTCTGCGTGCTTCTAGGACCAAATCCACCACCCACCTGCATCTGTACCGGGCCCTCCGCCTTCTCTCCTGATAGATGACGGGATGGCCCGCGTGCTTACCTGGGGCCCTGCCCTCTCAACTACTCCAGGGTAATCATTCCCCTAACTGACCCCATCTCATGAATCATCGTTTTTTCTTGATACTGCAGTATCCTCAACAGACTAAGAGTGTGCTGTAACGCCTCCCTCATCTTATTAAAAAAATCTCTCTCCAACTACTGCCTAATTTCTCAGTTCCATTTTACAGCAAAATTGCTTTAAAGGGCTTCCCTGGTGGCGCGGTGGTTGAGAGTCCACCTGCCGATGCAGGTGACACGGGTTCGTGCCCCGGTCCGGGAAGATCCCACATGCCGCAGAGCGGCTGGGCCAGTGACCCATGGCTGCTGAGCCTGCGCGTCCGGAGCCTGTGCTCCGCAACGGGAGAGGCCACAACAGTGAGAGGCCCGTGTATGGCCAAAAAAAAAAAAAAAAAAAAAATTGCTTTAAAGAGTTGTCACTGAAGTGAGAGAGTGGCATGGACATATATACACTACCAAATGTAAAATAGATAGCTAGTGGGAAGCAGCTGCATAGCACAGGGAGATCAGCAGCTCGGTGCTTTGTGACCAGCTAGAGGGGTGGGATAGGGAGGGTGGGAGGGAGACGCAAGAGGGAGGAGATACGGGGATATATGTATACGTATAGCTGATTCACTTTGTTATAAAGCAGACACTAACACACCACTGTGAAGCAATTATACTCCAATAAAGATGTTAAAAAATAAAAAGAGGTGTCAGTATTCTGCCTATACTTCTACCCTTTCCATCCTTTCTTGAACCAGCTCTAACCAGGGCCCACCCCTCCACTGACACTGCTCTTACTGGGGTCGCTGGTGGCCTCCACGGTGCCAAGTCCAATGGTCCATTCTCAATCTTCATTTATTGATCTTCCAGCAGGATTGGTTATTTGGAGGTGATGAACCTCCTTCTTGAAACACTTTGTTCACTGGACTTCCAGACACTCTCTCATCTCCTGTCCTCCCTGGCTGGACACTACTTCTCAGACACCTGCTGGATCCTCCCAACTTCCAAACACTGAAGCCTAGGGCTCAGTCTGCAGTGTTCTTCTCTGTCTACACTCATGCCCTCGATGACCTTGTGCAGCCTCAGGAATTTAAATCTAAACTATAAGCAGGTGATTTTCTAATTTTTCTCTCAAGCACAGACCTCGCCTCTGAATTCTGGAGTTATAAACCCAAAGGCTTACTCAGTACCTTCACTGGGACTTCTAACAGGCATCTCTAACTTAACATGTTCAAAATTAAACTTGTCTCTGTGTGTGTGTGTGTGTGTGTGTGTGTGTGTGTGTTAACCCCAAACCAGTTCTTCCTGAATTCTCCCATCTCCATAACTGGTACCTCTCTCTGTGTTTCCAGTGTTTGGTCCAAAAACACCATAGGCTCCTCTCACACCTCACCTTGAATTCATCAACAATCCTGTTGGCTCTTTCTTCAAAGTACATCCAGAATCTGGAGATTTCTCATCAATTTCACCACTACCTCTCATGAGCCACTGTTCTATTTCACTGAGACCCTTTTTACTCAGAGTGTGGTGTGTGGACCAGCAGCACCAATTCACCTGGGTGCTTGTTAGAAGTGCAAGGTGCCAGCCTCACCTCAGACAAAATGAACTGGAACTGCATTTTATCTGATGCCTAAGGAGTCCGTCTGCACATTAAAATTAGAGATGCTCTGATCTAGACTACTGCAACAGTCTAATTGTCTCTTTTCTTCTATCCTTGCCCCTCTTAATTCTGTGTTTCATCCAGCAGTCAGAACAATCTTTTACAAATATGTCAGGGGATGTCACTCGTTTGCCCCAAGCCCTGCAGTGGCTTTCCCTCTCACTCAGGGCTAGAAGCAAATGTCCTCACTATGGTCCAGGAGCTTACTTTGATCTGAGCTTCCCTCCCCCGATTCTCTTCTGACCTCATCTCCTTCCATTCTCTCTGATCACTCCAGCTACAGTGGCCTGCATGTTGTTCCACTGACAAAAACTGAACCTCAGGATCTCTGCATCTGCTGCCTGGACCCCCTTCCCCAGATCTGGGCAACTTGTTCCTTCATTCAGATCTCTGCCACCTAATAGGACAGGCCATCTGTGTTCAGTAAAATAACATCCCTCCATCATCCTTTCTCCCTTTCCCTGCCTTATTTTCTTGCTTATTTCTTCATGTCATATACTTACTTGTTTATTGTCTCTCTCTCTCCACAGTAGAATGTAAGTCCCAGGAGGCCAGGGACTTTTGCTGTGGTATCACCTGCTGTGGGAGTCGTGCATGGCCCAGTGTAGGTGCTCCTTAAACAGTCGCTGGATGAATGGATGGATCTCCAGTTTTTTGTCAGATATTGGGTTCACCTTCTAAGACTAACAACATTTGGTGAGTGCCTGGGGTTTCTTAGGTAAAGTGCCTGAGAAGGCCAGGGCTTAGGGAAGCCTTAAAAAGGAAGGATTTCCTTGGCACTTCCGGTTCATCAGTTGATACACTGACCGCGTGCCCTCCCTCAGTGGTCTGAGGACTGGAGTCAGAGAACGGAGACTGAGGCTGCTTGGGCCTGGGATATTCATGCCACATGACATTGGCCAGAATGGCTGGAGGCTTTGCTCCTGGAAATGTGGTGAAAACCCAGCCCAGGTCCAGTCCCGGATTTCTCAAGCGCTGACCTCACCACTTGGCTGACTTTCCTTTCATTTTAAGATCACCAATAGGTTTGCATTCAGAGCCTCCAGGTGAGCTGTTGTGATCAACGGTGAAGATGAAAGTCTGAGCCAACCTGCACGGGAAAGGAAGTGACAGCGGAAGGGAAGGCGGGTGAGAGCACTGGGCTGACCTGGAAGGCAGGTTATAGCACTGGGCTGACCTGGAAGACTGGCTATAGCACTGGGCTGCCCGAGATCACCAGTAACTGGAGGAGACAGCTGGATGGTAAATAACCCCCAGGTCTGTGGCATCCAGAGAGCCAGGCACAACCTCTTTGCCCTGCAGACACACCAAGGACCAATGACAAAGACGCCCTTAAGAAGCTTAACAAGGAACTGCATCAGAAAAGCATCATAATCGTCAATGTTTATTAACGCAGGGGGAGTACATGCTGAGGAGGATTGCATTTAACCAGGCAGAGATATTTGGCAGACTTACCAAACAGTAGTTGAGTTCCTCTTTGGAGGCAAGTTGCTTTTCTTTTAACATATATTTTTTTCCCCCTAGTGTTTGTAACAAGCTGGTTTCAATAGCACATTACTCTTCTCAATTACCTCGTGAGTTTCTTAGAGTCCCACAGCACTACTGCTGGAAAAGACCTGAGAAGCATTCTTGCCCAAACCCACTGTAGTTTCGTAGATACGGTAAGAGAAGTTCAGCGAAATGAAGCAACTTCCTCTGGGGCTGTAAGCAGCGTGCTGGGAATGGCGCTTCCACTGATTCACTAGCCCACCTGCCACCCCAGTGATGAAGCCACCCCTAGACACCCCCACTAAGCATCCTTGCACCACAGCCATGGCCAGAGTAAAGTCTTCCGCACCTGCCACCTCCCCTCACCACGGGCATCTGCAGCCCTGACACTCAGAGCCCTGACTGCGCCTTGGCCCGAGGCCCACACTGCCCTCCTCTCCTGGCTCTTTGAGCACAAAGCCTGGAGTTCAATCCCTGCCTCCTCCAGCTTTGCCCTGAAAAAACAGCTGCATGTGTCAGTTTCCTCCCCTGAAAAATGGGGGCTAATGCTCTCACCTTGCAGGGTTGCTGTGACGCCCACCAGAAACTGAGTGAGAGAATTTCCTATAACCTTGCAGATAAATACCAAGTAGGCCCTCCCCTCCCCCATCAATCCCACTTCTTCATTGTCCTGCCTTCGGCCTTTATTAAGTAGGAAGTGCCTCTGATAAGAGAACTCACAGCCCCTGTTGGACCTTGAGCAAGGTGCAAATGAGTGGAAAAGCTTAATATGTTCACATAGCCAGCAGCTGTTCGGACCCTTTAGAAGAGACCATTGGCTCTTAATCCCAAAGCCCGAAAGGGAGAGGTTCTGAGCTGCGTCTGGCCTTGCTGGTCACTGACCACCGTCTAAAAGAGACAGCGCTGGCCAACTCCACCTCTGAATCTCCCTCTCCCCTCCGTGTCCACGGTGACAAACGGCATGTGAGTGTCTCTCCTCCACACCTCCCTGTGGTCAGGGAAAATGGTCAGACTTTAAAATGGGTAAAAAAGATTACTGGGTGCAGTAATCAGTAATCTGGGTGCAGAAATGCAGTCATTTTCTGCAGAGAAACGGAACCAATATATGATACAAACACACACACACACACACACACACATATATCCTACTGGATAAATTATATATATGATACAAATTATACAAATTACACATAAATTATACAAACATAATAAAGAATTGGATTCTGCAATTATGGACACTGAGAAGTCCCAGGGTCTGCAGTCAGCAGACAAGCCGGAGACCCAGGAAAAGCTGATGTTCAACTGAAGTCTGACAACAGGAAGATACCATCCCAGCTCAGGGCAGTCAAACAGGAAGGGGTTTCTCTGACTCAGCCTTTTTATTCTATTGGTTCTGCACTGGGCCTCACAAACCCTGTAGGTGGCGCTGGCGATGGAATTTGCCTTATGAGCGGAGAAGGGTCTTTTCTGGTCGGTCTCTCAGATTCCAGACTCTTCTGTCCCTGCAAGCGCACTTGAGGGTTCCAGACATTTCTGAATCTGAACTCCGGGTAGGTAAAGCTCAGGCTGTGCTGGGACCCCAGTCTGAATATGAACATTTCATGCAGTGGAAGGAGGGGTGTCACCCGCCGTTCACTACATCGTGAAGGTGGAACCAGACCCCTGAGCTTGGAACCCAGACTCTGCCGTTTACCATCTTGGGCAATTTTCTTAGACTCTCTGTACATAGAATAGAAGGTAAAATGACACTTCATAGGGCTTTGCCTGTAGCGTAATAAGCCTTCAATAAATGTCAGCTAGTTTTATGCATTTATTGAGCATTTATAAGAATTTAGATATATGTGTGAATCTGCATAGATTAAACGGATTGGAAGTGGAAGAACCCTTGTAGGAATTGAGAAAACCTGACCAGCCTAAAGGCATTTGTACCCAATATTTTATATGAGAACACTGAGGGGCCAAAATCAAATATTACAGAATGTTGTAGGCCATGTTTTGCCCATAGGCCACCATATAAATGAACATGATTACTCTTTGGAAAAATGGTTTCTTGTTAGCGTTTCTTAGCCTGTTATATCAGAATGATAATGAACTAAGGTACAGCCCCTGAATTGATCATTCTGAACAATAGAAAAGGCAATACACCCAATAGCATCCTGAGAAAGTTTCCAGGATTTGAGGAAAATAAATCTATAATATTTAGCTTCTTTAATAATGCATAATATAGATTTTGAATTTCTAGCACCAATACTTTTTTTTTAACTTTTTATGTTATATTGGAGTACAGTTGATTAACAATGTTGTGATAGTTTCAGGTATACAGCAAAGTGATTCAGTTATATACTGAATAATAGATACATGTATAGAATATATACATGTATCTAGTCTTTTTCAAATTCTTTTCCCAATTAGGTTGTTACAGAATATTGAACAGAGTTCCCTGTGCTATACAATAGGTCCTTGTTGGTAATTTATTTTAAATATAGCTGTGTGTACAAGTCAATCCAAACTACCTAACTAATATCCCTCTCCACCACCCTCCCCCCCACCCCCGTCACCATAAGTTCGTTCTCTAAGTCTGTGAGTCTGTGCCTGTTTTGTAAATAAGTTCATTTGTCTCATTTTTTTTTAAATTCCACATATAAGCGATATCATACAATATTTGTCTTTCTCTGTCTGACTGACTTCACTCAGTATGACAATCTCTAGGTCCATCCATGTTGCTACAAATGGCATTATTTCATTCTTTTTAATGGCTGAGTAATATTCCATTGTGTATATGTACCACATCTTCTTTATCCAACAAATACTAGCGGCCTCTAGTGAATGATATTGTTTAGCTAACGGTGATAAACAGCAGGCACAAGCCAGAGGAAAATAATCCATACCCAGGATCTTTGGGCCGTCAGTCTGTCTTCCTGAGCTCCCCACCAAAAACCCACCTGTAGCCAGGTGCACATCCACAAACTGCACAGAGAGCTTCTGCTCTGATTAATCCCAGATTCTCTCTGCTCTTATTTACACCAACCCTAGTTCCTTCTCCTGACTTCCCAGCCATGTATGGTCGTAGTATGTGGGTTCCACCCTTTTTGTACTTCTTCATCTACCCTTGGCTCACTAGTATTTGCAATCCCCGTATCAACATTCCCCAAAGCCACACTTACGACACATACATGAGATCTGTCTTGTCAATGCAAAAGAGCGTAGCTCAGATGAACACGATTCGAGGGGTGCCAATCATCGCCCTGACATATATCAAATCAGACACACTGGCCATTAGGTTCTGCAACCAGCCATCTGGTAACCATACACTCACAACTTTGTCACAAGTCCAAATAGAGGTTATGAAACATTAGGGTTTTCTAGGCTACAAATATTTTAAACTGAGAGGGTTTGTCAACTGATGCCAGATTGTTGATTTCCAAACAATATCATTTTAAATAAAGATCTCTTTCTTAACATAAGCATAAGGAATGTATGGTAGATAAGATAGAGGATGAAACACAAAGTAGATTATCTTTGAGGGATGTTTCAGTTCCCACAGGATATAATGGAAATTCCTGAAACTTCCAGGGAAAGATAAAACAATGTGCTCTGTACTTGGATGGACCGGATGCTAATGCTTTCTCTTCCGGAACACACCTCCCTAAGGAAACAGAGGCACATGGTAATTAGTTGAGTTTTTAACCTAAGTTTCTAACTCGCATTTTATGCACATGGAGCTCTGGGAGTTCAGATTTGTTTGTCTACCTATTTGTAGAGGAAATCCCCTTTCCTGAAGATAGGCGTTTAAACAGCCTTGAAGTACTCTCTTTAGCTGCTCCAAAGCTGTATCATCACAGCACTGTGTCTGTATACTCTGCACACACATGCCGGCACACACTCACACGCACACACCCAGAGACACGGAGAAGCAGGGGCTACCTTGGACTTAGACTGCGAGATTGTAAAAGGTATCTGTTACCAGGTTCCCAGCACCTGCTTGTTGAACAAATGAAGGAACGCACAGTTTGATAATGTTACACAGCTGGACATGGGACACTGTAAAACACGAGTGTGAGCACCCAGGATTCCAAGAAGAGGGTGACCTTGTGGGTGGCAGGGACTGGATTCACTTACTTTCTGTCTGTAGGACACATCGCAGACAGAGGACGCAGTGAGTTAGTCACCCCAGTATATTTCCTGCATGGGGTGAATGGTTTGTCTCCATCCCTTTGCTCCACCCTCTTCCACAGCCTCCACTTTCACTGGCCACAAGCACCTGGGCTTCTGGAAGTTTCCGGAGGCCGTCTTGTTCCTGGCGCACACCAGGTGCTTGTGGGGCACCCCGTGCTGAGCTGACATTTAGAAACAGAAGCAGAGAACGTCCCCCGTTACACTCATCTGTGAGCGCCAACCCCTCTCACTGTATCTCCTCTAACGTGAGGGCAGAAAAAGAGATGCTTGTGGGTTAACAAGATAAGATCCAACAAAAAACAGTCACAGTAAACATCCATTTATGGCTGGAGAACACTGTCCATTTAGAAAGCGTTTATGTACATGTGTACACCGACAGTACAGAGAATCCTTTGCAGTAGAGGCATCGGTCTGTACTTCTCTATTTTAATTGAATGCATTAGAACTCTTCAGCTTTAAAAATCAAAGTCCTCACAGACTTAGACAATGAACTTATGGTTACTGGGAGGAAGGGTTGGGAGAGGGTGGGAGGGATAGACAGAGAGTTAGGGATTGACATGTACACACTGCTATATTTAAAATGGATCACCAGCAAGGACCTACTGTACAGCACAGGGAACTCTGCTCAATATTCTGTAATAACCTAAATGGGAAAAGAATTTGCAAAAGAATAGATACATGTATATGTATAACCGAGTCACTTTGCTGTACACCTGAAACAATCACAACATTGTTAATCAACTATGCTCCCATACAAAATAAAAACTAAAAAAAAAATCGGAGTCCAGTTAAACAGTCTTTAACTGCTAAAGAACAGCGCCAAGTGTAGCTTCTCACAGCCCAACCGTGAAGTCACATTAGGAGCCAAGATAACATGCAGAAAATACAGTAGAATCCCCTTCTATTTGGAATTCCTTTCATGCTTACATGATAATAACCGTGTTCTTTTTTTAAAAATAAATTTATTTATTTACTTTTGGCTGCATTGGGTCTTCATTGCTGCACACAGGCTTTCTCTAGTTGCGGCGAGCAGGGGCTACTCTTCATTGTGGTGTTCGGGCTTCTCATTGCGGTGGCTTCTCTTGTTGCAGAGCACGAGCTCTAGGGCATGCGGGCTTCAGCTGTGGCACACGGCTCAGTAGTTGTGGCTCACGGGCTCAGTAGTTGTGGCGCACAGGCTTCGTTGCTTTGCGGCATGTGGGATCTTCCCGGACCAGGGTCCAAACCCACGTCCCCTGCATTGGCAGGCGGATTCTTAAACACTGCACCACCAGGGAAGCTCTAACTGTCTTCCTTTCTTCTGACCTGTGAGTGCTCCCTTTGTATGAAGCAATGTCTACATTACTGAGTCGACAGTCCCAAGAATCCTCTGCCTTCCTGCACCATCACTCTCCTCTGTGTGTTCAGTGCCAAAGTTGCTTTTATGGATTCACTCACACTCTTCACATCTGCCGAGAGGTGGATTCTGGAATGATGGCATTTCCAGGAGTACTATTTACTCAGAAAGTGACTAATGGATAGTTAGTGTTTTCCCAGTTTGAGACTGGTTCCCTCTGATTTCTTATCAAATTCCCATAGGTGGTGAGCTGCTGAGGCTGAGTAAGTGCAGAGTCCTAGGACAGACACAGATTCCCCGACCATCAAAGAAGGATTAAAATGTCAGACCCATGTAACAAAACACTTTAAAGAAAAGACAGAAAGTAGAGAAAAGAAAAAGATTAAATAATAGAAAAGAATAATAAAAGGAGATAAAATTTGTGATGTTACCCTAAGTTTGGCAGATTTTTAATTAAGAAATTGAAGGTGGACTCTGCAAGGTGTACAAAAGAGCGAGAAGGGGCAAGCCACAGAGCTGGTAAACATGATACCGGCACCAAACTAAACACCTGACTCCCAGGGAAATATCCCTCCGCACCCACAGCTGAGAACAGAGGAATATTATTAGTAGCATCGTCACCAACATCAGTTGATAATATTTGCTGAGTTGTCACTAAATGCCAAGTGCTATAAAAAGCCCTTTGCAGGTAATGTGATTTAGCCAGCAACCCTGTAAAGTGTTTACTAGTATTGAAACCAAGCAGGACCCTGTGGACTCCTGGGCATGGAAGCCTTTACGTGTCCCCCCCCCATTTCTTGTTTGTAGGGAATAAATTTCAGCCCCTATGACCTTCCCTGAGTTCCTAAGGGCAGATTCGAACAGTTGCTAATCAGGGAAGGGAGGGGACGCAGAGACAAGGGAGGAGCAGTTAAGAAACAATACTGCAGCCTTGGGGCAGGGTCCTGGTTCCACCTCAAGGGATACACATGATAATATCTTTAAGCTCTTCTGCAGAACTAAAACTCCAAATGCAAGAGTACCAGAGAGAAGGTCATAGTATGATAACCATGAAGCTCATCAGGAGATCACCTGAGGCCAGATTCAAGGAGTGCAGGCCCTGCACACACCCTGATCTTTATCAGCAACCCTGCCCCGAAACCATTGCTGTAAAACTCCTCACCAAATCCTCCTGGGCTGGAATGCAGTTTCTGAGGCACAAGCCCATTGTTTCCTCCTTTTCCTGGAAAAGCAATAAAGCTATTCTTTTCTACTTCACCCAAAACTCTGTCTCCAAGATTCTATTTGGCACTGGTTCACAGAGGCCAAATTTTCAGCACTGGTATTATGAGTCCCATTTGCAGATGGGGAGACTGAGGTTTAGAGGGCTTAAGCAACTTGCCCATTACCAAACCTCTAAGGCAGAGCCTGTACTCCTGCCAGGTTGGTCTGACACCTAACTGCATCTTTTTAACCAAAACAAACAAACAAACAAACAAACAGCAATCAAATGGGGCGTCCCTGGTGACGCAGTGGTTGAGAGTCCGCCTGCCGATGCAGGGGACACGGGTTCGTGCCCCGGTCCAGGAAGATCCCACATGCCGCGGAGCGGCTGGGCCTGTGAGCCATGGCCACTGAGCCTGCGCGTCCGGATCCTGTGCGCCGCAATGGGAGAGGCCACAACAGTGAGAGGCCCGTGTACAGGAAAAAAAAAAAAACAAACAAACAATCAAATGACAAGGACAACAACACACAGAGAAGCAGGAATCTGGGGCATTTTCTCTGCCTTCTCTGGGTATCCCAGTCCATACTATACTGGCCTGGTGCTTTTTTTTCTCCCCTGGAGAGCTGGTTAGCACCACTGCCTGAAGCCTTGGGTGGTGGTATCCACAAACAGCTGGAGTGTTTGAATGAATTCACTTCTGTTCTGTTTATTGTTTCACTTCTGGGGAAACTAAACATCTCAAGCAATTAAATTTTCACACCATTGTTTATTTTTTTAAGATTTTTATTGAAGATAAACTTACATTTGAACCAAAACCCAAGTGATATTTACAGTCTGGGTGCTAGGATGGATATCTCTACCTTCTCAGGAAATGTGCCAGTGATTTTCTATACTATATACCACACTCCTCTCAGGTATTATGAAAGGGTAACCTTAAAAGAAATAGTCTCTTTTAAAGCTTTCATTGTGACACAAACAGCAAACTGTCTGTTTCGACTGAGTTTTGACTGCTCAGCTAGCACATTAAATGATTTCTTCACTAAGCCAGCATACACGTGCTGAATACCACTCTATATCAGGGCTCTGTTGTGGGCTGAGCACAGAAAGTTCTTCATCTGAAGGATCTTTCAGTGTAGTAGTTGGGAGATTTACAACTCAATGTGCTAAGTGCTATAATCGAGGTCTGTACAAGGGACTCTGGGAGACTAACTCAGGGTGGGCAAGTCACGGGAAGGCTTTTCAGATGAGGTGATGTTGGAATTCCCAGAAGAGCGAACAGAAAGAAGAAAGGCATGCAAAGGGGGAAAAAATAAAATGTGATTAAAGACCGAGTAGGCAGCGTGCTGAACCGCAGATGTAGTCACAGCTACTCCGGGAATGATAAATTGGGTCATAGAGAGAAGAAACTGGGGACTCAGAAAGAAATGCCTTCTCAATCTGTGAGGATGAGAGATGCTTTTGTAGCGGTGTGCAGGGCAGATGGAAGGAAAGAGAGGGAAGGACCAGATTGTGGATACTGAAATATTCCAGGGAACCAATATGCGTCTAGACTAAAGACTGCAGGGGACAGAGGGTGGATCTGGGGGAGACTTGGGCAGCGGGAATAGACAACTTTGATGGTTGACTTGACAGGAGGTGGGGATGAAGGAGGAAGTGTGGGTAGAAAGAGCCCAGGCTTTCGGGCTCTTACCATCCATGACTTCAGCCATCTAGCTGTGACTGTGTCCTATGAACAAGCATGTGCTAATCTCACCCCGTGATCTGGAGCATCAGAGAGCAATAGGATGGGCTACAATAGGTTCCCCTTCATTTGGTGTTAGGGCCTATGACCCCCTCCTGCAGCTGGCACATTGCTTGCTACATAATATACTCTCAGTAACTCCTTATTGAGTGAGGATGAAAGAGGAATCAAGGCTGCTTCTGGGGTTTTGAACAGAGAGGTTCAGTAAAGACACAGAGCTATGTTAGTTTGTCAGCAGACACACTGGGTTTCTGTAAAAGTGGTATGTGGAAGGAATACTGACATGGTCCCTGGAATATTGTTCCAACTGGTGATTTCGTCTGCTTCGGCTGATGCAGTTCCTAACCATAGTAAGGAACCATCCTAGCATTTGCCCCAGCAGAACTGGCCTGTTTATAGTTGTGAACGACTACAAAACCCTTATTTCTAGAAGTGGCCAAATAATGGGGCTTCTAACCATTGATGTGGAAAGAAGCTTAGAAGTTTCAAACATGGTTTGTGGCTCTAAAATTGCCCACAGATTATGGAAGAGGATGGGTAAAAACTTGTACGACCTCTGAAGTGGTCCAGTGATGAGCGGTGCCCTTCTCACTCGGGTGTTGCATGTTGAGCTCAGAAAGCATGGAGCCATTTCTGCTGGGAGGTACTATCATGCCTCTGCTTCCAGCCAGTCTGCTGAGTAGCTGCATTTCCAAAGGAGCAGCTCATTCCCCAAAACTAAATGATTTTCAGGAGGTGTGGAGGAAAGATCAAAGCCTTAGGAAGTGGAGGAACATAAAATAAAATCTACAATACAGGCGAAGGCTGTGTGGACTGCTTCATCATTTCTAGCCAGTTCTCCCCAAAGCCTCCGCACTGTGATTTCCATGAAACACTCCTATGCTCTCAAAGACAGACTAGCCTGAAAATTTAAACAGGCTTTGTCTCCTTCTCATCCCGTCACACGAAGCCATGTGCATGGGGCTTTTGTTTTGAAATCATACTGGTTCTTATGGGTAAGAAAATAAACAAAAGAGTGGTTTTCCCAGTGCATTTTAAAGGCATTTATTAGAATCTCAGTGACAAATCTTCTTTTATTTGAAGAGATATCAACTGACAATCATCCTTCTGAAACATAGTATCCTGATGGACAGAAAGCCAAGTGAACCCACACGGTAAATTTGTAGCCCTGGCCTTTTCTGTGTTAACATTCTCCTCTCAGTCCATTCATCAAATGTAAATTTAATGGTCTGGAAATGCTGGCAGGGTTTCTAAACTTTTCTTTGCATGGTATTAAACCAAGACTCATTTATTCGTGTCCTAGACTATATTATAAGCTTCCTGGCAGTGAATCGCTCTTATTTACGATCAGATGCCTAATCATTTCATGTTAAATAGCTTTCATAGTCCAACAGACTGGGAGGAAATTGTACTTTAGTCTATTCTATCCCCTGTCTCTCTTCTTTACTTGGGAATTTCTCACTGACATTTGTAAGTGTTTCTATGATTTATAATTCATATTATTTTAGCCCTGATTCCAATTCAAAACTTCTAAAACTGTATAACCTTACTCTTACTCGGGGTTAAATTGCAGATTTCCTTCCTGCTTGATACTGGAAACAAGGTTCAAAATATCTGGCCTTGGGACACCGGACCATCTTTGAAAAAAATTTATTTTTAAGTAAAGAGCCAGTTTTGTATATCTACTTTCATATACTTCCTCTTTGGACAGAAATCTTTTACTAAAAAAAAAATAATCGCCTTCAGATTTAAATGGAAAAATAAGGATCAAGTAAGGATTTTTATTCAATAATTTCTGCCTTTGGTAATAAAATCTCAGGCAAATTAAGCGACAACATACAAGGAAAGGAATATATAAGTGGCTAAGAGTCTGCATCTTAAGCAGAATAATTGATATGCCAATTAAGGAGTTGTCCAACCAACTAGTTCTAAAGACAATGCGAAACCAATGCACCCAAGAACATCCTATCCTGTTTGCTGCATCCTGTTCTTCATTGCCACTCGGAGTCCTCCCAGCCTCCCCACCGCCGCCCAACACACAAGGTGTGATTAGAAGTAAGTCCTCCTGTACGGTCCTGGAAAGTGAATCTGAAAACAACCCGAGTTTTCATCTCCTCAGGACTTCCTTGGAAGGTGTCACCACCCTCTCCTAGTATCACATAGAAATAAAGAGTTTCAAAATTATTATTACAAAACGATTTGGGTTTTCAAGTTCATTTATTCCCCTCACAATCATGTTCTGCAGTGTAATGATAATATGGGAGATTTTCAGGAAAGATTAAGCTTGGGAATGTGTACCGTTTTGGAATTTTCATAAAGAGAACAGTACTCAAAATAGAGCTTTGCTTTTCCCGTAGATAATCTGCTAAAATTTTCCAAGGACGACTTTCTTCTTCTTTTCAAGGAATTAAATTGCAGCAGAATCACATTTCAGAGGGACTGAAATTGAGTGGGCTGCCATTTTCTTGCCTAGATAAAGTCTTCTCACTTCTCCAAGTGCCCAGGATGCCACCCCCTGCTTCTGCCAGTCACGTGATCCCCTCACCATGTCTCACAGAGCTTCTGCTTGCCAGGGTCTACACAGGCTCACTTACCTGAGCCTGTAGGAGGAAAAGCATACACATCACATCTAGCCAAGTCAAAACCAACTGGCTTTCTCTGGCTGACCACTAGCTTCTCATACATCCTTTATTCCTTAAAACCAGTTCACTTTCTTTTTTTTTTAAATTTTTAAATTTTATTTTATTTATGTTTTATACAGCAGGTTCTTATTAGTTATCCATTTTATACATATCAGTGTATACATGTCAATCCCAATCTCCCAGTTCATCACACCACCACCACCACCCCTGCCCCTTTCCCCCCTTGGTGTCCATACGTTTGTTCTCTACATCTGTGTCTCTATTTCTGTCCTGCAAACCGGTTCATCTGTACCGTTTTTCTAGATTCCACATATATGCATTAATATACGATATTTGTTTTTCTCTTTCTGACTTACTTCACTTTGTATGACAGTCTCTAGGTCCATCCATGTCTCTACAAATGACCAATTTCATTCCTTTTTATGGCTGAGTAATATTCCATTGTATATATGTATCACATCTTTATCCATTCATCTGTCGATGGGCATTTAGGTTGCTTCCATGTCCTGGCTATTGTAAATAGTGCTGCAATGAACATTGGGGTGCATGTGCCTTTTTGAATTATGGTTTTCTCAGGGTATATGCCCAGTAGTGGGATTGCTGGATCATATGGTAGTTTTATTTTTAGTTTTTTAAGGAACCTCCATACTGTTCTCCATAGTGGCTGTATCAATTTACATTCCCACCAACAGTGCAAGAGGGTTCCCTTTTATCCACACCCTCTCCAGCATTTGTTGTTTGTAGATTTTCTGATGATGCCCATTCTAACTGGTGTGAGGTGATACTTCATTGTAGTTTTGATTTGTATTTCTCTAATAATTAGTGATGTTGAGAAGCTTTTCATGTGCTTCTTGGCCATCTGTATGTCTTCTTTGGAGAAATGTCTATTTAGGTCTTCTGCCCATTTTTGGATTGGGTTATTTTTTTTTTTAATATTGAGCATCATGAGCTGTTTATATATTTTGGAGATTAATCTTTTGTCCGTTTATTCATTTGCAAATATTTTCTCCCATTCTGAGGGTTGTCTTTTCGTCCTGATCGTAGTTTCCTTTGCTTTGCAAAAGCTTTTAAATTTCATTAGGTCCCATTTGTTTATTTTTGTTTTTATATCCATTACTGTAGGAGGTGGATCAAAAAAGTTCTTGCTGTGATTTATGTCAAAGAGTGTTCTTCCTATGTTTTCCTCTAAGAGTTTTATAGTGTCTAGTCTTACATTTAGGTCTCTAATCCATTTTGAGTTTATTTTTGTGTACGGTGTTAGAGAGTGTTCTAATTTCATTCTTTTACATGTAGCTGTCCAGTTTTCCCAGCCCCACTTATTGAAGAGACTGTCTTTTCTCCATTGTATACCCTTGACTCCATTGTCATAGATTAGTTGACCATATGTGTGTGGGTTTATCTCTGGGCTTTCTAACCTGTTCCATTGATCTATATTTCTGTTTTTGTGCCAGTACCATATTGTCTTGATTACTGCAGCTTTGTAGTATAGCCTAAAGTCAGGGAGTCTGATTCCTCCAGCTCCGTTTATTTTCCTTCAAGCCTGCTTTTGCTATTCGGGGTATTTTGTGCCTCCATACAAATTTTAAGATTTTTTGTTCTAGTTTTGCAAAAGATGCCACTGGTAATTTGATAGGGATTGCACTAGATCTGTAGATTGCTTTGGGTAGTATGGTCATTTTCACAATATTGATTCTTCCAATCCAAGAACATGGTATATTTCTCCATCTGTTTGTGTCATCTTTAATTTCTTTCATCAGTTTCTTATAGTTTGCTGAGTACAGGTCTTTTACATCCTTAGGTAGGTTGAGTCTTAGGTATTTTATTCTTTTTGTTGCAGTGGTAAATGGGAGAGTTTCCTTAATTTCTCTTTCAGATTTTTCATCATTAGTGTATAGGAATGCAAGAAATTTCTGTGCATTAATTTTGTATCCTGCAACTTGACCAGATTCGTTGATTAGCTCTAGTAGTTTTCTGGTGGCATCTTTAAGATTCTCTATGTATAGTATCATGTCATCTGCAAATAGTAACAGTTTTACTTCTTCTTTTCCAATTTATATTCCTTTTACTTCTTTTTCTTCTCTGATTGCCATGGCTAGGACTTCCAAAACTATGTTGAATAATAGTGGTGAGAGTGGACATACTTATCTTGTTCCTGATCTTAGAGGAAATGGTTTCAGTTTTTCACCATTGAAAGTGATGTTTGCTGTGGGTTTGTTGTATATGGCCTTTATTATGTTGAGGTAGGTTCCCTCTTTGCCCACTTTCTGGAGCGTTTTTATCATAAATGGGTGTTGAATTTTGTCAGAAGCTTTTTCTGCATCTACTGAGATGATCATATGGTTTTTATTCTTCAGTTTGTTAATATGGTGTATCACATTGATTGATTTGCATATACTGAAGAATCCTTGCATCCCTGGGATAAATTCCACTTGATCATGGTGTATGATCCTTTTAATGTGTTGTTGGATTCTGTTTGCTAGTGTTTTGGGGGGATTTTTGCATCTATATTCATCAGTGATATTGGTCTGTAATTTTCATTTTTTGTAGTGTCTTTGTCTGGTTTTGGTATCAGGGTGATGGTGGCCTCATAGAATTAGTTTGGGAGTGTTCCTTCCTCTGCAATTTTTTGAAAGAGTTTGAGAAGCATGGGTGTTAGCTCTTCTCTAAATGTTTGATAAAATTCACCTATGAAGCCATTTGGTCCTGGGCTTTTGTTTGCTGGAAGATTTTTAATCACGGTTTCAATTTCATTACTTGTGATTGGTCTGTTCACATTTTCTATTTCTTCCTGGTTCAGTCTTGGAAGGTTATACCTTTCTAAGAATTTGTCCATTTCTTCCAGGTTGTCCATTTTATTGGCATAGAGTTGCTTGTAGTAGTCTCTTATAATGCTTTGTATTTCTGTGTTGTCCATTGTAACTCCTCCTTTTTCATTTCTAATTTTATTGATTTGAGTCCTCTCCCTCTTTTTCTCTCTTTTTTTTTGGTTGGGGATACACCCTGCTGGTAGAAATGTTTTGAGCATCTCCAATACATGTGTATTTATGTATAAGCTATAAATATGTATTAGTTTCTGAATTATTATGTGTATTTTTAAGTATATACAAAAATTGAACTTAAAAAGTATTAAAATAACCATAAATAGAAGTTCTAAAATTTTCTTTCTTGCACTCCTGCTGGGATCTAGGCAGCTGACTCTGCAGACCACTGGATGGTGGGTGGTGGTTGGTGGGTGGTGATCCCAGAACCCAGAGGTGATGGAGATGATGCGGGGATGTGGCACATGACTGCAGACTGAAAGGAGGCAGAAGCACACTAACTGAGACTGGGTTTTGTGACTTGCCTGCATCTGGATTCACTCTGAATCACTTGTGGTAATCCCGACCCCCAGTAAGCACAGCGGTGTCACGCATCAGAATGACTAACGGCTGAACTAATAATAAATCTCTAAGTTATCCATTTTTCAGAATTGTTTCCACAAAAGTGAAAGAAGCTGGGAGAATATGACAGTCCTCAACTCTGTCTGCTAGAAACACACAGTTCCCCCAGCTCTTCCTAAGACATGATGTAAAATGAGAGTGTTAGTTAGCACATGGCCTGGTCATTACTGGCAACTGCAAATCACATTGTACGCATCACCCCCCATCTCATTGAAGAAGTACCCTGACCCTGCAATAGATGAAGATTGTGAACTTTCAGAAATTTATTCATCTGGGTTTTAGACAAAACATTTGAAGAAATCTATTCTGTTTTCATTAACATTATTTAAAAAAATCATTAAAATATCAGTTTGGGTTTTTTTTAAAACAACAAACTTACAGAGCTTTACTAGTTAAATGTTGAGGTGTTTGTTTGCAGTTGGTTAGAAAGAAGACATTATCATACATCTCCTTGTCTTTATTCCCTCTAATACCACCTAAGATCTCTACAAGATGAGGCAGAGATGTGCTCAGGCAAAGGCTTACTTCAAAGAGAAATGTGGAGGGAACCGCTGGCTGCAGAGAAAGATCAAAGGGAGAGAGCTGTTTCGTTTGCCAGACATTCGTATGTTCTCTCATTCATCAGGTGTCTACTGAATTCCTAAACCGTGCCAGGCAGTCAGGGTGCAGAGCAGAGTGATGTCCCCCTATCTTCACTGAACGGACAGGCCAGTGGGAGAGGCAGCTAAACTAGCAGGAGGTTAGTTCCCTGTAAGAGGACCTTACTCACAGAAATGCCCAGGGCGCCATGTGGGCCCAGAGAAGCCTGTGAAACCCACAGCATTTGGACAATCCTCCACTCTGCCTTCCTGGGTTGAATTCTAAAAGATATAATAAAGTTGTGAAAGAATAATAAACATTTACCCAGCAAGTGCTGTGTGTCAAAGACTCTGCTACAGATTTTTTTTTTGGGGGGGGCGCTGTGTTGGGTCTTTGTTGCTGCACGCAGACTCTCTCTAATTGCGGTGCGCAGACTTCTCATTGCGGTGGCTTCTCTTGTTGCGGAGCCCGGGCTCTAGGCACACGGGCTTCAGTAGTTGTGGCGCACGGGCTTAGTTGCTCCTCGGCATGTGGGATCTTCCAAGACCAGGGCTCGAACCCATGTCTCCTGCATTGGCAGGCGGATTCTTAACCACTGCGCCACCAGGGAAGCCCTCTGCTACAGCGTTAATGAATACAGTTTCAGGACAGGAGTATAATGAGGGAAAACATGAGGGAAGTCCTGAAAGCCAGACTTCTTGAATTCATACCCAACTGCAGCGTTTACTAGCTAGCTGTATTAGAGTAAGGTAGCTCACCTCTCTAAATGTCAATTTCTCTGCATGTTAAAGGGGATAATAATAGCCTTTATCTCAGAGGTAAATGCTATAGTTATGAGGAATAAACCAGATAATCTAGGTAAAGCAATATGTCTGACACAGCAGATGTTCAGTAAATGTTAGCTATTACGTAACTGTTAATCCCAATGACCCATGAACTAGCTGTTATTATTATTTTTTCTCCATTTTATGGATGTAGGAACTAAGGCCTAGAGAGCCTTAGTAACTTGCAATGTTGCTACCATGATGTGGAAGCCAGGCTGTGTGTGGACTGGCGAGCAGAAGCACTGGCCCAAGAAAAGGGGTGAAAATGTTAAAAACATGGTGATTCAGGCAAGAAGGGAAGAGAGGATGCTTCCAGAGGAACATCTACTGCCCTTATTTCAGAAGGAGGAGGTCTGCATTGTAGAGTGTCCAAAAGAAGTAGATTGGAGATATTTTTCATTATGTGGATGTTAATAGATTATATGAATAGATAGATGATCTACATGGGTAGATAAGAGGCATTACCTTGCAATTTCAGAATTTTAAGTGGATTTTAGTTTTATCTACAAATCAAATAGAAAGGGGGGAAGGGGAAGAGACTTAAGACGTGCAACTGGGAGAGGCCAAAGTTGCAAGGTGTTAGGATTAAAAAGTTAATATGTAGTGTATACTGAGGTTTCGTTTTGCTTTTCCCATTGGTTCCATATTTTGTTGCCATTTGACATTTAATTATAAAGAGTGTATTACATGCTACTCTGCTTTGCCATACCAAAACATTTTCTTTTTTGTTTATAAAACATTGGTTCCTAGAATTTCTTCCTGTCTAGTCCTAAGGCTCAATTTTCTATACTCAGATGCTATACCCGAAACTGCAGTTTCAATTCAGTACTGGTGATGGTGACCAGGAAAATAACATAACCTGAGAGAACTGAGCCCCAGTAACCCCTTTTACTAGTTGCCGCTGACAGGAAGGAGACATCTACAGGAGTTGCTTCTGGAATGAGTACCACCTTCTCCATAAAAGGCCCTTCTCTATCCCTTCTAGAAGGTCTTCTGCTATGGAGACATTCCTGTTCACTGTTTCAATCCTACTAGTTCATTTATCAAACAGGAAAAACAAGACAAGCATCTAATGAAACGCTAAATGTTATTCATCTTCTGTTTCCAGTGATAGAAATAGCAACAATAAATCATCACTTCCCTTCGTGTTTTCACTAACTCACATTTCCTACTAAGACTCAGAGTGAGAAACAGCAAGGTTTGGCAAACAATGCTGAAGTGTGATGTCATTGTGTGGTCCTAACTGTTTTCTCTAAGAAAGCAGACTTTAGGCATTATTTTGATTCCATTAATGACCACTCAAGATAAGGAGCTTTTTCCATAGGTCTTGGATGTCTTCTTTCCTCACTCAGAGGACTTTTAAACCTGGGAGAGGTTGTAACCCTTTGTAAACAGGTTTACAAAGGTTGCATTTGTAAACAAATGAGTAGCTTCGAGGACCCCAAAGCATAACCTCAAATGAATGATAAATAAAGAGAAATTCTGCTCACAATTTTCCCCACACAAATGAAATAGAATGAGTATTTCTTGGGCCTATAATTGCAACAGATCAAATTTTACAAATAGGTTCTGCCAGATTTCAAAGGTGTTCAGAAAAAATTTTACTACGTCATAAGAAATATATGTATCACTTATTTTTATGAATATTGTAAATAAAACCACTAAACATAACAACAGTTGAACAGAAAGTGCATGCAAACTACTTGGAAGTTAAGCTAATGAATAACCTTTCTCTTTGTATTAAGAATGTATCTATATGGGACTTCCCTGGTGACGCAGTGGTTAAGAATCTGCCTGCCGATGCAGGGGACACGGTTTCGAGCCCTGGTCTGGGAAGATCGATCCCACATGCCGCAGAGCAACTAAGCCCATGCACCACAACTGCGCTCTAGAGCCTGTGAGCCACAACTACTGAGCCCACGTGCCACATCTACTGAAGCCCCCGTGCCTGGAACCAGTTCTCCGCAACAGAGAAACCACCGCAATGAGAAGCCCACGCACTGCAAGGTAGAGTAGCCCCTGCTCGCTGCAACTAGAGAAAGCCCGCACGCAGCAACAAAGACCCAATGCAGCCCAAAATAAATAAATAAATATATATATATATATAAAAGAATATCTATATGGATTATTTGGGGTTTTTTGCTATTTAGTTGTATGAGTTCCTTACATATTTTAGATATTAACCCCTTATCAGATATATGGTTTGCAAATGTTGTCTCGCATTCCATAGGTTGCCTTTTCATTTTGTTGCCTGTTTCCTTTGCTGTGCAGAAGCTTTTAGTTTGATGTACTCTCATTTGTTTATTTTTATTTTTATTACCCGTGCTTTTAGTATTATATCCAAAAAAGTCATTGCCAAGACCAGTGTCAAGGAGATTTTTCCTTATGTTTTCTTTTAGGAGTTTTTTGGTTTCAGGTCTTACATCTTAAGTTTTTAATCCATTTCAAATAAATTTTTGTGTATGGTGTAAGATAGGTGTCCAATTTCATTTTTTTTTTGCATGTGGATATTCATTTTTCCCAATACCATTATTGCAAACAAACAGTTCAATTCAAAAATGGGCAAAGTACCTGAATAGACAGTTTTCCAAAGAAAATATGCAAATGGGCAACAGGTACATGAAAAGGTGCTCAAGATCACTAATCATCAAGGACAGGAAAATCAAAACCACAAATGAGATATCATCCTACACCCTTGAGAATGGCTATAATAAAAAAAACCCCCAAAAAACAAAAAACAAGAGATAACAAATGTTGGTGAGGACATGGAAAAGAAGGAACTCTGGTATACTGTTGGTGGGAATATAAACTGGTGCAGCCTTTATGGAAAACACTATGGGGGTTCCTCAAAAAATTAAAAATAGAGTTACCATATGATCCAGAAATCCTACTTCTAGGTATATAATTGAAAGAAACAAAATCAGTATCTCAAAGAAATATCTGCTCTCCCATGTCACTGTAGCATTATTCATATTAGCTAAGATATGGAAACAACCTAAGTGTCTGTCAGTGGGTGAATGGATAAAGAAAATATAATGGAATGTTATTCAGCCATAAAAAAGAAGGAAATCCTGCCATTTGCAACAACATGGATGAAGCTGGAGGGCATTATGCTAAGTGAAATAAGCCCGACAGAGAAACACAGATACTTTATGGTATCACATATATGTAAAATCTAAAAAAAAAAAAAAAAAAGGAAGAAAGAAAGAAAAAAAGAAAAAGTCAAGCTCATAGAAACTGAGAGTAAAATGGTGGTTGCCAGGGGCTGGTGGATAAATGGGAAGATGCTGGTCAAAAGGTGCAAACTTACAGTTTTAAGATGAATAAGCTCTAAGAATCTAATGTATAGCATGGTGATGGCAGTTAATGTTATTGTGTTAAATACTTGAAATTTGGTAACAGAGTAGATCTTAAGCATTCTCACCACACAGAAAATGGTAACTATGTGAGGTGATGGATGTGTTAATTAACTTGATTGTGGTAATAATGTCACAATGTATACGTGTATGAAATCATGACACCTTAGTACACCTTAAATATATACGATTTTGTCAGTTATACCTCAATAAAGCTGGGGAGGGTGGGGAAGGGATGTATGTATATGGTCTTAAGATCTGAAAATAAATAAAGAAAAGGTAAGATCATTTAAAGTGCTTTTGGCCTGCCTCCAGCTCAAATAACCCTCAAATAAAAATATTTCTTAAAAGACCGTGGAGGCCCACTGTGCTACTTGTGGTCTCTTTTTCTATACTGGCCTCTTGGGGAGAAAATGCTGGGTAAGATGAAGTGTTCTGACACCCCATTGTGTGAGTGTGTGCAATTCCTCCCTAAGGCAGGAATTGAAGGCTTTAAGGGAATCACAGGGAGATTTTAGAGAGACTGACAATGACATGAACGCTGCCTCTACATCACGCCTGAATCAAACAACCTTCTTGGGTGCAGATAGTGTTGTTTCTGTTCCTCCTTCTCTCTCCCTCTTTCCCTTCCACCATCCAGGCAGAACAACTAGCATTTGCTCGATGGCTTGTACGTCTGTCAACTTTTCTTGGAAGAAGGAAGTGAGAAAAATCAGTTTGCTACCCCTAAATCTCCAACGGACGTTCTGATCGTTGTAGGTATTTGCCCAGCTTCACATGAAGTATCAACAACCTGCAGTGAAGGCCGCTAGGAGATTATAGTGGAGAAGATGGCTTAAACTCTTTGGGAAACCAGGAGGATCTAAAGAAGAAAATAGCCAGATAACCATAGGAAGTATCAATAGTTAAAGTGCTGGGTCTGTAAGCATTTCTGAGACCCTATTTTATCAAATCCTCAAGGCCTCCTTCATCTGGTTTCACCACCTGTCGTGGGAGAGCAGGGCAGGGAACAGGGATGGGTCTGTCCCAGGACTGACCCGGAACGTGTGATTGTGCACACCTTCCAGCTGCTGTCTTTCCTCACATGGCTCATTCCTGGCAGGAACTGGTCTTCCCCCCCCCCCCCCCACTTCTCTTGTCCCTTCAATGTATTGGGTTGGTCAAAAAGTTTGTTTGGGTTTTTCTGTGAGATGTTCATCTCTACCCTCACTTCAACCTTCTCTTGAGCCACTCTGATTCTCCAGGAAAACACATAAAGGTAACACAGGGCAAGAAAAGATAAAAATGCTGAGACAACTACTGTTTTGGGAGAGGGATGGTGGGCTGTGGAGAGAGAGTCATGTTACCTAGGACCCTGCAAGGAACAGGGAATCTGTTTTTTTGCGCAGAAGCCAAGACTTGGATTCGCTGAAGTCTGCAGAGGGTTGGGGGCTCGTGTATGGATTTACAAAGTAACATTTACGTTTGCCACATATGTTTTCTAAGTAAATGCCACCTAAGAAGTAGCCCCATTTTGCTGGAGGCATCCCAGAAAGCACAACCTGACTCCAAGCCTTGAGGCTGGCATTTACTCAGGAAATGATCCCAGGGAGTGGAGGTGAGGGGCAGGGGAGTGAAGATGGGAAGGAGGGAAAAGCTGATACAAGGTGTCTGCAGGGCTCAACTCACCGGACTTTCTGAGGAGCCTTATAAGTTGTACCATAGAGCGGACCCCCAGAGGACAAACAGAAAGTGATGACCCTCAGTTCCCATCCCCCACTGGTCAAACATGGCCCTCTGGTTGTTGACTCCCCTGCACTGCCCAGCAGGTGCCCAGAGACATCAGCAGAGAAACCCCAGGGCAGGAAGCAAGAGGCGTAGTCAGTGGACCCTTGGCCAGGAGCGGGAGGGTTCCATCTGCTCCAAGCTGGTCAGTACCTCTGTGGAGCTGGTCACTTAAGCAGCGGCTGCAGTTGAAGGGGTGGTGGGAGGGCCCAGAGGATAGCTGGGCACACAGGAGGGACCCACAGGACAAGAGAGTCCGTTGTTATAGGACAAGAATGAAAGGGCAGCGCAAACGTCCTTAGTTATACTTACAGATTAGAATTGCTGGTAACTGCCTTTACTTTTCCTTTCACATCCAAAAAATACGCATAACGTATAATGTTCTTAGGTATTTGTTTGGTATATGAAATTTTGACTAAGATTTCATGAGTGTATGTGGCATTGAGATCGTATCTCTAACACTCCTTCCATGCCTCACGCAGTGTGTTGGACATGGGTTGAAGGGAGATTGACCCCATCCTCCATGCCAGAGGGGGGCCCTGATTATTTCAGCTCAGTCAAGGTCATCTCAGAGTCCTTTTCATAAGGATTGGTTCCAGGAATTCAAGCTGAAGCCCATCCGTACATGACATTCCCACTGTCTATGACCTAATTTGTCCTAGAGGTTCCAGAAGGCTCTTCCCTGGGATGTTGTACCATATAAGGACTGCCACACCGAGTTCTGCCTCCCAAGTGAGCCAGCCTAGGGCAGGACCAGGATGAGGGCCAGCTAAAAACACACAGCCCCTGGAGCAACCCTACCCGGAAGCCATCCCATCTTGCACTTCCAGTTCAGTGAATACCTTTCCTTGTCATTTAAGCCATTTTAAATCAAAAGGATCTTAACTGACACTTGGACAGCCTGAGTCTCCCTGACTTTTAATCAATGATTTAACCCCACAGGAAAATTTTAATTCTAGAGGAGGGAAAGGTGTCCTTCTCCTGGACAAGGGTAGGCTTCTTCCTCTGAGTTCACTTATTGACTTATTTGCAGCTGCATTGGTTTAATGAGGGAGACATAACCTCTTTGTGTTGCCCCATTCAGAACTCTTTGTCATCATTTTTTCCTTCTGAAGCATTTTGACCAACTAAGCTGGCATTTGCCTTAAAAATATATTTCATCCATTACCTGTACAATGAGACTGAGTTGATAGGGAAGAATTCAAGGCATTTTCCAAGTTGGGGCCTGGGGTGGGGGGCCTGGAACTCAGAACTATTATTTTTTTAAGTCTAGATTACATAGTACAAGGAATATCGAATTGTTAACAAAATTCCCGTCACATGAATATTTCATACCCTTAAGGATTTCGTTTCTTGGCCCTATTTTGTAGTAGTTTCCTAAAGACTCTGCCCTTAACTTGCCGGGTGTTCTTTAGAATAGTGAGAGTGGAGGGCAGATGAAGTGAAGCTTTACAGGCAGGTCCCTGGGGTCAGGCATGGCTTTCTCTGCTTCAGAGGATTATGCTGTCAAAAGCCCTTCTGTGGCATCGTGTCCCTGGAGTGACTCATTCCCTGCAGCCTACAGCACATCCATTAGAAGTGGAGCCAGGGCCCTTTCTGTGTGACATCCACGAGGGCGACAAACCTATTACGTGTTTAAATGTCCGCGGCAAGAAAAATTCCCAATCTGTCAAATGTTCAGACAGGGTTGTTGTCTGGCCTTCCTGTTGCTGCTGAAATCGCTGAGTGAAATATGACGTCTGACTTCACATCTTTGTATGATGATTTACTGGGTAATTCAAGGCACCTTTGTCTCTGACTCAGAAAACCTAATGAAGTAGGAGGCGTCGCTGCCAGTTTTCTGAAACTCACAAAAGAAGGGTTATAAATATTAACTTTCCATCAATTCATATTTAATGTCTCATCTAAATTAAAACCAATTTATTATAAGGGCCTAAAAGACTATTTCAAATTATACTTTCTGATCTAATCCTCTTCTGGCCTGCTGTGTGAATGAATTTTGGCTGTCACAAATACATAATCTGTTATTTTAAAAAGATCCTAAACTTTTTAGATACAACACCAAAGGCATGATCCATGAAAGAAATAATGGATAAGCTAGATTTCATTAAAATTTAAAACTTCTACTCTGTGAAAGACACTGCCAAGATAATGAGAAGATAAGCCACAGACTGGAAGAAAATACTTGCAAGGACATATCTGATAAAGGATTATTATCCAAAATATACAAAGAACTCATAAAACACAACAATAAGGAAAAGAACAACTTGATGGGAAAATGGGCAAAAGACCTGAACAGACATCTCAACAAAGAAGATACACAGGTGGCAAATAACCATATGAAAAGATGCTCTACTCATATGTCATCAGAGAAATGCAAATTAAAACAACGGTGAGATACCCTTTCATGCCTATTAGAGTGACCAAAATCCAGAAGAGTGATACCACCAAAGGCGGTGAGGATGTGGAGCAACAGGAACTCTCATTCATTGTTGACGGGAATGCAAAAGGGTGCAGCCACTCTGGAATACAATTTAACATTTTCTTACAAAACTAAGCATACCCTTGCCCTACGATCCAGTACTCTTGCTCCTTGGTATTTACCCAGCTGAGTTGAAAATTATGTCCACACAAAAGCCTGCACATGGATATTTATAGCAACGTCATTCATAACTGCCAAAACTAGGAAGCAACTAAGATGTCCTTTAGTAGGTGAATGGATAAATATCCCTTAGTACATCCAGACAATGGAACATTATTCAACACTAAAAAAAAATGAGCCATCAAGCCATGAAAAGCCATGGAGAAACTTTCAATACATACTGCTAGTAGAAGAAATCAATCTGAAAAGGCTGAAGACTATATGATTCCAACTATATGACATTCTGGAAAAGGCAGAACTATGGAGATAATGAAAAGATCATTGGTTGCCAGGGGTAAGGGTAGGTGGGGAGGAATCAACAGGTGGAGCACAGAGGATTTTCAGAGCAATGAAAATACTCTGTGTGATACTATAATTGCAGATACATGTCATTTTACATTTGTCCAAACTCACTGACTGTACAACATTAAGAATGGTCCCTAATGTAAACTACAGACTTTGGGTGGTAATGTGTGTCAATGTAGGCTCATTGACTGTAACTAATGCACCGATCTGGCAGGAGATGTTGATAATGTGGGAGGCTGTGCCTGAGTGGGGGGAAGAGGCGTATGGGAAATCTCCGTCTCTTCCCCTCAATCTTGCTGTGCACCTAAAACTGCTCTAAAAAATAAAGTCTACTTAAAAGGAAAAAGAAAGATCCTAAGTCTAAAGCAAGTAAATAAGGCACCAATGCTCCCACATAGTTGACTTATTATTTTACTTTTTTCAGAGAAAAAAGAAAAAAAGGTAGATGACTAGTGATCCAAAGAGGAGAGATTTTAAGGTTTTTGTTTTCAATGGAATCAGTAGAACTATTACTCCAAAATAACAAATGATAAATTATAAGGATATTTTAAGGTGTCCAACAAACATGAGTTTTAAAGAACATGTATTCCCCTGCATCTCTGGGGTGTAGGAGTGCCAACGCTAGCTGTGAGTCAGCACCAGGGCCCAGCCTGCCTGCTCCCAGAATCACGGACGAGGGCAAGAGAGTCATCTTCTCTGAGCCTCTGAGCTTTTCTTTACTTAGGGAATGAAGATGATAGTACCCTTAAGATTGTTGAAGGAATTAACTGAGATAATAGTAAATGTTAATTTCCTTTCCCACTTCTCATTTCTTACAAACACTTCAAAAGAAAGAAAATTGAGGTTTCTTGATTTTCAAGGTTTCATGCTCTTCATACCATGCCCTTATATCATGTTCCCCTAGCAAGCTGTGATCCACGAACAGAGAAGATTATTGCAGAATTATGTCACCAGCTGGGTCGACTTGATTTTCAGATGTTTTCTAAGACAATCAACTGTCTGCCCAAATTAGGTATGTGTAGACCAAACTTTGTGTTTTGCAAACAAGGATGCTGGAGACTAAACAGGATATGGGAGGATTGCCTTTCTTAGTCTTGAATATATTTCTTTTAACATTTTATCATTACAAAGACTCTTTTTTAAAGGAAGTTTTGTCACCAACCAACTATATAACTTGTAAATTTTAAAGTGTTCTAAAAAAAGTTTTAAAGCAAAGGCCAGAACATGTTGCTTGGAATAATAATCAGATATTGGGCTGGAATTATTGCTCCTGTTTCCTCTCTTCTTTCCAGGCACTGGCTCACACTCTTGGCTTTGCTCAACTTGAGTTTTGCTTTGGGTGTTTTTGTGACTTTGTCTGGAAATGGCATGAAACAAGCATATCAGCAGAGGATTCAAAGCCTTCTTAAAGAGTTAAAGTACTCTTAATGAGTCACCTATCAGGAGATTGTGACCCTCGGTATCAATGTCAATGGGCCAAGTAGTTAAGACCATACCATCTGAGTCAGATGTAAAGCCTCCAGTGCTTTAGGGCAGGTTACCTAAACTTTCCAGAAAATAGAGCTAGTAATATTGCCTAATTCACCATGTTGTTACAGGGACTAAGCAAAGAAGTGTACATGAAATGCCTGATACATTGGCTAGAAAGTGAAGAGGGCTCATTACGTGTCAGTCTATGACTACGTATGGATGGAGGTATGGCCTATCTGTCAGGTGCTTAGGGTGGATTTATGACAGTCAGGCTGGGGTTGCAGCTGTAGAAAATTCCAAGCACAGTTCTTTGCTACCTGATTTCTTTTGGAGTTAATACCCCTTACGGACAGAAACTTCAGAAGCTTGTTGGAGAAATATTCTATCTGGCTGTTCTGGGCTGTGTTCAGAGAACATCTGGGAGTCTTGGAAGCTGGGCAGACTCTCCCAAAAGCAAAAGTTTGAAAACAATATAGGGCAACATGGAGGAGAAAGGGTGTGGGCTTCTTCCACGTGGGCGAAATAAGACAGTGGTGATAGTCATGAGTCAGATTTAAACAAATCATCAGGTCCACCCAATTTTGATGTTTTTACGGCAATTTCTTTTCTTTTCTTTCTTTTTTTTTTTTCCTGTGGTACGCGGGCCTCTCACTGTTGTGGCCTCTCCCGTTGCGGAGCACAGGCTACGGACGTGCAGGCTCAGCGGCCATGGCTCACGGGCCCAGCCGCTCCGCGGCATGTGAGATCTTCCCAGACCGGGGCACGAACCCGTGTCCGTTGCATCGGCAGGAGGACTCTCAACCACTGCGCCACCAGGGAAGCCCCTCTTTCTCAGTCTCTTTGAAGCCTCAGTTTCCTTCTTCTACCAGAGATACCAAACGTGGGTAAATCATAGTCTGGAAAGACTGCCATTGCCTTCAGTGGCATTGTGCAGCCCTGTTAGATGGTGTTAATGGGAGCGTTTAGACTTAATCGATGAAGGAAAAGTTTTTATGTTTTGATGGCTTTTGTGCCTCTAAAGAAAATCCATTATAGACACTCAAATTCAATGAACTCTTCTAGACCATATAGCAGTCCTTACACGAGACAAAATTGTCTTCACAAAATGAAGGAGTTTAATGAGCTATAGGCTTTCTGAATGGTAGGACAGTGATAAAGGAACAGCACTGAATGCGGGTCAAGTGAGCCAGGATTTAATTTCCTCTGTGCCACTTAATAGTCTTAGATGCTCTTCTTACTCAGGTCAACTCCATCTCTGTGGTTCACAGTTTACTCATTTGCAAAATCAAGAGTAGAATAAATTGATTTGTATAATTATATGATTTTTATAGACTCTAGATAAACAACTTTTTAAAAATTGACTTCTAGACTTAGGAATGCATTTTGCATTTATTGAAATTCATAATCCAAGCAATAAAAGTAATAAGGAAAAGGACTTTTCTAAGACAGTAGTGACCAGTTTTCATTTCCTTTTTATATTTGCAACTGGTTGAGGCAGAAAGTTCTGTGTATTATTGTGTGGGCATACAGCTGGTAACAGATTTGAGATGAAAATCCATCTCTTTTAAGAAAACTCTCCTTATAACATTTTATGTACATCTATACCCTCTTTCACTCGAGATCCAACTTTGAATAAACGCTGTGGTCTCAGCCAAGGATGAGCAAAGTCAGCATTAGTCATCACTGTCTTATTTCACCCACATGGAAGAAGCCCACACCCTTTCTCCTCCATGTCACCCTATATTGTTTCCAAACTTTTGCTTTTGGGAGCATCTGCCCAGCTTCCAAGACTTCCAAACTATCTGTGAGTACAGCACAGAACAGCCAGATAGAATATTTCTCCAACAAGCTTCTGAAGTTTCTGTCTGTAAGGGGAATTGACTCCAAAAGAAATCAGATAACAAAGAACTGTGCTTGGAATTTTCTACAGCTGCAACCCCAGCCTGATTGTCATAAATCCACCCAGGGAACCTGACAGATAGGCAATACCTGCATCCATATGTAATCATAGACTGACACTTAATGAGGCCTCTTCACGTTCTAGCCAATGTATCAGGCATTTCATGTACATTTTCTTGCTTAGGAGAACTCTGGAATCTTAGGTCTCATTAAGAGTCCTCAAGTGGTGGGGGGCAGGCAGGGATGGGTTGGGAGTTTGGGACTTACAGATGCAATCTATTCTATTTACAATGTATAAACAACAAGGTCCTACCATATAACACAAGGAACTATATTCAGTATCCTGTGATAAACCACAATGGAAAAGAATATGAAAAAGAGTTATATATATATGTATGACTGAATCACTTTGCTGTACAGCAGAAATTAATACAACATTGTAAATCAACTATACTTCAATTAAAAAAAAAACAACAGTCCTTGGTTATTCACACACACACATACTAGACTTTATCTCTGAGTTAGAATGCTGACCTCAACCCTCTCTTGCAGTTTTACCACCTGAATTTCATTGGGCTGACTGTTTTGCTTCTGTTGCCTCTGCCAGAAAATGACTGAGCAGTGATGATGATTTTAGGTAACAATAAACAGCCTTGTATCTCTCTAATTCCAAAAATGCCAAAGCTTTTTCTTCCATCGGGGAAAACTATTCCCAATAACCTACTTCCAAAATTTCTTTTTAGTGTCACCTTAAGTATCTCTGTGGATGGAATTTCTGCTGCTCCTGCATAGAAACCTGCTCAATCTGTTACCTAATTTTTTTCTAATGACTGAAAGGGAAGATACCAGGACCATGAGGCAATAGATTAGTTGTTTAGAGTAGAATGTAACTCTGTTGATGGTACACAATTTTTTAAAAAATTATTTATTTTATTTATTTATTTTTGGCTGCATTGGGTCTTCGTTGCTGTGCGCGGGCTTCTCATTGTGGTGGCTTCTCTTGTTGTGGAGCATGGGCTCTAAGCACGTGGGCTTCAGCAGTTGTGGTACGCAGGCTCAGTAATTGTGGCTCACGGGCTTAGTTGCCCCGCGGCATGTGGGATCTTCCCGGACCAGGGATCACACCCGTGTCCCCTGCATTGGCAGAAGGATTCTTAACCACTGCGCCACCAGGGAAGTCCCAGTACACAACTTTTGATAAGCTATGCGAGGGTTTAAACCAAACACTCCCTTATGTTTGTGTAACAGTATTTTTCATCTCTGCGACTTCTTTCTCAAGTTAAAGGTTGTTGCCTTATGTAGGAGAATAGCTAACTTTTCAGCATACTTGGAAACATTTTGCTTGTCTTGTTTGTTTACATGACTAAGTTGAGTACTGGACTTTGCATGACATTCTCTTGATTAAAAATGACTAGTTCAACTGGTTGCATTACAAGGATGAAACTTGTAAACACAATGCATCAATTCATGAGAAACGTGCATATTTTCATGTGAAACTTAAACCAAATAAGCTTTAAAATATTTTAGTGCTGATTTTTCTTTTACAAAATTAAGAAACAGCCTGCCCTTCAGCACAGTTTGAAAGTTAACCCCCCTCTCAACAGGATAAAAACCTGCTTTGCTTATCAAATGGGACAGAACTTATTTGGGGCTGGGGGCCATGGTTCTTAGTACATCACTGAGTTTTGGAATCAGAAACAATCCCCCCCACATGAGTGCTTTAACCCTCAGGGAAGCCTTGATGAGGATGTGGTGTCTGTACAGCCTTGAGTAGATGGAATGAGGCTGACGACACCATTTGACCAAAGGTTGGATTTGTAACATGCATCTGGTTCTGCCCCAGCCGGCCTTCATTCTCACTGGTCTTGCTCTCACTGGCTTCTTATTCTCACATCAGAAGGGGGCAAGTTCACCCCCCGCCCCCCCTCCAAAACTATTCTTGAGAGATTGCACAAAACCCCATTTCCATTCCAACAAGGCATCTGTCTTTTTGCTTCTCTCTGTAGGAAAGGAGGTTAAAATATTTTTCCAGACACATTAAATGGTGTGACTTGCAAATGGTTCCCCTGTTCCATTTACATAATCTATGAAACATTCACAGCATTTGCATCTCAAGGGAAAACAGTAATTCAATTGTGCTAAAATTTCCATCAGGGCATTAGATAATAAGCTAACAATTTTCTTATTGCTTTTTACTTATTAGTGGAAAAATGTGTCAGAAAAAGTCAGTGAACATACAACAAAATAATTGTCACAACTGTAATGCTTAATAAATATAATGTCTTACCCTTTAATGCAATTATCAAAATTTGAATTAACTCTATAATTTTGTTGAGCTTACAGGTGATAATTTGAATGACTTATGTAAACCAACAGATACCAAAAATTGTAAATTAGAGCACATGAAATCTTTAGAAGCACATTTTCTGTATAATCTTTTGTTTCATATCATGATTTCCAAGAGCTTTGCTGTAGGTCTCTTTCCCAGGCAAGATTCTCTCCAGTTTGTGTGCCGAGATTGTGTGCTGGAAATTTATTAAGAAGAGTCCCCAAGATCAACACTGTGGGGGAAATGAAGGCTTGGGCAGAGGAAGGAGTTGAAATGTGATGTTAGTGCAAAAAAGGTGGAAAATGTGAGTCTCTCCTACAGGAAGCCCTGGAGCGAAGACAGCACTGTCCTACCTTGAAACAAGGCCACCAGAACATTATATGCTCCCTCTCCTGCCCCACTCCCTTCCAGCCCGTCCCATAGACCTACAGAAGGGGGCTTGTCTTTGCATAAGATGGCAATCTTCAGCCTGACAATTCATAAGAGAGACTCAGACGCAGGCCTTCAGTGGCTAATACCTCCAACAGTGGGGAAATGAGTATCTCAGTTTTGAAGTGGGTGGAACACATCAGTATCCATCACAAAATCCAAAAGAAAACAGCTGGTTAGACAAGGGATTTGGGCAAGAAGCCCAGAGGGTTCACTGATCTGCATTAAGCTTTTCTCTGCTTCCCTCTGGGAGTCATGAGATCACCTCCATAGAGTCCATGGGCTCTTTCCCCCCCCCTTCCTAACCTGGCCCCTTTCCACTCTCATGAAGAAGTAGGCACAAACACATGCTTTGGATTGAGGCAGACCTGAGTTCAAATCCCACCTCTGCCCGTTACTGGCTGTATGTGGTCTCTGGAACCCAAGTTTACCTGTCCATATAATGGAGGTAATAGCACCTGTCAAGAACTGTAAAGAGGCCTATATTTTACCCTACTTTCAAACGAGGTTAGCCTGCCATCTTTTCACGGATGCTGGTGGAAGACATAGGACTTGGGTCAGAGGCAAATTGTAATAGGGAAGAACAAATCTGACTCCATATCAGATCTGTTTCTTTTACTTTAACCTCTGTATTCTATTGCTTTTGCTGCAAGTTAATCTCTAAAGGGATATTGCCTATAGCTTAAAGTAAACATAACAGCCCATCTCTGGGAACCCGGCCTCCCATGCTTGAGTTTTAAGCTACAATACCTTTGTTTAAGTTCACAGTAACATCCTGACCAGGTCCACCTGTGAGTGGCTGCAGGAAAGAAGAAATTAACGCATCCCCTCTGGAGTCTGGCCGGAACCAGGAAATATTTGCAACAATTTAATGCCTTTTTTACTTTACCTCCTCCCCTCCCCACTCTTTGTTCTATAAAAGAAACTAGCATCTAAACTTGGGCAAGATGGCTCTTTGGGACATTAGTCCACCATCTTCTCAGTCTGCTGGCTTTCTGAATAAAGTCTCTATGCCTTGCCCTAACACCTCGTCTCTCGATTTATTGGCCTGTCATGCAGCGAGCAGTATGAGCTTGGACTCCGTAACAAAAGGACAGTTTATTTTTCACAGCACTACATTAGCTGGAGTACCAGCATTTTGGGGGATTCTCCAAGCCCCATTTCCCACAGGGCAATGCAAGGAGGGCCAGAGAGACCTGCAGACACAGCAGGTTGTGATGCAGCCATAGAACCCCGAGGATAGGGATCTCAAATCTTTTCTATGAGGCAGTTAGCAAGCCTGCCCTTTGCCCTGGACAGAGACACTACCTCTATCTTACAAGACTGCTGTGCAAACATCCTTGAAACATCTGGAACAAAGGCAGTTAGCACCTTTGCTGGAAAGACATGTAGGATTGCTGGAGACCCAAGAAGAATAGTCCCCCAGCAGCACCCACCTCATTAGGTGACAGAGAGAGAAAGCAGAAACCACTGAAACACATATATAGAGAACAAATGTAATGGACACCAAGGGGGGAAAGCGGGGGGTGGGGTGGAGGTGGTGGTGGCGGACTGAATTGGGAGATTGGGATGGACATATATACACTGATATGTATAAAATAGATAACTAATAAGAACCAGCTGTATAAAAAAATAAATAAAATAAAATTCAAAAACGGAAAAAAAAAGTGTGAGGTCTATGGCAGCCTGCTTGAGTTTAACTCCTGCTTCTACCACTTAAAAGAATGGGACTTGAGGAAGTTCCTCAACCTCTGTAAGCCTCAGTTTACTCATCTGTGAAATGGAAATAATAATAGTACCTCTCACCTAGGGTTGCTGTAGGATACATTGACATAGCCACGTGGAAGGACTGAGTAGGGGAAGCAAACGCCCAGTAGATGGCGATCCTATTACAGCAGCCTGGACACTGACCTGGTTATTTACCCCAAGTAGCAGCAGAAACAGGAAAAAATGATTTTCCTCCATTTTTTAGCTAAGAGAAGTGGATGATCACGTGTAATACCCTCAGCAACCCTCCCCCCTCACCGCCGCATATGTTCAGTTCCTACTCCTACAGTACCCAGTCGCGGATCTTCACTCAGGATTGGCCCAGGGAAGGAGATGGCCAGTCACCCTTGATGTGCTGTGACGTCACGAGCAGCTCCCCAGGGCTCGATGGCCCAGAGTCCTCCTCCTCCCAACAACCAGCCACGTGGGACTGACTCTCTTGTCCAGCCTCCTTTTGACTCCCCAGCCCTGGCAACCAAGCTGACATACTCTTCATCTGTGGGCTCAGCTGTGCCACAGTGACTCGGGCTGGTCCTAACCTTGCAAAGGAGGAACACCAAAATCTCCACGAAAATCGCTCAGGTACTCACACCACCAGCCTTAGAAGCAGTGTGAGTCTGCCCTCTGTGAAGAGGTGACCCGCTGGGCTGCATCTGTAACACAGGGCGTGTAAGGGCTGAATGATCTACAGGGTTCCGGCCAACCCTCAGGTACCCTGACCTTAACCTTCACCCAAAGGGGAGATGTCCCCAAGAAGGAGGTTGGCCTGAGGTGGCAGAGAGTGAAGAGAAGAAACGTGTCCACGGAAACCAGGACGATGAAAACCCCTGGGCTAAACTCAATCTTCCCTGACCACCAAATGTACAAACCCGAGCACGTCCACCTTCTCCTGTGTTTACGATGTCTCTCCTGTCACCCTAGGCCAATCCTCGCACAGGTGTTAGCCTCCCGCCCACGTCTTGGGTTGATCCCTCTCCGGCATCTTTAACCTCTTTCCCATCTGGATCATTCCCATCCAGATGTACTGTAGCTCCACAAACAACAGCGTCACCAGAGAGCTTATTAGAGATTCAGAACCCTGGGTCCCACCTTGACTGAATCAGAATCTGCATTTGAACAAGCTCCACAGGGGATTTCAAAGCATATCCATTCCACCGGTTCTCAAACCTGCCTGCACACTGGACTTGCCTGTTGTAGTTTTAAAAAGTACAGATGCCTGGGCCCCGTCTTGTAAAGGTTCTGATTTCATTGTCACTGAAGGAAGCCTGAGCATCAGAATTTTAAAATTCCCTCTAGATGGTTCTCCTGTATAGTCAAGGTTAAGAACAACCGCCCTAGTATCTCTTATGTTAAAAACAAACAAACAAAAAACCTATATCTGAAATGATTTCTTCCTCCAGTTATTTATTTTTCCATTTGCTCTTTCTCTGCTTCCTTTGTTTTATAGGCAAAAGACACTTTCTTTACTACCTTATCTCGTGCTGAACCACGGTGAGCTCCATTTGCCTAAGGGGCACTTTGCGTTCAAGTCTCTGCCAGTGTTCTTGTCTGTCACCTACACATCCGACTCTCTCTCTCTCTCTAGTTTCCTCTTCCACCCAGACTTCCCTCTTTGTTTCTCTTGCAACTTTGTACTTGACCTCTCCACCGGAATGTCTCTTGGGCATCTCAAACTCTGTATGCTCAACGCTGAATTCTGGGGACCTCCCTGGTGGTCCAGTGGTTAAGACTCCATGCTTCCACTGCAGGGGACGTGGGTTCAATACCTGGTCGGGGATCCCCACATGCTGCACAGTGCAGCCAAAAAAAAAAAAAAGCTGAACTCTGATTTTTCCCACTAGAATGAGTCCCTTCTTTTGTCTTCATCTCAGTCAAGCCTACCTCCTTTTTCTATCTCATTAATGGCACTTAAATCTATCCAGTCATGCACACAAGAAACCCAGAGACACTTTGCAACATCACCTTCTATCATTCTATCACCATATCTAAGAGGTTTGAACACCAAAATCTATTCCAAATTTGTCCACTTTTTTCCCCCATCTCCATTGGTATCACATCAACCCAGCCAGCATCTCTCACCTGGACCACTGCAATAGCTTTCAAAATGATGTCCCTGCTTATTCACCTGTCCCCTTCCATCCATTATGAGCACAACCGAGATCACTCCATCATCGGCTGCTTGACACCCTTCCAGGTTTTCCACTGCACTCACATGAAGTGAGTCCTTCTTACCTCTCCAGCCCTGTCCCTTCCCCTCTGCTAAGTGTTCTTTCCACTCAACATTGTCAAGTGTCACGTACTCTCTGATTGAGGAACCAGGCCGTCAGGTGGAGAGCCACAGTCACCTGGGACTGCTTCTTAAAGGTCAATCTGATTTTGATGGAAATGAGACTGAATTTCTTGCTCCAAGCCATTTTCTTAAGGAAAATACTTCATTTTAAAGGGAAACCCTTTTCTTTCAACATCATTGCTTTCTCCAAACCTTACAAAAGAGCACATCAGAACCAAATCTCAAGTTCAGGTTGTCTGTATAGCTTTGCTGTGCTGTAGTAGGGATTTAATAAATCCTCAAGTCTTTGACAAGCTGTTAGGTAGTAAAATGATCTTTCACAGGGGATTTAATTATTCCTTTTCTATGAAGTCTGGTCTCTAAAAATGTTGCTACAAATAATGTGTCTCTCAGCTTTATAATGATATACATGAATATCAGAAAGTATCTAAAGCAATTTGTTTCTTACTATATGTGATCTTTTTTTTTTTTTAAAGCAGAGAACAAGCAAAAGGTAGGAAGAGCAAGAATAAGGAAAGAAAAAGCCCCTGAACCTGTAAAATTAGAATCCAACTTTAGAAATAGCTAATGCAAGGTGTAGGGTGTGTTTTTTGGAGAGTATGTTATAGTTACTCATCTGCTGGTTCAATAACCTTCAAACTATAGTTTTATTAGCTTTAAAAAGCCCCATCTTTTTAAAAGCCGATCAGGTCTGTGGATTGTATCGATGTCCATTTCAATGTTGTGATATTGTTCTATGTTATGCAAGATGCTATCCCTGAGGGAAACTGAGGGAAAGGTACAGGGGATCTCTCTGTATTATTTCTTTCAAATGCACCTTATGTAATAATATATATATGTGTATATATGTGTATGCATATATACACACATATATATAATTCATTTATCTCAAAATAAAAAGGTTTTAAAGTATAATCTAAATAAGTCACTAAGAGTTTGACAGACAGATCTGTAGAGACTTTTTTTTTCAACCTCTTCATCCACTGCAATAGCCAACATAGTTGGTTAAATGTGTAACTATTGTCTTTACATCTCAAACCCACATTTTATTCTGAAGCATTAACAGTCATTCTTAGAACTGTCTCTCATCCCTGAAAAGCAAACATACTGTTTTTGTACTGGCAAAGACTTTTTTAAATAGCCATTAAGGCAAATGGATTTATCTAATTCCAACATTTTTTCCATCCAAAGTTATAAAACTTTCAGTTCTACCTAGATGTTGCTCATGAGGGTACAATGCATTAAACTACACAAAAATAAGTAAAAACTTACCTTCATATTTCTCACTAGAATTTAGTTTGTTAGTTTAATCTACCAAAAATATTTAAACTCTAGGGACTTCCCTGGTGGCGCAGTGGTTGAGAGTCCGCCTGCCGATGCAGGAGACACGGGTTCGTGTCCTGGTCTGGGAGGATCCCACATGCCGCGGAGCGGCTAGGCCTGTGAGCCATGGCCGCTGAGCCTGCACATCCAGAGCCTGTGCTCCGCAATGGGAGAGGCCACAACGGGAGAGGCCGCAACAGTGAGTGGCCTGTGTACCGCAAAAAAAAACCAAACAAAATTTAAACTCTGAACTAACAAGTTTTTCTTTCATTTTTTCGGTACTATAACAAATAATTTATAAATTAAATATTTTAAAAGACTACTTTGTCTTTTAAAAGCTTTTAATTAAATTACTTTCAAAATACAAAAGTTGAATATCTTTTTATTTTTAAAGTAATACGTAGTTTTTTTCTCTTGTTACTTTTCTAAATTTTTAAAAATTAGTGAAACTTTTAACCTTGAGACATAGATTCACATGCAATTATAAGAAATAATACAGAGGGATCCCATGTAATTATTACTGTTTCCCCCAATGGTAATATCTTGTGAAACTATAGCACAATATCACAACCAGGAAATTGAAACTGAAAACCATCCACTGATCTTATTCAGATTTCCTCAGTTTCACTTATATTCATTTGTTTGTGTGTATGTATTTATTTCCATGCACAGTTATATATTTTTTTATTCCATTAAGTTTTCAACCAGAAGGACATGGGACTTCATTTGTGTTTCTGCTTCTGGAAAGAGGAGATAGAGATTTTAGCCACAGAAAACAGAATCCACCCTGGAGTGTGCTGTTTCCCTGTGATAGCATGAAAACGTTCCACGGGGCTCCACAAAGAGCAATCAGCAACTGCAGAAAACACATGATGGTTTTGGTGTTTTTTTAGATAGATCTAACCTTTCCAGCGAACAAATCAGAACAATTTTCTAAAAATAGTAGGTTGTTTATACTTTATTATTAATCAATTAATTGATTTAATTAAGTATAGTTGATTTACAATGTTGTGTTAGTTTCAAGAGTACAGCAAAGTGATTTAGTTATACATACATATATTGTTTTTCAGATTCTTTTCCATTATTGTTTATTATAAGATACTGAGTATAGTTCCCTGTGCTATATAGTAGGTCCTTGTTGTTTATTTTATATATAGTAGCTTGTGTATGTTAATCCCAACCTTCTAATTTATCTCTCCTCTCCCTTCCCCTTTGGTAACCATAAGTTTGTTTTCCATGTCTGTGGGTTTATTTCTGCTTTATATATAAGTTCATTTGTATCATTTTTTTTAGATTCCTCACGCAAGTGATATCACATGATACTTGTCTTTAAAGAAAAACACAAAATTATGAAAAGTCCAGAGAATGAACCGAACTCATTCCCTGTAAACAGCTGTGATGATTTCTTACATCACTGATAGTGTCCTTGCCTTAAATTAACACATAAACACACACAACACACACAAACATACACATACTTAACGTGTGTACACGTCTCTCTCACACACAAAAAGGCCAAGGGCCAAAGGCAAAATCAAACCAACACCCCAGCTAAAGTGGTTTTCCCAAGTTGCAGATATTGTAACTCCTATAATAAATAGGAAAAATAAAAAGGATTTTTGTTGGCAAAGCATGGAGGATGGTGATTATTTTCTCAGGAAAAAAGGGTTAGATGTCATATTTCCCCCTGTTTTAACACAAATGAAAGAGCATTTAGAAAAACAAGATGCTTAAATCTTGTTAGGATAGGTAATCTCATGTTAGCTTAACAGACCCCGAATCTGTTTGCCCCAGAACTTTTTCCGCCAGGACGTATCATTATCACTTGATTCGATTTTCCCACAAGCCTCTTTTCTCGCCACACTTCCTGAAGTAGATATGCTTGAGAGGAAAATAATAGGAAGAAATACTAAAAAAAGAAGTGATCCAGAATGAAATATTCACGTAAGCCAGCCCATTTGAAATTTTCTTTTTCTTCCTTCCTTCCTTTCTTTCTTCCTTTCTTCCTTCCTTTCTTCCTTCCTTCCTTCCTTCCTTTCTTTCTCTTTCTGCTATGTTGGGTCTTCATTGCTGCGCACAGGCTTTCTCTAGTTGTGGCAACCAGGGGCTACTCTTTGTTGCGGTGCATGGGCTTCTCATCGTGGTGGCTTCTCTTGTTGCAGAGCATGGGCTCTAGGCACATGGGCTTCAATAGTTGTGGCATGTGGTCTCAGTAGTTGCGGCGCGTGGGCTTAGTTGCTCCGCGGCATGTGGGATCTTCCCGGACCAGGGATCAAACCCATGTCCCCTGCATTGGCAGGTGGATTCTTAACCACCATGCCACCAGGGAAGTCCCTGAACTTTTCATTCATCTTGGAACCATCTGAGAATTTATGCCGTGGTCTTTGAGTATGAACCACAGAAAACAGAAAATGATGGAGTTTCAGGATTCATGACACAGATCTACTCGTGGTGCCAGGTCCTGATCCTTCTCTCTGTGAGCCTTTGTTGCCTTGTGTTTGAACTTTTAGTTGAAAGCGGAATGAGAGAAGTCCTCAGGTTTTATGAATTCCAGGTATCTGTGAAGTGGGACTTGGAACTTTTCTCCCCCCGTCGTGCAAGAGTTTTCTAGTCAGGGACAGTGTTCTGAACCTTCTCTGTTCAGACCCAGGTATTCTGAAACCTACAGAGAGGTTCACAGGATGGAAGCAAAAGAGTTCAGAGGATTCTCTCTTTGAGCTCAGAGATGGACACTCTGCTAGCAGCCGGGTTGTGAAGGCCACGTACTGCACTTGAGCGCTGATGGCAGAGAAGGATGGTATCAGCCCAGAAACCTCATAAAAATCTGAATTTGTCAGCAGGAAGTCATTCTGCATTAATCATGAAAGAGAAGAACCTTTACAAACCATCTGTTCAACACATCACAGAGACAGAAGTTTGTAAGCCAAAAGAATCTTTTCTCAGTTACACAGACATGGAGGCTTTCCTGGTGATGGCAAAACCAAGCCTCATCTGACTGTCACCAGGCAGTGCGTGGGAGCCTGAGGTCAGGGCTTTCCTCCTGGCCTCGGTAGAAGCAGCTGGCAGAGGAGAGGGACCTCTTTCTGATTAGCCCAGTTCACCCATTTCCAAAGAGGGGCCTGGCTCTTGCTCAATCTGGCAACGCAATTCTTTAGAAACATAGATTTTGGGCACCATCCCGGAACGGCACTCAGAAGGAAGGTCTTCCTGTGGGGCAGACAGAGGGGAGAAAGCCCTGCTTCCTGTCCACACAGCATCTCCTGGTGAGGGTTCAGCCTCTGACCTGGCAGACAAGGATTTGTGGCTTACAGAAAGTTCCCTCTGTCTTTTACATTCACTTACAGGGACACTTCGACCAAACTGATCTGGTTAATAAACCAAAGTAAGAGGCTCCTTGTTCCCTAGCCACTGCAGCTGAAAATTATCTCTTCAACCCATAGAGGCCTCTGCTAGCATCCAGAATCAAAGGCTAGATTTAGGCTTATCTCTGCCCTGCAGGCTGGACAGGCTTTCATGATGCCAGGCCAGGAGCAGCATTCCCAGGGATGGGGATGTTTCATGTCAGCGTGGGGTCCGTAGGGCAGGGCTCACAGGCCATGACGCTGACAGCTAAGCCACTGGTCTATTCTCTCCTTGGATTTCCTTTCTGGACAACCACATCTTTGCTCCTGCTGGGGAGCCGGCCTCTCTCTTTGAAGCTTGCATGAGCGAATGCACACACACACACACACAGACACACACACACACACACACCAGAAAACCTTCTGTTAGTCTATAAGCTTCAAAGCTCCCTAATATCTCATCCTGCCTTGTAGTGACTTGTTGATGCCACGGTTTCCACAAAAATGTGCCCAAAAAGTACATTTTTTTCTTCCCTGATTATTCTGAAATAAGCATTTTATTTTCAAAGATACTTAATGCTACAGGAAACTTTATAAATGCTCGGATGCCCTAATATAAAATGCTGATTTCTGCCTTAGATAGGGATGTAGTGTAGTAGTTAAGCATTCAGGCACAAGAACCAGACTTTCTGGGCTCAAACCTAATTCTGCCACTTACCAGAGATGGAATTTTGGTGAAGTTACTTGTTACCAAGTTTCCTTGTACCTTGATTTCCTCATTTGTACAGTGGGCCCAATGTCAGCATCACTTACCTCGAGGGCTACTTTGAAGACTAATGCAGTCTGAGGGCTTTGAACCCTGCCTGGCACGTAGCCAATGAATGTGCTATTACTACTTACTGACTATTATTGACTAGAGCTCCACAAGCAGGCGCCTCTGGAAACACTTAAGTAACAATTCACTCTTGATAGCATTTTACTGTTTTCAAACTGCAATCAATCACATTCATTATCTATTATCCAATCCTCATCACAAGCCTCCAGCTGGGTGTGCTGTCCATCGTTACCTTCATTTACTGGCTGCAAAAATGATCTCGGAAAAGGTGTTTCAGACGCAAAGTTCAGAGTCAGAATTAACCTTGGCTTTCCAACCTTTGGACCAGCACTCTTCCAATAACATTGAGATATTCAACTTACTTTGCTGATAATATGAATTATAATTATGATTTTCTTTGTTGTATAGTAAGATGTCTTCTAGTGCTCATGAAAAAAATCATTCCTATTTTTCATGCAAATACAAAACTGCCCCTAGAAAAATGTGTGCATCCAAATTGAGCAATGATTTTGAAACAGTGGATCACGACCCTTTATTGGATAATGAAATCAACTTAGTGAGTGGCAACGAGCATTTTTTAAGAAAAATGAAATAGGATCAATTATACTATGATAGAATAGAAAATATCAGGGCACTATATTATTTTGTGAAGCTTTTATTTTAGCTATTTTTTCTTTGTGTGTGAGATTGCTAGGTTGTAATGTAAAATGTATATAATTTGCAAGTATATTTCACTCCCATTAGGATGGCTATATTTGAAAAAACTATGGAAAATTACAAGTGATGGCAAAGATGTGAAGAAATTGGAACACTTGTACGTAACTGGTGGGAACGTAAAATGATGATGCAGTTGTTTTAAAAAACAGTTTGGCATTTTCTCAAAAAGCTAAACATAGAATTATCATATGACCCAGCGATTCCACTCTTCAGCAGCATTCAAAATAGGTATTCAAACTAATACTTGTGCACAGATATTCACAGCCCCACTCTTCACAATAGCCAAGAGGTAGAAACGAACCAAAAGTTATCAACGGATGAATGGGTAAACAAGATATGGTATATCCACACACCAAATTATTATTCAGCTACACAGAGGAATAAAGTATTGTCAGATGCTACAACATAGATGAACCTCAAAAACATTATGCTAAGTGAAAGAGGCCAGAGATAAAAGCTCCATAATGTATGATCCCATTTATATGGAATATCCAGAATAGGTAAATCCATAGAGATAAGAAGCAGATTAGTGGCTGTTAGAGGCTACAAGGTTTAGGGCATGGGCAGTGACTGTTTAGGTGGTGCAGAGTGTCCTTGGGGTGATGACAATGGGTTGAAACTAGAGAGAGGTGGTGGTTGCACAACATTGTGAATGTACTAAATACCACTGAATTATACACTTAAAAATGGTTAATATTATGTTACATGAATTTCACCTCAATTTTAAAAAATGAAAACAATGTATTTCCAGTCTTGGGTCATAGTCAAAAAAAATCTGAAAACCACTGACATGGAGGGTCGTGTGTGGTCAGGTATGACTGTCCTCCTGGCACGAGGCCATGACATCTCCATATGTTTTGACCCTACGTGGCCAAAGGGAAGCACCTTAACTCCTCAGCTTCCACATTGAACCTGCTTCTTTCTGCTCAAGGAAGGGGAAATGGATTTCGAGAAAGAAGCTGCTACCCATGTTGGAATTTCTCAAGAACTGAGAGGAATCCTGGGCTCCTTCCACCTTGAGAGCCATGTGGAGGAGAGGGGGCAGCTTGACCTAGAGAAATGAGTATGGGGTTTAAAGTTAGATCCAGATTCAAATCCCAATGCTACCACACACTTAATCCGTGACCTGGGGAAAATACTGTATCCCTCTGTTTCTTCATGTGCCAGCTCTGCAATTTGTTGTGAGGATTAAATAAGATAATACATGTGATGCTTGTAGAACACTGCTTAACAAACAGTACCTGCTATTATTATAAATTATTATTATTTTCCATCAGTTCTAAGTGCCACATCTTTTCATGTTTCAACATCTCCAAAATGAGGATGTGTCTTGCAATTGAAAACAATCCATCATTTAATTGGCCTCATTTTTAAAAATCTTACAATAGATAGCCTCTTGGATTTGGTGAAATACAGCATTTGGAGACAAGGGCTTTAGAGCAGTGAGTCTCAGCCCTGTAAGACCTAATGCCCCTTTGTAATAACAAATATTTTGTAGTTTCCCTTTTAACCTGAAGTAAAACTTATAGTTAACATAACCAACCAACCTACACACATAAGTTTAAAACAATCAGTATACTGCTCTGGCAGTCATATAAATAAGAAATTAAAGAGTGATTTGTACTAGATAATTGTATGTGTCCATATGTCAAAGCTTAATAACAATGATCACACCAGAAGATATGATATTTTACTTATACGTAAAATCACTCTGAATGCAACAACTACGAAAATCAGACTGAATCTGAGTATTGTATTGATGAACCACAGGAAAACACATGGGTGATGTTGGTTGATGTCATTTTCTGAAATAGATAACTCTTGGTAAATTCTGAACAGAGTAATTTTACCTTCATCCTCATGGTAATGGCATTCCTGAAATTTTTAGTGTGTATTTATTTAAGTGGTACAAAAATACTTTGTAATTACACATAAAATGAAATTAAGTTCTAGGTTCAGAACATTAAATACAGGTTTTTCATCTACACATGAATGTCCAGGACTATATCCACGTCATGGGTACATGGGAAAATTCACAGCACACGCAACTTTCTCATGCATTGCTAGGTGCCTACACTCTATCCCACAAATGCCAGTTGAGTCTCCCATTTGTGACAACTAAAAATGACTCCCTTCAGGTTTCCAAAATGGCTCCCAGAGGCAGTGTAGCTTCTGCTGAGAGCTGCTGTCCTCAGACTGGTGCCCTGCCTACGTGGGACTCTACAGTCCTTTCAATATAAAGGGGTCTCTTCTGTGCTGATGTGTGCAGATTACATTTTTGATGCGTGAAATTACAAGACCTCTCCAACCCGCAACCTTAAACCCCACTCCACTGCACCACCCCTCACGCACCTGTATGATGGGAAGACCAGGCTGTGAGCAGGGCCATTGGAGAGCTCCTGACACGCTTTACCCTCCTTGGGATTCAATGCCCTTACCTGACACATGGGATGACAATGCCTTCTTTATTTACCCCAGTTACCTCATAAGGCTAAGGTGTTGTGAAGATAAAATATGACAACTGTTGAAAGCAGTAAAAAAAACAAACCTACAACACTCTACAAATATTAGGTAGTGTTTTCATCACTAATCAAAATGTGAGTAGGGAAGAAATTTTAAACAGAATAAAAAGGTAGTATATGATGTACCAAACTGATGCTATGGCAATGGAACACCTGTCAATTTTATCCTCAAATAGTTGTTGTGGTCCTAAGATAATATATCTTTGGTCTGCTGAAAACCGCCTGAAGCGGCTTACACGTAACCAACCTCACCAATTAAAAAGTTAACTCTGGTTTAAAATGATCAAAGTGGAAGTTACAAAGATAAGTTGGACTAAGAAATAGCATCCCACAGAATGCTGGAAATGGTACTTCAGTCAATAGGAGAAAAATATGTCAGTGACTAGCATGATAGAGAAAACAATTTAGTAGCTTTTCTTTAAATCCAGTAACTCTTCTTAAGTCAAGTAACTCTTACTTAATCCTCAATAATATGGAGACACAAGTACCAGATGTTTCCACTGGTTTCACTTTTGCTGTGAAGAAACACTTGTTCCATCAGAAGGAAAAGGCATGCTGATTGCAAGTGGATAAGTGGACAGTCTTAACAGGCTGGATATATTATTTCAGGAAAGCATACACTAATCTTACAATAATTAGTAATTACTAATACGTCTGCCATGAGAACCAAAGGAAGTTGTTTTGTTCAGAATTTACCCACTGCAAAACAAAGACTAAAGGTAGGAGATAACCATTTAAAAAATGCACACCTGGGACTTCCCTGGTGGTCCAGTGGTTAAGATTCTGCACTTCCACTTCAGGGAGCGCAGGTTCAATCCCTGGTCAGGGAAGTTCCACATGCCCTGCAGTGAGGCCAAAAAAAAAAAAAGCACACCTTTCTAAATATCGAGAGACATCAAAGAGAAAAAGTAAATAAAACATGAAGGACATATATTTACATTTGACAAAAAATATAAAATATACAGTGTTTGTTTATATTTAAAAAACAGTAAATGAATTTCCTGGCAGTCTAGTGGTTAGGACTCCACGCTTTCACTGCTGGGGCCCAGGTTCAGTCCCTGGTTGGGGAACTAAGATCTCACAAGCTGCACAGCAAGGCCAAAAAATAAAAAAATAAAAATAAATAAAAAATAAATACAAATAAAACAAAAACCGTTGAAATGGTTACGTATAGGAGGAGGGGAGAAGTAGGGTGGAGGAGGCAAAGACTGAGGCTAAATTTCTTCAAATATGCCTTGGAACCATGTACATATTTGATATGCAATTAAACAAAGTTTAGCTCAAAGCAAAAAATGTAAATCCTAAAATCATGTGTAACGTTAAACAATGAAATTAAGTATCTAGTTGGTGGCATAACCACACAGTGATTTGACTTCGAGCAACTCTAGTAGGCTCTACCTTACGTAAGAGAAGAAAAGCTCATAATCATCGTCATAATCATGATCATAATAATATAATTTTAAAACTTTTATAGTAATCATAATGTTGGTGGGAGTGTTGGTATTGTTATTCTGAAATGATTGTGTGTGTCATGTGAGATAAGGTGAATGAGTAATTATGTTTGTATCTTTGAATACGGAGATTTTTGATGTGGGAAAAACAGGTAAAGATATAGGATTGATTCATTACTGAATTTAAAGAGAAAATATCAGTATAAACCCCTGATATATTTTATCTTTAAAAAGCAATACCTATTTCCTAGTTCTGTTTACTAAAAGGCCTAGAAATAGTAACCAACCCAGGAGCAATGAGTTCCCACAGAACCCAGATGGCAGTCTCTAAATACCATATCTCACTAAAAAGAAACAGGGCTTGTAGAGGGAACCCTTTTGCACTGTTGGTGGGAATGTAAATTGATACAGCCACTGTGGAGAACAGTATGGAGGTTCCTTAAAAAAACTAAAAATAGAACTACCATATGACCCAGCAATCCCACTACTGTGCAGATACCTTGAGAAAACCATAATTCAAAAGTACACATGTACCCCAATGTTCATTGCAGCACTATTTACAATAGCCAGGACATGGAAACAACCTAAATGTCCAATAACAGATGAATGGATAAAGAAGATGTGGTACATATATACAATGGAATATTACTCAGCCATAAAAAGAAACGAAATTGAGTTATTTGTAGAGATGTGGATGGACCTAGAGTCTGTCATACAGAGTGAAGTAAGCCAGAAAGAGAAAAACAAATATCTTAAATTAGTGCATATATGTGGAATCTAGAAAAATGATACAAATGAACCTATTTGCAGGGCAGGAATAGAGACGTAGATGTAGATAATGGACATGTGGACATGGTGGGGGGAAGGGGGGCTGGGACGAATTGGGAGATCAGGATTGACATATATACACTACCATGTGTAAAATAGATAGCTAACGGGAACATGCTATAAAGCACAGGAGCTCAGCTCTGTGCTCTGTGACGACCTAGATGGGTGGGATGGGGTGGGGTGTGGGAGGGAGGTCCAAGAAGGAGGGGATATATGTACACATACAGCTGATTTACCTCATTGTACAGCAGAAACTAACACAACATTGTAAAGCAATTATTCTCCAATAAAACAAAACAAAACAAAACAACAAACAGGTAGAATAATAAAAAAAAAAGAAACAGGGCTTGCAACATCTTTTCAAACTAGATATCAAATATAACTAGGATCATATCAAAAGGACTCAATGTCCTAATTAAATAAGCTCCCATTGGCTAAGAGTAGGACAATTAGAGTATCAATAAGAATAACAATGCAGAGCATTGAAACATATTAACTATGTTTAGTGTTTGGTTATGTTTGAGGACATTAGCAAACCAACTCACTGTACTAGTAATCAAAAAGAAAGACTTAAGCATTTATCTTGTCTGTCCAAGGGTTCAGGCTACAATGATCAAAGCAGTAAACACTAAATAAAGAGAGTCAACCAGACAGTATCTATCACCTGGTGGAAGTAAGTAGTACTACCTAGGAAGAACTCTTGGGGGAAAAAGAAAGAAAATAATTGAAATCGAGTCAAGCATCTAGATAAAACTACAATTTTACTGGAAGTACAGGTGATGGAGGAACAAACCTGTTAAATGACACCACAGGGATATAATCAGCAAATCCACACTGTGAGAAAATGTGTAGGACAAACAGCCCTGTTAATGAGATAAAGGGCTGGGGTGGGGAAGAGTGGGAGAGTCTATAAACAGAGATTTCAGTAACTGCTAAATCAACTGTTATGTATGAACCTTACCTGGATCCTGATTCAAAGCAACAAACTACAAAAACCATAAATAGTACAACTGGGGAAAGGTGAGTACTAACTGGATATTTGACAGTATTGTGGAATTAGTCTTTGGCAGGATGGGGGAAGGTGGTGGTTATTGATACTGTAATTATGTTTGAAAAGGGAAGTCCTTGTTTTTTTGAAGATATATAGAGAAAAATTCACAGATGGTATGACATGACATCTGAAATTTCCTTCAAAATAATTCAGAGCGGGTAGGTATTGGGTGGGAGTACAGAGGAAAAAGAGATTGACCATGAGTTGATAAGTTTTGAAGCTAGATGATTGGTGAAGGATGGCTTATTGTCTCTACTTTTGAACATATCTGGAATTTTCCAATATAAAAAATGTTAAATGTATGAAAACAAAAATATTGTAAACAAAGCATTCAAAAAAGAAACTACTATTAGTAGTTAGTTAAAAGATAAAAGACCTTAGAATAGTCATAGGAAAATGTCACAGATTTTCAGAATAATAGTTTTGAGAATGATAAACCATATGGTGAACAAAATGTATCCATCTAAGAAACACAGTGAAACCTTTGTTTATGTTAACCGTGTGCCTGTTGGCTGACTTTTTGAAAAAGTTATTTTGAAAAATCCTTGAAAGTAACTAGAGAATTAAATATGGCAAAAATTTTGACAAACTACGGAGTTGGACTTTTACCAAGTTGGACATAAGATATATAATCTCCACTGTAGACAAGCTCAGGCAGGAAAATTAACCTAATCACTCAAAGGGATGAGAAATGTGATATTTTCTGTTATATTTGCACAATCAAAAATTTTAAACCGGATATATTTATTTGTACAGTTTCCTTTGAAATCAATGGGAAAAACACAGAAGAACTTAAATATGCACCCCGACATAAATGTGTTCTCAGAGTTGAGGGCAGCTCTTGCATTTCTGCAGGTACAAGGAAGTCATTCATTCACTGGTCCTCAGTCAGCCAGTCTCTTGAAACATGGCCATTAGGACTGCATGAATCTTATAAAGCAAAACCTCTGAAATAGTCCTCCCTACTGAGATTTAGCAAACTAAACTTCCTTTAATAATTCTTTCATATGCTTAAATAATTCCCTCTAGAATATTAACTTACCCAGTTGAAAGAAAGAAAGGCAAGCATGCCATATTTTATATTTATCCCGTCACTTGGAAAACCATTAAGTGGTACCACATGGGGATGCTGACATGCTACAGTGAAGTGGTCTTTGTGCCTTTACATTTGTAGGAGGCAGAGACACAAGGCACTAGATTGGCAGTCAGATACTCCAGTACTTATTAGCTGCATGAGCTTGAGCTGGCCCCACTTTCTTCACCTGTAAATCAGGACTCCAAGAGTAGAACAGGGTAACAGAGGGAGGGTCTTGTACTTTCAACATTCATCACAGGTTTTATGCTAGTGAGTTGGACCATGCTTGACTCAACTTTTTTTTTTTTTTGCGGTACGCGGGCCTCTCCCTGCTGTGGCCTCTCCCACTGCGGAGCACAGGCTCCGGACGCGCAGGCTCAGCGGCCATGGCTCACGGGCCCAGCAGCTCCGCGGCATGTGGGATCTTCCTGGACCGGGGCACGAACCCGTGTCCCCTGCATCGGCAGGCGGACTCTCAACCACTGCGCCACCAGGGAAGCCCTCAACTTTTTATCAATAATAGCAAACACTTAGTCAATGGCCATGAATTTCCAAGTACTGTGTTCAGTATTCAGATGGAAAGATAAGTAAAAATATGAGTAAAATAATATAAAAATATGAGTAAAACTCATATTCAAATATGAAACAGATTCAAACCCATGAGGGTTCACACATGAGCAGGTAAGTAATATAGAACAATGTTTTTAAGTAATATGTGTCTCCCAGAAGGTCTCTCAGGGTAGCGTTTATTGGCTCCAAATCTCAAAGAATGAGTAGACAATTACTAGCAGAGAAGAGGGGAGAGGCCTGGGGTGGGCAAAGGGACGTTCAGGGTAAAGGAAAGGCTCAGAGACAGAGTTAAGGAAAATCCAAGGACATTGAGTAAATATCCCAAAGTGGCTTACAAACGGGAGAAGATGCTGAGAAGGGGTGGGTGGAGAACATTGTGAAGGGCCATGACTGCCCTACGTAAGGCATTTGTGCTTTATCCTGTGGGCTCTTGGAGACCAATGGAGATTTTTCATCCAGGGAAGCCCATGATAAGTTTCTTGTTCCTCTCACTGTAGTCAGTCTCCACCGATGGAGTCCTACTCTTCCCAGCAACAGTGCCAATAGGACCCTACTTTTCTTATTCAGAAACGTCCAGGGAGCTTTATGCAGAGCGCTGTGGGCACTGCTCCCCGTGCTGCGTTGATAAAACGTAGCTGAAATTGCTCAATTTATGCAACTGCTATTTTTTTTTGAATTTTATTTTATTTTTTATACAGCAGGTTCTTATTAGTTATCCACCTTATACATGTCCATCCCAATCTCCCAGTTCATCCCACCACCACTGCACCTCGCCCCGCCAGTTTCCCCCCTTGGTGTTCATACGTTTGTTCTCTACATCTGTGTTTCTATTTCTGCCCTATGCAACTGCTGTTTAGGGCTGTTTTTCATTTTAGACCTTATATACACAAATACAGGAGAATTCCTTCTCCAGACTGTATCTGGACAGATTTGTTCATTGTATAAGCTCTGACACAAACTCTTTCAAACCATTAAGGTTAATTTCTTTTCCTGGGTGATATATGATGTATTTGTTTCCTGGAAGAGTTCATGTAACTCCCAAATGTGTCCTTGAGAATATCTGAATTATGATGGAAGAATTTTTCCTATTTACAGCTGAGAAAGCCAGCATTTATATAACATCTTCTTCGAACACAATACTATATAAGTTACAAGCTTCCCAGGAATTACAAAGAAAGAAAAACAAGAGAAAGGCCAGTTTCTGTCCTTATGGGGTAGGTTGACAATGTAAGAGGAGAGGCTGCACAAGCACAAATGAAAAGATCGAAAACACTTTGTTAAAAACATATTACGGTGACATTTAAATGTGACATACTTAGAAGAGACGATCTCCCCAAAACAAGATTTCCATATCTTTTAGGTGGTATCTTTCCTAGAACATGCTATTATGCTTCTATCAAAGCTTTTAAAATAAAGCTTGCCAGGAACAGAAATGTAAAATATAACTTTACTTGGTAAAAGCTATCATTCTAATTTTGAGCTCTTAACGCCAGTTTTAACATAAGCCTTTTACTTCACTGAGAGTTCTCATGCTTGGGTACAGAAAATTATATATTTTTTCCTGCTTTTTATGTCATCATTTTGTTAGGTGAAAGTTCTGAAAGCAAAATCTTTTTTTTAATTGAAATATAGTTGATTTACAATGTTGTGTTAGTTTCAGGTATACGGTAACATGTATATATTCTTTTTCAAATTCTTTTCCCTTATAGGTTATTACAAGACATTGAGTATACTTATAGAGAGTAGTCGGTATAATAGTTTACCCAGAAGAATGGCAACTCCATGGAAATAAGAGGGATCAGCGTGACATTCTTACCAGCCCTCACTCGGAATGTTCATGCCAGCAGGCTCTGTAGCACGCATATAGGACCATCAGAAATGCTTTCTAAATGGATAGCTCAGACCCTCAGTCCCTTCTCTAAATTTCCAAAACCCGCAAAGCTCCAAAAACCAAGCGTTTGTCCAACTTATTGGTGACAAAACCTGCCCTTCACTGGTAATTGGGTATGTTACTTATTCCATCTAGTATGAACATGTTTTCCTACAAAAACGTAAATGTTTGATTGTAGAATGCTGTCCCACCCCTGACTGAGCACAGCTATGTAATTTATGCTTTATCATTGAATACTTTGAAAATTCTGAATTCTGAAACAAATCTGGCCCCAAGGGTTTCAGATAAGAAATCATGGCCCTGCAATAGGAGGGATTGATTAAGCCACATTTCATGTTCAAGGTGCTGTGCACAGACATCTCATTTGATCCTCACCATGCCCTATGAATGAGGTATTAATATCGCTGTTCTAATGATGGAGAAACTGAGGTCCAGCAAAGTTAAGCAATTCATCAAGATCCCATATCTCAGAAGTGATAGAGCAAAGACTCAGACCTGGGTCTGTTGGATTCCAAAGCCCATGTTCACTGCACTCTGTCTGAGGCTTCTCTGCAGCTCTTTCTCATCACATGCCTATTCACCAGCCCCATCAATCACCCCCTGATGGTGGCCATGGATTCTAGGATCCTTCCAGGCTGTATAGATGCCAAGGGAGAGAACGGTATTAAGCATTGATGAAGAGCTCATTTCTCTTCTTGCCCCTTCAAACGAACAATGGGTGTCTTCCTGCAAGACCTACATTTTTATGCCGATTCATTGCCATCTAGTGGTTATTTTAAAAAGATGAATTTTACATAAAATATTAGGATGACGTACACCATTTTTAACAGGTGGGGGAGTTGGTCCTTGGATGCTGTTGAAAAAAATAAGATTTGCAGTAAAAAGGAAACTAACCGAAGAAAATATCTATAAAATGAAATAAATTTTCATTTTTACATCCTTCAGGTGAACGCCTAGCCAGATGGATGGGTTTTGATAAGGCTTTATAAAATCTCATCTATTAAAAACTGACCGAAATAATCAGATTAAATCTCTATGTATGCTGCTTAGGAAACTAAAAGCTTTCTCTAAAACCGTTTCTTCAGCCTTTCTCTAAAGATTGCCAGGGATCGTCTCTGTTCCAATTATAATATTTACAATGCAAATTAATAGTTGCCATGTACTCCTCTTCATGAAATTTAAAACAGTCATTCATATCCTCATTTACATACTTTTCTCTCAGATGAACTCTCACTCATCTTTGGTAACGATGAAATAATTTATAAACTTGAAAGTGGGTTCAAGGAAATCACAACATTGCCCACCAAAAGAAAAGTTTTTAGGTATTGTAAATACTTATTTAGTATTTATTGAGCTTCTGGAAAGTCCTATAGTAGATTCAAATATGAACTCAGCAGTCTCTTGGCTTCAAGTGGCTTAGAATCTAAAGGAAGAAGATTGGCTAGTACATGTTAAGGAGAAATACAGAATATGATGCAAGAGAATCCAATGTATGTGGAGATGGGAACAGTCCAGGATTAAAGTCCTGAAGACACCCACTACCTTGCTCGTTTCAGAGGCCAGGCCCGGGGAACTTCATGACACCAAAGCGTTCTCAGATACATTGAGATCAAGTTAACTATCCAATTATTGGACCAACGAGAGAGTTAAAGTTGCTTCGGGGTTAAAAATGGGTACCCTTGGGCTTCCCTGGGGGCGCAGTGGTTGGGAGTCTGCCTGCCAATGCAGGGGACACGGGTTCGAGCCCTGGTCTGGGAGGATCCCACATGCCGCGGAGCAACTGGGTCCGTGAGCCACAATTACTGAGCCTGCGTGTCTGGAGCCTGTGCTCCGCAACAAGAGAGGCCGCGATAGTGAGAGGCCCGCGCACCGCGATGAAAAGTGGCCCCCACTTGCCGCAACTGGAGAAAGCCCTCGCACAGAAACGAAGACCCAACACAGCCATAAATAAATAAATAAATAAATATATATATATTTTAAAGGGTACCCTTGGGAACCAAGGCACAGCTGTCCACCTGTTCTTCCTGCTTAAACCGTCGGAAGGAAAGTCATGCATATGTCAGAATTGGGGGGGGGTCTTCCCTTACACGTTGCCTGTGGGTTAAACGGTGCATCTTGCAAGGAGGGAACATGATAAAATGAAGCAGACTCAGGACTTCCCTGGTGGTCCACTGGGTAAGACTCTGTGCTTCCACTGCAGGGGGCACGGGTTCAGTCCCTGGTCGGGGAACTGAAATCCCACATGCCACATAGCCAAAAAAAAGGGCAGATTCCCCAAATTCACTTTATTTTCACGTTATGTGGTTTGAAAGAAAGAAAGAAACAGAAATCTTCTACCTGCAGTAAGTGTAGGGATATAATGAGGGGCCACTGGCAGGGCACCAGTGCCATTTGTCCCTGTTTTCTCCTTTTGGCATGTTTCTCACGTGCTCCTTGGTCTTTTAATTCTGAATTGTGACACTGTCTTGTTTTGGTACAAACGTTTACTTATGGGGTCCTGTTCACAGATTTCATTTCATCCAAGTAAAAACCCAGTCGTTTTGTGCTTTCCTTATTTTTGCTGCTGGGTGGCTTAATAAGAACAAAGGCAAGACTCAGTACAGACAGAAGAACCTGATGATTTGCAACAGGGAAGATGAAAGGTGCATGTCACACCGGGGAGGGGCTTCTGAACAACAGCCCAGAGGCACCGCATGCGATGAGAGTAGAGAGGAAGGGACAAGGGACCCTGGGGAGCATCCAATTGCTCTGCTCTTAACGAAGACTCATGACATCCCCCATTTATTCCTGAAATTGATCCACATCCTCATTAGGGAAACCAGAGGCTCTCATTTAGGGAAGGCCAGCATGGAATGCACCCCTTTGTCCATTTGGGATATTAAAGTGATAAAATTACTAAAACGATTTCCAGGGCTCTTAATATATTTATAAATGTCATCTGAGCCTTTAAAATAAGCAAGGCTTTTGATGAAGTATAAAACTCCCCGGTGTGTGTATTCACAGCACGTGCTTTATTGGAAGGCAACAATAGGATCGTGTGTGTGTGGGCACCGGACCTAAATCTAGACTTCTCAGGTTCAAACCCGACCAGCTACCTTGGGCAAGTTCCTTGGTCCTGTGTCTAGATTCCATTATCTATAAAGAGCGAAATTAACAGGACTTACATCATAGGGTTATTCCAAGAATCGAATGAGTGAATGAATACACATAAGGCACTTAGCATGGTGCCTGGAACAGAGAAATCACTCCATAAACATTAGCAGTTATTATTACTTATTTACAATGAAGTTTTGAATTAGCTTTAAATAATTCAGTATATAATTATTTAAAAGTGTTTGTCAAATGACTATTACATCCAGCCAATACTACATGTAAGAAGAAAAGGTTGATATTATCTATACAGGAAGATATAATTGTTAATTATAATTGCTAATTAAAATTAACAATGATTAGTCAAGTACCATGGAAATGCTTTACATATTTTAACTAATTTAATATTCCCTGGGGGGGAGGGAGATACTTTATGCCCATTTCACAGGCAAGAAAACAGAGACTTAGAAAAGTTAAATGTCATACAATAAGCCGTGGATTGGAATTTAAGACCAGATATATCTGATTCCAAAGTATGGGTTCTTTATACTACATCCCAAATTTGGGCATTAATTTTCCTCTTAGATACTAGGCATCCAAGATAAAAATAGAAACAGAATTGATGGATGCCTTTCTTTGACAGAATCAGACTATCATAAAAACAGTAGCAACTAGAGGGTCAAATCTAAAAGGAATTCATAAGTATATGTTGAACATTTTAATGGGCAATATTCTCAAATGGGGTATTTTGAAAAAACAAACAAAAAATTCTTTGAGTCACTGATTTTTTTGGTAAATATCCTTGCTGAAATCCACCTTACCCAAGATATTTCTGGAAGCAGTACTATGTGATGACATATAGATATTGTATAGCTGTCGTGTGATCTAGCTTCTTTCAAGAAGTTTGGAAAACTTAAAGGAATGAATTTAAGCACATCCTTTGGAAAACTTCTCATATATCAATTTCTTGACTGGGGTTTCTTCTGGTCAGAAATCAATTAAGCATTGAGCTCTCAGAAAATGGCTAAAAGATTAGGGAACTAGGGCATAATTGTATTCAGGACTCAGTGTAACTTTTTCAATTTTCTTAAATTAAAAAGTATTTTTAAAATGCCAGCACTCACCAAATGTGCAAGGAAAAATTCATAAAAATAAAACTCCAACACCTAGAACTGGGAGGAAATCAAGAGAAAAAATTCAATAAAAAAACCCAATTTCAGCTTTTGGCTTCCATGGAGTTCCAATATACCATATGTACTTGGAAATCTTTTAAAATGATGAACTCAGCAATGTGTGAGAGATTCCTAATAGTTCACTGGTCTATTGGAAACCCAGGAGAGTACACAAACAGTGGAGGAATTGTCACAGTGAGAACATGAAGATAGAGTTAATGTTTGTAAAATGTTTATAACTTTGGTGAAGGCTAGAAAAATGATAGAAGCTAAGCATCATTGCTGTGCGCGGTTTTTTGTTTGTTTTTGTTGTTTTAGCTCCTCTCCAACTTTGGAGAAAAGTGTTCACAGGTGCGCACTCCCACACATGTAAAAAGCCCCATGTCACATCTCCTGAACTCATGTATTCAACTCTCTACTTGACGTCTCTTCAAAGGTTAACATGATAAGAACTGAGCAACCTACTTTTGTCAAGTCTTACCCAGCACAATAAATGGCAACTTTATGCTTCCATTCATGCTGACAAACAGCTTTGGAATCAGCCTTGGTTCCCGTCTTTCTCTCACATCCACATCTGTTATGTCAGACCTCCTCAGCTGTGTCTTCAAAGTCTATCCAGCACCTGGCCGTTCCTTACCAGCTTCACAGCCAACCGGGTTCACGTCCCATCACCTCTCCCAGCTCATTGCAATGGCTTCTGACTGCTCTCCCAGACCTCACGTGTTGCCTTTGTTCTGCGTTCAAAACAGCAGTTGGAGTGACGCTGTCACCGTGTCAGATAGATCGTGTCAATCTGTTGCCTGAAACCTTCCAGTGATTTTCCTTCCCGCATGGTAATAGTCAGTATCCCTGTGACGGCCATAGACCCTGCGCTGTATATGGGTTCCTGCCCCTTTGGCTCTGACCCCGTTTCTCCTGCTTTATTCCTCTCTCTCTCTCTCTCCACTCCTGATCCTCTGAACTGGAACACACCAGTTCACTCTTCAGAGTCGGTTCTGACCTTTCCCTTCGACTGTCACCCACATTTCCCAGTGGCTCACCTGCCCCCTCCTTTCTTGGTGGTATGTGCCTTCTTATAACTGCGGTCACTTGACCTTGACAGTTACCCATGTTCTTCTCAAGTCAAGTGCTTTTTTTCCAGGTCCATTTTTGTTTGTTTGTTTTTGGTTTTTGGTTGCTAGACAATTTCATGATCAACTTTGACCTTAATTATACACTTTCCAAAATCAATGAGAAGGACTTATTGCTTCCTTCCCCGGATATAGACACAAGGATTAGTGAGACAATACTCTTTTCTAATTTTATATGTATTTTTTTCTTTCCAGTAATATTGATCACCCCATTTTTCTCACCTCTCTCTGTGAAAGCCCAGGGGGCTAGGGTGTGAGGGACAGCTCATTTGTTAAATGAGCCCCATGGCAGATGAAGTTAGTTCACACTTCTTTCCAGAGGCTTTCTCTGCCAGGGTTAAAGTCATTCTTTGTAGCAAAGCACCAGAAACACCAATAATGTAGTTTAGATAAAATGAGTCCCACGACCAGGAATGACAATTATAATGGACTTGCCTGTGATTCTGTACAATTATTCATCCTGAAGTTTAGACCTTAATTCCCAATAGAAGATTTTAAAGACCTTGCAGAATTAGAACGGATCGATCATTAATTACAGTGTTCTGTGCTTAGAGTCTTTTGCAATCACACACTAGGCTCACAGTCCAGAAACCCATAAACCTGTACCTCCTACCATAGCCCGAGAATATTTGAATAGTCATGGGTGAACAAATAATCTTTCTCATATGATAAACTTTCTTAATAGGCTGTGGGTTATCCCTCAGAGGACAAGACTAAGGTTTAAAAGGAATATCTATGAATTCTAAATATTTCTGCCAAAGGGATCAGTTTTTCTATCATCCTATTGAAGCACAGGTCTCATATATGATGTGATCATTCTTAACCACTTTAAGACTTGTCTTCTACAATGACAGGAATAATCAATAAGCCCACCTCTGACCCATAGTAGAGGTTTCTATCCAGGATTGCCAGATCACATGCAAGATGCTCAGCTAAACTTGACTTTCAGATTGACAATGAATAATTGCTTAATACAGATATGTCCCATGAAATATTTGGGACACACTTATATTCAAAATTTATTCACTGTTTATCTGAAATTCAAATTTAATTGGGTGTCATATTTTATTTGCAGATCTAGCAACCCTTTGGGTACCTTTTGTTCTAAAGACTCAAAACATGTCTCATCAGCATTCAGAAAATATTACGCATCTATCCGATATCAATACAGGAGACTCAAACCCAAATAGTGTTGACATATGGAAGGCGCATCCTCGTGGAGTTCCAACATGTCATTTGAGCAGTTCCTAAAAGATCTAGGTCCTGAGCCACTATTACTTTCTCCTTTTGAACAGTTAACAGCAGACACTAAGGACTGACCATCCACAAACCATTCACAAGTGCCTGTATCCTTGACTTCCTCTATTACAGGGGTTGGGAAGATAAAAGGTCTCACTTTCCCAGACCACCTATAGCACAGGGTGGCTACATGGTCCAGTTCTAGAGGATGAAAGAGAAGTTGCAGGCACTGGGTGAGGCTTCCAGGAAAACTTCCATGAAACGTTCTGCTTTGCTGGCTGGAAAGTTGCCACTTGGGACTTGAAAATTGTTCTAAAGTCAAATAATGCTTGAGTCCAACCATAATCCTTCCTATTCCTTGCTTCCCAGCCCTGCCTTCCAATCTGCCAGGGTTGGCCTTCATCCCAGCTACTGTCCTCTCCTTCAGGAGTAATTAGATTAGTCTCCCAAATTAGATTCGCTGATGACACGTTGGTGCTCATGGAGATTGTTTAGTGCATTTGATGCTACTTTGGTCCTTTTGTTTTATTTGACTCCATATCCACAAGCTGGACTTCTTCTTCTAACCAATCATGTCAGAAATGCAGGGTTTTTTGTCCCAAGTGAAACTGGGCAAGACCAGACATTGGAAATCCACCACTCTTTAGAAAATTAACTCAAGGTGCTCAACCAGTGTTGGGCCAGTAGCATCGGCCCAAGCCCTCCTTAAAAGCAGAGGGAAGTCCACTCGGCACAGCCTATCAGCCCTCAGTTAGCATCTTTGCGTTCTCACAGGAAGTAAGACTTCTTGTGGTGTTATTTGTGTGCTTAGTTTTCTGTTCTGAAGCCATACCGTCTTGACATCTCAACGTGAGGAGGAAAGAGACCAAAGACGACAGTGTTGATGCAAATTTGAATAACCCAGTTTACTCAAGTTTAACATCTCTGCTGTTCCAAATTCAACCCCATTTAAATAAGGATTTTTTTTTTTTCTCTAAGATAAGAATTCACGCACAATGCGCTTATCATAGGCCAAGCTTACTGGATGGCTTGGGGCCAAGCAGAAAGGTAGCCAAGTAGCATTATCATTCTAAAAACACCTTATTCTTTTTTAAAGTTCATGTTATTTTTTAAAAATTTATATTCAAATCACACCCTCATTTGAGATTTGTAAAAATTCTTTTCTCTAAATAGATTCTGGTGAGGGTTGGGGGGAGGAAGAAAACCTAAGCTGAAAAAATTATGTCAAACCTCACACCCTGGTAAGTTATGTAGGCTTTATTCACTCACTCACCCATTTGTTTTTTAATCCATCCATTTCTTCATTCATTCATCAAGTGAGTATTTGTTGGGTGTCTCTGAAATATGAGCCAGGCTCCAGTTATGAAATAATTTGCTTGGGGTGTGTGTGTGTGTGTGTGTGTGTGTGTATGAGTAGGTTGTACTCTAAAATCCTTTTAGTTGTTAATGTATCTGTTATCTGATCGTCTCATGTGTGCATTATTTTTATTGTTTTACCATTAAGAATAATTGACTGAACATTCCCACATATATGAAAATCTCATATCTTAGAAAGGAAGCTTCACCCAACCACTCATTTTAAAATGTCAACTGTGTTAAAATGCCAAAGATTCATATTAGGAGGGTGAAAGCAGACATCAGTGTGGCACAAAAGAAACAGTCTTACAGACTGATGAATATTTCATCATTTCTCATTGTTTTCTTGTTCTTTCTAGGTTGGCTGGTGCCTGTGTACGTGGCTGACTTCAGACGCATGAACTCAATGGAGGGGATGTTAGCACTTGAATCAATTGAAAAATCCTGCTTGGGTAATATTTAGACTCCTGGGTCTCAGGCTGTCAGCCCAGTCAGTCTGTAAAACAAAATATTCTTGAGTTTCTCAAGTGTGTGTAAACTGTCCGAGCTTGACTTTTCTGAGCAAAGCCTTCCCCATGGTCACAGAAAGACAATTCTCAGCAAGAAGAGGGAATGTAATTTAGGCAGCATGGTGGGATACAGTGCTTTCTTCAAACCTTGAGTTGTGAAATCAGTTTAGTTAGCCTGACTAGCATGGACGGGACCAGACCAGAACAGATTGGAAAGGAATAGCAAGTATCAGAATGGATCGCATGGCATGTCCTAAGGGTAAGTGTTGTTGGGGGAAAACATTTTCCTTAATATAGCATGGGTTATATTTCTTCATATCATCAGCTTTTCTCTCTCTACCAAACCTTCCCATGATTCTAAATATGCAATGATTTCATTCTTAAAAATAAACCTTTCCCGAGCCCACTACTCACCCTGGCTGTTGCCCCAGTTCATTCCTTCCCTTTAAAGCAATTTCTTGCAAGTAGTGTCTCTACGTTCTCATTTCTCTCCTTCCGTTCTTTTTTTTTTTTTTTTTTTTTTTTTTTTTTGCAGTACACAGGCCTCTCACTGTTGTGGCCTCTCCCGTTGCGGAGCACAGGCTCCGGACGCGCAGGCTCAGCGGCCATGGCTCACGGGCCCAGCTGCTCCGCGGCATGTGGGATCTTCCCGGACCGGGGCACGAACCCGCGTCCCCTGCATCGGCAGGTGGACTCTCAACCACTGCACCACCAGGGAAGCCCTTCCGTTCTATCTTGACTGCACTTCCCAGCCCACCACCCCAGCAAGACTATGATAGTCCAACTCACCTGTGATGAGCATGTTTCCAAATCCAATGGTAAATCTCAGCCCTCCTCTTGCTTGGCCGACTGGCGGCCCTGGATGTGGTGGTTCGTCCCCTCCTCTTTGAAACACCTCCTCACTTCCCTCCAGTGCTACCGGGCTGGTCCAAGTCACCTTCCTTTTCCCCTGTCTTATTGTGCTAGTGTCCTGACTGTTCTTCTTGCCCACGCTCTCACCCACTACCACCCCCAAAGTCTGTTCTCCACATAACAGTTAAATCATGTCATTTTTTGTTTTAAAACCTCCACTGACTTCACAGGTCACTCAGAGTTAAGGTCAACAGCTTTACAGCAGCCTCAGAGACCCTGCACAATAGCCTCCCTCATGCCCCCGCCCAACCTCACTGCCCACTACTCTCATCCGACTCTATCATCTCTACCCCCACTGGCCTTCTCTCTGTCCCTCCAAACCCACCAGGCTTCTCCTCTTGCTGGAGCTTTGCCCTTGCTGTCCCTCTGCCTGGAATATCCTCCCCCAGATCCGTGCCCACCTTAATCCTCTTCCTCTAGGTCCTGGCTCAAATCTGCCATCTCAATGATGTCTTCCCTGTACACCAGATCTCAACTTTACATACACACACACACACACACACACACATACACACAAATAGCACCTCACACCCATTAGGATGGCTACTATCAAAAAAAAAAAAAAAAACCCAGAAAATAACAAGTATTGGTGAGGCTGTGGAGCAATTGGAACCCTTGAGCATGCACTGTTGGTAGGATTGTAAAATGGTGCAACTGCTATGTAAAACACTTTGGAGGGTCCTCAAAAATTAAAAATAAAAATCCAATATAATCCAGCAATCCCACATCTGGGTATTTGTCCAAAGACTTGAAAACAAGGACTCGAAGAGATATTTGCACACCCATGTTCATAGCAGCATTATTCACAATAGCCAAGAGGCGGAAGCAACCCAAATGTCCATCAGCAGATGAGCAGATAAACAAAATGTGGTCTGTTACCTACAGTGGAATATTATTCAGCCTTGAAGATGAAGACAGTTCTGTCTTCTGCTACAGCATGGATGAGCCTTGAAAACATTATGCTAAGTGAAATAAGCCAGACACAAAAACAGCATGGTTCCACTTACATGAGGGGCCTAGAGAACTCCAAGTCACAGAGGTGGAAGGGAAAATGGTTCATATGAGGGGCTAGGGGTTCGGGAGAAAAGGGGAGTCCTTGTTGAAAGGCTACAGAGCTTCAGTTTTACAAGATGAAAACATTCTGGAAATCTGTTTCACAACAACATGAATGGACTTAACACTACTAAACTGTACACTTAAAAATGGGTAAGACGGTAAATTTTATGTTACATAATTTTTACCACAATAAAAAGAATCCTAAAGAAACAGTATATCTTCAAGGAACTGATGCTGGTTTATAGTTTCTCTTTTGAAAGCAAACAGGGAAGAGAGGCAGACGTTCTCTGAAACAATGACGTGTCTAACTCTAACTTATCAGCTCCTGGTTGCTTTCCAATCACCCTTACTCAGTGTCTGTACCGTTTGGGGTCACTGAGGTGTCTCTCATCAGCTTCCACAATCTAGCTCACCGCCTTCAGCCACCTCATGATTTTGTGTCAATTTCTGGGAGCCCATGAAGAAGCATGATGCTAATTTTGGACATCTTCTGTGCATAAAGAAGACAAAAGGAGAGGTTACCTTGGAGGGATCGCAAGTATCCCCTGGACCCCCTCGCATCAGGTGACCGTTCCCACAGGACCATGGGGTCCCAGAGCTGCCGGGAGTCTGAAGGAGCAGAATGAGTATCTCAGGGACAGTGCCTCAGCTCCTGGAGGGTGGGTGGCTGCCTGTCATTTTTCTCTGCAGCGACTGTCGCTATAAATCTGACTGCTGCAAAGGCTGCTTTAGGGGAGCCAAGGCAAACACCAAGCTCTTTGCCAGGTATGTAAAATGAATCCTTTTACTTCTGATGATCAGCCTGCAGGCTCTTTCCTGGAGTGGGTAGGCTGCTGTACCTGGTGGAAACCACTGTTTAATTCACTTTTACTCCTCTGGGGAAAGGCAGCTTTGCCAAGAAGGCTACATTCTGAGCAGATTAAATTAGTTTGCACTGAAGGCAGTCAATTTCTGGGTAATTTGTTCAGGCACCACTGTGTGCCACTTGGATTACTTCCTCTGTTATACAGGGGAGTCTCAGAGGTCCTTAGGGGTTTGGGTTTCAGTATCCTTACTCTCCTAATGACACCATCCTGGGCTGGATGGGTCCCTCCAAAGGAAACACTGCTTTAGCAGATTTTTGGATGAGCTCATGCTGGTTAGAAAGTTTCAAGTGTTGAGTAAACTCTTCCTTATTACAAGGGCATAGATAAAACCTCCTATTTAGAGTCTAATCATCATAGATTTGTGTGGAATTCCTGGTACTTGCAGAGCATGCTTACAAAGTATTTTCACGTGATAATTCTTTATCACTCATATTAACCATTTACCTTTCTTCACATCCAACTACACCAAAAACATATGACTGATCTTCAGGTTACTACCTCCACCTATTAGCTGCCCTTAACTTCTCAGCTTCACAACCAGTTATATTTCAGTCAGGAGACATGAAGGCCCTGACATGAAGAACAAGCTGTATGTCTTATTCTTGTGCTCCCATCCCCCATCCTGAGGGATGCAGTCCCTTGGGTATCCCATTCCTGACCTTCCAGTGGGGAGGCCAGAACAGAAATCCGTCCCCCCGCCCTGTCCACATGAACGTAACAAATGCCCTCGTGCACTCCTGCTTTGGTTGGAAGCTTGTTGCTCAGGGGGTAGAGATCAAGGAGGGAGCGGGACCCAGGTGCTTATAGGAAGCAGAATAAAGACTGAGTTTTAAGATTCAAAACAGGGAAAAAGGGAGTTTCAGGAGTGAGAGGTTGAGAGGTGTGGGGACAATGGGAGGAGGAGGGACGGAAGTTACAAGACTGTGCGTAGTTGGTCCTCCAGACGGGGTGATGAGGTAAAGGGTTCATCCCCCACCTCCTTGCTGCCCTATTACCGCCTATCCTCCAGGCTTCCCCCGACTTTACTGTCAGCAGAGAAAGAGGGTGTTCATGATAAGAGAGAGAGCTGGTCAGACAATCCGCTCCACTGTCCCCGATTGCTGTGGACACGCACTGTCGGCAGCTGTAGTTCAGAGGGTGCAAACCCAGGTGTCTCAAGGCCAGGCCAGAGCTGGGCTCCCTCCCAGGTTAACACTGTGACTAATGCAGGAACCTAGACACTGCTCAGCACACGGTGGGCTCCCAGAAAAGGTTCTATGAGATCTGAACGTCATCACCGAACACAGTTCTGCGGTGGCAGGTCTATCCCTGAAAATGCCTGAGCTTAAGGTGCCCTGGATTTTGGTGTGAGAAATGCTAATCGGTCTTGGTCCAAGGATCACACTATTAGATCCCGTTGTTAGATCCCACCGTTAGATCCCATAGTTGCACCAGGTTTCCCAAGATCCTGAAGAAGGAAGGCCCCATCACAGGCCTGTGCCTCAGCATGATGCCCACATCAATTGTAGCATGAGCAGGTGCTGCCCATCCGGAGGGCCTGGACAGCTCTGAAATACTCACCACGGCAGCAGTTGGGCAGGTTGAAGTGAGTCACAGCATTATCCCCGGATTGCATGTGGAAAATAAAAGGAAGAACCCAGGAAGCAAAGTTGAGTCATCTCAGCTTATATAAAAGTCAATTCTTCACTCACTTATTTGTTCAACAACTTGGTTCGAACTCCTAAGTGCCAGGCATGGTCAAGGCACTGGTTGGGTAATACAAACAGAACAGAGGTGAGTGAGGGGGATGGAGAAGCCTCATGGAGCGTTGTCTTGTCTCCTGGCCAATGACTAGCACTACATGTCCAGGAACCATATGCAGCACCATGGTCAGTGCCTCACCCATACCCCTGCCCCTCACTGCTACTTGGCAAACCACTGTGACGATGCCCGAGAAATTTTTTTTTCCCAACTACATGGACCACTTCGCTCTTAGCTCTCTCTCAGGGCAAGCCAGTGTGCTTGGAAGATAAGCTCCTGGAAGCAGCCCTCAATGAATGAAGATGAGTGGCTGGTGGATCAACACCCCCACTGTCTCACCCCTCAGCTGTGAGAGCTCCAGGAGTGCTCTCTGCTACCCGCTAGTGGCATGAGAACTTTATGGGCTTCCATCCTTATCCTTGTCTCCCTTCCCCCTTCCCCACTAGTGTTTCCTGGCTTCATCTTCCAAATAAACTAGTTGTATTCAAATCCTTGTCTCTGGGTCTGCCACTGAGGAACCCAAAACAAAAGACTGTATTACTTAGATTTTTCCATAGAGTTTCAGTTTTGACAATCCCATTCCACCAGTATATGTCACATCTTCTGGTTTAGAAAACCTGTTTGCCATCTTTATGGGCCCCATAAGATGTCTACCAAAGGGTGATCTTTATTTGTTTGGAACCAATAAAAGCTCCCCCATCCCTACTGTCCCAACTCCATCTATGGATGCTAGAAATGAAAGTATGATAAAGAGAGAAGATTGTTTTAAATTTCCTTTTTATTAGGACATTTTCTTTATATTTTAAATTCTAAAATTGGAGTCTGATTTATTTTTCTTGACAACTAGGACTGTAGGAAGTTTTCTGATATGAAGTTCAAGGCTCACCTCCAGCCCAGTGAAGAGCACTGGGTGAATAGCCCCATCTTGACGGCACCCTCCCGTCAGGGTGTCCCTCACTCTTCGGAGTGGCTTTTGCCAGCAAGCATCATGCTTACAAAATATCCTTGAAGGCAAAAAAAAAAAAAAAAAAAAAAAATCCATCTGCTTGATTGTAGACAGTCTAGAAAGAAGTACACATCTGGGATCCAAAATGGAAAAAAGATAAGCAGTGAGCTTCAGAATTGTTTAGTGTCATGTCACTTGGATCTCCAAGGTCTTGATTTTAGCCAGACTTGCCTCAGGCCAGTTTGAAATAAGGACACTTTGAACTGTTGACTCATAACCAGTCTGCATAAAAAGGCTACTGATTTGCTATTTCTATATTTTATGCAAGTGATGGTGGGGGAAAAAGCATTTTTTAGCAGCTGTATGTAACTGTAGCTCAAAGAAATCACAAAACTTTATGAAAAATCTGCTAAAGACATTTGGCTAATTGTCTTGTCCTGTAAGAGTTCTATATATCAGAGAAAAAACAGACAGACAGACCCCCCACACACACATCCGCATGCACACACACACACACACACACACACATCCTCATCAAACACCCCACCTGGCTTAATATTTTCTCAGATGCATTTATCAACTAGTAGCACTTTGCATATTTGTCTTACAAAAGCCACGTTAATCTACAACAGCCATGTACTTGGAACCCCAAATTTGCTGAAGGATCCAAACTGGATTTCCCCTTCACAGGTGATGTGAAGCCCTATCTCATGGGGTTACAGACAGAAGTGACAGAAGCAGACAGTTTCAACAACAATGACTTAGCAATTCCAGCCCCTGGGAAAAAGAAAAGAAAGAAGAGTTTACAGAGAAAACACTAACATTTTTTAAAATAAAATGACCATCTAACACAAGATGGAATAAAATTAGAATATGGAAAAGCAAAAGTGAAATTTTGTTATTAATTATGATAAACCAAAACCATTAGAAAGATAGTAAAACATTGGAAATAGTCAAATACATAGCACATGAGTTCTTTTCAGTGTTGTTTTGAAATCATCCTATGCCAGCCCTTCAGATAAACATTATGGAAAACACCTTAATTTCTGAAACAAATTAAAAAATCAAAAGAGGAATATCTTTTTTATGTATGTCAAAATCAGATTAAGACATAGCACCGAGACTATTTCAAAAGGGTAACATTCAATTCAGTCCAGCAAATAGTTACCAAAAAACTTACCAGGAATTGGATACTGCATTTACCCTCTCCCTACCTCAGTTTCCTTACCTGTATATAGTAAGGATAATCATAGTACCACCTCAAAATATTGTCATGGGGATTAAATGAGTTAATAAGTATAAAACACTTAGACCAATACCTGGTAAATAGTGAGCACTGTGTGTCTTAGCTCTCACCACCCTCATCATCACCATCACCACCATCACCATCATCATCATCATCACCATCCTCACCATCATCATGACCACCATGATCATCACCATGATCATCACCATCACCACCACCATCATCACCATGATCATCACCACCATCATCATCATTATCACCATCATCACCACCACCACCACCACCGTCATCATCAACACCATCATCATCACCATCACCACCACCATCATCATCATTATAACCATCATCATCCTCATCACCATCACCACTACCATCATCACCACCACCATCATCACCATCATCATCACCACCATCATCACCACCACCATCATCATCATCACCACCATCATCATCACCATCATCATCACCATAATCATCACCATCACCATCATCATCCTCATCACCATCACCACTACCATCATCACCACCACCATCATCACCATCATCATCACCACCATCATCACCACCACCATCATCATCATCACCATCTTCATCACCACCATCATCATCAACACCATCATCATCACCATCACCACCACCATCATCATCATTATAACCATCATCATCCTCATCACCATCACCACTACCATCATCACCACCACCATCATCACCATCATCATCACCACCATCATCACCACCACCATCATCATCACCACCATCATCATCACAATCATCATCACCATAATCATCACCATCACCATCATCATCACCACCACCATTCTTAGTGTTCTGAGTACTAAAAAGTTGAGGCAGTCCTGCCAATATGGGGTTTGGCATGTTTGCAAGGAAATATGCTAAATCCACAAGTAACTATAACACAAAGCCACATGTGGAAATATCCCTTGAAAGCTACCACAGCACCCTAAGATGTGGAACCCTGGTTCACTAAGACAAAATTATGGAAGGGAGATTGCCCACCTGACATCACCCACTCTGGGTATCAGAACTTTGACTCTTATAGTTCAGGAATTTAACATCCAGTCTTTTAACTTGAGACTCTATGCAAAGGGAAAGAGGAGTTGTTTAGCATGAATAAAGCTCTATTCTATTTTTTTTTTTTCGGTACGTGGGCCTCTCACTGTTGTGGCCCCTCCCGTTGTGGAGCACAGGCTCCAGACGCGCAGGCTCAGCGGCCATGGCTCACGGGCCCAGTCGCTCCATGGCATGTGGGATCTTCCCGGACTGGGGCACGAACCCGTGTCCCCTGCATCAGCAGGCAGACTCTCAACCACTGTGCCACCAGGGTAGCCCTAAAGCTCTATTCTGTAGTAAGAAGCACACCCTTATGCACATGAGTCATAAAGGATACGCTGGTGCCATCTCCAGTCCACTGTCACTAAATGGTGGGAGCCCCTCTCCAGGGGGCTCCCTGGCCACGTGCATCGTCTTCGGTGATGTCCAGACACTGGGATGTCTGCGTCTTACTTCAGGGCACACAGGTTGACCACAGATGGTTTCAACTCTTACTTTTAGCCCAGAGATGGTTGTGTAATGAGGGCTGCAGCCGGGTCTCCGCCCTGAGCACGTGTTGAGATCCACCTGTGGGATGAGCCGTGGCCCATTCTAATCACTGGTCTTCCACCTGCTGTGGCCCTGGGGGACGTCTTTAAATCCCCAGAGGAAGATCTGCTTGTAACTTGGGGTTAGAACTGAACCCGCATCTCTCATTTGTGCCATGCCACAAAACTTCCTGTTAATGCCCCGAAAATATTCCCCAGGCAACAGTAGCTCAGGCACTGCTGTGAATCATTTTGGGCTTGGTATCATGTGGGTTGTGATGTGAGAGCCATAGCTAAGCTATCAGTGTCAGAGGTGAGAGAGACCAGGTGGGCAGGCTGGTAGATGGGGCAGGAGATTGGAACACAGGTCAGGGAAGGTGGGGAATGGCTTTTGATTAGCTCATGGAAAAATGGATCTGAGGATGGAGAAGAGATAATAGGGGAAGAAGAGAACATTCTAGACATGGGGAGCAGTGCCTTCTCCACTGTCCACCAAGTGCCTTGCACAGTGCTTGGCACATCGTAGGTGCTCAGTAAACCTTTAGTGACTGAATGAATGAATGAATGAGGCATGGTACAAAGGTGAATAATGACAAGGCAGATTTTCACTGCACCCTAAATATTCTGTTTTGACTCTAATATGAAACCCAAATTGGAGAGCACCAAGAAACAAAAAGTTTCAGTGCTGTTTAATAGTGATGCATCAGTACACAAAAATCATTTACTATTTTAATGTCTAGGCTTCAGTTTTAAATTTAATGGGAAAGTCTTATTTCCTTCTCCATCTCCATCCTTCCTTCCTTCCCCTCCCTTTCTGTTCCCTTTCCCCTTCTCTCTCTCCCTTCCATTCTTAAAACACGTACTATATATTGCTTGGTTTCTAAAGTGCACATCATTTATGACTTATAAAAAATTAAAAACAGAACCTATGCAGTAATGTATTTGTTGTTGTAATTTCATGACAGATGTGACTGTTCCAAACCACAAGACAAAGCTGACTCTTTGCTGGCCTTCCAATCACTGTCTTAAAGTCAGCCGAATGGAACAGGGCCTCTAAGATAGATGATCTTCAAGGTTAGAAACCCGCTATGGTGGTTACAAATCTGTGTGTCATAAATAATATTGCATTTACAAATAGACTTGAAAAAGGTCAGTGCATTTTCTCTGCCCTTTTAAAGCTGTTCCCTTTATTTGTTAAAGGGTTTGGGTTACAGATGAGCTTTCTTGCCTTTATTAATGTCTCTCCTGCCTTGAAACCAAAACTGTGCTCTGAAAAAAACGAGTGACTGCCTTATCTTATTGCATTTTTACACAGCTTTAAAAATCATTTCATTTGTGAATTTGAGTACTGTCTTGGGGGGAAAACATTTACCAGCCAAGCAGAGAAATCAAGAACAGATTGAACCTAATGTTCAGCAAGAAGTCTTGTCCTAGGAAAATATTAGATACAATTTTAACCTCACCTCTTAGAAAAACAGAATTCATTTTGGTTTTTTTTTTTTTTTTTTTTTTTGCGGTAGGAGGGCCTCTCACTGTTGTGGCCTCTCCCGTTGTGGAGCACAGGCTCCGGAAGCGCAGGCTCAGTGGCCATGGCTCACGGGCCCAGCCGCTCCATGGCACGTGGGATCTTCCCGGACTGGGGCACGAACCCATGTTCCCTGCATCGGCAGGCGGACTCTCAACCACTGCGCCACCAGGGAAGGCCCCAGAATTCATTTTTTGAAGGACTCATTGTTCTGTTATATTATGAATAATTAACACCTTTTTTTTAGCCATAGTTCATTAACATACTTTTGAAGAAGCACCTTGAAAGCAAAAAAAAAAAAAAAAAAAAAAAAAGGTGGCTCCTCTGGATACCTAGCTGCAGGTTTTTTCTTTCCTGGGACCAGCTGAGTCATCCAGCATCTGCGTCACTCAAATCCTGCCCACTCTGCCCTCGTCCGGAAGCAGAGAAGGTCAGGGCTCCAAGAGGTGACAGGAGCTTCCTCTCTGGGGAGGCCCTGGACACGGAGCTGTGACTTGAAGGCGGCTCTGGGTTCTCAGGCTTGCCCAGCCGTGGGGACGGCTGCCCCTGAGTTTCTCCTCCCTTCACCAGGCCTGTCTTCTGAGCTCTCCAAGAGCTGCTTCTTTTTTTTTTTTTTTTTTCTGCTTGTCTTCCTTCCATCTCTCTTATTCCCTCTGTCCTTTCCTCCGTCCCTCTTTTTCCTTTCTTTCAAATTCTCTTCAAATTTCTATCATCAATTTTAATTATACAATTTTTATAAAAATATATTCTCAACGAAAAACTACAGAAACAAAACGATATTCAATTTTGGCTTGACCCCTGTCCACACAGCAGTGCTTTCAGGGTGTGGATGGCCTTCCGGACACTCACAGGTGATGCTCTTTTGTCTGTGTGACTGTGTTAACGTAAAGGTGTTGTACTGCGGGTTATATTTGGCAATTTGATTTTTAAAAAATATTTTAATATTGTATTAAAACTCAAATAGATATAAGTTAATCTGTAATAGGTGTAGGGTATACAGAATAACAGGACAGCAAACACCTATGCGTCTCACACCCAGTGTAAGAAATGGAATCTTACCTTTGATTTAGAAGCTGCTTTAATTCCATGCTTCTCCTTCAGAGGTAACCACTCACATGAGTTTTGTGTTTAGTATTTCTTTACCTTTCTTTATAGTTTCTTCATATGTGTATCATCCCTGAAAATATGCAATGGAATTTTTCATGTTTTTATACTTTATGTAAATGAATCAAACCCAAGTGGGGTGTGTGTGTGTGTAGTTGAAGCTCATTTATTTTCATTCTTCTACAAAAGCCCCTTGCATGAGTAGACCACAATTTTTTTAGCTAAGTAAAATCATTATTTCCAGCTTAAAAAACATTTTTACATATATGTAAGCCTATAAAAGTGAACAAGAAACCAACACATATATATATAATAATTTTACAACTGCCAGAATTAAAATACAGCTAGGAATAAAACTGACATAATCGCATGTCACTCAGTTTTTTTTTTTTTGCAGTACGCAGGCCTCTCACTGTTGTGACCTCTCCCACTGCGGAGCGCATGCTCCGGACGCACAGGCTCAGCGGCCATGGCTCACAGGCCCAGCCGCTCCGCGGCATGTGGGATCCTCCCAGACCGGGGCACGAACCCGTGTCCCCTGCATCAGCAGGCAGACTCTCAACCACTGCGCCACCAGGGAAGCCCGTCACTCAGTTTTAAAATATTATCGAAGCCTTGTATGAAATTGTATTTAGGAAATACATTTTATTATATTACCTTGCCTTATGGTTTTAGTACCTTTACTGTATTCAACATTGTCAATAAATTTTCATGTTGTAACTGGCATTACTTAAATTAACGTTATCTTTATTTAAATTAAATTTACCAAGGATTAGACCACCATTGATGTACACATTCCATTATTGTCTGTAGCTGAGATCACTGCTAATTTTTTGCTGTAGATTTCCATGTACATATCCCCTGATGCACATGTACAAGAGTTTATCTAGGACATTTACCCAGGACTGGCCTGGGTGTGCACATTTTCAACTTAACGGGAAACGCCAAATGGTTTTCCAGACTGGTCGTTGCCAGTCCCACTCCTGCAAAGAGTGTGGAAGGGTTCTGGTAGCTCCACATCCTGCCCAATGCTGGGTCATTATTGGAATTTTAAATTGGGAGATTTTTAAATCAGGTGGCTGTGAAATGGGACCTCACTGCTTTCACTTTTATTTTCCTGATTGCTAATGTGGTTGATCATCTTTTCCTCTTCTCTGGACAGCTTACTCACATTTTGGGCCCATTTTTCTCAATGGTTATTTGTTTTGGGGGGGGATTGTAAGAGTTTTTTCTATAACGATCACAGTAACCCCTTGTTGGTTGAAAGTATTGCAACTCTCTTCTCCCTTGTCTCCCTTCTCCTTTGGTTTTTCTTTTTACTTTGTTTTGCTGTCTTGTGATCAACAGAAGTGCTTAATTTTAATGTAGCCCAATGTATCAATATTTCCCTTTTAAATTTATGATATTTTGCCAATTTTATTTTCCTTCCCCTGAGATTATAAAAGGAGCCTCCTTTTTGTCTTCTATGAATTTATGGTTTTGCCTTTCACATTTAAGTTTTTAATCTACCTGGAGTCACTTCTGTTGGATGAAAAATAAGATTGAATTTTCATTGTTTCCATATGGATAATCACTTGACATGGCTCTATTTATTGAAAAGTCCATTCTTTGCAAAGCCAACTCTGCCATAACTCAAGCTTTCATATACAGGTTCCTGGGCTTGATATTTTTTTCCATTTGATGATTTCTCCTGTGCAAATACCACTCAGTCTTAATCGTTATAGATTTATATTAAGTGCTGATATTTAGCAGGGCAAATCCCTCATCTTGTTCTTTGCTCTCAGAGGTATTTTGTAATTTTATTTATTCTTTAGTTCAGAATCATCTTGTCAAGTTCCAGCAAAAGAATGATTCCCGCCACCCCCACCCCCAAAAATCCATTGGGATTTTGATTGGAATGCGTTGAATCTATAGATCATATAGGTGAGAACCGATATGCTTATGTTATTAATTGTACCAATTTATGATTGTGGACTGTAGCTCTATTTATTTTGGTCTGCTTTAACATGTCTCAATAATGTTTTATACTGTTTTCATAAAGTTCTTTCATATCTTTTGTTATATTTATTTCTATATAGTTGATATTTTAATGACTTTAAATTGATTTTACAATGGTATTTTTATTATATTTTATATCTTTCACTAAAGTAGAGGCATACCATTTTTAAAAATTGTGGTATAATTGACATACATTATATTAGTTTCAAGTGTATAACATAATGGTTTGATATTTGTATATCTGTTGAAATGATCACTAAAATAAGTCTAGTTAACATTCATCTACACAAACCATTGATATATATATGTGTGTGTGTAAAATGTGTGTGTATATATATATATTTGCAAATAATCCCATTAAGCTCATCAATTGTTAAACTATATCTATTGATTCTTTTGAGTTCTCTATGTAGAGAATAGTATCATTTGAAAGTAATGAGTACTTTTCCCTTTTTTTTTTTTTACCGTCCTTGTAAACTGTTTTTGTTTTTCTGGCCTCATTATATGAGTTAAGACCTCTAGTACAATGTTGAATAAAATGGTGAGAAAAGGCATCTTGTCTTGTTTGTGGTTTTAAACAAAACATACTCATGGTAATGTTTTCTGTAACCCCCCCAAATAAATACAGAATTAAAGTCCACCAGTCTGCGGGGGGGAATCCAATGAAATTCAGGCAGATAGTTGAGCCTAATACGCAGTAACACGAATGAATAACAGCCATACTGAAAAGGGTAGAGAGAAAAAGAACTAACCTAATCACTCTGGAAACAGAATCTTGGCTGTATAATATAAGTTTAGCCTTAAGAAAGAATTGTCCACAGATCTTGTGATCGGGATGTTAAATTTGTTTCTTCTCTGGGGTATGAAATAGAGATTCTGAAGCTGTTTTAGGGGTACACTTGGACTGAGAAAATAAGTAAATAGGCTGTGAATTATGAGAGCCAGATTTCTCACTGTCAGAGAAAGGTAACAAATAAGGAAGGGGGAAGACAGAAGGACGAACCTGACGTGTTGGGTAGGAATCCGAAGCATCGTCATGGACTCCTGTGTTTTTAAATTATATACAGATACATATAGACAGATCGATGTACACTTTATACTTTTTAAACCCTTCTTTTGTATTTTATCATATTAAGTACATATTTAATATCCTACAGCTATTAATTATAATATCTGAAATCTTTGCAGATCCGATTGTGTTGATTTCTGTGACTCCTCAATGTCTTTGCTTTCAGAGAGATAGATGAGTGATGAATAGGTAGATAGATGATAGATAGACAGATGATAGATACATAGATGATAGATAGATGATAGATAGATAAATAGATAGATAGACAGATGATAGATAGATGATGGATAGATAAATGATAGATAGATAGATGATAGAGAGATGATAGACAGATGATAGATACATAGATGATAGATAGATGATAGATAGATAAATAGATAGATAGACAGATGATAGATAAATGATGGATAGATAAATGATAGATAGATAGATGATAGACAGACAGATGATAGATACATAGATGATAGATAGATGATAGATAAATAGACAGATGATAGATGATGGATAGATAGATGATAGATAGATGATAGACAGATGATAGATAGATGATGGCTAGATAGATAGATGATAGATAGATGATAGATAAATAGATGGTAGATAGATAGATGATAGATAGATACATAGATGATAGATAGATGATAGATGATAGATAGATGATGGATAGATAGATGAGTGATAAATAGGTAGATAGATGATAGATAGACAGATAGATGATAGATAGATACATAGATGATAGATAGATATAGATAGATAGATGATAGATAGATAGATGGTAGATAGATAGATAGATGATAGATAGATAGATAATGATTATTTTAAAACATGAGCTCTTGTTTTGCAGACCTTTATCTGTGAGAGTTCTTGAAGCCTGGGCTAAAGGCACACTCCGCTGGAGGGTTTATATTTGTATCTGCCTGTCAGTTATCTGGGCTTCTTCCCAATTCTGGGTCATTTGAATTCGGGTCACTCGAATGTAAGTTCCTGGTTTGGAGTTTGTTGGTCCTAATAGTATGAATTTAGACTGAAAACGTGTGGGGTCCATTTGTGGTTATAAAATATGGGGGTGGGCAGAGGAGAGTTTTTTCTTCCCACCAAGGACTAAGATTTGAGATACGAAATTTCTTTACTGGGCGCTGGAGGAGGAGGGGAGAACTTATTTCTGGCTCACCTTTATATTGAAGACATAGCCCTTTACGATGCCAGATTTAGGCAGCAGGGTTATTTAATTATTTCTTTTTTGATACAGATTCCCTGAAAAGCCTGTAAGAGAAAACAGAAGTATAGTGGTTAAGAATATGAGGCTGTTTAGGCTTGAATTCCCCAAGGGCTACTTCCCAGCTGTGTAACCATGAGCAAATTATCAAATCTCTAGAATTCTATGTCCTCATCTGTAAAATGGGGATAATAACAAGACTGTGTACCTTACAGAGCTCTAGTGAGGCTTAGATAAGGTAACGTATATAATGACCTAGCCCTGTTTCTTGGCACATAGCAAGTGCTCAATAATCATCAGTTCAATGGATATATAAACTTTAAAGCAACAAGGCTGGGTATGCAAAAAATGCATTTTTCTTCATTTCAAATGGAAGACGATTCAGTCCTTGACTCTGAACTCCTGGAGTTGGGTGGTGGTAAGGGGTGGGAGAGCCTACTTTCTCCTTTGGGGTTGGTCTTGTAGAGGAGTCTGCAGCAGATGTATTGTTCTGTGCATGGACGATGCCAGCTGTTCCCTGTGGCAGAGTTCTTCATGCCCTTCTGCAAACTCTGGCCCCTTCCCGGCCCCTGCATTGGCTGGTCTCTGACTCCCTGAGCCCCTGCTGGTCCCTATTGCTTTATTTCTAGAGGCCCCTGTAAGGATCGTGGTCCTTTCCTGAGCAGACCTCTAGGTCCCCAATCTAAACCAAGGGAAACGTCCGGTCCTCTGTCACCCCACATGGGAGCCGTGGGCAGGGGTTATTCTTTGTTTAAAATATTTACTTATTTTTGGCTGCATTGGGTCTTAGTTGCGGTGCATGGGCTCTTTGTTGCGGTGTGCAGGCTTCTCTCTAGGTATGATGTGGGGGTTCCAGACCGCGTGGGCTCTGTAGTTGCAGCACATGGGCTCAGTTGAACTGTGGCATGTGGGATCTTAATTCCCCGGCCAGGGATCGAACCCGTGTCCCCGGCATTGGAAGGTGGATTCTTAACCACTGCGCCACCAGGGAAGCCCCGAGTGGTTATTCTTATATTCCTCTGTCCCTCCCCCAAAACAAGGCCTAGCCTTTGACTTCTGTACCCACAAGCTTTCACAAAACAAAAACTAAAACAAAGCAAAGAAAAAAGAGAGCATGCATGCCCTTAACACAGAAGCCTAATTCCTCGCACTGGTTCTCCTCTGGGTTCCCACATTCATGTAGCATTTAGCTCAAGATTCCTTCACTCTTGCTGGCTCATCAGTACAATTTAAAACATTTACCTTTGTAGTTTTTGCAGAACGTTTGGTTGTTCTGGGCAGGAGGATTGGTGCCGTGCTGACTCTAGCAATACTAACCAAAGCTAGTACACGTTGAGGGTTTTTTTTTTGTTGTTTGTTTGTTTGTTTGTTTGTTGTGGTAGGCGGGCCTCTCACTGTTGCGGCCTCTCCCGTTGCGGAGCACAGGCTCTGGACGCACAGGCTCAGCGGCCACGGCTCATGGGCCCAGCCGCTTCGCGGCATGTGGGATCTTCCCGAACCGGGGCACGAACCCGTGTCCCCTGCATCGGCAGGCGGACCCTCAACCACTGCGCCACCAGGGAAGCCCCTTGAGGTTTTATCTTATGCCAGAATTGTGCTCTGCGGACTAGCTCACGTACTCTTCACACCAACCCCGGGAGACAGAGACGATTGTTTTGGCTATTTCACAACTTAGTTTATAAATCCTCATGTGCAAGGGTCCCATCATGATGTTAGTTCAACTGTAAAATTAGTTTGGAAAATGTGATTCTTGGACATAATTCTCTGGTCGGAGTTATCTTCCATATCGGCACAGAAACGGCAGCTTAAAGATAAGTTAAAATCCTGGCAGAGTATCACCCTGGAGTGATTTCATATTGTGTATTTGTTGTGAGAATTGTTTGACCAGATGGAAAAGAAAGGCAGTCCCTGAGTAAGTAACAAGAATCAAACATTGCATCTTAGAAGGAGACTTCCAAGGCCCGTTCCTAGTCCTCATACGAGAGGTCTTTAATTAATTAATTAATTTATTTATTTATTTAGGCTGCACCGGGTCTTAGTTGCGGCATGTGGAATCTTTGTTGTGGCATGCAGACTCTTAGTTGCGGCATGCATGTGGGATCTAGTTCCCTGACCAGGGATCCAGCCCGGGCCCCCTGCATTGGGAGCGTGGAGTCTTACCCACTGGACCACCAGGAAAGTCCCTGGAAGGCCTTTAGATTATTCTATTACCAAGGGAATTGTCTGATTGTGTGTGTGCCTGGCAAAGTGAAAGATTTAGCCCCCAAATTGTCTCTGTTATGAAGATTTTCCAGTTAAGGTTTGCTAGAAAGCTTGCCATAGATATTTTTGTTTCATCATTTTTTAGAACACTAGATTACTCTTCATTAAAAATTATTTTATCCCTTTAAAAATATCCCTGAGAAACAAAACAAACAAATATGTCCCTGAAAATTCTATAAAATATAGGACTAAATAATCCCTTCAGTAGAGGCACTAGATTGGACCATATAAACAGGCATTATTAGCTATCTTTGCTTAGGGCCGTTTTTTGTAGAACCTTATTCTACGGACAAAAATTTCAAGCAAAATATGACACATTTGCTCTGTTTACTATTCCTTATGGCATTTCAAGTCCAGCTATAATTTGACAAATTTTTAGACTTCACAAATAGATTTCTTTGTACAGCTCTGAGAATTTAAATATTGTCAGAAGCTTCAGTGGGATAAAGCAGCTCTTAACTTACCAGCGATGTGTCACAGGAGTGAAACACGCCTTGTTTTTCTGGCAGTCATTTTTTATATTTAGTAGAAGCTGCATTTAGCACACACCCTGCAGTGCAGTTTACATTTCTATGTGCATAACCTATATATTATGTGTCCCTCCTGTAATGGGATGAATGCATTTTAGCTCAAGGATAAAGCAACATTTTCACTTCCATCTCTCCCCTATTTTGTGTCATGTCACTGTTAAAGTGAACACAGTCCAACTTTCTAATAAGAAAAAAAACAATTTGTCCATGGAATTTTTCAGGGAGACAAGAACAACACATGTGACTGGACCCACTCATGCATAAAGTTAGAGGGTGACCACCAGTGCTAAGTGCAAACATCTTCAAGGATGCTTTCTCACCCTGCTTTCATTTGAATGAAAACTGGCCCCCTGGACAACCTTCTCACTATAACCGCAGAGCTAGGTCCCTTTATAAAGAGGTAGAACTCTGGTGCTTGGAAGATGGTAAACCTTTAAGAGTTTGGTTTCCATGCTTATCTCATAAAGAAGCCATATGAAGTTTAGTTTTGAGGTCATTTGGAACCCTTTAAATCATTTCACATGTTCATCTTCCGTGTGTTGCTTAATTTTGGTTATTTATTACATTGTAGGATGGAGCCACCTGAACTCCTTTCAGGAGTAAGTCAGAGTGTAAATATGCAAACACAAAAATAGTTATATGACATGTTTGCATCTGAATCCAGAAAGGGAGAAGGCTTGAGGAGGGGCAACCACAGTATTTTTTTTCAATTAGAATTCTTATATTTTGATAAGAAAATTAAAAAAATTTTTAATTGTGGTAAAATAACATACAACATAAAATTTACCATCTTAACCATTTTTAAGTGTATAATTCACTTGCATTAAGTACATTCACATTGTTGTGCAACCATCACCATTTGATAATAATTATTTTTGTTTTGCTACTTTTTTTTTTGTTATTGGTACATGATGTCATTTTTCTTTAAAACTTCAAGGACTTTGGTCTTTTCTTGTAGGATCACGTGCAAACTCTGGGTTGCAACATGTGCTGTCTTGGATCTATAAAGAGGATCCCACAGAGCCATCAGTAGGGTTAATGCTGTAAGTTGTTTTCCAGGAACAGTGAGGATTTTGATTAATTCCTGTTGGGACCAATAGCATGAGTTCTTTAAACGGTCAGCCAGAATTTGGGGGTTTTAGTTGCTGCCATCATGGGATAAGATCCAGGCCTTCTCAGAAAACCCTTTGGGGGACCTTTGCACCCGGGCAATCTGAATAGTTGTAGGTGAGTTGCTGCCATTGCCAGGAAGAAGCTGAGGGAAGTCTTAGTGGTCCAGTCTTCAATAAATGGCTGTGAGTGAGCTTTCCCAAAAGGTGAGGGTTAAAGGCAGGCAGGACTGCAAATTCTCTCTGGGGAAAGGGAGAGGGAGTTGCATTTAGCACAGAGACTGCTTGAATGGTCAGTAACCCACTTCACACGGGAGAACAGGAGTCTAGAAAAAGCAGAGCCAAGAAGTTAGTGGTGCAGATTAAAGCAGGTTTCCCAGGTTAGCTCAGGAGTCATCCCTGAAAAAAGAAATAGAGAGAGGGTGGGGGGGCGGTGAGAGAGAGAGGAGCACCCATCTTCCAGTAAAGACGGCAACTCCCTCCACAAGCAACAGACGGAAAAGGGTTTTGATACAACATGAAAACACAGAGCCTAGAGCCGTACGTAAGAGTAGAGGTTGTTGCTAAGGCCTGGGAGATGTTGCCAAGGATTTCTCTGTTTTTGAAGCCATAAAGGAGGAAAGGGAGGAATCATAATACTTAAGGATTAGTGAGCGAGGTACCAAGTCCCGGCTCAGACCAGAGATGCTCACGTCATAATGTATACACTTCCCTGGAGGGAGCATCAAAAAGATTCACATCATGTAGCTCAAGGAGTGACTTAAAAATCCTTCAGTGGTGCAAAAAAAAAAAAAAAAAAAAAAAGGAAGGTTCCATATAAAGGGGCTTCCCTGGTGGCGCAGTGGTTGAGAGTCCGCCTGCCGATGCAGGGGACACGTGTTCGTGCCCCAGTCCGGGAAGATCCCACATGCCGCGGAGCGGCTGGGCCCGTGAGCCATAGCCGCTGAGCCTGCGCGTCCGGAGCCTGTGCTCCGCAACGGGAGGGGCCACAGCAGTGAGAGGCCCACGTACCACAAAAAAAAAAAAATCTTTCAGTGGTTTCCTACTGCTTTAGAAATAAAATCCAAACTCTGGATCGTGGCCTCTGGGCTGAGCAAGAGTGGCTCTAACCTTCCTCCTATCCTCCTCCCTTCTCCTCTCCAAGGGCCTGGAGTGCCTCACCGTTCACCCCCTCCTCCCACCCTAGTAGTCCTGCCTCTTCTGCAGGACTGGCTCTCCCTGCTCCGCGTGCTACGGCGCTGTCATCCTTGATCTGGGCTTGTCACCTCTCCCAGAAGATTCCCCTCCCCCCAGGGACCTCCCTAATTATTTATTCTCTCATCACCAGTATTTGTTCCAACCTGGAACTATTTGGTTTATTCATCCTTTTGCTTCCTTATTTTTTTGCCCATTAGAATAGTTATCCATTCAAATGCGCCTTGAAGAGCACTTGCTTTTAGGGTTTATCAGTGAACAAAACAAAGATTCCCACCCTTGGGGACCTTACAGGAGAGAAAAGACCACAGGAAATCAGTGAAGCACCTCGAGTGTCAGCCGGTGACGTGTTGCGGACCACGTAAAGCCGGGGAGGCCGGTACACAGGGCTGGGGAAGGGCTGCATTTTGAGCAGATTTGTAATGTTTCAGGCCTGGTGAGCAGCCCAGTGTAGCTGTTCCACAAGTGTGAGAGGAAGCCAGGGAGAGGGCTAAACACAGCAAACAACCTGCGAGTCTTTTTAAATTGCTACCACGCTTATAATCGTGGTCACATCATGAAGTATGCTGGAGGGGAAAAATATCGAGAAGCACAGCCTTAAACTTCATTGCTTTTAAATTCCCGCTATGCGCCCTCCCGAAAGACAGTGATCTGTGTGCTGTTTCTCTGCTTTAGCACAGTATTTCCTTGATTGTATGATAGAATTGATTGCAAAGCTTGCCAGACAATATATTAAATATTCACGTCAAATCTAAGTTGCATCCTGATTTAAGACCCATTAAAATGTTGGAAAATGTTCATCTTTTAATCAAGAAACTATTTTAATTATACCTTTAAAGGGGATCAGTGGGGAAACCATGATTTTAATTTGGATTTTGGCCAAAGCACTTGCCTTGTAATTCAACCCACCAGAAACTCTTGTAGCCTGCAGGCAATAAATAGTCTTTACAGGAAAAAGTGCTAGAGGGGGGAGAGACAGCCTTGGTGTTTTATATGAAAACCCAGAGAAGTGCCAGTAGCAGATGGTGAAGTCCCAAGGTGCTGTAAACCAGCCTAACCGTGTTATGCAGGAACCCCACTATTATAACACGGAGTGAAGTTTTCCTGTAGAAGGGAATTTTAGATACTAAATTACAGAGTGGAACTTACAGGGAGTGATGCTCATTATAGAAACCCCTCTGTGTATTTTGCATTTAAAATGTCCTATTTGCATTTAAAACCAGTGTAATAATCTCCAGAAATGTGTGGGATAAATAAGCCAATGACTTTGACTCTATCTCCTTGCCAAATGCCACACTAACAAGGAAGCGAAGTGATTTGCTCCTGGAATAACATGTCCTCCTGGACAAGAGAGGAACAGAGCAGAAAATGTATCCAGTGATCACTGTTTAGGGTGGAAACTTCTTATCACCACCTTTAGGAGAATGCTCACGTGGTTTGTGTCTCCTGCAAGTTGGTTGGATTGAGTGTTGCTCTTCAGATGCACTGGTATCAGCCTAGTAGGCTTTCATTGTAATGGAACTCAGCCTGGACTTTCTTTGGACTTCTTAATTATTCATGCTAAATAGAGAAGGCTATTAATTATTCAACTAATCCCTCTCTGTGGTAAAATGCTCTTCAGATCCTTATTATACATTTTAGCTACCTAGTTAGACATAATTAGCCAAAAAAATGATAACTCCCTGTTTTTTTTAAGGAACCATTCATGTATAGCCTAAGTTTCAAGAATGGATTTCTAAACATAATATTATTATTCTCAGCAAGACTTCTGACGTCAGAGTCTGGTAGCGCACTGATGCTCAAAAGTGACCAGAGCTACCCCTTTTGCAGACTATTCAGGCTGATAGGAGCTTCCACATTTTCCCACCTACCCAGTCAGTCAATAATTCTTTTTTTTTTTTTTGCGGTACGCAGGCCTCTCACCGTCGGGGCCTCTCCCGTTGCAGAGCACAGGCTCTGGAGGCGCAGGCTCAGCGGCCATGGCTCACGGGCCCAGCCTCTCCGTGGCACGTGGGATCTTCCCGGACCGGGGCACGAACCCATGTCCCCTGAATTGGCAGGCGGACTCTCAACCACTGTGCCACCAGGGAAGCCCAGTCAATATGTTTTAATAACTTAGGTGGTGGTCATAAATCACCTGTGACATGTCCAAGTTATTTTATTACTGAGCCAAAACAGGATCATGGTTTTCACAGTCTTCCAAGGCCGCCTCCTGAGGGCTCAACTGCTTCTCGCACGTGCAGTCTCACACCTGTGCACACCTGTGCTCACCTCTTCCTCCGTGCCCTGGGCCTGCTGGAGGCTGCGGTGCAGGATGCCAGGAGGGACTCACTCTGTGTTGGCATCTGCATGGTCCAGACTTTGGGAGACGTGGGATGGGCGCAGCCTCTATTTCCTGTGGAAGACAGTTCTGAGATGCATCTCATAAGGCTCTTCAGAAGATCCGGAATGGACAGGGCATCAGCAGCCACGGCGGAGGCCCTTGGATGACACGTTCTTGCGTTAACTTTCCCTCCTTCTCTACTTCGTGTCCCCTTGTGCTACACGCCCTTTCGTGAAATAAACCAGCTGCACACAAGCCTTTGTCCCAGGCTGTGCTTTGTGGAAGAACCCAGAGGGCACACCACTATTTAGTCTGCGTCTTTCTACAGGAACAAATATTTCATTTTCTCTTCAAAGCCAAAACGGATACAGTCCTGTTAGAAAATCAGTAAGCCAATATATATAGCCTGGTAAGGTGCTAGGAACGGCCTTAAGAATCAGAAAAGAGGGGCCCAGGGGCAGACCTGGGCCCTCAGTTTTCTGGTGAATATGCACCGGGCATCTGCCAGCACCAGGCTCTCTGCCACGGCGGGTGCACAGAGGAGTGAGAGGGGTGCCGCCTTGGCCACATCCACGGGGCATCTCCATAAAGGACACGCGTAGGATGGGGAGTCAGAGGCCAGGGCTGGAGTTTCACCTCTAGGTTATGTGATCTTATTATTGTTCCCCATATTAGATATCATACTCGAACGAAATAATGATTCCTATCTTATAATACTTGGAGCCATCATCTTGTTTTGCTTGTGTGAGATCCTGCTGCGAGGCTGGAAGCTGTGTTAACCCTGCAGGCCCCATGTTCCTCCCAGCTGTCCACACCACGGTGGTCCCACCTCTCAGCCAGTGAGGTGAAGCCGCAGGCTGGGCTGGGTGGACATTCCCCCGGGAGCCAGCAGGTGGTGCTGAGGCCGCATGGGACCCCGGGGTTAAACTCGAGTTTAGCACTTCCTGTTGTAGGAGAAATGAAACGTGATTCTTCCTTTGACGTTGAGCAGGGAGTGGATTTTGTAATTGTTAGCATTTTGCAACTAAAGTATCCAGGTCATTTGTCTTGAACTCATTTCTGGCTTGACTCATCCCAAAAGTTCAGCCTAGTTTCAGCGTTCTTTGATAACCTAGTGAGCCAGAGGTCCTACTCACCTTTGTGTGGGTGCAGACCTAGTAACTTAGTTGGAGCTTAGAGATGCTTCTGAAATGGATGCAGCATCTGCACAGATGAATCACTCACAGATAAGTAAGCCAAGATGCTGGGGGCCAAAGTGGCTTGTTCAAGGTCACACCAGCAGCCTGGACCAGCTCCCAACATGGCCCAGGGCCCCCAAGTCTTTCTGTTGTCCACCTGCCTGGATGCCAAATCTGAGAAGCACCAGGTTATTTCCTTTATTATTGTTTACAAAACAGCTTTTTAGCATATGAATTTAATACATAAATCCGTGAGAAATTTTGATTCCATCTACAGAGAAATTCACCTTAGAGGCATATCTGTTTATTAATATGTATATGCCATATTTAATTAAAAAAGAAAACTTCATGTCAAGGTTCAAAAACTTCAGTTTCCATCTAGCTCAAATTATTCAGTGAGGCATCATTACACACAGCAGGGGAATTGTATGCTAGAAAAATTTCATTTATCCAACATTAGTGGAGGTACAATAAGCTAATTCAAAATATGAAGTCACCAAATTCTACTTTTACAGCCCTCAAAATATTTTTGGAAAATGCTAATCATTTGGATGGATAATTTCTTAAATATAGTGTACATTTCTTGTCAGGAAAAATAGGGCATATAATCTCACTGATTCTTTATCGCTGAGGGTCCCCACTGAACTGGAGTTTTGCCCTGTGCAGTGATACCTTCGTGGCAAAAGAGGGCCTGCTTGACAACGAAGCCTGTTTGATGTGACAGTAAAGGACTCCGGGATGCTCTTCTCATTTTAGTCCTTCTTTCTGCCCACTCGGGCTTCTCCTCTTTTCTTCACTGTCACGCTGTCTGCTTCTCCCTGCCCTGACTGTCTTCTTCCCGCCTCTGTCTCCAGTGGATCTCTCCACAGTCACCCAAAGCCACACGCACGCAACTGACTACTTCCAATTGATTGTGGGTTGGAAAATAATTGTCTGTAAAACTAGAATAAAAGCAACCCTCCCCGCCCCCTCAAACTGTGTGCCTTGCATTAGAACACAGTGTAATAGTTATTGATGGGAGTGTTGATGTGCGTGGTCTTTGACTATGAGTTCTGCCCCCAGTTCAGTGTGGTGGAAGGACTTCCCACACCACCAAGTCATGCTCAGACACCAGCAGGGAGGCCTACAATTCAACTCAGTTCTGACACTGTCTACCTGGAGGTGGCGTCAGATCCCTCGGGTTAAGGGCTCAGTCGTTCAAGACTGCCTCCCCACCCACACCTTCAGATGCCAATCGCAAGTCCAGGTTGTCACCTGTGCTTCTGGCCAACTGGCTCAAGATTGGAAGCTCCCACGACCCCCTCTTTAGGGTCCATTAATGTGCTAGAGAGGCTCACATTTTACTTACTAGATTACTGGTTTATTACAAAGGATACAACTCAAGAACAGCCGATGGAAGAGATGCAAAGGGCAAGGTATGGGGGAAGGGGGCGGAGCTTCCATGCCCTCCCCAGGCCCCCCCTCCCTGAATCTTCATGGGAATCACCAACCTGGAAGGTCTCCAAACCCCATCCTTTTGGGGTTTTATGAAGGCATCATTACACAGGCACGACTGATGAAATCATTAACATTGGGGATTGATTCATCCTCCAGTCCTGCTCCCTCTCAGAAGGTCGGGAGGAAGGTCTAAAAGTTCCAAAAGTTGAGCTTTCCTGGTGGCGCAGTGGTTGAGAGTCCGCCTGCTGATGCAGGGGACACAGGTTCGTGCCCCGGTCTGGGAAGATCCCACATGCTGTGGAGCGGCTGGGCCCCTGAGCCATGGCCACTGAGCCTGCGCATCTGGAGCCTGTGCTCTGTAACAGGAGAGGCCACAACAGTGAGAGGCCCGCGTACCGCAAAAAAAAAAAAAAAAAAAAAAGGTTCCAAAAGTCACTTCATGACCGCAGACTGGTTGAAAGCAGTTCTTTGTGAATATCAACGCTGCCAGGACAGAGATGAGGACCAAATACATATTTCTCATTACAAGTCACAGTGTCACGGAGCAGCTGCTTTTGGAGCACAGAGGCTTTCTGGCTGACTGTGCTCTATGTAGTGAGCTTGCCTGATGAACAACTTCCAGTTCTGTGAGGTTTTCATTTGTCTTATTTATTGTGTGGAATGTGCTTGGTGTCTCCCTTTGGCTGATTTTTAACTTCAGTGAGCTCTTGCTGAGGTATTTGTAAAGGGCAGCACAGCACTGGTAGAGGCAGTTTTAAACACCAGCAAGGACTGGGTGAGTTTTAAGCCCTTAAAGGAAATAAAATCGCACAATTTTCAAAGATAAGAAACCAAGCAATATTTACTTGCCACAGTCCTGGAGAAAAGCCAGTATTTTGGGGGTAGCTATCTCCGGGGCTGCAATTTTCAAGAAGGGGCTGGGAGTCAAGGTTGCTGGCTGAGGACAGGATGTTCTGAAAGTATCCAGCCTTTCAGGAACATGAGTATATGTATGGCCTGACTCCAAACACCTTCCTTCTGAGTAGGACTTCTTTGTCTGAAGACTGATTTGGCTGTCTTATAATTACTGGCCTTTTTATCTTGACTGTGGAACCATGTCTAGCCTTTCTTATTATGGGACATGTCACATCCCTGGCTTAATTGCACACATTTCCATTGTAAAAAGAAGGCTTATTATTAATTATATTATTCAGCCAAACATGCTAAATTGGATATTGTCTATACTGCCCTTACTTTTATTTGTTTATTTTTATTTTTATTTTATTTTTTTGCGGTACGCGGGCCTCTCACTGTTGTGGCCTCTCCCGTTGCGGAGCACAGGCTCTGGATGTGCAGGCCCAACGGCCGTGGCTCACGGGCCCAGCTGCTCCACTGCATGTGGGATCTTCCCGGACCGGGGCATGAACCTGTGTCCCCTGCATCGGCAGGCGGACTCTCAACCACTGTGCCACCAGGGAAGCCCCTATACTGCCCTTACTTTTAAATACTCTGGAGAACATAAAAATCTTTGAAATAACATGATTTCAATACCATATACTTAGCTTCTCTGGTCATTCACTGACTGGTTCTCATCCAGCCTCTCCTCTGGCTCTTTGTTTTGCTTTGGCATCTCTATTCTTCCTCCCTCTGCCCTCTGAATGGGGAGGCTCCCAAAGCATGGCCCCCGGCCCTCTGCCTTCCCCACCCACGGCCTCTTTGGAACATTCCTCCACACTCAAGACTCTATTTTATATATATATATATATATATATACATATATATATATATATATATATATATATATAACGTCTTTATTGGAGTATAATTGCTTTACAATGGTGCATTAGTTTCTGCTTTATAAAAAAGTGAATCAGTTATACATATACATATGTTCCCATATCTCTTCCCTCTTGCATCTCCCTGCCTCCCACCCTCCCTATCCCACCCCTCTAGGTGGTCACAAAGCATCAAGTTGATCTCCCTGTGCTAGCCATTCGTGCACAAAACTCCCAAATGTACGTCCCACGCCAGCCACCCCTTCTCACCATGCTTCAAGGTCAACCCAGTTTTCCTAGTCACCCAGCTTCAACATCTGGACTAATTTTTGACTCAACTCTTTCAATAGCCTTGGCATGTTGGGGAAAAAGCCTCATGTCTATTTCCCCTTCAAAATGTCTCTGAATCCTGACCCCTTTCTCTTTATTTTCCCCTACATCTGGGCCCCCATAGGAACCTCTGGATAACTGTGCTTGCCTTCCAAATGATCCCTCTGACTTCAGTTTCATCCCACCTAAATAGTAGAGTCATAGATGTGGAAAACAAACTTAGGTTACCAAGTGGGAAGCGGGGGTGGGATAAATTGGGAGACTGGGATTGACATATACACACTACCATATATAAAACAGATAACTTAAAAAGGACCTACTGTATAGCACAGAGAACTCTACTCAATCCTCTCTAATGACCTATATGGGAATAGAATCTAAAAAAGAGTGGATATATGTATATGTATAACTGATTTACTTTGCTGTACAGCAGAAACTAACACAACATTGTAAATCAACTGTACTCCAATGAAAATTAATTTAAAAATTTAAAAAATATACTCCTTTAATTATATTACTTCCTTACTTAAAAATCTCCATTGGTTCCTTTAGGTTTACTAAATTGGTTCCTTTTCACTGAGTTCCAACACTGAGTGTACCTCCCTCTGCCTGCCCTGCCAGGGTGTCTCTTGGAGCTAGGAATGGGCTCCAACGACAGCAGACACAGCCTTGACACTTCCAGTCTGTGAACAGGGACAGTCATGCCTGCCCAGAGGCTGTCCTGAAAATGAAATAAGATTTGCAACTTCAGGAACAGAACCTGAAAGATGTTAGATGCTAACGAAACATTCCCCATTTCCCACCCAATTTGTTTCTCCATGAGCTTGAACACAGATACATGATTGACACTGGAGCAAACCAGGCAGGACACTTGTGAAATGTGCCTGATGAATGGGTACATGAGGCTGGGAACATTCACTGGGGTGAGTGTTTTGGAGATGGCGCCGTTTCAGAGATGACACGTCTTCCACGTGAAGACGGTGATCATAGGTGGCTGAGAGGGCAAGGGGGCGGGAAGGTCACTGGTGAGGAAGACTGTGATCCAGGGAGACGGCACTTCTGTGGTGAGACTGTTGCTGCCCGAACCCAGGGGTCATAGGAGCATCACTAAGTGCAGATATAACAGCTGTCCTGAGCTTCCTAAAGTGATGTAGTGTGAGGTCCACAACATTGCAATGAGCCATGCTAGCTGAAAATTCTTAAATTCGACCCATGAAGCCTTTAAATGTAATTTCTTTTAGATATAATTTCAATACAATTTCCAGGAAACACAGGTGTGGCAACCGTGCAGTGGGAAGCTCAGATCTCCGGCTGTAGGGGGTATGGTTGACTGAGGACCTCTGGATGCAGACCTTCCCCTGTCTGCATTCCCCACCCATACTCCCCACCCGTGCCACCCATCAAGAGCTGGGCACGCCCGGGATCCTGGTACAGGCCATTCCTGTGAGATGCACACTTCAGCCTGAGGGCTCTCCATCAGCCCAGCTGGAACTTCCCTAGAAACGCACTGCGGACTGTGAGGATACTTCCCGATTCCTTCCTTCCCCTCCTCCTTCGCGGGGCTCCGACCTGCATGATTCACCTGCTCCCTCCCATTTAGAATTCAAAGACACATCCCTCCATAAATATGTTGTCCATAGAATACCATTCTGACGTCTGCTTGTCAGGGGGTCAGAACTAACACGAATGGTGCGAGGAGTTGTCCAAGAAAATAGACGGGAAGATTGGGCTTGGAGTCTGGCTCATTACCTCCAGTGGACAAAGAGAATGTCATCCTGAGTGTTATGGGAGATGAAGGTAGTCCCTGGCCCAAAGAGGGGCCCCGTTGCTAAAGATTTCACCGGTGGTGACCTGGGGAAAGTGCCAGGGAAGAACACCCTTGTAGGCGAAATTATTCAGGTATTTGAAAAATATGGGGCGGAACAGTGCCTACAAGGATGGCATAGATGGCTCAGTTGTTTTGCTGCCCTGCAGAGGGATTATGGGAAACTGAGGGCTATTCACAAACTAAGTGTGAGAGGCAGATGGCCTCTTTGGTGGCTGATAAAGAGGCCCTTATCTCCTGCAACAGAAGACTGGACACAGCTGTGAGGCAGATGCAGGCCCTGATAGAGTCCCGGGCTCCAGCGATGGCATCTAAGTGAGCACTTAGACATCAAGTGCTAGTACCCTATGGTCAGGGCCAGTGGTGTGCTGGACCCAGCTCTTCCAAGTTCACGGGAGCTGATTATGAGTGTCTCTTCAGAGCGCCATGTTCAATGACGTATTTGTAGCTTGAAATCAGCCACAGTGGATTATTTATCCCACAGAAAGTAGCAAATACTAAGATTCAGGGGGATTTTCCCCCTCCTTTTTCAGAGAGTTGGTTGTTAAACACTTAGCAGCACACGGTTAGTGAGGATCTTGGCTGGCAAAGCCTGGGATTCTGAAACACGGGATGGAAACATCTGGATGCAAATTCCAGGAGAGGCTGGCTCTGCAGACCGCCAGAATCCTCAGAACCTGCAGAGGTGGCCACCCTGCCCTAGGAAGAGTGGTGTCTCCCCATGCCCAAAGGTGCCACGGAGACCTATAAGGATTATGCTTCGGGAAGTAACTCACTAGTTCTCAATTTTAACAAAGGTGAATATAGTGACACAATTCTAATAAGAATCTGGATATCATTTTATTCTAATTAATTTTCTCATTAACATTTTACTTGGGATACAAAAAAAAATTTTCCTAATCTCTACATGACTCATAAGAAAACTCCATGGGACTCTACAAAAGTACAGAGATTAGTTCTGATTACACACTGAAGAGCCTATACAAGATTTAATCATAAAACTAATTAGAAAGATAATTAACAAATCATTATTAGGTCCATATAAAAGATAACTGAAAATAACTCTCACTTTTTATTGTGACCAAAGTCTAGGGGTTCCCTATCCGTTGACTAGTCTTTTTCTGATTGTGTAAACCAACAATAAGTGTGAAAATTGAATGTTAGCACAGTATTCTAATAGGGTATTGTTTATAGGACATGTACAACTGTGAGTCAACAGTCTAGTGATCTGGGATCATCCACACTTAATATAGAAGGGTTGTAAGGTTTTTAGCCACAGGCTGAAGAACTCTGCTGCATTCATCTTTGTTCTTATATGACACACAAAAGAATCTAAGTTTATTCCAAATAACAAACACAAGTCCTCCTCCATGAAGCAAGAGCTAAAGTACACCAGCCATGACACTGAACTTGTTTCAATCCTGTTGAGTGGCTGTCCCTGGATGGGCATAAAAGGAGCACCCTGATAGATCTTCAGTGTTGACAAAGTTTGCTCCGAAACATTTCCTTTTAAGTTGATCGATTGGTCATCCATTAAGGACCGAATGTTTGTGTCCCCCAAACAATGTTGGGCCCAGCTCTGGGGATTTCCTCCACCTGTGAACTGCCCTCACCAATAGCCTGCAACAGGGACAACCAGGCTCAGTAGGTATGTATAATCTGGACACAGAATTTGTGGGTCACTGATGGGAGAGTGGGGTCCAATCATGTAGAAGAGCCTAACAGATGTTCTGACATTTCTCTCTTGGATATTTAGATATTGCTTTAGGATAAATGTGTGATGGGAATGCAGCCAGGCAAACTACTCTTGGCAAGCTTGCTTGGCCAGGGAATTAAGTCATGAGCTCTTTAGGGCTAAGAGAACAGAGGAAGGGGTCAGGATCTCACAAAGTGATCTTGATAGGGCTTGTTTGGGTCACTGAGAAGACATGTACAAACTGTCATCCAGGAACTGACAGCTTCCAGGGCTTTCTGCCACTTGGGCTCTGCTTAGAGCAGGAAGACAGCTGCCCATTTAATTTCTGGTTGAGTGGGAACATATGATGTTTCTGAAAGGTTAAGAAGACTTTTCATGAAGGCTATGAGATCACCTAATTCCAAGAGTGCCTGGCCTTTGCCTAGTAGTAAGTCTTGATCAATTCCAGAAAATGTAGAAATGACAAGCCATGAACCTTTTAATAAAATTAAACTCGGCTATCACATAAACTTTGATTCCCAGGCCATAATCACCAGGTTATAACTTAAACTTAATTAGACTGTCTGGGGTCTTTCTTGGGAACCAGAGTGTGGACAAGATTTTCCTTCTTAGGGATGCCTTAACAAATATTGAAGAAGGAAGATGGCTGGAAATAGACCCCGAGGCTCTTTTCATGGAACTATCCTCACATTAAAAAAGAACTGCAGAATATGCCATATATACTAAGAATTCCTCCAAGCAATTAGGTGAATAGGTTCCCAACCTACAAAAACTGAGTGTCTTTTTCTTCAGGAGTTACTAGTAACCATCATTAACTGTCTCATCTTTTCTCAACCCCAAAGATTTCTTAAAGCAACCACTTAACAAATAATTTTAATTTTTAGTAACTCAGTTTAAAATATAATAGTCCAAAAATGTGTCTAAGTGGTAAGAGTGAGTTGGCTTTTTGAAAACAATAGATCCAGCAGCTGCGAAGAAACTAAAACAGAAAATTCACTGAGCATTAATAATGAAAGAAGGATTCCACTTGAAAGAAAAGAGTATATATTTAAGAACATTTTGATGAAGTGCAATTAATCTTACTAGCTAATTTCTCTTTGGGATAAGCTGGAGGAAAAGTTTGTTCCATTTAAAAAAAAAGATGGTAATTAAAAGGTGAAGATAAAAATGTGGTCTCAAGTCACAGATAACAGTTATAATTAGGGCTATCGCAAGATTTAAAACAATGAAATCAAAAGGTGGCCTAATGAAAATAGATTGTGTGCTTGTTTTTGTTGTTAACCTGTATAATTCACCTGCTGCTTCCTGTGTACATATTCCTTTTTCTTAGCAAACAACTTGGGAAGTGAACTACCTAGGCAGAACAAGAATTGTTTTAAAATATGAAATTATTTGTAATAAATAAAGGTAATAACCCAAGCTACAAAAAGTTTGGAAAATAAAAGAAAAATGGTCACTCATAATATCATTCCCATAGCATACTGAATGTCTTATTTCTGGTGTTTTTCTTTCTTTGAAATTTATGTGGATTTAGTTTCGTTCATTCACTGATTCACTCATACAGCAGTGAACAATAGCGATTGGGGAAAAAAAAACCTGCCCTCATGCAGCTTACATTAGCAGGAAGAGACACAGCAAGTAAATGGGTTGATGACGTAGTATGTTCAAAGTGATCAGTGCAATGGAGAAAATAAAGCAGAGCAAGGGGATGGGTCTGGCTGGAGCTGGGCAATTTTAATGGAATGGCCAGAGTGAGGGTCAGTGACAAGGAGGCAGGAAGTAGGCTGGGAGTGAGCCCTGAGGATACCTGGGGATCCAGGGTCCAGGCAGAGGAACCGGAGGCTCCAGAGCCCCTGGAGAGTCGGAAGAGCCCCACCACCACCTGGGCCAGCTGGGGGCTTCTCTGCCGGCCAGGCTGCGTGTGACGTGGAGGCGTCATCCCCACGCTAACATCTCATCTACCCCCATCTCTCTGACACTCCATATTTTGCCTTTTTTTCCGTTTAGGCCACAACTAAGACTGTGTACCCAGGCATACTGTCTAAGTTACTATTACAAATGGAAACTTTTTTAATTACAATTTTTTAAAAAGAACTTTTTTAATTACAAGTTTTTATAGTGCTGACTATAAATAAAAATACACTATTTTTATTTTTTTTATTTTTATTAAAAAAATAAATAAAAGTACACTATTAATTTTAGTATATTTACTTTGTAATCACTTCATTGAGTTTTTAAAATTCTCCCAAGTTTTCAGTTGATTCTTTGGCCACTTCTAAGCTTAAAATGATGCCATCTACAAAGTACAATATTTTATCTTTTCCTTTTCTATACCTATGCATATTTTTGTTTCGTGCACTCTGGTAATTGTCAAAAAACTACTTAAAATATTCAATAATAACTCTAATATTGGGCTCTTTTATTTTATGCTGGAGTTTCATGAGGCTGTTTCTAGTAGTTACTCCCAAGCACACTGTTCACTTCTGATCTAAACTACATATTCTTTATTTCCTCGAGATAGCATCCTCAAATTCCCATTTCTATTGATGGTTTTATTAGGAATCGGTACTGATGTTGGTCAAATTCCTTTTTCAGTATCTATTTAGATTATTTAGATTATTATTTTTAAAAGTTCAGTCCATTAACATGGTGTACCAATATTTAAGCATCTTCTAAAACTGAACCATCCTTACCTTCTTGAGATGACTTTGGTCACGAAGGACTGATGATACATGTTGAATTACAGTCACTGGTCTTACATGTAAGACATTCACATCTGGGTTGATGCCATAGTTTTCTTTGGGAAGCAGGAATTTGAGCAGCAGACAAGTAGGATTTTTATAGGATCCCAAACTAGTCAATGTAAGACAGAAACAGCATAAATAAAGGACATATCATTGTGTTGCAGGAAGAACCATCTGATTGGGAGCAGTCCCAGGAGACCTGAGTGAGGGAGGAGGTGGCCCCAGGGCTCCTGAAGCCCAGGCCGGGTGCTGAGATGTTGGATCTCAGCCATATGGCCATGCCACTCTGCAGAAGCAGAGCACACAGGATGCCCAAGCGGAACAACAGAATATTGCTGCCCTGCCTGTGTAGTAGCTCCATGATCAGTTTTGGGTCTTTGTGTTGCCTTGGGCACTTTGGGCTGTAATCAGTTTGGTGTGATGCAGTTTCTGAACATTAAACTTTGGAGCAACGCATTCTGAGCACATGTGGAGGTATTTGTCATCTATATAGGGCCTCATCACCTGCAGCCCCTGCAGACGAACCCTGGGCTGTGAGGTTTGATTCTTTTTTTTTTTTTTTTTTTTTTGCGGTACGCAGGCCTCTCTCTGTTGTGGCCTCTCCCGTTGCGGAGCACAGGCTCCGGACGCGCAGGCTCAGCGGCCATCGCTCACTGGCCCAGCCGCTCCACAGCATGTGGGATCTTCCTGGACCGGGGCACGAACCCGCGTCCCCTGCATCGGCAGGCGGACTCTCAACCACTGCGCCACCAGGGAAGCCCAGAGGTTCGATTCTTTTAGCAACAATTCTAGAGTTTCCCAAAATTGCTTGTAAAATGCCACCCTTGGGACAGGGTTCTCCAAAGAAGTCCCTTCAGGGAGACACTTAGTTTGTTCTGTGGTTATTTAACAGTTTAAAAAAAGTTTAACAATTTAAAAACAGTTTAAAATAAGAAAAGGAAAACAAAAAACAAAAAACAACACTGATTTCTGCAAAATTGGAATTCCACAGCAGCTTCTGCAATTATCTGTTAAATACTAAAGTCAATGGGGAATACATAAAACATTCCTTACTAAAATCTTTGAAGAACTACCTTCTCAGGCTATGTAACTTCACTTCCTGGGGACATCACTATGTCTGTGCTGTGCTTTGTGTAACAATAATGTCAGAGGACATTACTGAGCACATACCAAAATACCAAGAACATTATCTTGTTTAATTTTCATTTCAACCCATGATTATATAATCATAATCAACTGATAAATGATGACTCAGCGACTCAGATGTGTCATTTACATGTCTCTTAGTCACATGACTGGCAAGTGGGAAAGCGTGCATTAAAAAAAAAAAGTTGGGCTTCCCTGGTGGCGCAGTGGTTGACGGTCTGCCTGCCAATGCAGGGGACGCGGGTTCGTGCCCCAGTCCGGGAAGATCCCACGTGCTGCGGAGCGGCTGGGCCCGTGAGCCATGGCCGCTGAGCCTGCGCGTCCGGAGCCTGTGCTCCGCAACGGGAGAGGCCACAACAGTGAGAGGCCCGCGTACCGCCAAAAAAAAAAAAGTTGACTGCTGAGAGAGAGGTTATATAAATGGTAAGCGGGTAAAGTGGATTCATCCAATCCAATGATTACTTCTTGAACATCTAACATGAACGAGGCATCATGCTAGAATTGGGGATAAAAGTCTAGACTCCATTAATGAAGTGGACAAGAATCTTCAAGGTCTCCATTCATCTTTGTACCCCTTTCCTACCAACCTTTCTTCTTTCTCCCCTACTGCAGTCTCCCTCTGACTTAATACACTTTACTTTTCTTCTGAGTATGTTGCGACTGAAAGGTAATAGTAATAATGACAACAACAACAGAAATAATCACTAATATTTCTTTTTTTTGGCCACATGGCATATGGGATCTCAGTTCCCAGACCAGGAATGGAACCCACGCCCCCTGTGCTGGAAGTGTGAAGTCAACCACTGGGCTGCCAGGGAAGTCCCACTAATATTTCCTGAATGCATACTTTGTTTCAGCCACTGTTCTAAACATGGTAACTCACTCACCTCCCAACAAACCACCAAGGTCAGAGCTATGATTACTGCACAACATTAAGTCACTTGCTCAAGTTCACATGGATGGAAGTATCAGAGCCAGGCTTTGAACTGGAGCTCAGTTTTTTTAGCAAGCAGTTTAGGAGCCAGGCCCCTGCTATGAGCGGGCTGTGAGCACATGCTAGTATGTTTTGCAGGAGGAATGCAGAGCCAAGGTTAATTCATGAAGAATTATGTAATTAATTGCATAGAATTAATAACATGAAGACATTTGGCTGAAACCAGAGAAAAAATAACAGTCAAAATTAGAGAGTAATGAAAAATTAGGTTAGTATTAAGAGTTCGAATTATTTGAAGAAAAGTCAGAGGAGGGATGACCTGCGTGTTTTCAAGTATACAAAGAGCTACATGAAAGGGTTACGACCAGTGATAAGCCATTTCTACAGAAGGCACCTTGGAAGAAACAGACATCTGCAAAGAGAACAGTTAGATGAGATACAAGGTAATACTCGCTGACAGTTAAGAGAGAGCCATTAGAAAATCTGCGAAGGGACACAGGGGAATTTGTTAGATGCAGAGAACAGGATGCAAATTCCAGATGGTTAAAGTGTCATTCTGTCAAAGATTTGGACACATGCGTGTTTTTCGGAGTGTCCTCTGTGCGGCTCTAGCGGTTAATTTATTCCCTCCATCTTGACTGAGTATCTACCATCAGCCAGTTACTGAGCGAGCTGCCCAGTTACAGGGGCAAAGGGGAAACCAATGTGGGTTCAGCCTCCACGGAATTTACAGTCTAATGGAGCAGACCGATAAAAAATCAAATCACCGCCGAATACATGGGAAACTGCTTGACTAGATATCCTGATGACATCCTCCTCCTTCTTTCCCCACCCCCATGTCCCACATCCCTGGCTCAGCCGGGATGCTGGGAGCCCAGCCCTGCTCAGGTCCAGGCGGCCGAGAAACCCCAGAAGGTTCCAAGGCTGCTGCTTTTATAAATTAACAACATAAATCCTCCAGGGATGAAGATTCCCTACAAGAGTAGTTAGTTCGAGTGGAGAGTCCTGAAACTAGAAAGTGATTTCTTTAGGCTGGAGGGGCAAAGAAAGAGGAAGCAAGATCAGTGGCTCCTGGAAGCAGCCAGACCCCTAAACAGGTGTGAGATCCAGGAGCAGAGGGACTCCCACCCAGCTTCACGACTGCACTGGAGCGAGGGGACGTGAGTGTGGCAGAAATCTCTTCAGGCAGAAGCACAGCAGCTCTGCTTTTATCTGGTTTCTAGAACAGATTTCAACCCAAGAAAGGATTCTGTGGCTAAAGTTGGAATACTGCCATACAAGATGATTTCTTACACGGTTTTATTTTTAGCAATTTATACTTCAAATCCAGGCTGAGTTAATGGTGGGACCTTTATTGTCACCACACACACGCCAGCAGCTCCACGGCCCCACCTGCACACGTGCATTCATGTTCTGAGATCCTCCCTCCCTGAATGCAAGGACCTGCAAACTCCACCCATGTTTGCAAGTAGGTACTCATGTATAACTTTTGTTATTTTTCTAATAATAAGACTTAACCTCCATTTCCAGGCATCATTCTGCCTCATAACAGCCATTGTGGTCATTTCTCTGGTAGCTCAGATTTAAACTTCAGTAGATTTGTGATTCTGCCTTCTTCCTGACAGGCGTCCCATTTTGAGGTCAGCTATAGATACCTGAGCCTGGGGGTAGGGGGGACGGGATGCATTATATTAAATGCATATAATTTAGTGTTTCTTTTAACAGTTTAGTTTTGTTCACACTGAACAACTTTAGAGTTAGAAAGACCTTTAAAACTTTTAGTTTTAATTTTGTAGGATAAATTGAGGGTCAGAGAATTTAAATGACTTGCCCAAGGTCATTCAGAAATCAAGATCTTCCGTTTCTCTCGGGGCTAAATCTCTTTTTACTATACTGTGCTGCCTCCTATACCAGATCTAGAATGTTATTTATTAAGAAATGTTGTTTAGGACTTCCCTCGTGGCGCAGTGGTTGGGAGTCCGCCTGCCGATGCAAGGGACACGGGTTCATCCCTGGGTCCGGGAGGATCCCACATGCCGCGGAGCAGCTGGGCCCATGAACCATGGCCGCTGAGCCTGCGTGTCCGGAGCCTGTGCTCCGCAACGGGAGAGGCCACAACAGTGAGAGGCCCGCGTACCGCAAAAAAAAAAAAAAAAAAAAAAAGAAAGAAATGTTGTTTAACGTATGACTGAATATATCTGCCAAAATAGTAGTTGGAGGGGGTGCTTAAAAATAGGGACAGAATCCAATTTGTGAGCATGCTTTGTCAGCCACATGTTCCACTGACATAAAATTCCTCAGAAATGTGGTTCACAGCCATTCTCAGACATATTCTAGGTCTGTATACAATATAGGATAAGCATTTAATGGTATTTTTAAAAACACAGTCGATAGTAAAACAAAATTGAGTCATTTTTCCCACACATGAAAGTAAACTAGATTGAGCTATTTGACGTTTTCATCTACTTTCAAAAATAATCCATTGATGCAGCTCTGAGACTGAGGAGAGGACCATGTATTACAGTATCATTATTTCTGGAAGGATTGTTAGCACATCAGTTAATGTAACTCAAGAAGCATAAATCCACTTGTAAAAAAAAAAAGAGGGAGGGTTCTATTTCAATGTACACAAAGAGGAGATAGTATAAGGAACCAGGGAGGGTGATGGGTAGTAAGGTTTCTGAGATGGTTATCATACTTCTGAAAGATTGTTAATTTTGAGTAAGTAACCGTAACCCATAGGTAGCAGGAGAGGAAAGGGTTCAAGGATTTCAAAGGGTGGAAAGGATGTGTCCTACTAAGGAAACAACAGCTTGAACGCAAGATGCATCTTTTCTAAAATAGCAAAGCCCTTATCTCCACTGCCCAGCAGGTGAAGGAGAATCTTTGTGAAGAAGGAACACGGAAGACAACAAGGAGGACAGCTGATGTAAGGATGCACAGAGCAGGGACATGCAACTCTGCAGCAGAGGAGGAAGAGCAGGGGGTGGGTGGGGTAGCACAGCACAGGGCTGTGAGGTCACTGTCTGCCTTCAAACCTGATTTCATCACCTTCTAGCTGTGGGACTTTAGCAGATCACTTTATCTGCAGGTTTATGTGAAGTATTTAATTGTATAATCCATGAAAAGTGCTTAGCTAAACACAGAAATGTCTCAATAAATGTTAACTCTTCTTAGCATCTAGCACAGAAGAGGCATTTTATGGGTGTTAATTTTCTTCCTAACTTTCTTAGGGGGAGTTTTCCTAACACCACCTAGGAGAAGGCTTGGAGGCCCAGAAAGGCAAGAGCTGGGCCTTGGGAAAAGAGTTTACCAATCTCATGCAGTGGGATTGATACTTTAATGAAATATAATGTATTAGTTTGCCAAGGTTTCCTATAACAAAATACCACTGGCTGGGTGGCTAAGATAACAGAAATTCATTTTCTCACAGATTTGGAGGCTCTAATTCCATCAGATAATGTAACCCAGGGGCATAAAACAGTGAGAGGGAGTGAGGGCAGGGTTGGTTTTTCCTGAGACCTCTCTCCTTGGCTTGCAAATGGCCACCTTCTCTCTGTCCTCACATGGCCGCCCATTGGTCTGTGTGATATTTGTTTCCTGATCTCTTCTTGGAAGGATACCAGTCACACTGGAATAGGGTCCACCTGTATGAACTCATTTTGCCTTAATTAACTCTTTAAAGGCCCTATCTCCAAAGACAGACACATTCTGAGGTACTGTTAAGGACTTCAACAAAGGAATTCCATAGAAAACATTTCATCACAGGTGGAGTCAACACTGAAATGTGAAAACTCAAATAAAGAATGTTACAAGAGACAAGGAAGGACACTACATAATGATCAAGGGATCAAACCAAGAAGAAGATATAACAATTATAAATATATATGCACCCAACATAGGAGCACCACAATACATAAGGCAATTGCTAACAGCTATAAAAGAGGAAGTCAACAGCAACAAAATAACAGTGGGGGACTTTAACACCTCACTTACACCAATGGACAGATCATCCAAAATGAAAATAAATAAGGAAACAGAAGCTTTAAATGACACAATAGACCAGATAGATTTAATTGATATCTATAGGACATTCCATCCAAAAACAGCAGATTACATTTTCTTCTCAAGTGCGCATGGAACATTCTCCAGGATAGATCACATCTTGGGTCACAAATCAAGCCAGAGTAAATTTAAGAAAATTGAAATCATATCAAGCATCTTTTCTGACCACAAAGCTATGAGATTACAAATGAATTACAGGGAAAAAAGTGTAAAAAACACAAACACATGGAGGCTAAACAATATGTTACTAAATAACCAAGAGATCACTGAAGAAATCAAAGAGGAAATCAAAAAATACCTAGAGAAAAATGACAATGAAAACATGATGATCCAAAACCTATGGGATGCAGCAAAAGCAGTTCTAAGAGGGAAGTTTATAGCTATACAAGCCTACCTCAAGAAACAAGAAAAATCTCAAATAAACAATCTAACCTTACACCTAAAGGAACTAGAGAAAGAAGAACAAACAAAACCCAAAGTTAGCAGAAGGAAAGAAATCATAAAGATCAGAGCAGAAATAAATGAAATAGAAACAAAGAAAACAATAGTAAAGATCAATAAAACTAAAAGCTGGTTCTCTGAGAAGATAAACAAAAGATAAACCATTAGCCAGACTCATCAAGAAAAAGAGGGAGAGGACTCAAATCAATAAAATTAGGAATGGAAAAGGAGAAGTTGCAATAGACAATGCAGAAATACAAAGCATCCTAAGAGACTACTACAAGCAACTCTATGCCAATAAAATGGACAAACTGGAAGAAATGGACAGATTCTTATAAATGTATAACCTTCCAAGACTGAACCAGGAAGAAATAGAAAATATGAACAGACCAATCACAAGTAATGAAATTGAAACTGTGATTAAAAATCTTCCAGCAAACAAAAGTCCAGGACCAGATGGCTTTACAGGTGAATTCTAACAAACATTTAGAGAAGAGCTAACACTCATCCTTCTCAAACTCTTCCAAAAAACTGCGGAGGAAGGAACACTCCCAAACTCATTCTAAGAGGCCACGATCACCCTGATACCAAAACCAGACAAAGATACTACAAAAAAAGAAAATTACAGACCAATATCACTGATGAATATAGATGCAAAAATCCTCAACAAAATACTAGCAAACAGAATCCAACAGCACATTAAAAGGATCATACACCATGATCAAGTGGGGTTTATTCCAGGAATGCAAGGATTCTTCAATATACGCAAATCAATCAATGTGATACACCATATTAAACTGAAGGAGAAAAACCATGATCATCTCAATAGATGCAGAGATAGCTTTTGACAAAATTCAACACCCGTTTATGATAAAAACCCTCCAGAAAGTAGGCATAGAGGGAACTTTCCTCAACATAATAAAGACCATATATGACAAACCCACAGCCAACATTGTCCTCAATGGTGAAAAACTGAAACTATTTCTACTAAAATCAGGAACAAGACAAGGTTGCCCACTCTCACCACTATTATTCAACATAGTTTTGGAAGTTTTAGCCACAGCCATCAGAGAATAAAAAGAAATAAAAGGAATCCGAGTTGGAAAAGAAGAAATAAAGCTGTCACTATTTGCAGACGACATGATACTATACATAGAGAATCCTAAAGGTGTTACCAGAAAACTACTAGAGCTAATCAATGAATTTGGTAAAGTAGCAGGATACAAAATTAATGCACAGAAATCTCTAGCATTCCTATACACTAATGATGAAAAAATCTGAAAGTGAAATTAAGAATACACTCCCACTTACCACTGCAACCATTGCAACAAAAGAATAAAATATCTAGGAATAAAGCTACCTAAGGAGACAAATACCTGTATGCAGAAAATTATAATAAGACACTGATGAAAGAAATTAAAGATGATACAAATAGATGGAGAGATATACCATGTTCTTGCATTGGAAGAATCAACATTGTGAAAATGACTCTACTACCCAAAGCAATCTACAGATTCAATGCAATCCCTATGAAACTACCAATGGCATTTTTCACAGAACTAGAACAAAAAATTTCACAATTTGTATGGAAATACAAAAGACCCCAAATATTCAAAGCAATCTTGAGAAAGAAAAATGGAGCTGGAAGAATCAGGCTCCCTGACTTCAGACTATACTACAAACATACAGTAATCAAGACATGATGGTACTGGCACAAAAGCAGAAATATAGATCAATTGAACAGGATAGAAAGCCCAGAGATAAACCCACACACATATGGTCACCTTATCTTTGATAAAGGAGGCAAGAATATATAGTGGAGAAAAGACAGCCTCTTCAATAAGTGGTGCTGGGAAAACAGGACAAGTACATGTAAAAGTATGAAATTAGAACACTCCCTAACACCATACACAAAAATAAACTCAAAATGGATTAAAGACCTAAATGTAAGGCCAGACACTATCAAACTCTTAGAGGAAAACATAGGCAGAACACTCTATGACATAAATCACAGCAAGATCCTTTTTGACCCACCTCCTAGAGAAATGAAAATAAAGACAAAAATAAACACATGGAACCTAATGAAACTTAAAAGTTTTTGCACAGCAAAGGAAACCATAAACAAGACGAAAAGAAAACCCTCAGAATGGGAGAAAATATTTGCAAATGAAGCAACTGACAAAGGATTAATCTACAAAATTTATAAGCAGCTCATGCAGCTCAATATCAAAAAAAAAAAATAACCCAATCTAAAAATGGGCAGAAGACCTAAATAGACATTTCTCCCAAGAAGATATACAGATTGCGAACAAACACATGAAAGAATGCTCAACATCATTAATCATTAGAGAAATGCAAATCTAAACTACAATGAGATATCATCTCACACAGGTCAGAATGGCCATCATCAAAAAATCTACAAACAATAAGTGCTGGAGAGGGTGTGGAGAAAAGGGAATCCTCCTGCACTGTTGGTGGGAATGTAAACTGATACAGCCACTATGGAGAACAGTACGGAGGTTCCTTAAAAAACTAAAAATAGAACTACCATACGACCCAGCAATCCCACTACTGGGCATATACCCTGATAAAACCATAATTCAAAGAGAGTCATGTACCAAAATGTTCGTTGCAGCTCTATTTACAATAGCCAGGACATGGAAGCAACCTAAGTGTCCATCAACAGATGAATAGATAAAGAAGATGTGGCACATATATACAATGGAATATTACTCAGCCATAAAAAGAAATGAAATTGAGTTATTTGTAGTGAGGTGGATGGACCTAGAGTCTGTCATACAGAGTGAAGTAAGTCAGAAAGAGAAAAACAAATACCGTATGCTAACACATATATATGGAATCTAAAAAGAAAAAAAAAGGTCCTGAAGAACCTAGGGGCGAGATGGGAATAAAGACACAGACCTACCAGAAAATGGACTTGAGGATATGGGGTGGGGGAAGGGTAAGCTGTGACAAAGTGAGAGAGTGGCATGGACATATATACACTACCAAACGTAAAATAGATAGCTAGTGGGAAGCAGCCGCATAGCACAGGGAGATCAGCTCGGTGCTTTGTGACCACCTAGAGGGGTGGGATGAGGGGGTGGGAGGGAAGGAGACACAAGAGGAAAGAGATATGGGAACATATGTATATGTATAACTGATTCACTTTGTTATAAAGCAGAAACTAACACAACACTGTAAAGCAATTATACTCCAATAAAGATGTAAAAAAAAATTGATGACTAATAAGGACCTGCTGTATAAGAAAATAAATAAAATAAAATTCAAAAATTCAAAAAACAGGGCTTCCCTGGTGGCGCAGTGGTTGAGAATCTGCCTGCCAATGCAGGGGACATGGGTTTGAGCCCTGGTCTGGGAAGATCTCACATGTCGCGGAGCAAATAGGCCCGCGAGCCACAACTACTGCACCTGCACGTCTGGAGCTTGTGCTCCGCAACAAGAGAGGCCACAACAGTGAGAGACCCACGCACCGCGATGAAGAGTGGCCCCCGCTCGCCGCATGTAGAGAAAGCCCTCGCACAGAAACGAAGACCCAACGCAGCCAAAAATAAATATAAATAAATTAAAATTTTTAAAAAAATTTCAAAACGGAAAACAAAACAAAACAAGAAACCATGGGAAAATATCTTTATGACCTGAAGTTTCTTAGACAAGATACCAAAAACACAAACTATACTTAACAAAAGGTGGAAAACACGCATGTTTTATTTATACATATATATGTAAGAATAGAATAAAAATGCACATGGTTGGAGTGATGGTTGCTCTAGAGATGGAGGGATGGGACCTGAATTGAGGAGGGTTACATAGAGGCTTCAGCTACATCAATCTGTATTTTATTTCTCCCTCTATGTGGTGTTATCAGTGTATATTTTATATTTTTTTCTGTACGTTTCTGTGTACGTGATACATTTGATACTCTTTTTAAAAAAGCTTGCTTTCTAAAATATGCAAATAATTGAGACAAATTTATAACGACTCACCCTCAAATTCCATTTGATAATTGGTTAAAGGAAATGAACTGAGCATTCAATAATAGGGAACTGCAGTAAAGAAATCATCACACGGATTAATCCATATCTCCAGCATTATTTAATAAATATAAATTTTAGCAACATTAAGATACCATCATATACATATTTACTAAATAGATAGAAAGTATAGACTGTCAATTTGGGATCTGTTGGATCTGAGAGTGACATAAATTGTTTTAAATGACATAACTTTTAAATGTTTCTGGTCACATTTTCAATTGTTTTAGTTTCTCTGGGGAAAAAAAAAGACATGGTGAGAACTATGAAACTATTGGATATGATTTGGCAGAATAATCCTGCTCTATGGAACATTCTCCAAGGAAATACACAGATTAAAAAGTTATTTACTTAGCAATATTTATAGTAATGCTATTTATGATTGCAAAAACAAAAACATAACTGGGAAAACCCGAACAGCTAAGAATAGGAGAGGGCTAAGCCAAATCTGTCCTATTACAACAGAAGGCCACTGCAGGGCTATCAAAATATCAACTGAGGGCTTCCCTGGTGGCGCAGTGGTTGAGAGTCTGCCTGCCGATGCAGGGGACACGGGTTCGTGCCCCGGTCTGGGAAGATCCCACATGCCACGGAGCAGCTGGACCCGTGAGCCATGGCCGCTGAGCCTGTGCGTCCGGAGCCTGTGCTCCGCAACGGGAGAGGCCACAACAGTGAGAGGCCTGCGTACCACAAAAAAAAAAAAAAAAAAAAAAAAAAATCAACTGAGTGACTGATGCATGAAAATATGAAATAAAATTAATTTTCTAAAGCAGAGTGATAATGTCAACTGTGAAAACTATGTTGACACATGGAAATAAAAATTAAAATTAATTTGAAAGAGCAGAACATACCATTTCCTGATTTCCTCTATGAAAAAACAACATGTGGCAAAAATAAGAAGAGAATTTAGAGGGAAATAAATGAATTGAGTTGGGTTCACTGGATTCTTATTCTTTCCTTCAAAGTTGCCTAAGTTGACCTGTATTCATTAATAAAACAAGACCACAGGGATTTTATCAGTAGCACAAGAGTCTATGAATAAACAGACACGTCTGTGCCCATGTGGTGTGATTAGAAGCACCTGCCTTTTCACTTCTGACATGTTCACCCTCAAGGCAGGTGATGTACTGGGGAACAACATTTCTTCCTAATAGATATGCCCTGAATATTAACCAGGGCCTTAATATTAATATCAAATGTTAACCAGAATCATGTTAATACTTTACAATGGTAATAGTTGTTGGTTAGTTTCTTATTTTGTAAAGAAGATAGCTGATGCACAACAAAATGTTAAATCTCTTCATACAATAGAAGTTATAAGAGTTTATAACAATCATGTTACCATGAATTACAAACCTGTGTTTCAGGTATGACTCCGTAGGCTATTCTGTGCTATGGCTAAGATCAATCTTCTACCTGGGTCAAGATACATACAAGTCAAAGGGACATATAACTCACAAACAATTTAGCTTAGTCCCCCTGCTAGAAATCTTTTGTTATAAATGAATGCATGTATGAAATTATGGAAGAGATAAAATTCTAACAGAAAGATAACATTAGAAAAATAAAATTAGCTCTCTGGGATACAGACGATGTGAACAATGTTTTTAGAAGAACAAAATTATCTTTGAAGTCACCTGCTTTATCTTAAAAATCCAGGCACATTTTGTCTCTGCTCCATAATATATCTGTGTTTATTTTAATGTAAAAATAATGTTTTTTAATCATCAGTCAAATAATTTAATTCTCCCTCCTGCCAAAGCTATAGACAAACCAATGTTTCAGGAAGATGCCTATGGGTTTGTGTACTTTCAGCTCATGGTTGCCCACTCCTGGGGGGACACTAAACCCCATTTGCGAAATGGGGCTCAAGAGTACACCCTGAGTGGGCAGATTTGAATAAAGACTTAAAGTCATGAAAAGCTGATGTTTGCTTTGCTCATAGGATTGTTTTTGCATTTAAATTTGTCTTATTTCAAAAAGAAAATGAAATTAGTAAATCCCTTCCAAAGTAAAGGATGTATACACTTAATATCTAGAAACGAGTTTGCACATAGTTTAATAAATTGTTTTCCAAACACAAGTTACACTTGGTGAAAAATAATATACAGTATTAACTTTTGCTTTGTCATATCTTTATTTGTGGACCTACAAAAAAAATGCCACTAAATGTTTTCTTATCAGATATCTGGTTATTTAAGATAGGATGTTCTCAAGGCTGGATTGTCACAAATCAGCGAAACCTAATTAACAACATTATTGAAAAAAAGGAAAACCATAGAAATAATAATTGTTTTTCCATTTGCGAAATAGCAAAAATGATACTAATTACTCAAGGTGGTCAGAGATGATATTAACACTGAGCGAAATACTTAGAAAAAAGCATTAAAGAGGCATTGACAGTATGACAAAAAAACAATATTGTACAAGAAAACAATTATGTAATTTGCATAATTTGCTACTTAAAATTTTCCCTCAGGGCTTAAAATGGAATGTAACAATGATAAAGAAGAAACATCTGGATAAATGTTGACCAAAGCCTCTAACAGAGAAGATTATTGTACAAAATTTTGAAAATACTACTGAAATACAGGACAAGAATGGTAAAATATAAGTGGAGTGTAAGATCTTATCTACTCGCTGAGTAGACAATGAAACAATTCAATGAACACAAATCAATGCGTGGTGCTCTGGCTTATTGGTACTTGTACACATGAAAAATTAAGTTTGATTATTAAAACTATTTGTGACAAAGTAGAAGTCCCACCTTTTGATTCATGTTTGCTGTTCATTTATCTTGGTGGTGGTTCATTTCCAGGCTTAAAGTAAAGCCTGTGGAAGAAAGATGAAAGCAGAGGACTGGCTTATGTATTGGAACTCTGTAATAGAAACCTCAATAGAGTCTTAAGATTGATGTGCTGAGTTGGTACCAAAGGTAAGATAACGTAAGATTCAAAAGGGCAATCAGATTTTTTTTTTTTGTAAGATGGAGAGTTGCATGTCTAGAGCTCTGTTTAATAGCCTCTCTGGGTCATTCTAAAGGCCAGAGTCCAAAGAGTTGGCACCAGAGACAAGGACTAAGGCAAAGTGTATAAAAGGTGGGTGGGAGGTGAAGTTAATTTAGCTTGAGAAATGAGATGGGGACTGAAGAGTAGACTTATAACTCCAAATATAGACTGGTTACGTGCATAAATTTCAACCTAACAACGATGAATGAAGGCAGACAGAGAAAGAAAAATCCGAGGATATAATAATGAAAACATACATAGGAAATATTAAATAGCTTCCTTAGTGTTGAACTGTAGACACAGCAACTCTTCTCGTATCAGCCTGTTTACTGAGTAGTTGGTGATGGCCTGTTCTGGCAATGGTTCCAGTGTGCCCACCCATCTTCGGAGCTGCTTCACGCAGGTAAACAGGGATGAAATCTTGGGATCCTTGACACAGAAAGGCCTAAAGGCCATCCCAGTCAAGGCTGTACTGAATGACTTTCCTCTATAGTACATTTCTGATGAGCATTCATTCAGCTTCCCTTTGCATACGATGAAGTGACTTCAAGTCCAGAAAATTTGTTGAGCACTTCTTTTGTGCAAAGAACTGTGCAAGGCACTGAGAGGGAAGTCCAGTCAAATGAGAAATGGGAACTTGGAAAAATCACTGACTTCATCTTTGAAGGACCCATCCCGAGGCAAACGAAGCCATTGAAACAAATTAAAATGATAAGGCAGCTGTTTCCATGTTCTAGAAACACACAGGCACACAGTGGAATGCCGGGGCTGAACCTGGGAGTTTCTGGGTCCCGAAATATCAGAGATGAATGGCAGTCATCTTGTTGAAACAGAAACATCTCCTGCACGATGGAGGTCTGGAGCCAGAGTTAGTATCTAAAACTTGGGCTGGGTGCTCTCTTTTAGCACTAAATGGGCTGGAAAATGGCTACTTTTGCTGCATTCCTGTGGTGCAGCCAGAGAGAGGAGAGTATGGGACCTGGGCCAAGTCCCTCACGGCCTTGGTGACTGTGCCTACATTTCCCTCACATCACTGTAGGATGGGAGGCCAAGGCTGCCGAGAAAAGACCTGATTCTGGACAAGACGGTGAGGCCCAGGCAGAGGCAAAAGAGGGAGGGCAGTGAAGAGAGGGAGAGGAGGAAACAGGCCTCACTCAGAATTACGTCAAGATGATTAACACTGAGAAAAACAGCCACCAAACCCAAATTGGAAGACGAATTTACAAGTAATAAAGTACAAAGGAGAGAACAACATCAAAATGGCCTTTAAATAAGTATGCTTAAGATCCTCCCAGAAATAAAGGAATAAATTCTATGAAATAAGTCATTATGAACAAGAAAAAAAGTGACTACCTCCATAGAAGTTGAATGGGCATCAGAGAATATCCAAACTTGTTCATTGTAAAAACAAATAAACAAATGACAAGGTCCTACTGTATAGCATGGGGAACTATATTCAATATCCTGTGATAAACCATAATGGAAAAGAATATGAAAAAAAATGTTTAGATGTGTATGACTGAACCACTTTGCTGTACAGCAGAAATTAACACAACACTGTAAATCAACTATACTTGAATAAAATAAATTTAAAAACAAATAAACAAACAAAAAACACTTAGTAACAAAAGATAATGGACTCTTTTAACCTGAAAAAGGGTCTGTACAAGAGCCTACAGTAAATAAGCTAATTTTAGAAGCATCCTTGTTAGAGTCAGGAGCAAATTAAGGCTGCCCAGGATCCCCTACAGCTCAATATGTACTTGAGGTCCTAACTAATTCACTAAGATTAAAAATATATTTTTTTAAAAAACAGTATCTTTTATAACCTTGGGTAAAGGGAGGATTTCTTTAAAAGAGACAAGACTCAGATATTGTAAGCATAAAGGCTTATAGTAGAAGGATAGGCACCAAATTTATAATGAGGGCTGCCCCTGGGAAAGGAGGCACAGAGAAAATGAAGGGATGAGAAAGGAATTCAACCTTATAGACAGTGTAATGTTTTGTATCTTAAAAATGTCAAGTGTAAAGTGTTAACAAATGTTGCTTCTGATTGGTGGATATACGGGCATTAATTGCATTACCTCCTGCATTTTTTTGAAACGAGTCATTTTTTTTTTTTCTAAAGAAAGGACAAAAACTAAAAGCAAAACCCCAGAGATAATTAAAAATTTAAACACTAACTTAAAAGATATGGATCCTCTTCTTCAGAAAACCATAGTTATCAGAGTTATATATAATCTAATAAGTAATTATAGTGAAACCCCAAATAATATAAATTCAATCTAGATGTGTGTAAACAAAATGTACGGGTACGTAGAAGAAAAAAAGTAAAGCAACAAAATGCTTCAGGGAAGAGATGTCATGAGTGCTGAATCCTGGAAGATAGGTCACATTTCAAAATTGAGAAAAGGCTGTGAGTGAAGCGGGCTCCTGCATAAGGCTTCACAATCTGAAGAAGCAGCTCTCCCTCCCCAGGGGATGGTCTGTAAAGGAGTTTCTAAAGCACGCGGATCCAGTCAAGGTGACCAAGGAATGTCTCAAGGACTGGAATGCAAAAGGAAAGGACCTCAGTGAATAGTATCCCATCCAGCTGATGCAGCGTTTGGGTCTCTTAGCTGGAGGCATCCCTCCGAGAGAATCCTTGTATCAGACAGTTGTCACTTGTTGACACCACCCAGTAAGAGAAGCCAGCTCTCCTGGTCCTGAGTTCATGGTCACTTGGCAATCTTTTAACCGTTTGCCTTCCTTTGTAGACTATGGTGGTGGGATTGTTCTGACCTGAAAACGTGGAATTTTTTGGCACTTAGGAGACAGCTAGGACCTGGGACCCTTTACCAGAGTGCTTGGACCGGGAGAAATGTCTCCTCCAGCATACAAAGAAACTATAAGGGACTAAAAATAACTGCACACATGCACGGTGGTGGCAAATTATGAACAATAAGATACAAAAAAGGCACAAACCGTCACTTCTGAGGTGCTGGGAGGAGCAGAAGCAGGGTACTGCGCGTGATCCCTGCACCCGGTACCACCAAAGGGGTGGGCACACCACCTAATCTACCCCTCTGGCCTGCCCCCACTGTCACCCCATTTAAGGGACCAGTTTGCCCCACATGGAGGAGTGAGCAAGGGCAACTGTTTCTTGTTTTCTCTACCTTGTGCTGCAGCACGAGCCCCAATAAAGGCTTGCCTAAATTCCTCGTCTGGCTTCTTATCAATTTCTATTGATTAAAGACTCCAAGGACCCCGAATCGGTAACACTTATATCTATCAGTATAATTAGCACTCTTGTATTTGGCTGGTTCCCTTAGCCTGAGCACTTCTGGAGTGTTAACAAACTCAAGTTTCTGGACCTGCAATGTTGAGAACTAGACCCAGACCCTGAACTTGGTAACCCCTAGAGTAAGTGCCGTGTGTGGTGAAACATGTCATGTGGAGACAGCTTATTTCTTCCAAGATGGATCCACAGCAGAGGCAGGAATAACAACCACCTTTCCTAACATTTAGCGTGTGTTCATCATATTATACCACCTGTTATTTTTTAGAGAAGGCATTCTAGCTACAGTTGTTTTGGGCTTATTGCTATTCAAGAAAATATGAATTGCTTACCTCTGAATTTTCCTTTTTTCTTTTTCTACGTCTCTCACCTTAGAGATGGTATGGGTATGTCATCAATATCTATGAAAATAAGATTAAAGGCATTGATAGCTTTCCTTCTGTAGTTTTCACGCCCTTCTCCAAATCCTATTAGTTTATTCAGTAGAGGTTGCACTGGGAAGTGAAGTTTGCATATTGATGTGAGGGTACTTACCTTGTTCAGTTTACATAGACTCTAAGTATCATCAGAAATACTGTGTGTAAGTTGGATTTTTAAAAATTCAAGAGAATATACCTGGGAACAGTGTTTTTATGCTACTTTTTGATAGCTTTGTTCTACTAAAAAAGTACAAATGTGAAAATAAAAAGATTTCTATACAGATTTTAAGTCATTAACTCAAAATACTATAATATACATATTACCTTGTTTTTGAAGCTTTTGGTATAATTTCTTTAAAATTAGTTTTAATTCTTCACTATTATTTACACAATGTCTTTCTGAACCAACACTGACATTTAAGTAGATCTCTGTGCAATTATTTATATCTAAACCCATTAAAGGAAGTCTAATTTTGGACAGTCCACTTTGGGAAATACTGCTGTAACAGAGAAAATGTAACAGAAAATATAGTGTGGTATAGGTAAAATTATTAACAACGGCATTAATATGAAAATAAACTTTATGATAATAACTACTGAACATAAATGGTGACCAATGAAATGATTTTAGCTGCAATGGACAATTTACTTGTGGAGCAAGCATAGAATGCTGTTAAGAAAACTTTTCTTCAATGACACTGTGCTTAACTCTTGCAAATGGTCCTAAGTATATCCTAGGAAACAATCTTGAGTTTTAAAAACAAATCTGTGGGGCTTCCCTGGTGGTGCGGTGGTTGAGAGTCCGCCTGCCGATGCAGGGAACACGGGTTCGTGCCCCGGTCCGGGAGGATCCCGTATGCCGCGGAGCGGCTGGGCCCGTGAGCCATGGCCGCTGAGCCCGTGCGTCCGGAGCCTGTGCCCCGCGACGGGAGAGGCCACAACAGTGAGAGGCCTGCATGCCGCAAAAAACAAAAAAACAAAAAAACAAAAAACAAATCTGTGTCAACGGCCAATCCTGCTATTGATTAGATAATAAAGCAATGTAATTTAATTCTAATTGGAAAAAATAACATACGCTTATAAAAATAACATATATATATATAATATATAAAAATGAAATAAAAACACCCAACCAGAAAAAATTAAATAAATGTAGCAAATTTTAAAATGGAGTGTTCCTTGAATAAAGCTGATAGCTGTCTTAGCAAATGGGAAGGTTTTGTTTCAACCTACCTACCATGACTCTGCTCTGTTTTGACTGACCTGCAGAAAGGAGTTCTTCTGTGTTTACCATGCCACCCGGAGGTCCTAACCTAACAAGAGACCATCCTTATCTATCTGGTCAACATCAGCTTTGCTACTTAGAGTCTGTCAACGATTGAATTATAAAAATAGAATGCCTAGTAACCATTAGCTTTCTAAACCCCAATGCTCATAATGGACCATTGGTAATACAGTAATCAACAATGTGGCTATTTCATTTCAATCTGCAACTGTTCAAATTAAAGGTATTTACTACAACAGCTTCTGAAAAATTCTGTAATAAGTGCAGCAATGCATTTCTGCTTATATTTCCATATAATTTGAATAACAGTATTGTTTAAAATAGACGTCAGCTTCTTTGAATATAATCACGTGTTGTTGTCAGCACTGTGCACCCACAGATTTACACTTAAGTAACCCAGGATGAGGTTCTCTGTCTGTGTCACCTGTTTTATTGGGGCATCCTTTTTCTTATTTAAACCTAGCCCATGAAAACAGTGTTTCTGGTTTTGTAAATATAAGCCAAATATATACAATAAACATGTTGTAATAATAATTGTTTCCCCCCCAAAGTGAAGACAAGGTGATGTAAATTCACTATTTGGATTTCAATCCAGCTTTCTTCGATTTTCTATAATATTAATATTGGTATTTCTAAGAGGCAGGTGGAACTAGATGTAGCCTTAACTCTTTCTGTGCTGGGAACATTTTGATGTTTATATCATTGAGACCTGGAGTCTCAACGATAAACACCGCTGGTGTGGACTGGGTTACACTGCAGTGATCGAAGCTCCTACCCTTCACCAAAAACCCTATCTGTGACCAGGCAAGGAGCAGGGAAGAGGAATTCTCATCCACCCATTGAGCCACACACTAATATCATGCAGTCAGGTGTGCAAGTATGCAAAGGTCATACCCTGAAGGGTACCTGTTGTCATAGAAATACATCACAACTCCATAAGGTCTTCAGCATAAACATGTTAAAATGGGGTGAAAGTAAGTACTCCACTTTATTAGATCTTCTTTAGATGTTCTCTCTACATTGAATCCTTCTGCTTCCCTTTTTCTCTTTGACTCAAATCTCTTTTACTTAACTGATTAGGGTACAGAACACAGTTTGTATGTGCGTGTTTGTACTTGTAAATTTCTATGATCATGGTTCCTAATTTAAAAACTGAATTAGCAAAGGATTTTATATTTCTATCTTTAATAACAACACCAAATGATGTTTCTACCAAAGGACCAGTCTCACCTGAAAAACAAAAGTTTTTGGTTTATGGTAGTCAACAACAAATCAGAATGATCATTTTGGAAATTACCGTTAATCGTTTTAAATTATTGAACTTCTTGCTGGAAGCAACAAATTAATATTTATTTTATACCTACCAGCTATTATGTGTATACTAGAATTTATACACAGGACACTTTCATGAAAGTGTCACGAAATACAGTCTTCAGTTACCAGTTACTTTTAATTATAAGCCAGAATAAATGATGTAATAAGTTCCTCCCCAAACCAGCGACAATGCTTTGTGAAAGCCTCACGTTAACCAGCGAAACCGTAAGTTCCCTGAGGGCAGGGGCTCAGCGGCCTCTCCCGTTTCCTTTTCCACCTCAAGCAGCTACAAAAGGGTCCCTGAACATCTGTTGGGGCCACCTGAAAAGTCTCCTTTTATTTTGAAGTGGTTTCCGCGGACGCGCGTGTAGCAAAGTCAAGAGCGGGAAAAGGGCAGCGGAGAGGGGGTAGCAAAATCAGAGGGAGCGGCAGGACGGAGAGGAATCGGGAGGAGGCAAATGAACCCCGAGAGCCGGGGAGAGGCAGGCTGCGCGCCCCGTGCCGCGACGCCGGAAGGGGGAGCCGGACCCACGTCCGCCGGGCTCCCCGGAGCGACCCCCCGGCGGGAGTTGGGGTGGGAGCATGCGCGCGCAGCTGCCCCCAGCCCCGGCCGGCCCCGGCCCGCCCCGCCCCGCGCCGCACGCCCCTCCCGCCCGCACCGCCTGGCCCGCGGCGCCGCAGACGGGCCGCCCGAGCCCCGGCGCTCCGGCTCGCGTCCGGGCCTGTCGCCCAGTCGGCGTTTCGGGCGGCGCGGCTCTGCTCCGGGTAAGGAGGGCGCCGCCGCCCGAGCCGCGGGGCCGCCGCCCCGGGTGCTCCCGCCCCGGGTGCCCCCGCTCCCCGCCAAGCGCGCGTCGCCCGCGGCGGGGCCGGGCGGGGGGCGGCGGCAGTTGGGAGTCGCCTCACCCCGCGCCGTGTCTTTCTCTTTCTCTTTCGCCGGCGGGCGCGGGCCGGGCTCCCCCGCGGGGCGCTGCCCACTTGTCGCCCACTTCGGACGGGACGGGCCGGGGCGGGGACGGCAGGACTCCCGCGGCCCTTGGGCCCCCGCGCGGGGCGTCGCTTCCTCCTGGGCGGGACGTCCCCGCGGCTCCCGTCCTGTGGGCCGAGACCCGAGCCCAGAGTCCGCCCGGCCCGGCGCGGGGACGTGGGGGCCTGGGTCGCACCTGCCGCCCTCCCCGGGGACCCCGCCCAGAGCGCGGCGGGCTGGGCTCACCTGGGCGTCGAGCGGTTACTTGCGGGGTCGGTGCGGGCGTGTCCCCGAGGTCGGGGCGCTCCGGCGGGCTCTGGCCCTGCCTTTTACGTCCCGTGGTGATAGATGAAAGTCTGCATTCCAGATGTGCCTCCATACACTTAGAGGGGCATCGTTGATCCGTCCATGCCAGGGAGTGGAAACTTAGTAAAAGGACGGCCTGGTCTTTGTTACTGTTGAGGCTGCAACGTGTGGAAGCCCAGGGAAGGCAGCCCCGTGGGGACCCCCTCGGCCAGGCCGTGGCCATGCCCACCACTCAGTCTCCCTGCAGGTTACTCGGTCTACACCTTGCCCGAGGCACCGGCTTCGGAGATCCTGCTGTTGGAGCTGGTCTCTAGATGCTCCTGGAGGGCTCTGGTCTCAGTCCTTAGCCGACATAAGCGTAGTGGGGTCTCCTGGTGTTTTCGAAAAGGTTAAAGTGCCAAGTAGTGGTGGTGGCGTGCACTTTGTTTTTGATCCTTGGTAATATAAAGACTTTGGATGCATTTAGCTCTTCACAAGATGCTAAGTAACCTCAATTACTCCTTATTGTACCTGAGAATCCAGAGAAAGCTTTCAGAGTAGAGATCTTTGGAGCATCCAAATGGATTGGATTCTGCTATACTCAACTTGGTGTGTAACTGGTGAGTAGTAAGGAAGATGAGCTTAAAACTGCTATTTATTATGTTCTCAGATTGTGAGGCACATCGATGGATTTGTACTGCAGGTGACCTTGACTGTGGAATTGTTTACTTCGCACACACTATTGGGGTCAAGGGAAGTATTAAGCTTGGTCTCCCTCTGCAGCCAGCTCTCAATCTGTTTCCTAAGAAAGGGTGTTGGTGGGAAGGTGATCTGGTGAAAACAGAATTAAGGAAAGTTAAGGAACTGCCCTAACTTCTGCTTTAAAGAGAAGTAAGTGTATTTTTAAGTTCCTTGTAAGAATCTTAGGTGAGCTCTGCCATCTGTATATTTCTTTGCAGTCAGTAGCTGTGTGATTTGTATCTTAAATTACACTTCTAATTCATTTTTACTTAAAAAATTTTCAATTGTCATTTGTATAATTAACCATCTCCTATGTATGGTCATACATTCATATGACAAACCACTAATAGCTTGACTTTTGGTGTGTTGAGGAGATAAAACTTGCAGACCAAAAACTTGTGAACAAAATGATATGACGAGGCAATATATAGGATCTGAGACTAAAACAATCTAAAATAAAATGCCAGCGTTATGAAACAGACCGTGGTCAGAGGGTTTGTCAAGGAGAAGGTCTTTGGGGTCTGGAGTGATGAGAAAAGAACCCAGAAGGAGTCAGGCCTTGAGCTGAATCTTGTGTAGATGGACAGAAGGAAGTAGCGTGTGGGAACCTAGGAGGGAGAAAGGGGGTCTCATGCCCCAAAAAGGATGATTATGATTTATTTAGAACAAAGAGAAAGTATCTGCAGGGCCCAGTTTGGGCACTGTGGACATACATGCTCTCCCCACCAGCCCCTACCCTCCCAAACGAGAAAAGGTCTATTCATTTTTCATGATTCAGCGTAATTTCTCCTGTGTGAAGGGTCTCCCGATTCTCACAACCCGAGTTCCTCCCTTTGACTTGCACTTTTCCTGGTTCATCTGTATATAGACACGTTCTTTTTTAATGGCCCAGACTTTAGATTTTGCCATTTTCTTTTTATTAATTTTAAAAAATTGAGGTATAGTTGACATATAACATTATTTTATGTTTCAGGTGTGCAACACAGTGATGTGATATATGTGTGTATTGTGGAATAATTACCACGGTAAGTTTAATTAACATTCATCACCTCACAGTTACAATTTTTTTTTCTTGTGATTTAGGACTTTTAAGAGCAACTCTCCCAGCAACTTTCAAATATGTAATACAATATTATTAACTATAGTCATCATTAACTATAGTCATCAAAAAAAAGTTGTATATATTCTTCAAGACTTAGTTTCTGTCTTTAAGGAGCATATATATGTCCTTCAAGGGCAGGAACAGGTCCTCAGTTCTCTTTATTCAGAGTGTTTTGGCACCGTGGTCATAGCTTTTTAACGTAAATGATAACAAGCCTCTGGTGCCTGGCTTGGTACCTGGCGGGTGCTTTAAGCACACACTCACCGGGTATCTGGAGGGTGCATCCCGGGTGGGAGCAGAGGCTGGGTGGGAAGGCAGCGGTCAGGAAGCCCATTGGATGATGAAGGAGGACTTGCAGCTGGAAGGCCTGGAGTTGTCACCTTGAAGGGCAGGGAGGGCGGAAAGCCACTGGGAGTGGGGGAGCAGTGCAGGAAGCACCAGACGACCCCCATTCCTCCCAGTGTGTCTTAGGGTCCCTTCTTCAGAGCTGAAGGAGATTTGACAATCACCATTAAATGGGTCTTGATTGTTTCAATTAATTCTTTTAATGAAGAACACTGCTGCTGTGAATTGGGGACGTTGGCAGGAGAGCCACGTTGGCGAGTTGGGAGCAGAGGGGGGCAGACAAGTTCAGTCTTTAAAAAGCTGCATTCACAGAGTGGCTGCAGTGGTGAGCTTGGAGAGAGGCGCTCTGACGTTGGGCTGGGAGAAAGCCAGCCAGGAAGTCTTCAGCTGTCACAGGGGTGACAGTAAAAGGAGCACGGGTCGGAGCGAGTGAATTACCCGGAGAGGAGAGAGCGGTTCCCTGACTGGTGACTGAGGCTCCTCCACCCACTGAATGGGTCCCTGATGGTCAGATGGTGCAGGGGTTGGGGGGGAAGCAGGCAGCCAGTGATGGGGAGCCCCTGCAGGACCAGAGGGGGAGCTCTGTGTTAGGTCCGTACTGATGAAAAATCCCAGCTGAGGAGATGGAGTTGAGCTTGGCTAGAAGGAGGTGATGGTGGTAGCAAGGCTCAGTGTGAGCCGTCGGTGGTGTTTTGCTTTCTGTGTTAGGTGTATACATGCTCCCCTTTCTTGTGAATCGTGGTTTGCAGTTTACAAAGCATTTCCACTTTGTAGTGTTGGTGAACATTTTGAGGGTAGTTTATTGTGAAGAAAGTGAAGAAGTGAAGAAAACTATTGAGGTCCATCGAAAAAAGCAGTGGACATACTTCCAAAGGGCCCTTGCGGAGATTAGTATAAATATGGATATTATCTTGGACTTAAGCAAAATAAATCAAAAACAATGAATTAGAATATATTTGGGAGAAATAAAACTCCAGTTACTTCACACACATAATATCTTTTTTTTTAAACACTTGCACTACTCTTTTTTTAGAACTGTGCCTTAGAAGAATTTACCCCGATTTTATTTTGCAAATACAAACAGTTTTCCGCAGTAGCAGTGGAAAAACGAAACCTTTGCCCTGAGCCCATCAGAGCTGTTTCTCTGCTCCTCCGGCCCCATGTGTACCTTCTGGGAGGATTCACTGCAGGAGGGCCTCCTGCTCCGGGAACCTCCTGAACTTTTCTTCTTCCTGTTGTGTAGATTTCAGCTCAAGGGCAAGGCGTTTTCTTAATGAGCCTAGACATTGTGGAGAAGGCTTGTGCATCCCTTCTGACGATGGATCTTAGGTGATGAGAGTTTGGTGGCTGCCACAATTAATAATTGATTGACAGCTCATTTGGAAGTTACCAGGTGGGGGATGTGGGTGACAGAGCAGCAGTGATGCATCTTTGGTCCCTGTGCCTGGCCAGAGGACGCATTCAATTAGAGGGACAGGTGGACAGCAGGACACTTTCATACACAGCGTTTTGGTGTGTAAGCTCTTAAAATAGCTTTTAAGATCGTGATAGCTTTTTTTTGTGTGTGTGTGTGGTATGCGGGCCTCTCACTGTTGTGGCCTCTCCTGTTGCGGAGCACAGGCTCAGCGGCCATGGCTCACGGGCCCAGCCGCTCCGCGGCATGTGGGATCTTCCCGGACCGGGGCACGAACCAGTGTCCCCTGCATCGGCAGGCAGCCTCTCAACCACTGCGTCACCAGGGAAGCCCGCGTGATAGCTTTTTAAAATTAAAAAAAAAATTATTGAAGTATAGTTGATGTACAGTGTTGTGTTAGTTTCTGCTGTATAGCAAAGTGACTCGGTTATGCATATATATATACCTTCTTTTTCATATTATTTTCCATTATGGTTTATCTCAGGATATTGAATATAGTTCCCTGTGCTGTACAGTAGGACCTTGTTGTTTGATAGCTTTCAGATTAAATCATGGTTGCCCTACTTACTCCTTGGTGTTTTGAGGGGTAGTGAATTAAGGAACCTAAATGGGGATGAGGCATTTTTGCTGGGCATCCACTTTGTGTCTGTTGTGTGCGGTGTGCATGGGGGTGACTAGTGCAGATAACTCCTGCCGTAATGGAGCGAATAGTCCAGCGAGGGGACAGACATTAAACAATCTCCCCCATAAATGTCTAAGGACAGACTTGAAGTGTATTATGGGAAAGACCAACAGAAGTCCCTAATTTGGTTTTGTGGGTAGAAGAGGCGTCTCTGAGAAGAGGAGCCACTGACCAGGCAGGGGGCAGGGCAGAGAGAAGTTGAGGGACAGGGAGGCACGTGTGCGAAGCAAGCAGGGGGAGGGCGAGGCCCAGGGTGGGTGAGGGGCTGGGGGAGTCGGGGCCTGAGCGGGAAGCCCCAGGAAGGACGCGCTGAGGGTCGTGCATTCTCTTCTGCTTCCCACAGGAAGACTTTGCAGGGGCTGAGCAGGGCGTGGTGGAATCTGCTTTGTGTTGGGTGAGGCTCCCGTGGGCTGCCGCCTCTGGAATACTGTGCGGGTGGCAGGACCAGTTAGGATGCCACCTCGGGGGTCCCGGTGAGGGGAGCTGGGTGTGGAGATGGGCAGAGGTGCAGGGGCTCCAGGAGTACTTTGGAGGTAGAATTTACAAAATTGCTTATGGATGGGAGGGTAAAATTACTACCCTGAATTTTCACATGAGAAACTGGGTGAATTTTCATAGATGGGGGAAGACTGGGATGAAGCAGACCTCGTAATGTGGCTTTGACCGTTTTTCCTGTGTAAGACCCACTGGATGTTGGTTATTTTTAGGGAGACAACCTGGTGTGGTTGTGACATGTGTCAGGCACCCGGCTTTGTGCTTGGCACATGGTTTTGGAGTTTAACAAATGTGGGCTTTCTTTCCCTTTTCTGTGGCTGTGGTTTTTTTGTATTCTGCTCAGCTCATACCAGACCTACCGGCCCTCTTGAATTGGAGCAGCAGATCTGTCTGCAGGTGGACACGTGTGCCCAAGTGCACGCGGTCTCAGGGCGGCCATCAAGCAGCCTTGCGGGGAGCATTTTCAGCCCTGACCAGGAAGGTCTAAAATGACCCGGTATGCTGTGTGGACCATCTGTTTCTCAGTTTTCCCTGCAGCCTGGTGTCCCAACACTGATCTCAACACCAGGAGACTCTCCAAGCCCCTGAAAGGTCTCTGGCCCTGCAGTTAGGAGCCATTGCTTATTCTTCGTGGTTCCTTCTTTTGTGAGTACATCAAACTTAAAAATGGGACTTTTTCGAGTGACGGCAGCTACAAAATTGCTCTTCGTCACTATTATTATTGCTATAACTTCTTTCTAAGTAAAAATGAAGGAGCAGGTTACAGACATGATTCCAGGCCTGTGTAAATGGATCCAGGTGAGCACTGGTCCAATCCAAGGCCCAGTTCATAGATGAGCACATGTGCTGCTCTTGCCTTTGGTTTTCTAGATGGAGCCATGCAGGGTACCTTGACTTGGCACTGTTTGGCAGATGGGGTTCAGACCTAAATCCGGGGTCACCAATTTCGATGTCAGGGGCTAGGCAGGGAAGGGAACTGAGTGAAGCTGGCAGAGAGAAGAAAACTCAGCGTCCTCTTGATTTTGCTTTCATTTTCTCACCTTTGAAACCTGCGCACAGGCACTTGTTTAGTATAAGGAGTTCTCTAAGTACAAAGATAGTGAGAGGGAGGAAAATCCCCTCAGTACCATGGAGACAGTAGGGAGTGGTGGAGACTGTGGCAAACTACTGCTCCTATATGTTCTAAAGGGGTAGGTATTATTATTTAAAAAACTACCCCAAGTTGGAAACCTGCATTAAAGTAAATGTGAAACCTCCCTACTTAAAAGTGCGGGCTCCCTAGTAGGTGCTAGGACACTGCCAAGGTAAACAGAGTATGTTTGCTGACGGATACCGTTTGTGGCTGTTTCACAGCCTCTGACTTATGGGGTCGGCTCCATGATGTGCTGAATGTACTTTCCTTTACTCACGTGGTTTTCCTTCACTTTCTTATTAATCCTGATGGAGAATATCAGCAAGCACATCAGCTTCTTATTCTGCTGATTCCTGTCATTTAAGTCTGACGTGATTAAACCTGGTAGTGAGGAGTGGGGAGCTGGGCCCAGCCCTGTGACTCTGTAAGGCACATGCTTGTGTGAGAGGCTAGAGTTATCAAACTCTGGGTAGAACCTAGGCTTTTTAAAGCCTTCCATCATGCTTCTCTGGAATTTTAAAAACATATTCCTGTGTTAAAGTGTTTCTTTTTAACCAGTTGTCTTAGGGGTTGTGTGACTTCAGGACACTACTTTTTGTATGATTGGAGGGGACGGTGCTTTCTCTTGCCTGTGGGCTCTTGCTCATTTGTACCTGGTTTTCTCGTTGTGAATTTTCCTCCTCCAACAAGCCTCCAGGCATCCCTAAAACTGGGTTTCACCCCCTCTTCCCTGTGCTTTCCTACCGCGATGTGCCATTGTGCGTATTTCACTCTGAAGGGTAGAGCTTTGGTCCCCACGGAACTTTTTGGGTTAAGTGAGGGCTTGCTCAGTTCACTGTATCTTTCCAAAGCCCAGCGATTGCCTGACACATGTTAGACACCAGTAAACGAAGGTTGAGTGATTTTGATTCAATTAGTGACAGGCTCATACAGAAAAGAAATTCCACAAAATCCCTAGCATTTGGGGATTCTGTGACTATCCAGCTTAGACTTTGAGTTTGATTGAAAATGTAAGCACTGACCTTTCAGCCACTCATTTTATTATTATCATGGTCACATGTCAAAGGAAATATAAAGGTTCTTCTCTTTTGCTTTATGGCAAAGAATATCCTTTGATTCCAGATCGTTACACGCTTTAGTCCTGGAACTAGATATCATCAAGGTGAATTATTAGAGATGCCGACATGGCGCTTTCAAATCTATATTTTATGCACTCAGTTTCTGAGGATGGTTAGAACAAAGACTTTTTTTCTCCCTTTCTCTTTGAAAACAGTGAGCTCGCTGTGATTTTATTCCCACATGGTATGTGGATGTTTTTCGGGCAGCTTAACGCATACAACTGAGCTTAGAGTAGGAACCATCAAGGCTGACAGACCAAGAATTTGAGATGTCATCACCAGCACAGGAGAGCAGATCCCACGCTTAGAGAGATTCCCAAGTTGATAGACTTCTGTGTAGGGTGATGAGTATATTTCATTTGTTTTGTTAATCGAATGCCACAGATACTTGGTTCTTTTCGGAAAGGAAATAGTATGTTGCTGGGTCCTGCATCCTATGTAAATTAGCAGCTGTCAATTTACACCCACCCTGTGGATGGAGCCTGCGTACAGAATGGAAGCGTCCCCCTTCCAGCTGTTGCCATCTTTGTGTTTTGTGTGAATGCAAAGCCCCTCTATTTTACAGCAGACGATCATATGTGATCCTTAGGACCACTTTATTCTTCTACTGTGAGGACAAGGAGAATATCACTCCCAGTCTTTTGAGAACCGGCTCACGCCTGTGTCCAAAACATACAGTGTCTATGGAGTAAATGGAGAGAGGAAAAAGAAAGGAAGCCATGCAGGGTACAGTCATACATTAATCACCAATGTGATTTGCAAGGTGTGAGGTTAGTGGGCCTGGTTTTTTTTTAAACAGAGAACAGGAGTATTTATTTATTTTAAAATTTATTTATTTATTTAGGGCTGTGTTGGGTCTTCGTTTCTGTGCGAGGGCTTCCTCTAGTTGTGGCAAGCGGGGGCCACTCTTCATCGCGGTGCATGGGCCTCTCACTATCGCGGCCTCTCTTGTTGTGGAGCACAGGCTCCAGACGTGCAGGCTAAGTAGTTGTGGCTCACAGGCCTAGTTGCTTCGCGGCATGTGGGATCTTCCCAGACCAGGGCTCGAACCAGTGTCCCCTGCATTAGCAGGCAGACCCTCAACCACTGCGCCACCAGGGAAGCCCCAGTGGGCCTGGTTTTAAATTGGGTTGATGTCCATATAAATTGTCTTTCAAGTTTCTAGAACTTTCAGCTCAAAGTAGCTGTAGCATCTACCGTAGGTCAACTATGGCTTATGAAGAAGCTTCATCCTGTCCCACATTTAGCAACTTAGACTTATCATTTTCTTGAGTTTTAGGGAGTTTAGAAGTAATATAATTCAGGTTTTCTCAGTCTCTACTATTAAGTCATTTTTTTATTCTAAGGGACTGTCATGTGCATTATAGGATGTCTGTAACAGCAGCATCCCCGGCCCCTACCCACTGAGTGTCTGTAGCACTTCTCCGCACTTAGTTGTGACAACTAAAAATGTCTCTAGATGTTTCCAAAGGTCCCCTGAAGAGGGGCCAGAGAGGGCAGAATCGCCCGGGTTGAGATGGAGCCAAAGGGACGCTGAGACGCCGGCCCCACCCCCAGGGACACAGAGCCGAGTTTGTGGTTTCTGTGTATCGCATCAGGGAGGACGCACCGGTGTATTCGTGTATTTATTCATTCAGTGGTGCTTTTGAGTACCTACTGCACGCCAGGCCCAAGCACTACGAAATACCCAGAATCAATGTGGGGAGGGGGCTTGCCAGGGACTGGCCCCTCAGACTCCATGGGAGAGGTGTGAAAAAGTCAGTGCCTGTGCTGACGAAAAGGCACGTGCTTTCTGAAAGTAGAGAGGGAGGACACCTGCATCCAGTCCCTGGTGCACAGGCGCTCTTGTTCTGCTCCATGTATGGTCCAGCAGAAGCTGACTTGGCGGGTTGCGCAGTGCAGGGCCAGTCACCTTCCGGCCGCCAGCTGGGTCCCATCGCACCGCCCCCCCCACCCACGGGACCTGTGTCCCAGACAGGAGAAGCCCACGGCTTTAATCAGGCCCTCGTGGGGATGAATGGTGTGTTCAGGGTTGTGTTATTTCCAGATCATTCGTGTGGCCCCTGCTGGCATGTTGCACAAAAGAAGAAAGATAGTCACTTCCTGCAAATTGAAAAATCTCTGTCCTCACCTTCATGCGTTCTCACTGAGTGTTACATTACAAGTGAGGATAATAGAGTCGGCAGAATCCATATGCCCTTCTGTACGAGGACTGAAAAGTTCTCCAACGTTTCCTCAGGCTGAATCACTGAAAATGTCGGTCAAAACTGAAAATAAAATGAAATAGTTAATAACTTATTTTGAGGGGTGGCTTAATTCACTCACCTTCTTGAAGTTGTTCTGATTTCCACCTAATCCACTCCTGAGTTTTCATAATGAAGGTCCCATAGTTAGGTAAGTGCTCTGGTCTCTTTTATACCCTCCTTAGGGTCACGCTGACCCACCCGCAATGAGGATCTTCCTTCTGGGAATAAGAGGAGGGAACCTTTTAAAGAGGGGACAGGAAATGGAGCTTCTCCTCATCATTTTGTTCCCAGAGTTTGAATGTGCCGCCCCTCCCAGACGTGAGATGAAGCTAGAGGGGATGATGGCGCACCTGACCCCTAGTCCCTTTCACTTGGTTGTTGAACCGAATGTGGACGGAACAGGACCTGCTTTGCCCATGTTATCAACTCTTTGGTAACACGTTTTTGTAACATCCCACTTAGTATCCTGAAATAAGTTAGTAGGGAAATAACTCACCTATTCAGACTTCCAAAAAGTCAATATAATGTCCATATATAATAAGGGGGAGAAATAAATGGAAGGTAATTTATAGTAAAATGGTATGTGTTTCAAAATGTTTGGGTATGATTAGTCTAGAAAATAAAATGAAGTCTTTGGATGCTTGTACCTACGGGTGGACTCAGTGTGAAAGGGACCAGTCAAAATGCTGACGCAGGGAGACTGCATCAGGCAAGGGTGTCTGAGCATCCATGGCTGCTTCTCCTGAAATGGTAGACAGCATTTGCTGGAATTCCACCTGAAACAAAGTAAAACCGTTCCTCCCTTTACACAGAGTTGCATTCCAGGGAAAGATAGGAAATATGAAAACCATGCAAAATACTTTTTGATTATATGTAAAATAGAATTTTGTTCAAGCTTTAGAGAAGCATAAATAGGGTTTTCAAATACATGAATGTCAGGTGGGACTGACTCTCACCTTTAAAAAGTGAGAGCCTTTGCAGTAAGTACCCTATTCCATTTTTTATCTAAACATAGGAATTGAGAATGAAAATTAGTTTTAGCATTTGGGGTTTACTCTTACGTGGTTTGCATGTAACGTTCTAGTCCTTGTATGCAAACTGTTTTCCCCCTCATTTGTACTTTTAACTACACGTTATACGCTGTGTTGTTGCCCTGGTGCAGCTGCAGCTCTGGGTACGTTTTGAGGTTTGGGGTGAGAATGGGGGTAGGACTGGATTCCAGTACATTCTTACAGCCTGAATACCATGTAAGAAGAAATGGGGGCTCCAACTTCCACAAAGTAATATTTTAATGGTGTTTGAAAACTAGTGAGAATTCAGAGCATGAAATGAAATATAGCATATGAAATGAATTCACAGTGATGTCTATAAATGGAGCCTGTAGGCACTCAAGTTAAATATGTGCCACATATGCTATTACACACCCCCGCATCTCCACGCTCACCCTCGCATATGACGACTTCGGGTTTATTATTGATTTGGGTAACTATTATTGTCCATGAGAGATATAAAGACATATTCCTCTTTCAGTTCAGTTTGTGACCACTGTGTAATTAGAATTAGATATAACATAAGATTGTGTTTAAAGGGTAGGGCATGTGGTTTTATGAAGTCTTTTTCTGATGATGCAGACTAGAGGTGAGAGTTGGCCAACACATCAGGTAACTTCAAATTAAAATTGTGTCCTAGTCCAAGTGTGCAAATGGAGGGCACACTGTAAGTCATAGGTCCTGACACTCAGCAGTGAGGCTGGAGGAAAATGTGGGATTCTGAGTGGGGCAGCTCACTGGGTTTGGCCTCTGTCTGCCTCTGTCTGAGGTTGGAGTGCAAAACCTGTTGTCTCTCTGAACCTGTCTGTAGCCTACAGTTCTCAGGAGCTGTGTATTGATTTTGGGGGTTGGTATAGGCCGTTTTCTTGATTATTGCCTGTATGTGCAGAGTGTTCAGGAAGCTTCTCAAGAAGTTTACAAATACCAGACCCACAGATTTTTGCAGTCTTCTTCTTTGATATCATCTCTGGCTTTTCTGTCACTCTTTTGTCTCGTGTTTCACTCTATATCTATAGGCTGAGTTTAGAAACACTTGGGCAAATGCACTCAATGGTTTATCAGCTAATAATGGATTTACACTTATACCATATGTAAAGGAAACAGGAAATTGATGTATTAAGTTGTTTAAGGCTTACTCTGTGTTTTGGAAGGCTTGCTGAAGTATAATTTTTGGTAGACTTAACAGAAAAGAACTTTGCAAGGTCAGATGAAGAACATCCTAACTTGGTTTTCCCCCATATTTATTATTTAGCACTATATAAAGATATTTTTAAAGTTTATTTGGTATTTCTACCATACTTTATACTTTTAGAGCCTGTCCATATGGATGTTAGTTATTACTTTTTTAAAACTTGTGCTGATTTTGCTGCACGGTGATTGCTTAAGGTCAGAGTTCTTAGTGGCAGTTAACTCCTAGCCAGAGTGTTTAAGATATCTGTCTTTGTTTTTATTTAAAAGTTTTTCATTGGATAAAAATGTTACGTTTTACAGGTCATCAACTATCAAGAATTTCTGTAACAGAAGAAATGGTTTTCTGAGGGAACTAAACTGATCAGTGTTCTGAATATTTCAGTGTACCATATAAAGAAAATACATATGAAAGATCTTCTTAAGGTTAACAATAAAATTTACTATGTTAATTTTCCATTAGTTATATTACCTAAAAGAGTTACTCATTTTCTAAGATGTAAGTACAGTGACGCTTGACATGTTGCTAGCTTTTGAGAAGATAGTAACTGCTGAACTTTGATAAATTATACCCAGTCAGTTAAGATAAAAATGAATAAGAAATAAATGGTTATGGCTGACAATTAACATACAGCAAAAACAACAACAGAAAATACCCTTAATAAGAAAGCCACTTATACAGTTAGGTGGCACTGTTTCCTTTTTCTTTTCAAATATTTGACTAAGTGTAATTAAAATGTAAAGAGGTTTCATGTGGCCTTATTTAGATCTAGCCAGATTAAAGACAAATAGGAAAGGTAAGTTAGAAACCAGTTTGAGGTGAAGATCCAGCCCCGGTGTGTTACTGAAACATATCTTCCAACCCATAAGCAGAGAGCAACTGATTGTTTTAGGACTGCTGAGCAAACATTTGGGGTGCTCTCAAGGGTTCCTGAGGGCAGGCTTCAAGGGTCTGGAACCTTAGAGTCATCTGGGACTGGCAGGTAACTTGAGTAGGTGAAGTGGCCTGGATGTAAGATGGGCGGGAGTCATGGGCTTGCGGTGCCCTGGTGTGCATCTGCAGGCCTGTGCCATGTGTTCGTGCCTTTGGGAGTTTGAATCCTTTGTTGCCGGGCTTAATATTCCTTTCTTTTCCATTTTCTTCCCTCACAATCAAAGTCAGAAATCTAGTTATTTAAAATGTTTATGTAATTTCCTGGGTCCTATCTATCTATCTATTGCTTTTTCTTTTTTTTATTGAAATACAATATTATATTAGTCTCAGGTGTACAACATAGTGACTTGACATTTATATACATTACAAATTGATGACCATGATAAGTTTAGAACCATCTGTCACTGTACAAAGTTACTCTGATGTTATTGACTATATTCCCTGTGTTGTACATTGCATCTCTGTGACTTATTTATTTTATAACTGAAAGTTTGTACATCTAAACCTCCTGCACCTATTTCACCCAATCCCCCACCTACCTCCTTTGGCAACCGCCAGTTTGTTTTCTGTATCTGTGAGTCTGTTTCTGTTTTGTTTGTTTGTTTTGTTTTTTAGATTCCACATATAAGTGAAATTACATTGTATTTGTCTTTGTTTGACCTATTTCACTAAGCATAATATTCTCTAGGTCCATCCATGGTGTCACAAATGGTGAAATTTCATTCTTTTTTATGGCTAAGTAATATTCCATGTCTGTATATGTGGATGCTTAAGTTGCTTCCATATCTTGGATAATGTAAATAATGCTGTAATGAACATAGGGGTACATACATGTTTTTGAATTAGTGCTTTTGTTTTCTTCAGATAAATACCCAGAAGTGCTGTATCATATGGGAATTCCATTTTTAATTTTTTGAGGAACCTCCATACTGTTTTCCATAGAGGCTGCACCAGTTTACCTTCCCATCAACAGCTCACAAGTGTTCCCTTTTCTCCTCATCCTCACCAACACTAGTTTTGTTTTGATAATAGCCATTCTGAGTGGTCTGAGGTGATATCTCATTATGGTTTTGATTTGCATTTCCCTGATGATTAGTGATGTTGAGCATCTTTTCATGGACCTATTGTCCATCTGTATGCCTTCTTTGGAAAAATGTCTGTTTGGGTCCTCTATCCACTTCTCAGTTGGGTTTGCTTTTTTGATGTTGAGTTGTATGAATTCTTTGTATATTTTGAATATTAACCCCTTGTCAGATACATTGTTTGCAAATATCTTCTTTCATTGAGTAGGCTGCTTTTTTGGTTTGTTGATAGTTTCCTTCACTGTGCAAAACCTTTTTAGTTTAATTTGATGTAGTCTCATTCATTTGTTTTTGCTTTTGTTTTCCTTGCCTGATGAGACATATCCAAACAAATTTTGCTAAAACCCATGTCAAAGAGCATGCTATGTTTTGTTCTAGGAATTTTATGGTTTCAGGTGTTAGATTTAAGTCTTTAATCAATTTGGTGTTTATTTCTGTATATGTGAAAGAGTAGTCTCGTTTGATTCTTTTGCACATAGCTGTCCAGTTTTCCCAACAACATTTATTGAAGAGGTTGTCTTTTTCCTGTTGTATACTCTTGTATCCTTTGTTGTAGATTAGTTGACCACTATTCTGTTTTGATTACTATAGCTTTATAGTATAGTCGGAAATCAGGGAGCATGATACCTCCAGCTTTGTTCTTCTTTCTTAAGATTGCTTTGACTATTAGGGGTCTTTCGAGGTTTCATACAAATTTTAGGATTATTTGTTACATTTCTGTGAAAAATTATTCAATGCATTGAATCTGTAGTTTGCTTTGGATTACATGGACATTTTATCAATATTAATTCTTCCAATCCATGAGCATGGTACATCTTTCTAATTATTTGTGGCATCTTCAATTTATTTCATTAATATCTTATAGTTTTCAGAGTGCAGGTCTTTTATTGCCTCAGTTAAATTTATTCCTAGATATTTTATTCTTTTTGATGCAGTTGTAAATGGGATTGTTTTCTTAGTTTCTCTTTATAATAATTTGTTATCAGTGTATAGAAATGCAACAGATTTCTGTATATACTGATTTTGTATCCTGCAATTTTACTAAATTCACTTATTAGTTCTAACAGTTTTTGGTGGAATCTTAAGGGTTTTCTATATATAGCATCATGTCATGTTCAAATGCAGGCATAGCTTGGGGATATTGGGCGTTTGGTTCCAGAGCACCACAAGAAAGCAAATATTGCAATAAAGTGAGTTACATGAATTTTTCAGTTTTCCAGTGCATATAAAGTTTATGTTTGCACTATACTGTACTTTATTAAGTGTGCGTAGCATTATGTCTAAAAAAATATGCTTACCTTAATTAAAAATTACTCTATTGCTAAAAACGCTAGACATCATCTGAGCCTTCAGTGAGTCTTAGTATTACCATCAAAGACTACTGATCACAGATCACCATAACAAATATAATAATAATGGAAAAGTTTGAAATGTGAGAATTACCAAATTGTGATACAAAGACACACATGAGCAAATCCTGTTAGAAAAATGGTGCGAATGGACTTGCTCAATGCAAGGTTTATACAAATGCTCTATTTGTTAAAAAAAACAAAAAAACAAAAAGCAATGTCTGTGGAGTACAGTAAAGCAAAGCACAATAAAAAAAAGTGTGCTGGTAGTGATAGTTTTACTTCTTCCTTTCCATTTTGGGTTCCTTTTATTTTTTTTTCTTGTCTAGTTACTGACTTCCAGTACTATGTTGATTAAAAGTGGTGAGAGTTGGCATCCTTGTCTTGTTCCTGATCTTGGAAGAAAAGCTTTATGCATTTTACCACTGCATATAACGTTAGCTGTGGGCTTGTCACGTATGGCCTTTACTATGTTGAGTTACATTTCTTCTACCAATTTCTTCTACCAGGTTGTTCAGAGTTTTTATCACGAAATTATGGTGAATTTTGTCGAATGCTTTTTCAGCATCTGTTGAGAAGATAATATGATTTTATCCTTCATTTTGTTAATGTGGTGTCACATGGATTGAGTTAGGGATGTTGAACCATCCTTGCATCTCTGGAATAAATCCCACTTGTTCATGGTGTATGATCCTTTTGATGTGTTGTATTTGGTTTGCTAATATTTTGTTGATGATTTTGCATCTATATGCATCAGGGATATTGGCCTGAAATTTTCTTGTCTGGTTTTCATATTGGGGTAATGGTGCCTCATGGAATGAGTCTGAAGCATTCCTTGCTTTTCAGTTTTTTGGAATACTTTGGGAAGGATAGCTATTAACTCTTCTTTAAATGTTTGGTAGAATTGAGCTCTGAAGTCGTTTGGCCTGGATTTTTGTTTGTAAAGAGTTTTTTGATTACTGAATCCATTTCTTTACTAGTGATCAGCCTGGTCAGATTTTCTGTTTCTTCCTGCTTCAGTCTTGGAAGATTATATGTTTTTAGAAATTTATCAGTTTCTTTTAGGTTGTCCAGTTTGTTGGTGTGTAATTATTAATAGTAATCTCTTGTGATGCTTTGTACTTCTGTGGCATTGATTGTAACTTCTCTTTCATTTCTGATTTTATGTATTTGGGCCCTCTCTCTTTTTGTCTTGATGAGCTCAGCTGAAGTTTTATCCATTTTGTTTATCTTTTCAAAGAACCAGCGCTTAGTTTCATTGATCATTTCTATTATTATTATTATTTGGTTTCTATTTCACTTATTTCTGCTCTGATCTTTATTATTTCCTTCCATCTACTAACTTTGGGCTTCATTTGTTCTTCTTTTCTAGTACCTTAGGATGTCAGGTTAGATTGTTTATTTGAGATTTCTCTTGTTTCCTAAGGTAGGCTTGCATTGCTATAAACTTCCCTCTTAGAACTGCTTTTGCTACATACCACAGATTTTGGAATGTTGTGTTTCCATTTTCATTTGTTTCCAGGTATTTTAAATTTTCCTCTTTGAATTTCTTTTTTGACCCATTGCTTGTTTAGTAGCACATTGTTTAGCTTCCACATATTTGTGTTTTTTTCCAATTTTCTTTTTGTAATTGATTTCTATTCTCATACCATTGTAGTTGGACAAGATGCTTGATAGGATTTTAGTCTTATTAAATTTATTGAGACTTGCTTTGTGGCTTAATGTGTGATCTTTCCTGGAGAATGTTCCATGTGCACTTGAAAAGAATGTGTATTTTGCTGTTTTTGAGTAATTTTCTATATTTATCTATTAAATTCATGTGGTCTAATGTATCATTTAAGGCCAATGTTTTCTTATTGATTTTCTGCCTAGGTAACCTATACATTGTTGTCAGTCCCTTACTGTTGTATTATTGTCAGTATGCCCTTTTTGTCTGTCAGTATTTGCTCTATGTATTTAGCCATCCCTATGTTGGGTGTATAGATAGATATTTACGAGTGTTATATTCTCTTGTTGGATTGATCCTTTTATCATTATGTAATGTCCTTCTTTGTCTCTTGCCACAGTCTTTGTTTTACAATCTATTTTGTCTGATACAAGTATTGCTACCTCAGCTTTCTTTTTGTTTCCAGTTGCATGGAATATCTGTTTCCATCCCTTCAATTTCAGTCTGTGTGTGTCTTTATATCTGAAGTGAGTCTCTTGTAGCAGGATATACATGGGTTTTGTCTTTCTTATCTATTTGGCCACCTTATGTCTTTAGATTGGAACATTTAGTCTGTCTGCATTTAAAATAATTATTGATAGGTATGTACTTATTACCATTTTGTTAATTGTTTTCTCTCTCTTTTTTGTCATTATTTTCTGTTCCTTTCTTTTATTTTCTTCCCTTGTGATTTGATGATGTACTTTAGTGTTGTGTTTGTAATTTTTCTCTTTATTTTTTGTGTATCTGTGTTTGGTTTTTGTTTTATGGTTACCATGAGGTTCATATGTGACAACCTATATATACAGCAGTCGATTTTAAGTTGATGGTTGCTTAAGTTTGGGTGCATTTTTAAAGCACTGCATTTTCACTCCTCTCTTTCATGTTTTATGTTTTTGACATAATATTTTGTATCTCTGTATTTTGTGTATTGCTTAACAAATTATTTTAGATATAAGTTATTTTACTACTTTTGTCTTTTAACTTTCATACTATCTTTACAGGTGGTTGATCCACTACCTTTACTATATATTTGCCTTTACCATTGAGAGTTTTTCTTTTGTAATTTTTTTGTTTCTAGTTATGGACTTTTCTTTTTCATTTAAGGAAGTTCCTTTAACATTTATCATAAGGCTGGTTTTTTGGTGGTGAAGTCCTTTAGCTTTTACTTGTTTGGGAAACTTCTTCTCTCCTTCAATTCTGAATGATAACCTTGCTGGGTAGAGTATTCTTGGTTGTAAATTTTCTCCTTTCAGTACTTTGAATATATTGTTTCAGTCTTTTCCTGTAGAGTTTCTGCTGAAAAATCAGCTAATAGTCTTATGACAGTTTCTTTTACATAACTAGTTGTTTTTTTCTTGCTGCTTTTAAGATTTTCTCTTTATCTTTAATTTTTGACATTTAATTTTAATGTATCTTGGTTGTGGGTCTCTGGGTTCATCTTGTAACTTGCTGAGTTTCTTGGACTTGGATGTTTGTTTCCTTTACCAGGTTAGGGAAGTTTTCAGCATTATTTCTTCAGATATGTCTACTGCCCCTTTCTCTCTCCTTTCTTTTTCTGGGACCCCTATAATGTGAATGTTAGTACACATAATGATGTCTCAGAGGCCCCTTAAATTAGCCTCCTTTTAAAATCCATTTTTTGTTTTGCTGTCCCAGTTGGATAATTTCCACTGCCCTGTCTTTCAGATTGCTGATCCTTTTCTTTTGCATCCTCTAATTTGCTGTTGTTTCCCTTTAGTGTATTTTTTCACTTCAGTTTCTCTATTTTGTGGTTCTGATTGGTCTTTTTTTTAATATTTTCTATTTCTTTTTTGAAGTTCTCACTGACTTCATCCATTCTTCTACTGTGTTCGGTGAGCATCTTTATGATTTCTTCTTTGAACTGTTTATCAGGCAGATTTCTTATCACACTGTGATATCATTGTTTCATATCAATTGTTTTCTTGATATGGATTTTTTGGATATTGGGCTTTTTAGGTGATAATTTGAAATAGAGATTGGATGTCTAGTTGTTCTGGCATTTTGATTTTTATAACAACTTGAAAAAATGTAGTTGCACATAGTTAATGACAAGAAGTGGCAGCAGTGAACACAGGTTTGCTCAGCTTTTCAAACTTGGCATAAATAGGCTGCTTGTAGGTTTTAGTAGCTTTTTTTTTTTTTTTTTTTTTCCTCCGGTACACACGCCTCTCACTGTTGTGGCCCCTTCCGCTGCAGAGCACAGGCTCCGGACGCACAGGCTCAGCGGCCATGGCCCACGGGCCCAGCCGCTCTGCGGCATGTGGGATCCTCCCGAACCAGGGCACGAACCCGCGTCCCCCGCATCGGCAGGCGGACTCTCAACCAAGGCACCACCAGGGAAGCCCAGTAGCTTTTAAAATAATAAAAAAAAGTTTTAGTTTGTTGTTTTTCATGCTTGTGCCCCAGTATCTTGCACTGTGGTGTTCAGAGATGTGAAACGCACTCTGTCTTTGGACTTCCCTGTTGATTATCTTGTGGACAGTTTGTCTTGGTCCTTCTCTGGTTAGTCCCGCCCTGCTGCACTTCTTTCCTCACTTCCTTTGGTGTCTCAGATCATCTAAGTTTCGTCTTAGTCTAGTTGGTTTTTGTGCTCATACTTCATCAGCATTTTTTTGTTCAGTTCCTCAGAATTCCTAAACATCCATTTTTACACTTAAAATGTTTACATCTTTGATGGAATAAACATTCAAAAATGTCCTGCCTGGGTCTGTCTCCTCCTTGTTTATAGCCTTAAAAATTTTTTTTTTAAATTGAGATACAGTTGATTTTCAACTTTGTGTTAGTTTCAGGTGTACAGCAAAGTGATTCAGTTATACATATATATAAAAATATATTTATAGTTCCCTGTGCTATGCAGTAGGCCCTTGTTGGTTATCTATTATATATATATATGTGTGTGTGTGTGTGTGTGTGTAAATAAACAAATATATATATAAAATAGTGTATATAGAGCAGTTTCCTGGGGTCTGTGACAAAGTCCTCAGATGAAAGCTGTGGGGTCCACAGCATCTGCCGGGCTATGAGGTGCTCAGCAGAGAGGGCTGGTGGTTTCTCTGCAGAGCAGGGCGCTGGGGTCTGGGTCCGCTCCTACTGCGTGGCGGATACTGGCAGCCCCTGTCCCGCTTCCTTGTTCCTGGCTGGCCTTGGCCGTCTCACCTCTGCCAGTCCTGGTGGGGTGATCCCTTGTGCAGTGCCCCGATAGCTTGGGGAGGTGGTCGCTCACCTGGCTCTCCTTCTCCTGCCAAGGGGATCTCTGTCAGGCTAGGGAGCCCCCCTGGTGCTGAGCACTGCCAGCCTGGGAGGTGGGGTGATGCAGAATTAAATTCTTCTTCCTGCCTATTTGGTGCCATTGTTCTCCGGTTTGTTGCTCTACCCCATTGCTGAAGCTTCTTAATTGGACTCCAGAGCTCTCTCAGAGCTATTTGGTTGGGGGATCGCTGTCTCATTGTTAGTGGAGGGATGGAGGCTGGGGTTTCCTACTCCGCCGTCTTGATGATGTCAGAAACCTCAGATTGCTTTCCAAAAGCACATCGTTTATCCAGCAGCAGGAAGGTACCTTTTCCCCCACATCTCTAGCCAGAGCTTCTTTTAATTTCATGTCAATCTGATGGGTATAAAAGGTATCTCATTATTATTTTAATGTGCATTACCTGGAGTCTATTTGAGCATCTTTTCACCTATTTGTTGGCTGGTTTGCTGCTCTGTGCCTCCGTAACTCTGGATGATGTGTCTGTGCCTCTTTACCTCGTTTTATCCGTTTTCATATACTGTCTGTTGACATTCAGATGGGAAGGACAAGAATTGTTCTCATACTGCTTCCCTCCCTTCTCTTCCTTTTGGTGTGATTGTTTCTCGTCCTGTCAACTTTTGATCGTCTCACTTGGCTCCTCCTTATCAAGATTAGGATACTTTCACTCTCTTTTTTCTTCCATCTTCCCCCATTTCTACAGTCTACCTTCTGTTATTTACACTTGAACGTTGTGAAAGATGTAAAGAATTGTATTTTATGCCCTAGCCACAGCCATGTCTCCTCTGTTTTGCCCACTAGAAGACTTTAAAGATTGAAAGCCAGTAAAATGTGTCTAAAGCAGAATGTTAAAGCAGAAGGGCCCAGAGATACCACTGAAACCAGGACTTCTCAAACTCTTCCATCAAAGTGGCCGAATGCCAGTTGAGAAAAAATGTACTTCATTCACGAATGCAGACTTTTATGTACATATTCAGGCAGTGTTTTCTCTTCCACTCCCATCATATACCAGTTTTCTTTTATGATAAATAAAACTGATAAAAAACAAATTACTCCCTGAATCTGTTAATACAGTTAGCTTTCTGGGAAGATTTGTAAGATTGTATTGTGACTTTGAGTACTCGTATGGGGATCCTAGTTCGAGAAGCACAAATTAATTCTTTGCTTCATTTTGTGGATATGGGAGTCATAGCACAGAGAGTTGGTGTGATTTGCCCAAGTTCTCTTAGGTGAGGACCTCATATTTCACGGTCCATTGTGGCTCCTAAGACTTCAATTTGGTAGGTGATCTATGCTCAGGCCCAACCTGTATTTCCAGTCTTATTTTCTCTTGAGTATGTTCAGGCCAAAAACCTTGGAGTCATTTTTCTTTCTACATAATCCAGCCTGTCATCAGATCCTGGTGGCTCTGTCTCTGAAGTGTACCCAGCCTCTGGCCGCTTCTTATGTCCCTAGACACTGCCACCTCTGTCCAAGCCATCGTCATCTCACCTGGACCACAGCTGCAGGTTCTCGATTGGCCTCCCTGTTTATAGCCTTGCCTTCCACGGGGTCCGTTCAGGTCTTGTCTGTTCAGAACCCTTTAATCGCATTCACGTTTCATTCATAGTTAAAGGAGAGCCCTTTCCATGATCTGCAAGTCTTTCATCACTGGCTCTCCTCTGCCTTCCTGACCCGTCTCCTACCTTCTCCCCCAGTTTACTCTGCTCTGTCACTCTGGCTTCCTTGTTACTCCTTGAGTAGGTTAGTGGGCAGCTAGCTACCCCAGGACATTTGCACTTACCTTTGCTGGGAACTCTCCTCACACAGCTGTGTCAGTCTTCCGTGCCCTCATTCCTTCAGATTCTACCTTATCAGAGGGGTGTCTCTGACCTTAGCACTGATCACTGCCTGATGTCTGTGTCCCACGTTTACTTGTTGGTGGTCTCTCCCTGGCTAGGATGCAGGCTCTAGGAGAACAGGGACCTTTCGTTTGTTCACCATTATATGCAATGTGTGAACAGTGCCTGGCAGCAAGTGCTCAGTAAAAATCTCTGTTGAAAATGAATGAATCTTGCTGTATTGCTCCCCGGCCTCGATGTCTGACTCTGGTCAAACAGTTATTCTATGAAATCCCAGACATTTCTCACATGCCATCTGTGCCAAGGCCCTGGGCTCCTCTTCCTGTCATGCCTTTGCTCTCAACGTTCACATTTTCTCAAATGTTTTTCCTTTTCTCTACTTGTTCAGATCTTCCTCTTCTTCAAGCACAACGCAAGTGCAGTTTCTTCAGTGAAGACCTTCGATGCCCGTGTTGAGTTGAGCACTTTGTTCTCGTGTGCTCAGTGTGCTGTTTGCAGTTCTATTTATTACCTTCCAACTTGAGTTACAGTTATTTATATACATGGCTGATCTCTCCTCCTGGGTGGCAAAAGCCTTCAGGAAATCCCTGTATTTCCCAAGTGCTTGTTCTGGTGTTTTGGTGCTGGGTACTTAGGCCTTTACCCATGGCACTGGCTCAGATTTAGAGACAGGTTCAAATTCTAGTTGATGTAAGGAGTACTGAAGACTTGGGTGATATTTTTAAAGATAATATTAGAAATTAAAGAACTGGCAATAGGGACCATATGGGAATTGAGTTTATCTGCCTTTTTGGAGAGAGATTTAGGAATAGGGAAGGGTTTTTCAAAAGTAATGTTGGACAATTACTCTTGCCTTCAAAAAAGTAAAGAATTAATTTATATAGTAACTAATGATTTTTTCTTTATTTATATATTTTTTATTGGAGTATAGTTGCTTTACAATGTTAGCTTCTAGTGCTCAGCAAAATGAATCAGCCATACATATACATATATCCCCTCCCTTTTGGATTTCCTTCCCATTCAGGACACCACAGTGCATTAGTAGAGTTCCCTGTGCTTTACAGTATGTTCCCATCAATTGTCTATTTTATACATAGTATCAATAATGTATATGTGTTAATCCCAGTCTCCCAGTTCCTCCCTCCCCACCCCTTCCCCCCTTGGTATCCATACATTTGTTCTCTAGTCTGTGCCTCTGTTTCTGCTTGGCAAATAAAATCATCTCTACCATTTTTCTAGATTCCACATATATGCGTTAATATACGGTATGGATTTTTCTCTTTCTGACTTACTTCACTCCGTATGACAGACTCTAGGACCATCCACGTCTCTAAAAATTTAAACCTTAACTCATGAAAGGACTTTGGACTAATAATTTTAAAGCCCTGAAATATTTTCTTGGCGACCTTGAGGAGTGGTTAAAGCACTGCTGCTCTGCATGAAGGCGGTAGTGGGTTTAGAGCAGGGCTCCCCAACCCTCGGGCCACAGACCGGTACTGGTCCGCAGCCTGTTAGGGACCGGGCGGCACAGCAGGAAGTGAGCGGCGGGTGAGCCAGCGAAGCTTCATCTGCTGCCCCCCGTCGCTCACATTACCGCCTGAGCCATCCACTCCCCCCTGCCCCCCACCTGAGGAAAAATTGTCTTCCACGAAACCGGTCCCTGGTGCCCGGAAGGTTGGGGACCGCTGGTTTAGAGGGATGAAGTCTGTACCTTGCTGCACATGGTGCTTCTGCGCGGTACCTGAGTCATCTCTCTCCTGTGTTAGTGACGGTTGCAAGTCTTTACCTTCTCCTTTCAGCTTTTTATCACACTCTGACTGCTCAGAAATACTGAGATCTTTGGCTTTGAACTTATCAACTTCCCTTCCTTCTACCTTCAGATCCCGGTGCTGCCCTCTGATGGGTCTTGGGTGGGGAGTGACGGATTCTTAGCCACACCTCTTAGACAGGTGTCCTGGGGCACCTCAGATTCAGTGTGTCCTGACTCAACTCATTACCTTGTGCCCTGCGTTTGCCCCTCTGCCTGTTTCTTGGTGAAGGACACTGTTTGTGGTGTTGCCCAAGGTGGAAATTCGGCACCCCAGTCCCTTCTTTCCTTCTTATTGCCTGTGTCTGTCTGTCTCCAAGCCCTACCTGATTCCACAGCACCTTCTGTTTGCATTCTTCTCTGCTTCGCCATCTTCACTGCTGGGGGTAAGTCATCATCACCTCTTTCACGAAGCCCTCGTGTACTGGCTGCGTCCTGTGCACCAGGCACATTCCAGGTGCTGGAGCTGCAATGATAAAGAAGCTCCCTTGGAACTGGTTGGAGGTGGGAGGAGAGCAGGGTGAGTTTGCAGGCTAGGGTCAGAGGTCAGCCAGCTGGGCAGGGGGTTAGTTAGGTCAGGAGGCACCTGTGGGCCAGGTGAGTCTGGACTTTAATTGGACAGTGGAGCCACTGACGGGCGGTCAGCAGGGGAGAAATGAGGTCATCAGGGCATTTTAGGGCCACATCCGGACGGTGGACTTAGAGGCAGAAAGACTAGAGTTACAGTGATGATTGGGGTGACGCAGCGATCTTGGCGGTCCCAGAGAAGAGCACCGGGGAGTCGGTATCTGGACTCCCTGTGTGGATGTCTGCATTCATGAGGCCACATCTGAGTTCCGCTGGAGTAGCAGCCCAGATTCCCAAATGCACTAAAGCAGAGCCTTTTGGGAAACCAACCTTTTTTTTCATCTTATTGAGAATGTCTTTAGAATGTGAAAGCTTGATTGCATTGGGTCTGAAACGAATGTCATTTAAATATTGAATTAATTAAAAACCCGGCTTCTGAATATTTTTCTGTAGATTTCACGCTCCTTTAGAAATTTCATTTTGCCTTGTGTTTTAGCATTGACAGTAAATACTGGCCGTGGAAGAGCTGTGACGAGGGCAGTGATGGTGCGAGGGGTGGCGATGGTCTGAGTGGATCCCCCTCTTTGTGGTGGGAGGGAGTGGCCTGCAGAGGCGGGCAGACGACTGGGGACCAGGCCCGGCTGTGGAGGGGGAGGTGGTAGCCCTTCCTGGGCGGGACAGTGCTCAGCCTCCAACTGGCACCTGGTCGGTGGAATTTAATCAGCCGTTTGGAATTATAGGCACAATCATGGAAGAGGTGATTGGTTTCTCTCTTTGTCCAGCTTTTTGTCCCCACGTGTCTCCCACACATTTGTTGACACCATGTGGTAGGTGCCACCTTACAAAAAAGTGGGGCCTTTGCAGGTAAGGCACATCGGCCCTGCCTTTTGTCTGAAAGGGGGGGGGCATTATGAGGGATTTTACTTTGCAGCTTCCTTCGTAAAACTGTTTAACAGATACCTGTGTGCCAGGCTTCGTTCTAAGAACTTCACCCATATTGACCCATTTAATCCTCACAACAGCTCAGCAAGTGACCTGTGTCACTGTGTCACTGTGTCACCCGTGACCTGTGTGGTAGGTGCTGTTATTATCAGCATTTTACACATCAGGGACTCGCGCACAGAGGGAGGAACTTGCCCAAGTGGCCCAAGTCCCACAGCCCTCAGGTGGCGGAGCTGGATTTAAACCCAGAGACAGCGCAGGAGGGGTGTTAAAGGAGACCGTGTGTCCGTGGGGTAAAGGGGGCCACCAGGTAGGGCTTTTGTTCCACTTTCATGCTTTGGGAGACCAGCGATGCACGTGGAAAACAAAAGATGAGAACAGTTTAAGAAATCCTCTTTTTAGACACATACTTTCGTCTCTGCTATAAATTTCTAAGACCATCCTTTAAAGAAGAAAATAGTTTAGCTTCATCTGTCACCTAGGAAAAGAAACAAACACAGTTTCTACTTGGATTAGTCTGTCACTTTCAAACTTACTTTATTTAAAAAATATTTTAGTCTATAGAAATGGTGGAGTGGGCATATATTTTTGTTCATTCACTTGACATTTGGGCACATCTGAAGCAGTTTATAAACCAAGGCCTGCGCCATAATTCCCTTTTGCTTCTGGGGTTACCCTCTGGCTCCCGGGAAGATGTGTTTTGTGCAGTGACTAGTCTTGCTTTGCTGACACTGGGTCAGTGTCCTTGTTTATGGCAGGAGTCACCCGAGTTTTGGGTAGAGGGACTTCTTTGTTGGTTTCATCACATCTTCAAGTTCTCGCTGGGTGTGTAGGGTGCTTGCAGGGCGGACGGGAGCGGGGGTTTGCTGTGCTTGGCTGCTGACCCTGCAGTGTGTAAACCAGAGAGGAACCAACACATCAGGGGCCCTGGGTAGAGAGACTGCCTGGTTTCTGCGTAAGGAGCTCACAGAGGAGGGGAGAGCCTGCGGAAAGCTGAGGAAAGGCAAAACGTTGTGTCTGCCTTTTGGGGAGGTTTGATAAAAGACCGCTCCGTGCAGGTTATTTCTCTTCTGAGTAGGAGACAGGCTGCCCTGTTCCCAGCATGGAGGGGCTGCGGAGACAAGGATGTGGGGACTGGAGAGCCTTCCAGAATCTACAAAATCACATCTTCAGGGTGCAGCCTCATTCTTTTTCTTGAGGGGTTTTTCCCCCCAGAATATTGTGGGTGGAGGGACCTGGGTTTAACTCTTAACATCAAATGTATATTATTTTGCATCATTTCCAGTTTTAGATGATGATTTCCTGAAAGGAAAAATAGTGCATGTATTAATGTGCTCTGTAACGATAAAGCACTTAACTAACATTCTGTGTCATCCTGTGTTAGGAAGATACTGAATTTAAAATTTTCTTCCCATTTGCAAAATGTAATTATAGTGGCTTTAATTCTTGGAGGAAAAGGTTTTTAGGTGAAAGAAATAAGTCAGACCACATTGTTCCATTTTTTGTTTTTTTTAAGAAAAATTATCCCAAACAAAAATTGAAGCAATTTATATATTTGCAAAAAGTATGCGTTTGTCCATTGGGTTATGACTAGGGTGATCATGTATTTGAATAACATACAAGGCACAGCAGTTTGGAGCGTGAAAGGGGGAACTTATGGACGAGAGACAGTAGGTGAGCAGGTGTGACTGGACTGTCCTGTGGAAGCCAGGAGCTTTGATCACCCTCAGCATAAGAACGCTTGCAAAAGAATGAATGTTTCAAAAAGGAGAATAAAGTAAAGAGTCGCACATTTTTATTTAATATGGAAGAGAACTATAATTGGATCTGGGATTTGACTTTACCCTACTTACAGACTAGAAAGTTCGCCTCTTGCTGTCAGAAGACAGGAGGCTCCTGGGTCAGAGAGGAGGGGTTTGCCGTTCTGGGCTTCAGCACGTTTGTGTGGGTCTCCCTTGCCCTCGGGCCCTGCCAGGCAACTTGAGACCCAGGTGGAGGCTGTGAACAGGATGTGTTTGCATCACAGCCGACACACACACCGAGGGGCTTCTGGCACCTTCTGTAGCAAGCAGTAGGTCACCCTTGGCTGAGACGGAGTCGGGTGGGCAGAGGTGGAGAGGGGAGGAGAGCTTAGCTCACCTGGCAAGGTGACCAAGGGCGTGGACAACCCTAGGAAGTGGCCTGGCTGAAGGAGCAGTCAGGCCCTGGCTCACCTGCCAAGACGCAGAGGAGGACTGTCTCCCAGCAGGTCTGTTTTCAGTGTATCGTCCTTATGGCTTTATGTTTGATGCATCGAAGTAGGAGGTGAAGAAGCCCTACTGGGGAGAGGCTCATGGAGTTTAGAAGGGCTTTTTTATGGTGATATTGATAAGCTTCCTGAGAAACTGAGCCAGGCGTCTTTTAAAAGAAATGTCCTGAGAGTGTTTGGGAAAGAAATACAAGGCTTAGAGATCAAATTATTAGGCTTCCTGCTTCATTGTACGTTGGCATCTATTTCCTTAACATCAGTTAAGTGACGTATTCCTTTGTGGCTGAGTTCCCTCCACTATGACCAGGCACCCGTACATAGCCCTGTTTATCAGTTCAGTAAGCTGTGGGGTGGGCTGACTTTGGAAGGCGCAGGCTGCTGCAGTAGGGGGTTTTGGTGAAATTTCAGAGGAGTGTTTGCCAGGCAGGATTCGCTTTCCTTAGGATCGTGGAGTGTTCTGGGTGTGCCCCCCTTCCCAGAGGCTGGGCTGGGCTGAGGCTGGGCTGCCCTCGGGTCAGGTCCGAGCATCCTCATGTCCCCAAGAGGCTCTCTCCAGGGCCACCCAGTCCTCTTCCTCCCTCACCAAGATGTACTTTCCATGTATGTTTGCAGAACTCTGCTCTTCTGCTAGGTGCTCTGAGAGCGTATCTTCTGGATAGTCAGCTACAGTCACGGTGTGAACCAGGGGCTGGCAGACTAGGCTCATTGGCCAAACCTGGGCCACTACCTGTTTCTGTAAATACTTTGATTGGAACCCAGCCAGGCCCCTTTGTTTACATGTGGCCTGGGGCTGCATTCATAGGACAACAAAGTCAAAGTCATTGCAACAAAGACTGTATGGCCCTCAAAGCCTAAATGTTGGTTGTCTGGCTCTTAAAGGAAGAGCTCTCCAACCCCTGGCCTAAGTTAATAAATCCACCCGACAGTACACTCCGTGATGTGTCTGGGTCTTTCCAGGCTCAAAATGCTATGTGCATAGAAAGCACTTTGTCCACATTTGATAAACGAAGGAGGAACGTGACATTTAGTGAAAGGGCTGGTCCACGGTCACACACCTCAAGAGTGTATGTTATGGGGGCGGAACTTTAGCCCAGGTGACTCACCTGGGGAGTCGGTGGGAGGCCACCTCTGGTCACCTTCTCTCAGCCTTCCAGCCTCTTCTCTCCAGTACCTCAGCCCCTCTGCGTCACATGTGAACTTCACTTCTGGGACTTCTTCTCTTTTGATCAGCCGTGGGTGTGATGTGCCAGGCAGCCTGCGCAGGAGCTGGAATCCCTGCTCTGCACGGGGCCTTGGGTGCCGCATCCCTGACATGCCTGGTGTCCACTGAAGAGCCGGCACGCTTGCCCTTTGCTGCAAGAAGCCCTGGCTTTGTGGAGCTCATTTAGAGGCAGCTTGTCGTTTTCTTACGTTTTTCCTTTATGTGGGGACATTAGAACCCAGCTTGCCCGGGACCTAAAGGGCTCGGCCGTGTCCTGGGCACCACGGTTGGGTGCACAGGTGACGGTGGGACAGAACAGCATCCTGACCTTCACCCCTGTACCTAGCAGTCTGCCAGCTCTGTCCGTCCTTCCATTATAGTGTCTTCCGCTGCTTTTTCTCCTCTCCGTGCGGACACCTCTCGTTACTTTACACCTGGGCTGTTGTATCAAACCTTCTGGCTGGGCTCCGGGGCTCCCTGACCCTTGTTCTCATCCTGTGAGTGTCATCACAGATCTATTCCTTATCCCTCTGCTTAGCTTTCAGAGCCCTCTAAGCAGTCGTCCTTAGCCGTGTTAACTCCTCCAGTCCCCATGGTACACGCTCTCCTGTGGATCTGAGCTCTGCCTGGTCCGAGCCATCGCTCTGTTACCCCTGGTCTGGGAGGACCTGGCTAAGTACCCTCCCATCCGCTAGTTTAGGGTGTCTCAACCTCAGCTCCGTGGACGTTTTATGTCCAATAGTTCTTTGTTGCGGGGGCTGCCGTGTGCTTTGTAACGTGTGTAGCAGTGTCCCTGGCCTCTACCCACTAGAAGCAAGTAGCACTCCCTGCCTCCGTCCCCGGGCACAGGGTCGTGCTGTTGGCAGCCACTGCCCACGCAGGGTCACAGCCCTGTTCCTCCCGAGGCCCTCTGTCCACTCGGGTGCTCCCTCTCCTCTCCCTTGACCCCTGCAGGGCTTGTCCATACCCTGCATTGAACTTTTAATTAGTTTTGTTTGCTAGTTGTTTTAAGTGAGTCAATCCTGTTTCCATAATTGGGTTGTCAGCCCCTGAAGTCAGGGACCGTGAGGTATGCTACCACTGTGTGACTTTTAGGAAGTTACTTACACTCTCTATACCTTAGTTCTCTTATCTGAAAAATGGGGATATATCTTACCTTATATCCCTTCTATCCCTTAATTATCCCTTATATCTCAGGGTTGACATGCAAGTGCTTAAAAGGAGGGGTTCTTGGCGGATCGTGATCACATAATAAAGAACTGTTCAGCTGTTCCTCCTGTCTCTAGCAAAGCAGTTAACCCGATGGATGGTCAAGTTGTTTTGCTTTTACTTCTTTGGGGAAGTGACTGGGATGCGAGTAGATGGGCTGTGGCCTCAACAAAGATGGTTTGGCGTCTTCTCTCCCACGTTTGTATCCCACGCATTGTATGCTGGTGATGTCGCAGAAAAATAAGTACCAAATAAGTACTTCACCCCTAGTCATGGAAGAGCACCATAGAGCAGATTCCTGGTGGGCTTGGGAGACCGTGGTTTCCATGGGCTGTGTGTGCGTGCGTGTGTGTGTGTGTGTGTTTTCACCCAAGGGAAACTTTGGCAGCTCAAGCGAAATTTCTTTCAACCAAATCTTTCTTCCATGTTCCTTCCAGAGCTTGGATTTGAATTCTGGTTTCACGGCTTACTAGCCTGGTGACCAACTCTGTAAACCCTGGAGCCCCTGTTCCTTTATAAAGTGGGACTGTGATACTGTTACCTACTCCACCGAATGTCGCACCCATATTTTTTGAGTAAAGCTCGTGGCAGCTGTTAAAAGCCACCATAGTCCCTTGTGCCCATCGCCACCGATCATGCTGTGCCTTTCGTGTGGCCAGGGGCATCTGGAGATGGGGAGGGGGTCCTGGCAGCAGCCGCCCCTGGGAGCGCTTTGTCTGAGAACGGCCTGCCCTGGAGCTAGGCAGCTTCTGGCGGTTCAGATAAGCTAGCTGCTCCAGCTCCTGGGCGAGGGGTGTGGTGGTGACCGTGGGTCTCGGCTTTCCAGAGAAGGCCCAGCCCGTGTGTCCGTGTGTCCACAAAGCCTCTGCCAGTGGGACGGTTAGTCCTTCGACCCCCTGGACCGGGCAGGGTGGCCGTCAGTAGGACCTTTCTGGAAAGGGTCAACTCCAGGGTCCCGAACCTTCCCGGCTCCTGTGGGGTGGGCATCCCTCCTGGCTTTGCCGCTGGAACCCCGTGGTCCTGTGTGAAATTGCGTCTCCGCCTCGCGTAGGGGTTCGATTAGTCACCTCACTGCCAGTTACTGCTGTTCCTTCTCTTTTTAATGCAGAGATTTGTCCCACGGATGGTAGTTTCTTGGGCTAGGATAACATGAGATCTTCCTGTGGTTAGAGGGGTGTAACTAAGTCATGAATTTCCTTTAAAAGCAAGGATTTATCATTCTTGAATCTTTTAGAAAAAGACAGGCAAACTGTGATAGGAAATCTAGCATTTTGATGGCTTACCACCATCTTTGGGCATAAACATCTGCATTCAGCAGACTATTAATGTCAAAGCATAGTCGATTCAACTAGATTTTCTTTCTGTGAATATTCTTTTTTGGGGAAGTAGGAAATTACACACCCATTTCAAGTTGTGTTCATACCTTTGCTTTGTGATGCTAATTGAGGTATTTGGAACTTGTGAATATCACTTCTCTTGCATCATGAATTTACTAGCAATATGTTTTATTATGTAGAAAAATTCAGAAATCTTCCCCAGTCTCTATGCACTTCATTTTTTTCCGTCCTAAAAGAGCCATTCTTTTTTTTGTTTTTAATAAATTTATTTATTTATTTATTTTTGGCTGCGTTGGGTCTTCGTTGCTGCCCGCGGGCTTTCTCTAGTTGCGGCGAGCGGGGGTTACTCTTCGTTGCGGTGCGCTGGCTTCTCATTGCGGTGGCTTCTCTTGTTGCAGAGCACGGGCTCAGTAGTTGTGGCACACGGGCTCTAGAGCGCAGGCTCAGTAGTTGTGGCGCACAGACTTAGTTGCTCCGCAGCACGTGGGATCTTCCCAGACCAGGGCTTGAACCCGTGTCCCCTGCATTGGCAGGCGGATTCTTAACCACTGCGCCACCAAGGAAGCCCTAAAAGAGCCTCTCTTAATGTCATTATTTAAAAATCTTAACTTTCCTCTTCTGTCTTAAGAATTCAGTGATAACTGTGAACACTTCCAGATGTTGGAAGATGACCTTAAAACAGACACTTATCATGTTATGATGCCTTGGTTTCCACATAGAAGCCACAGTCGTCCTCGGACAGGAGAGTTTTGATCTGTACCCTGTGTATGGCTGCATTTGCGGGGGTTCTGTGTACATCACAGTTGTTTAATGAGGAATGCGCTGATTGTCTCTGGACAGGAAGGTCCCGCTAATACTTTGTCAGAAAATGTATATTAAATTACTTGTCTGTCCCGCATGGAGAAATTATTTAGTTATCAATTTGATGAAGTTTATACATAATTATGCAGTTTATACCTTTAGAGAAGGAATTAAAGGTTGAAAGTTACTTTCCTCAGTCGAGCCCTTGCACATATGTATTGAATTCACAGAGGCAGGTACCACCGCCTTCACGCCGTGCCCCTAACACAAGGGGCCCTGGGGCTGTGCCATCCATGGTGTACTTGGCCAGGCCAGGCAGTGGTGCCAAAGCCTGTCCATCGACAGCCTCCTCTTTATTTAATACAAGAGAATAACCTTGATTAAGCCAATGTAGCCTAGTAATTATAAAAAATAAGTGACCAGTGGCAAATCCGGTGTCCCTTGAGGAACTAGTGATAATGTGAACAACTTTTTATTTGCAAACAATGCAGCATTTCAAGTAACATTTGAAAAGCTGGCATTTTTGCAGAAGATGAGGGGTTGAGGAGGCAGCTTGTATTAGGAGATAGCGGCTTGAATTTTGTTCTTTCCTTGACTTTACAAGCTTTTCTTGCTCTGTGGCCATTGTTTTCTTTATCTGAAATGTGGGATCTGACAGTTCAAGCCACCACTGCAGCCTTGTCTTTGTAAGAAAAGTCTGAAATAATTTTCTTTGTTTAGAGGCTAAAATTTCTATTCTCAAATAGGAAGGCGACAGTAAGAGAAATCCTCCATTTCTTTCTTCTTTTGAGGAGGAAGCAGACAGAATAATTTAGACCCAATCTGAAGTGGCCTAAATAGTTGTTATCATGTACATTTATGATTAACCGACTTATATTTCTTTTTGACTTTATAAAGTGTAACTTTATTTCACAAAGTTAAAAGGAAAATAACGGCTCCTTAGACATTCCACTGGGACAGTGTATTTCTCTGATCTCATTGTCTTTTTGTCTGTTTGTGTGTGTCTTTTTCTTTGTCTCCTTTTTTTTTTGCCCGTATAAAACATCATGTTTATGCATTTTGGGTTTATACATTTTGTAATCTTTATAAACTTTTTGTCTAGAAGGAAACATATCTGTTGCATAAAACATATTTGTGCATACTTTACATCATGATGTGATCATCTCAGCCTTTTAATAGATGTTTTTGGTGAGGATGATTGTAATTGCATTGATTATAAGTATAAATATTCAAGCTTAAGTTTTAAAAGATATATAAACATACCTTAGTAGCAGCATGAATCAACATTTTATTTAATTTGAGAACTTACATTATACTTATGATTTTTCTTGCCATAATATATTTTAAAAAGCCAAACACCTGTCTTCACACTTGGTTACTAGTCTTTATTATCATTGATAGTATGGAAGTTAGCAATGCCTTTTTTGTGGCTGCTTTTGAAACACGCCGTGAATTTCATTTATAATATAAGCCATTAACCTGAATTGCTTAGATGTTAAAGACATCTACTGAAGTCAGATTATGGTTATGAAATTATTAGGTGTTGTATAGAATGTATATATGATAGGTAACACTTTTATGTTATAATTAATCCTAATTAACTTTAAATATAATTAGTTAACCACAGAAACATATCCTTTTAATTACATTTGAAAAATATATTCTTTTGATTACACTTATGTGTAAATTTATGTTAAGTGTAAATTTATGTTAAGTGTAAATTTATGGTGTAATCTGATTTTGTCGGTTTTGAAGTTCAGCAGCTCACTTAATCATGAAGAATTTGGTTAAAAATAAAAATGTTCCCAATGACTCTCTGCCATCAGTGAGCTCTGTGACCTCGTCTCTCATTTGTCTGGGATTCAGTTTCTCTTTCTGTGAAATGAAAAGGTTGGATTGATTTGGATCCATATTTCATAAACTGTGTTTCCATCAAACATAAATTCATTTAATAGGCGCTCTGGGGGAAAAAGGATCTATTTTCAACTACAGTTTGGATTCAAGTTAAAACTTTTCTTTCAATCACAGATCTCACTATTTTTACTTTGTTAAAACTCATCAAGAGGAGAGAGTTAGTGTCCAGGGTTCCTCAGCCTCATTCGGTCACAGGGTGTGAATAAGGTCATAGGGTATAAAGGTTAAGAGCGTGGGCTTTTGGAGAGAGTTCGGTTTGAATCCTGGCTGTGCTCTTTACTAGCTGTCTAACCTCGGGCAAGTTACTTACAGTCAGTTTTCTCATCTGTAAAGCAGGGACCCTGAAGATTATATAACGTCTGTAGAGCATTTTGTAAAATTCCTTGGAATTAGTAAACGCTCAATATATGTTAGCAAGTCTTAGAAATAATCGGTTATGATTCCATGATTGACTCATATCTCACTTGATGCTTACAGTTTTCTCCGATGGTGGTAGATAAAGAGTTGTTTCTATTTTGTAAGCAACATGATTGGAAGTTAGAGAGTTTGCGTGTCTTGATGAAGGCGATGGTTTGAATAAGCGGTAGAGCCAGGACTGGACCGGGGCTTCGGATCCTGCGTCTAGAGAGCTCTCTTCCTCTCCGGGCTGCTTTCGCTCACACACGTGGAAGTGAGTCACACGTTTCTTAGGTTGGGATTCTGCTCCGGAGTATTGTCAGCTTTGTAGACCTTCTTTACACAACTGGCTGGCACGGAAGTTTAAAGAAATTGCCCAAAGTAGAGTTACAGAAGTGTAAATCAGACCTACAAGAGGTCTTAAGATCATCTTCTAAGGTAATCTGACCCACTTTAGTTTACAAAGGAGGTCATAACTCGCAGAGCAGTGAAGTCCCTGCCTTGAAGCTGCAAAATTTAGAGTGAGATTCGTTTCTCCACCTTGAAGGAAGGGAGAGGTAGGTGAGGCTGCATAGGAGGACAAACGCTTTCTGTGAAGCTTGTCCCGCTTTATCTTTATCTGCCCGGGGCTTAGCTGAGGACATTTTTTAGTGGCTACAGTTTTGTGTCTTCACATGAACAGCAAGAGAATGGTGAGAGATTGTTCTGAGCTTGGAAGCACTAAAAGAAGTCAGCCTGAGGACAAAGCTGCTCATGGATGGGTACGAGTCATTCCATTCTGATGGCTGCACCTTGCATAACCTGTAATGCTCGGCAGCTGACTTACCCCTCAGGTGACTAGAAAATCCTGCGTCTCTGTCCTTTATGTGTGTGGTTTGACTTTTCTCTAATGATTTTTTCAAAAGACCTGATTGTGATAATTGGGGCCCAGTAGTTGAAGGGAATTTTCACAATTGCCTGTGTGTCTGTGGCATTTTGATAAGGGCAGTTTAAAATCAGGCAATCAGCATTTGGAGGATTCCTGCATTCCTATTAGAAGAAGAGCAGTCTCTTTTTCTGTCAAGTGTTCACCACCTGGAATTAGAATAATTCACTGGTTGAGGGTGGTGGGGTAGATGGTTTAGTAGAAAAGATACCGAAGTTAAATGAGCTGCAGAATGGGAAGAAGGCTCTATTTATCTCACTGTTCAGGGTGTTTTGTTTAGTGTTTTCCACGCCAGATTTTCTCTTAGGAAATACCACTCAGTAAATTCATATGATGTTCCAAGGTTTGGTGAGAAAGTAACAAAATATGAAGTAGCAGCAAAGACTCCAGCTTGTCATCACCATTTGTGTTTAAGATAAATGGTGTTTCTTAATTACAGTTTTTGGATAGACTTAAGCTAAAATGAAGTTTCAAGCGGGAACTAATTTGATAAGCTCTCTGTGCTTTGATTGAAGTACAGCCAAAGTCAAATATATTTAGATTGATATAGAATATCAGGAAGAATACCTGTATGCCAGGATCTGTAGACAGATATTGAAGTTGTAGTACACGTGGGGTTGGAAGAAGGCTGGTCTCTGGCCCGTTGATTCGTGTCTCCTCTCCGTGGTGGGCCTGTGGCTTCCTCCTGAGTGGGGGCAGTGCCCTCTGCTTCCCCAAGGCCTTCCTTGGAGTGTTAATGTCATCTTGCACCAGGTCCTGTGCAAACACAAAGCTATTTTGGATTTAAAATATATAGACAGGTAAGTCCAGATGGCTCTTGTGGCTTTTATTAGTAGCTCGAAAGAGAGCTGGGAGCAGATGGCATGATGGTGAGGTAAAAGGCTACTTACCTTTTACAAGCCATACTTTCAACAGACTAGAAAGTAGATTTGCTACGTATGACTTCTTTATAGTAACTACTGCATTTCATCTAATATCAGACACTATTGATTGTAAACTGCTCCATTGTTTTAACAGCCAGTGGTAAGGAAAAGAAATGCCAAATCAAACAGTTACCTAATGTTTCCTTATCACTAAGAATTTACATTTTATTGAAAGAAATCTTCTATACTTACTTAAGCATATATGTTTTTATTACTTATTACTACTGTACATATTCAAAAAAGAAAACATGAGCTTAATCAGTTGGATTGGGCTTTTCTGAAACTTGATCACCTTCGGAGTCCAACTCTACTGATTCACTTTTGACTCTGTCATCAACATCTGTGTTTTCCCTCACATCAGCCTGTGCCCTCAGGGGTCTTAATGTCTAATCATTTCTTAAAAGAATGTTTCAGTATTGTCTCTGGGATTTTCTTCCAAGCTGTTGACATACATTCTGCACATTTTTTTTTTATTTTATTTTTTTGCGGTACGCGGGCCTCTCACTGTTGTGGCCTCTCCCATTGCGGAGCACAGGCTCCGGACGCGCAGGCTCAGCGGCCATGGCTCACGGGCCCAGCCGCTCCGCGGCATGCGGGATCTTCCCGGACCGGGGCACGAACCCGTGTCCCCTGCATCGGCAGGCGGACTCTCAACCACTGCGCCACCAGGGAAGCCCCATTCTGCACATTTTGATGGTCTCATCACATGGTTTACCTGTCAACAACTAGGACTCCTATTCCTTCGTCAAATGACCTACATATTGTTTATTGACCACTTGTGCCCATTAAAGGATTTCAGTTGTTCTGTCAACCCACCAGGAGGGACAGACAGGTCTGGGCAGGGGCAGGCAGTGATCATCATGTAAGAATTGCCACCTGGCTGGCAGTACTGCAAGACCATCCTGATTTCAGGTGTGCTGAAATGCACAAAATATGTTCTGTTATCAATCACCTATGGCCTACATTGGCATCTGTTTTGACCACTAAATATCCGGCTACTCTATACGTGGTATGTTCTGTATTTCTGGCCACAGACATACCTGTCTTCTGGCAGACAGAATGGAGAGAAAGGATGCGTTTAGTGCACTGTTTGACATTCATGTTTGATATTCAGGGGGTTATGGGAAAGATCGTTTTAACGTTATTGAGTGACTAGGAACTTAAAGAGGCACGAGAGACTTGGAAAGTGGATGACGGGAAACAAGTCTTATTTCCATTGATTTCCCTGGGAGATTGTTATAGTCTCTTCTCGTAGACCTGGAGTTACACTCAAAGTTATATAAACACATACATGAGCACCACCCTCTGCCCCACCGTTTTCTCCACGCTACTTGCTAGTCTTTTATCCATAAACAATTAGGTGCCTTGTTTGCCCCCAGATCTCACCTGTGTTGCCGCTGCACCTTCCAAAACCCCTTCATTGTCATTATTTTTGATTCCGAACCTTTTAAAGCTTTAATTGATACTTTTATTTTCTGTCATCTCTTGATCTCCCTAAAATAAAAATGTCATATATTCTTAAATTCCAAATAATTAAAAACTATTTTGTTTTGGAATTGTTATTTCTAATTTTGTGATGTCTTTTAAGGTAGTTGGAGGAGCTCTAAGACCTTATAAAATCTAGATTGGATTCAGAGAGTCTGATATGGTTAATGAGTTAGAGTTATACTGGGATTGCAATCCAAATCTTTCTCAGTGTTTTAAATTGGGGAACTATTTAGAGAGCAGCCGTCCTCTTTCTGTTGCTGCAGCCAATGCTGCTTCCTTGCTTCTAAAATTTTTATTAGTCTTGACGCTTTTAGTTGCAAATGACAGAAATCCAACTCAATCTGGCAGAAGCAGAAAAGGGACTTCATTAGCTCATTAAGAAGTCCTGGTGTGGTGGTGGATCACATATGGCTGGATCCAGGGGCTTGTCACTCTCAGCACTTGGTTTTGCCTTCTTCTGTGTTGGCTTTGGTCTCAGTGAAACTCTCGGTGGCCTCTGCAGTTCCAGACTTACTTCTGCTAATTTGATAATCTCAGAAGAAAGGTTCTTTTGCCCAGTATTTCTAATCAGAGTCCTGGAATCGAATCTCTTTGGCTTTTCTTAGTTTGTATATCTATCCCTGAAGCAGTTACTGTGGCTGAGAGGGTGGATTTTATTGCTTTGGCCTTTCCTGGGTTATTGCCTACCCTGGAACGACGTGGACTCAGAATGAGAATCCCCAAGGTGAAAATCAATGAGCTGGGGGAAGAAGGAGGGTGTTGGGCTGGCTACACCAGTGGGTTCTCTTAACTGGCACTCTGAGCGGCACCCCAGTGGTCTTCGGCACATGTAAGCCATTTGGCTTATCCGAACAAGAAGAGAAAGTATAAACTACAGCAGAGAACCTGGAACTAGATCTCTAGAGATCACCTCCGCTCTGACTCTGTCAGGCTTGTAGGGCAACGTAACTTCCCCACTTCAAAACTATGTCAGTCATGTCTGAAGGGCGAGAAGCTGAGGGAGGCAGAGTGTCAAGGTTGGAAGAGTCAGGAGTCCCAGATGCCACTTTCAGCTCTGAGGACAGAAGCCAACTCTACTTTTCTGCTGCATTGTAAGCTCCCAGAGAGCAGCAGCTGTGCTGGATCTTGCTTTTTTTTTTTTTTTTTTTTTTTTTGGTACGCGGGCCTCTCACTGTTGTGGCCCCTCCCGTTGCGGAGCACAGGCTCCGGACACACAGGCTCAGCGGCCATGGCTCACGGGCCCAGCCGCTCCGCGGCATGTGGGATCTTCCCGGACCGGGGCACGAACCCATGTCCCCTGCATCGGCAGGCGGACTCTCAAACACTGCGCCACCAGGGAATCCCTGGATCTTGCTTTTTAAATCTCTTTATTTTTTTTTTCTTAGTCTCTCCTTCTGGGTCTCCTTTTAGTTGTATGTTGGAGACTCTTGCAGCCACATAGCACAGGGAGATCAGCTTGGTGCTTTGTGACCACCTAGAGGGGTGGGATAGGGAGGGTGGGAGGGAGATGCAAGAGGGAGGAGTTATGGGGATATATATATATGTATAGCTGATTCACTTTGTTATACAGCAGAAACTAACACACCATTGTAAAGCAATTTTACTCTAATAATGATGTTAAAAAAATCATCCTTTATGTCTCTTCTCTTTCATAATTTTTAGCAATTGCTTTCCTATTTTGGATGTTTGTTTCAGCTCTGGATTTGTCTTCTAGTTTTCACTTCTAAAAAGTATGCTTATTTAACATATCCACAGAGGTTTTCATACCGTATTATGTATTTCATTTCTAGATTTTCTATTTTGTTTCTTTTACTTGAACAGTGCTCTGTTCTTGTCTTAGAGAGTCTATTTTCATTTATTTCTTCAAGAGTTTACACATTCTTATTTTTATGTCCTTCTAGGCTTTTCCTATTATGAAGACTTCTGGGGTGTTCATCTTTTCTTTGTTGTTTTGTTTGGCGGTTTTGTGTACCTTCATGGTTTTCCTCGTGTGTTCTGTAGTTTTAGTCTGTGAGCTCATCTCCAGGGAGAGTTTCATGTGAGTTCCGAGAGTGGCCTGGGTGGTCAGGATGTTGCTATGGGGCAGTTTTGCTGTCACTGATTTGAGCTCTTTGCATTGCTGGGTGTAGGGGGCAGTGGAGCCCCAAACCTACTACAGATTTGGGTTTCTGACTTCTCAGTGGTGACTTTTCCACCAGTGTTTTAGTGAAAGTGGGCTTCTTCTGTGCTGCTACCTAAGCCAGTGAGTGAAGGCCTATTAGTCCTTAATCCAAGATAGGACAACATTTTCCTGGCTCTTGGCTCTTGACAGAGACAATTTCTAGCTCAAAACCATGCCTGCAGCTTATGGTTTCAGTTCCTATCCCCAGGTGGGAATGAAAAGCAAAGCCCTAATATGTATATATGATTTAGTTTCCTCAGTTTTATCTTTGTTTCTGGTATCTGCAGATTTCCTTTTTTTTTTTTTAATAATCTAGAGCTCAGCTATGTAATATAAATATATTTTTTATGTTTTTCCAATATTTCTTTTTTTCCCTGCATCTGTTGAATTGACCATCTTGACCAGAAGTCACCTACTTATTTTGTATTTCTGTAGCCCCTAGTATATTGTCTTTCACATAGTGGAAATTATATAATTTCCATATGTATATAATTTAACTTTAAAGAAAATTTTATTTTTATGCTTAGTAAGTGCAAAAAGATTTTTCTGGCTGGAGAGAAGAATTACAGGGCTGACAGAAGAAACTAGATTTGCTGTATAGAAAGGAAGAAACTTGAGTTTGCCATAATGTCATAGTAAAACGTTTGTAATACTTACAAGTTTCAAGAACACTTTCAAAATATATGCATACTGTGGGAAGCAAAATAAAGACCCTCAAAGATGTCCACACCCTAATCCCTAAAGCCTACGGAAGTGTATATTGCAAGGCAAGGGGGAATTAAGGTTGCTAATCAGTGTACCAGAACATAGGGACATTATCCTGGATTACTCTATCACATGGGTCTTTGAAATGTAGAAGAGGGAAGCAGAAGATCAGAGTCAGGGTGAAAGTTGTCAGAAAGACTTGACTGACCACTCTTGGCTTTGAAGATGGAGCACGGGGCTTCAAGCAAAGGCATGTGGGAGACCTCTAGAAGCTGGAAAAAGCAAAAAAAAAAAAAAAAAGGGATTCTCTCTTAGAGCCTCCAGGAATGAATAAAGCCCTGCTGACACCTTGATTTTAGCCTAGTGAAACCCATTTAGAATTTTTGACCTCCATAACTGTATAATAAATTTGTGTTGTTATAAGGGCCTGAGTTTGTGGTAATTTGTTACAGTAGGAAAGTAATGCAGAAATGACCCAGCAATTCCACCCCTACCAGAAATGTGCTGCATGTGCATTTCAGCAGGAGACGTGTTGTAGAGTGTTCAAGAGCATTACCTGTGACACCCCATACCTGGAAATTACCCAGATGCTCATCGGGAGCAAAACAGAGAACTATGTTGTGACACACTCCACCTACTCTACAACAATAAGAGTGACTGTCTGCAGCTCCATGCAACAGCCCAGACGAGTAAGTGTCACAGACGTGATGTTATCAGCAGAAAAAACCAGATACAAGAACAACACGTACTGTGTAAGTCCACGTATATAGAATATAAAAGAGACAGAAATAATGTGTTGTGTAGGAAGTTGGGGTAACCATCGAGATTATCCTTGGTGGGTAGTGACTGAAAGGGGACATGCTTGTAATATTCTGCTTCTTGATTTGGGTGCTAGTTACATGTGTCAAGTGTGTGAAAATTGATTGAACTATACACTTATCTTTTATACATATTTCTGTGTGTATGTTACACTTCAGTTAAAAAAAGAACGTGTCCCAAACATCGTGTCGTTTTCCAAGAGAGCTCTGCAGTCTGGTCTGTGTGGATAAGGCTTGGTCTCATAGCCAGTGACTGGGGGAGTCGGATCCAGAACTTCGGTTGGATGACAGGTCCGCTGCTCTGGTCTGACTTCCTCCCTGTCATTGTATCAGATTAGAGAAAGTTTCTGTAGGACCGGGTTTTAATTTGCCTGATGAAAATTCTGATGAACAGAATTCACAAATATCTGCTGCAATCTTGAAATGCTCATAATAGAGATGTGTGCTAGTAACAAAACAATTTATTTCTGCAACTAATGTATTTTCATGTCATTTTAATGTGGCGTGTCATTTTAGGCAGCAGTACCAGTTGTCATGATGCAAATGCCAATGTATTAAAGCTGCTCCTGGAAGGAGAATTATTTGAATGTGCTTAGTGGTGTGATATTAGGAATTTGGTTTGGGCAAGGCTCCAGACTGGCATTTGTTGGAAAATCTGTTATAATGAGTGTAGCCTGTTCTTGATAAAGATACGAAGTGGTCTGTTGTGTGAATCTTGGATCCTAGTTCTGGCTCTGCTGTCAGCCAGCCACGTGAGCTTAGGCGAGTAATTTTGCACACTCTCCCATTATTTCACAATCAAAAATATATGTTAATGTTACTCCTTCACATTAAACACATGCTTTGCCTCCATGCTGTACCGGAGTCCACAACAACCTGTTTTTGGAAATGGAGCCATTAGGTAGGGTGTACACTTTTGGAATTAGACAAATTCTAGCTTTGCACTGACTGGCTGTGTCACCTGGGGCTTATTAACTCTGAAAGGATTGTTGAGAGGCTGCCACCCCATGCTTGGTGCATAGGAGTGGCTACCTTAATAAATAAGTGGTTGCAGGGATGATGATATTTGTGGTTTGTTATGTGTCCCAGATGTTCTGTGAGGCTCTGAGCAAATGGCTGATCTTGAGGGAGTGTATAACTTTGTTACTTGATTGTATTCACGGGCAAGTGAAACCCTTACAGAAGTAGATATGAGAACGTGGAGAATTCCTCCTATAAAACTACCCCTGAATGTTGAATTTTTATTGTAAATATTTCAAATATGCTGTGAAGTGTAGAGACTAAGAAAATGAACAACGCTAGGCTGGCCATCCGGATTTAATAATCACAATATTTTGCCCTATTTGCTTCCATTTTCTGAAAGAAATGAAAGCATTGTGATTACAGCTGAAGCCTCCTGTCCCCGGACCTCTTTATTTCCACCCGTCCTGAGATGCAGCTGCGATGCTGTAGTTTGTTTTATCCTCAGTCATGTTTTTATATCTTGCCTAGATGTTGATGCTCTGTCAGCAGTCATTACGTACATGGTCTGTGGTACCCTGCAACTTCATCTTTTTGTCCAAATATGTTTTTGAGATTTATCTATGATGGAATATATATTACTCCAGCTCATTTGTGTTAAGTGCTGTATTGTATTCCAATTTTGAATATATGACAATTTATCCATTTCCTATTGATAAGTATTTGGGGTATTACCAGTTTTTTCTTATTACAAATGGTGCCATAGTAAACATGTTCCTTTTGCACATGTGCTAGTGTTTCTGTACATCTGGGGACAGCTGAACCTAACTGGTGGCTGTACCAGGTTACAGTTCAGCGACATGTGACAGTTCCTGCCACTTCCTGCTGTCAGTTGGTAAGACTGACCTTTGCCAGTCGCATTCATGGATGCGGGAGGATATTTATTTTTAATATGCATTTCCTTGTTTCTGTTTGATCCTGCCCTAGATGTTGAATCTCTGAGCCCTGGATATTCTTCCAGAAAATACCTTTTTCCTTAAGAGACCGAGACTCAGTTTCTCCTCCGTGTGATTTGCATCCCCATCTTCTGTCCCTGCTCAGACTTGACTCAATGGAGGAAAGATGCTGGATTCAGCTCTGCCCTGTACCTGTCGAGGACCGTGGAGGAGGCTGATGCCTACCTCGGCCATGGTCTCCTCCTTCCTCCAGAGCCGCATGGTCGGAGGCTGGGCAGAGCATCGCGGGCTCCCGGCCAACCTGTCTCTCGCTAACTGCACATCGTACATGCTCAGAAAGGGTCTAGGGAGAGTTTTTTCCCCCAAATGTAAGAGGAAAGCAGCGAATCTTGCTGAGAAAAGGGATTTAAGACACAGGAAAACACAGACTGGTTAAAAGAGAATACTGTGTCCATTCTTCCTACTCAGCTTTTCTCTTCTTATATTGGATCACTAAAGTACACCATTTCAAATGACTAAAGTAATATCCTTAACATTTTATAGGTACAAAACAACAAGTTTTATAACTTTTGAAGCATAACAGAAGAAAGGTACATGAAGCCAACATCCAACTTAATGAAAACATTACAATACTCTTTGTTTTCCTAACTGCTGTGCTGAATTTTATGTTTATCATTTCTTTGCTTCTTCAAAATAATTTCCCACTTAAGACTATATCTCTAAGGCACATATTGAGTGCCTCTGCATAGTTTCCTGTTTTAAAAATGTAAACAGGCTTCTGGTTTCCTTTGTTCATTCAATATCATTGCTTATATTTTTGTTCTTATAAATGTAGTTGCTGTTGATTAATTTTCACCACGCAATGTTATGTTGTGTGACTATAACACCAGTTAGTTTTTCAGATTCTTGTAGGTAGGTATTTGGATTGTTTCCATCACCACCCCCCTTCCCCTGGCCCATTAATATGAACTTGTCTCCTAATGGAGTGTAACTGCTGGAGTCCTGGGCCATGGGATTTGCTGGAACATCATCAGCTCTCAAGTTTATGCCGTCTTGTATTGTTTTCCACCAGTTACTCTTGGGTGGCGGAGTGTGAGTGTTCCCAGCGCTCTGCAGCCTTGCCAGCATCTGGTGTTGCCTGAGTCCTTGAATGGCCACGACGTGGTTATGTCCTTGTGGTTTTAGTCTTTATTTCCCTGATCACTGACAAGGTTGAACAACTTTGCATAAATTTCTGTGTGAAATACTTATTCATAGTTTTGCCCTTTTTCCCCTGCATGAATTATTATATCTGTCTGCTATTGCTACCAAAAATACTGCCTCACAAACCTCCCCAAACTCAACATCTGAAAACAATACACACTTATTTGCACAGTAATAGATCCTTAGGTGTTTTGTGATTGGGCCGATCTAGGCTGGGCTTGCCTGGGTGGTTTACAATAGGCTCCAGGCTCGGTGTGCTGGGCCGGGCTGCAGGCTGTGAGTCAGGCTCAGGTGTGCTCTACCCGTGTTCATTCTGGGGCCCGCTCTGAGGGAGCAGAGGGTGACTGAGGCACGCTGTTTTAACGGCAGATGTTGTACTGCAGTGAGGTCAGGACAGATTGCACAAGCACATTTTAAGCCTCAGCTCATAGCGCATCTGCCAGTCGCCAAAGCAAGTCATAGACCAAGCCCAAGGCAAGTGCATTTGCTCCAAATGGAGCCATGGCAAGAGTGAGGATGTCTCACTGTGTTACAGGAGAGTCAAGAGTTGAGACTGAGAAAAGTGAAGGAATGGACAAAGATATTTCATGTAAATGGTAAGCAGAACAGAGCAGGGGTAGCTCTACTTACATCAGACAGAATAGACTCTCAGTCAAAAAGTGCCATGAGACAGAGAACATTATGTAATGATAAAAGGATCCATCCACCAGCAAGATATAACAATTACAAATGCATCTGTAGCTAACTTTAGAGCACCTAAATGTGTAAAGCAAACATTAGCAGAACTGAAGGGAGACATAGGCAACAATCACAGGCACAGTAGGAGACTTCAGAACCCCACTTTCAGTAATGGATGGAAGACCTGAGAGAAGGTCAGTATGGACACAGAGGCCTTGAACAACACTGTGGACCAAATGAACCCAACAGACAGGTACAGAACCTTGTACCGGACAGCAGCAGAATATGGGTTCTTCTCAAGTGCATATGGAACCTTCTCCGGGATAGGTCATCGCTTAGTTCACAAAACAAGTCTTAACAAATTTATAATGACTGAAATCACACCAAGTATCTTTACTAGTCACCGTGGAGTGAAAGTAGAGATGAGCAGCAGGAGGAAAATTCACAAATATGTGGAAATTGAATAACATACTCTTGAACGACCCTTGGGTCAAAGGAGAAATCTGAAAGGAAATTGGAAAATACCTTGAGACAAATGAAAGTGAGAACACAACATACCATAACTTAGAGGATACATCAAAAGCAGTACTAAAATGGAATTTATTGTGATAAATGCCTACATTAGAAAAGAAGAAAGATCTCAAAGAAACTAACTTTCAACCTAAAGAAGGTAGAAAAAGAAGAACAAACTAAGCCCAAAGTTAGCAGAAGGAAGAAAATAGCAAAGATTAGGGCAGAAATAAATAAGATAGAAAATAGAAAAAAAAACCCCTAAGAGTTGATTTTTTGAAAAGATAAAAGATAAACAATATATTGACAAATCCTTAGCTAAACTAATTAACAAACAAAGAGGAATCTCAAAATCAGAAATGAAAGAGGATAGATTACAACTGATACCACAGAAATAAGGATCATAAGAGATTACAATGAACGATTATATGCCAAGACACTGGATAACCTAGGTAAATGATAAATTCCTAGAAACATACAACCTACCAAGACTAAATCATGAAGAAATAGGGAGTCTGAACAGATCCATAACTACTGTGGAGATTGAATCTGTAATAATAATAATAATAATAACAATAATAATAAAACTCCCGGTAAAGAAAAGCCCAGGACCAGATAGATGGCTTCATTAGTGAATTCTACCAAACATTTAAATAAGAATTAATGCCATTCTTTCTTAGACTTTTCCAAAAAATTGAAGAGAAGAGAATGCTTCCTTTCCCATCTGGATACCTTTTATTTCTTTTTCTTGCCTAATTGCCCTGACCTAGAACCTCCAGAAGATTGTTAAACAGAAAAGGTGAGAGCAGACATCTTTGTCTTGTCCGTTACCTTATCGGGGAAGCTTTTGGTCTTTCAGCAACGAGTATGATGTTAATTACAGGTGTTTCATAAGTGCTCTTTAGCAGGTTTAGGAAGTGCCTTCTATTCCTGTTTTTTTTGAATGTTATTTTTTCAGTCATTAAAGGATATTGCTTTTGTCAAAAGCTTTTTCTGTGTTAATGATGTTATTGTGTGGTTTTGTTCTTCATTCTCTTACTATGGTCTACTACATTAATTAATTTTCTAATGTTAAGCTGGCTTTGCATTCCTGGTCATGTTGGTTAATACTTTTATATGTTGCTGGATTCAATTTGCTAGTATTTTGTTGAAGCTTTTGAATCTATATTCATAAGGGATATTGGTCTTTAGTTTTCACTTCTTGTGATACACTTGTCTGGTTTTGGAATCAAGATAATAGTGGTCTCATAGAATGAATCTGAAGTATTCCTTCCTATTCTCTTTATTTTGGAAGAGTCTGTGAAGAATAGGTATTAATTCTTTGAATATTTGGTGTAAGTCATCTGAGCCTGGGCTTTTTCAGATTTTCTTTTCCTTCTTGAGTCAGTTTCAGTAATTTGTGTATTTTTAGGAATTTCACCTTAGGTTACTAATTTGTTGGCATACAGTTTTCATAGTGTTCCCTTATAATCATTTTGATTTCATTTTGATTAAGATCAGTACTGATATAACCTCTCTCATTCTGGTTTTAGTAATTTGAATCTGCTCTTTTTTTTTTTTTCCTCCTGGTCTGTTGAGCTAAAAGTATGCCAGGCTTGTTTATCTTATTGACTTCACTTTACATTTCCAATATTTTTTAGCTTTTCCATATACAACTCTTTTTTTACTTACTTGTATTATTGTTCATAATTTCTTGTTCATTTTAAAAAATAAATTTATTTATTTATTTTTGGCTGCATTGGGTCTTCGTTGCTGCACACAGGCTTTTCTCTAGTTGTGGCGAGCGGGGGCTACTCTTCATTGCGGTGCGTGGGCTTCTCATTGCGGTGGCTTCTCTTGTTGCGGAGCATGGGCTCTAGGCACTTGGGCTTCAGTAGCTGTGGCTCGTGGACTCAGTAGTTGTGGCTTGTGGCCTCTAGAGTGCAGGCTCAGTAGTTGTGGCACACGGGCTTAGTTGCTCCACGGCATGTGGGATCTTCCCGGACCAGGGATCGAACCCATGTCTCCTGCACTGGCAGGCAGATTCTTAACCACTGAGCCACCAGGGAAGCCCTTCTTGTTCATTTTTAAAGTTTTTCCTTTGTGTATCTTTTTGAGCATCTTAAGCTTATTCATTTAAAAATGTTCACCAGTATTTTCTATTATATAAATTTCATCAGGACTGAATTCTTCTCCCAGTGGCTGATTTTATTGACTGTCCTTCTTAGCATTTGATTTCTTTATGTATTTGTGAATTGAATTTTGATTTGCAGGCACACTGTGGGTGGGAGGATTTTGTTTTCTCACTGATATGGGCCTCCTGTCCCATGGCTTTTTGGCTGTGAGTGTGCCTTAGTCTGGTTCCCCGGAGCCCACTTCCTGGTCGGGACTAGCGTTTGCTCTTCCTGCATCTGAGACCCAGAACATTTGTGTCAGAAGCTCCGTTTGCTCCCGTGCGAGACCGGCAGAGCCTCCTTGTTGCCTCTTGGCTTCAAGGACAAGCCTGGTTCCAGCACCTTCACCTGTTGACCCTGTCGGCTCCCTCTCCCTCAGGGAGCTGGACTTCTGGCCTCTCCGTTTTCTCTTGCTCTGGAGCTCTGAGCCCAGGAGACTTAGGCCTTAGCCTTGCTGGCCACTTAGTTTCTCATTTGCTGCTGGTTTACAGAGAAGGTTAACTGGTGTGTATTTTAATGGCTTTGTTCTTTGTTTGGAGCCAAGAGATATCTCAAAGCAAAGATGTACAATTCCATCTTGGCAGGAAGTTCTCAAGAGGGAATTTTTAGAAACTTAGCTGGTTCAAGTATGGAGACCTCAGTATGGAAGAAACCTCTTAAGAGATACTGTCTTATAAACAGGTAAAGTGTGTGTGTATATTAGCCACCAGGTACTTTTGAATGGAGTGTAAATTGTTAAATATTGTTCTAGAAAGAATTCAGACAGGTGGTCCTTAAAATAGACTTACCAGACTTATTACTGTGCTAATGTTCTCTGGGACCTTTATCTTTGGTACTGCTGCTGTAATTGTGTGTGTGTGTGTGTGTGTGTGTGTGTGTGTGTGTGGGAGCGAGAGACACACAGACAGACATGCAAGGAAAGGGAATATGTTTTTCATTATCTGATTTTGTTATAGCTGCACTGGTGACAGAAAGGATTCAAATTTGAAGAGACATCTAGTAAAGTATCTGTTTATAATATTTTGCGTTCGGGTAACCCTGTGTGATAACCCTTTGGACCCTGAATCTTGGGATGTTTCGTGCTGTGATCATAAGGCATTGTGCAAGACAAATGAGTGTACCATTAATACACCATTACTGTTAATCCATTAAGATTGCAACATAGATAATAAAGGTAAAATTTTTTTTTAAATTATGAGAGTAGGTGGCTGCCCTGATGTAAGTAAAGAGACAATACAAGTCACCTGTGGACACAAGCTCTGTGAGGAACTTTCATATCCATTTCTTACTTAGATCCTCGTAGCGGCAGGAGCTTGGCTGGTGCACCTGAGTGGTTACGGCTAAGATCACTAAGTTTACACAACAGTTGTAAAGGTGCAGCATAGTCTGGTGCTGAAACGAGTGGCTCTAGGATTGTGCTGGGTACTTGTTTGTCGTGCAGCTGTGGGCAGTGTTTCCTCGTCTGTGAAATGGAGGTGATAATGTTTTTTTTAAATGTTGCATTGTCATAAGAATTAATGAAGAAGAATGAACTGAAAGTCTACCTGCAGAGGAGCTCCGGCTGTGCCTGGTGTATGTGGGTGCTCAGGTCACGTTAGCTGTTACTGCCAATACAGTCAAAGGGGAGCAGCAATTCATGCACGAGCTGTCGCAGTGCATTCAGTTGTAGTTACTTAATTTATTCAAACACCCACTACTATGTGTTATTGGCATTGAGTATCAACTGGGTGAATACATTTTAGTCTGGTTACATCTTTGGAATGGTGGGAAATCAGTGCAGTCATTGGATATTTGTATTGGATATTTTGGTGCTAAATTCACTTTAAATTCTCTGCAGCGTCCTGAAAGCAGCTGAAATGTTACCCCATAGTATGTTTTCTGATCTGTGTTGGACCTTCTCTCCCTCTGGGAGCACCACGTGAATTGCCCGTTGGTAATTCTTTAAAGGCATGCATTATATTTCTTGTTAATTTATGTGTGTTTCTTACCCATACAGTGACCATACGATTTCCTGTTAAATTGGGAACATTTTGGGGAGTGAAAGGCAGTGCTGTTAATAGTTCTGCCAGGATGGGAGGCATGAGTCAGAACTATGCTGGGTTATCCAGGGTGCACGGCTACTGTGCTTCTCTTCCTCTCTGCAATGTCTGAAGAACCTTCCTTAGATTCTGCAAAGTACCTGTGACTGTCCTGATGATAGTAGGTGATCAAATACCGAATAGCAACTGGACATAGGCGGACTGTGCATTATTTTTGTTGTTTGTAGACTCCTTTAATTTGAAGTATTAGAACCATGTGCCTTCTAAATAAAAATCTAATTTGTCTGCTTAATTAGGAGGTCAGTAAGACAGGTGTTTGGCCATGTGCAGACGGAAAATTCTATGAACCATGAGGGAAATCAAAATGATTAAGAGGATTAATTTGAAAAATCCGTGCACTATTTCCACATTCTTCATAGAAATACAAATCAGTTCTATATACTCATCTGTCTTTTTGTTTAAATATAAAATACTATTTAGAAGTTTCCTTAGTTAAAATCACTTAAAATAACCTTGTCTGTTGCAGCCAGTGCTTGGGTGCTGTCGCGGTGCCAGAGTGCACTGGGGCACTGCTCTGCCCAGCCGCTGTCTCTGTTCACCTTCGCTTCTTCCAGACGGTACGCTTCCTTACTGTGTTTTAGAATCTGACATTATTCTTCTTTGGCTCTAAATTTTTTTTATTTCTTCAAAGCTCAGCAAGGAGGCATGCGGCTGACATGACATTTGGGGCTCCACTGGGGGTAGCCCACATATCATGGGAAATCAGAGTAATCTGTATATTTTGATACTGTGCCAAGGACTCAGGTTCAGTTTATGTCAGGCGTTCTGTTCGGTTGCTTAGAATACGTCCTGTGAACTGACGGTGGAAGGGACCACCTCAGACCTTCCTCCCTCCCTGTCTGTCTGTGTGTCAGCGTCTCCCACCTGTCTGTCTGTCGATCCATCCATTATCTCTCATCTATCTACATATCATTCATCTCCTTTGTATTGTATTTGATGGAATTTGTATTTGATTCCTTTTTTTTTTTTTTTGCCTGGCAGCAAAATCTTATATGGGCTGCTAGGTGCCTTTTATATTTTGCTTTATTATTTCTAAGTGTAAAGGGAATTTAATTATTACTAAATTGTATTTTGAAACTTCTCCTCAGCATAAAAATTTTCCATTTCCCCCCCCCAATACATGATAATATAAATTCAGGCTTTCTTGCTTTTTTAAACCAGTCAGAGTTACTGAGATAGTTACCAGGTATTAGCAAGATGGATCACTTTGACCATGAGGAGAAAATCCTCAGTAGCCAGATGATTTCAGTTTGACAAGCCATGGGGTATTATTAGTCATGTGCAAGCCAGCCTTGGCCGTGCTTGTCTTGTGCAGAAGTACTTTGCTACAGGCATCAAGTCTAAACTGTTCATTTGCGGAGATGTTCGGAGTATTACCCGGAGCTAGGCATGATAAATTGTATTTACATCCTACAAAATGAATGCAGTGTTATTGAATTTAGCAGGAAAATGCCCATCTTTTTTTTTTTTTTTTTTTTTTTTTTTTGTCTTTATTCCTGTCTTACCCCTATGTTCTTCATGACATTTTTTTTTTCTTAAATTCCATATATATGTGTTAGCATACAGTATTTGTCTTTCTCTTTCTGACTTACTTCACTCTGTATGACAGACTCTAGGTCTATCCACCTCATTACAAATAGCTCAATTTCATTTCTTTTTATGGCTGAGTAATATTCCATTGTATATATGTGCCACATCTTCTTTATCCATTCATCCGATGATGGACACTTAGGTTGTTTCCATCTCCGGGCTATTGTAAATAGGGCTGCTATGAACATTTTGGTACATGTCTCTTTTTGAATTATGGTTTTCTCAGGGTATATGCCCAGTAGTGGGATTGCTGGGTCATATGGTAGTTCTATTTGTAGTTTTTTAAGGAACCTCCATACCGTTCTCCATAGCGGCTGTACCAATTCACATTCCCACCAGCAGTGCAAGAGTGTTCCCTTTTTTCCACACCCTCTCCAGCATTTATTGTTTCTAGATTTTTTGATGATGGCCATTCTGACTGGTGTGAGATGATATCTCATTGTAGTTTTGATTTGCATTTCTCTAATGAGTAAAGATGTTGAGCATCCTTTCATGTGTTTGTTGGCAGTCTGTATATCTTCTGTGGAGAAATGTCTATTTAGGTCTTCTGCCCATTTTTGGATTGGGTTCTTTGTTTTTTTGTTATTGAGCTGCATGAGCTGCTTATAAATTTTGGAGATTAATCCTTTGTCAGTTGCTTCATTTGCAAATATTTTCTCCCATTCTGAGGGTTGTCTTTTGGTCTTGTTTATGGTTTCCTTTGCTGTGCAAAAGCTTTGAAGTTTCATTAGGTCCCATGTGTTTATTTTTGTCTTTATTTCCATTTCTCTAGGAGGTGGGTCAAAAAGGATCTTGCTGTGATTTATGTCATAGAGTGTTCTGCCTATGTTTTCCTCTAAGAGTTTGATAGTGTCTGGCCTTACATTTAGGTCTTTAATCCATTTTGAGCTTATTTTTGTGTATGGTGTTAGGGAGTGATCGAATCTCATACTTTTACATGTCCCTATCCAGTTTTCCCAGCACCACTTATTGAAGAGACTGTCCTTTCTCCACTGTACATTCCTGCCTCCTTTATCAAAGATAAGGTGACCATATGTCCGTGGGTTTAACTCTGGGCTTTCTATCCTGTTCCATTGATCTATCTTTCTGTTTTTGTGCCAGTACCATACTGTCTTGATTACTGTAGCTTTGTAGTATAGTCTGAAGTCAGGGAGCCTGATTCCTCCAGCTCCATTTTTCGTTCTCAAGATTGCTTTGGCTATTCGGGGTCTTTTGTGTTTCCATACAAATTGTGAAATTTTTTGTTCTAGTTCTGTGAAAAATGCCAGTGGTAGTTTGATAGGGATTGCATTGAACCTGTAGATTGCTTTGGGTAGTAGAGTCATTTTCACAATGTTGATTCTTCCAATCCAAGAACATGGTACATCTCTCCATCTATTTGTATCATCTTTAATTTCTTTCATCAGTGTCTTATAATTTTCTGCATACAGGTCTTTTGTCTCCTTAGGTAGGTTTATTCCTAGATATTTTATTCTTTTTGTTGCAATGGTAAATGGGAGTGTTTCCTTGATTTCACTTTCAGATTTTTCATCATCAGTATATAGGAATGCCAGAGATTTCTGTGCATTAATTTTGTATCCTGCAACTTTACCAAATTCATTGATTAACTCTAGTAGTTTTCTGGTAGCATCTTTAGGATTCTCTATGTATAGTATCATGTCATCTGCAAACAGTGACAGCTTTACTTCTTCTTTTCCAATTTGGATTCCTTTTATTTCCTTTTCTTCTCTGATTGCTGTGGCTAAAACTTCCAAAACTAGGTTGAATAAGAGTGGTGAAAGTGGGCAACCTTGTCTAGTTCCTGATCTTAGTGGAAATGGTTTCAGTTTTTCACCATTGAGGATGATGCTGGCTGTGGGTTTGTCATATATGGCCTTTATTATGTTGAGGAAAGTTCCCTCTATGCCTACTTTCTGCAGGGTTTTTATCATAAATGGGTGTTGAATTTTGTCGAAAGCTTTCTCTGCATCTATTGAGATGATCATATGGTTTTTCTCCTTCAATTTGTTAATATGGTGTATCACGTTGATTGATTTGCGTATATTGAAGAATCCTTGCATTCCTGGAATAAACCCCACTTGATCATGGTGTATGATCCTTTTAATGTGCTGTTGGATTCTGTTTGCTAGTATTTTGTTGAGGATTTTTGCATCTATGTTCATCAGTGATATTGGCCTGTAGTTTTCTTTCTTTGTGACATCCTTGCCTGGTTTTGGTATCAAGGTGATGGTGGCCTCGTAGAATGAGTTTGGGAGTGTTCCTCCCTCTGCTATATTTTGGAAGAGTTTCAGAAGGATAGGTGTTAGCTCTTCTCTAAATGCTTGATAGAATTCGCCTGTGAAGCCATCTGGTCCTGGGCTTTTGTTTGTTGGAAGACTTTTTATCACAGTTTCAATTTCAGTGTTTGTGATTGGTCTGTTCATATTTTCTATTTCTTCCTGATTCAGTCTTGGCAGGTTGTGCATTTCTAAGAATTTGTCCATTTCTTCCAGGTTGTCCATTTTATTGGCATAGAGTTGCTTATAGTAATCTCTCATGATCTTTTGTATTTCTGTAGTGTCAGTTGTTACTTCTCCTTTTTCATTTCTAATTCTATTGATTTGAGTCTTCTCCCTTTTTTTCTTGATGAGTCTGGCTAATGGTTTATCAATTTTGTTTATCTTCTCAAAGAACCAGCTTTTAGTTTTATTGATCTTTGCTATCGTTTCCTTCATTTCTTTTTCATTTATTTCTGATCTGATTTTTATGATTTCTTTCCTTCTGCTAACTTTGGGATGTTTTTGTTCTTCTTTCTCTAATTGCTTTAGGTGCAAGGTTAGGTTGTTTATTCGAGATGTTTCCTGTTTCTTAAGGTGGGATTGTATTGCTATAAACTTCCCTCTTAGAACTGCTTTTGCTGCATCCCATAGGTTTTGGGTCGTCGTGTCTCCATTGTCATTTGTTTCTAGGTATTTTTTAATTTCCTCTTTGATTTCTTCAGTGATCACTTCGTTATTAAGTAGTGTATTGTTTAGCCTCCATGTGTTTGTATTTTTTACAGCTCTTTTCCTGTAATTGATATCTAGTCTCATAGCATTGTGGTCGGAAAAGATACTTGATACAATTTCAATTTTCTTAAATTTACCAAGGCTTGATTTGTGACCCAAGATATGATCTATCCTGGAGAATGTTCCATGAGCACTTGAGAAAAATGTGTATTCTGTTGTTTTTGGATGGAATGTCCTATAAATATCAATTAAGTCCATCTTGTTTAATGTATCATTTAAAGCTTGTGTTTCCTTATTTATTTTCATTTTGGATGATCTGTCCATTGGTGAAAGTGGGGTGTTAAAGTCCCCTACTATGATTGTGTTACTGTCGATTTCTCCTTTTATGGCTGTTAGTATTTTCCTTATGTATTGAGGTGCTCCTATGTTTGGTGCATAAATATTTACAATTGTTATATCTTCTTCTTGGATCGATCCCTTGATCATTATGTAGTGTCCTTCTTTGTCTCTTCTAGTAGTCCTTATTTTAAAGTCTATTTTGTCTGATATGAGAATTGCTACTCCAGCTTTCTTTTGGTTTCCATTTGCATGGAATATCTTTTTCCATCCCCTTACTTTCAGTCTGTATGTGTCTCTAGGTCTGAAGTGGGTCTCTTGTAGACAGCATATAGATGGGTCTTGTTTTTGTATCCATTCAGCCACTCTGTCTTTTGGTGGGAGCATTTAGTCCATTTACATTTAAGGTAATTATCGATATGTATGTTCCTATTCCCATTTTCTTAATTGTTTTGGGTTCATTATTGTAGGTCTTTTACTTCTGTTGTGTTTCTTGCCTAGAGAAGTTCCTTTAGCATTTGTTGTAAAGCTGGTTTGGTGGTGCTGAACTCTCTCAGCTTTTGCTTGTCTGTAAACGTTTTAATTTCTCCATCAAATCTGAATGAGATCCTTGCTGGGTAGAGTAATCTTGGTTGCAGGTTTTTCTCCTTCATCACTTTAAGTATGTCCTGCCACTCCCTTCTGGCTTGTAGAGTTTCTGCTGAGAGATCAGCTGTTATCCTGATGGGGATTCCCTTGTGTGTTATTTGTTGTTTTTGCCTTGCTGCTTTTAATATGATTTCTTTGTGTTTAATTTTTGACAGTTTGATTAATATGTGTCTTGGCGTATTTCTCCTTGGATTTATTCTGTATGGGACTCTCTGTGCCTCCTGGACTTGATTAACTATTTCCTTTCCCATATTAGGGAAGTTTTCAACTATAATCTCTTCAAATATTTTCTCAGTCCCTTTCTTTTTCTCTTCTTCTTCTGGAACCCCTATAATTCGAATGTTGGTGCGTTTAATGTTGTCCCAGAGGTCTCTGAGACTGTCCTCTGTTCGTTTCATTCTTTTTTCTTTATTTTGCTCTGCAGCAGTTATTTCCACTATTTTATCTTCCACCTCACTTATCCGTTCTTCTGCCTCAGTTATTCTGCTATTGATCCCATCTAGAGTATTTTTTATTTCATGTATTGTGTTTTTAATCGATGCTTGATTCATCTTTAGTTCTTCCAGGTCCTTGTTAACTGTTTCTTGCATTTTGTCTATTCTATTTCCAAGATTTTGGATCTGGGAAATAGAATCTTGGATCATCTTTACCATCATTATTCTGAATTCTTTTTCAGGTAGACTGCCTATTACCTCTTCATTTGTTAGGTCTGGTGGGTTTTTATCTTGCTCCTTCTCCTGCTGTGTGTTTTTCTGTCTTCTCATTTTGCTTATGTTACTGTGTTTGGGGTCTCCTTTTTGCAGGCTGCAGGTTCGTAGTTCCTGTTGTTTTTGGTGTCTGTCCCCAGTGGCTAAGGTTGGTTTAGTGGGTTGTGTAGGCTTCCTGGTGGAGGGGACTAGTGCCTGTGTTCTGGTGGATGAGGCTGGATCTTGTCTTTCTGGTGGGCAGGTCCACGTCTGGTGGTGTGTTTTGGGGTGTCTGTGGACTTTTTATGATTTTAGGCCACCTCTCTGCTAATGGGTGGCGTTGTGTTCCTGTCTTGCTAGTTGTTTGGCTCAGGGTGTCCAGCACTGTAGCCTGCTGGTCGTTGAGTGAAGCTGGGTGCTGGTGTTGAGATGGAGATCTCTGGAAGATTTTCGCCGTTTGATATTATGTGGAGCTGGGAGGTCTCTTGTGGACCAGTGTCCTGAAGTTGGCTCTCCCACCTCAGAGGCACAGCACTGACTCCGGGCTCCTCAATTTGGGATGATGTGTTGTCTATTCATGTATTCCGCAGATGCAGGGTACATCAAGTTGATTGTGGAGCTTTAATCCGCTGCTTCTGAGGCTGCTGGGAGAGGTTTCCCTTTCTCTTCTTTGTTCTCACAGCTCCTGGGTCTCAGCTTTGGATTTGGCCCCGCCTCTGCGTGTAGGTCGCCGGAGGGCGTCTGTTCTTCGCTCAGATAGGACAGGGTTAAAGGAGCAGCCTCTTCGGGGACTCTGGCTCACTCAGGCCAGGAGGGAGGGAGGGGCACGGAGTGCGGGGCGAGCCTGCAGCGGCAGAGGTCGGCGTGACGTTGCACCAGCCCGAGGCGCGCCGCGCGTTCTCCCAGAGAAGCCGCCCCTGGATCCTGGGACTCCAGCAGTGGCGGGCTGCACAGTCTCCCGGAAGGGCGGTGTGGGCAGTGACCTGCGCTCGCACACAGGCTTCTTGGCGGCGGCAGCAGCAGGCCCAGCGTCCCACGCCCGTCACTGGGCTCCGCGCTTTCAATCGCGACTCGCGCCCGTCCGTGGAGCCCTTTTAAGCAGCGCTCTTAATCCCCTCTCCTAGCGCACCAGGAAACCAAGAGGGAAGAAAAAGTCTCTTGCCTCTTCGGCAGCTCCAGAGTTTTCCCGGACTCCCTCCCGGCTAGCTGTGGCACATTAGCCCCCTTCAGGCTGAGTTCTCGCCGCCAGCCCCAGTCCTCTCCCTGCGCTCTGACCGAAGCCCGAGCCTCAGCTTCCAGCGCTGCACGCCCCGGCGGGCGAGCAGACAAGCCTTTCGGGCTGGTGAGTGCCGCTCGGCACCGATCCTCTGTGTGCGGATCTCTCCGTTTTGCCCTACCCAGGTATGTGGGGAGTTTCTTGCCTTTTGGGAGGTCTGGGGTCTTCTGCCAGCGTTCAGTAGGTGTTCTGTAGGAGTTGTTCCACGTGTAGCTGTATTTCTGGTGTATCCGTGGGGAGGAAGGTGATCTCCGCGTCTTACTCTTCCGCCATCTTACCCGGAAGTCCTGGTCATTGTTTTTATTTCGAAAATGCCCATCTTAAGGACATGAATATTATCTGACTAGAAGCAAACGGATATGTGGAAGTGTTTTTTGTTTGTTTGTGGGTTTGTTTTTTTTTTTTTTTTTTTTTGTATACGGAGGAGAAAGAGCAGGGAGTTACAGAGTTTGAGAACATGCTTGCTCCAGTCATACAGCATTCTAACAGGGGTATCGTATGGGTCGAGAACTAATATCCACTGGGCTCAAGGCTTCTCTGTGATTCAGAGATGTGCGTATGCAGTTCAGGGCATGTTGAGAGTCTGCTGGGAGGTGGCACCGTGGAGAGAGTGGAAAGCAGGGATCAGGTGTCCACAGGCCTGGTCATCAAGGGTGCTTACAGCCTCGAAAGGGGAGACATATCTGACAGTGAAAAACATGACATGCCTGAAGTGTTGAATACTGTGGCAGAGGCAAGGACAGGTATGCTGCATGTGAGGAGAGTCGCACCTGGCCCGTTGGAGGCAGGAGGTGAGCGAGGAAGGCTTTTCTCAGGGATGGGAAGTCTTTTCAGTGGAGTCGTGCAGCATGAGTAAGAGTTAGAGAGGGTGACAAAGGAGGGGCGGTTCTGAGGTTGAGGGACCCGCAAAAGTGTGGGGCTGCGAAGCCACGGGCACATCATGCTCCAGCGGACGTCACGGGGCACGAGACCGGAGGCGGTCAGAGTTAGGAGTGGAGGGGGAAGATGGATTCCAGACATGCTGAGTAGATTAAACACCCACCAAACCTGGTGAGAGTGTGGGCTGGGATGGAAAGGATGAAGCGATGGCAGCAGCTCCTCCATCTCTGGCAATGTCAGGGCTGCCATTAGCCCAAAAGGGGTCTTTGTTTGAACTAGAAAAAAGGTACATTTTCTTCATGGCGGATGGAAAGCCTGTGGCAGGAGGAATGGCGTGTGTGCAGAGCCCAGGGTGGGTTTCAGCTTCCACTGGCCCCTTGGCTCGGTGCTCCTGTGCAGTGCACAGTCTGAGCAACTGTAAGGGGTGGACGTGGCCACTTGCATCAATAGTGCAAATATGGAGAGCGCGTGGAACTGGGCGGCCGTGAGGGGGCAGTGACACGCTCAGTGGTGAATGTGCTCAGGTTGTAGTTTTTAGGGTCACTGTTCAGGGGGACATATCAAATAAGAAGTTGGATATATGATTCTGAAGCACTGGGGAGTACAGGTGATTTGAGTCCATTGAACTTTTAAAAACTTACAGGTAAATTGTAGTTAAAATTATTCAAAGGGAATGACCTTCTGAATTATAGCTCCAGTGGGACTTATATAATACTAGTGGTTGGTTCTCCAGCATGGTTAATCTCTCTATCAAAAAAACTAATTCCAAGTAACTTATTAAAGAATGCCTACTACTTACTAATGTACCAAAGGATGGTCATGATAAATTGGATTGGTGAAAAGTTTTCTTCTCTGTTGCAGATTGCCCTGCTATGCCTTGTGTGACTAGGACCTCGTACCTAGAACACCTCTGCCTTGACACTTGTGGAGACTCAGACCACGTGAGTACAGAAGCTGTATAGGAAAATTGCAGTGAATCCTAACTGGTTAGTTCAGCTAAGCAGAAAACCAAAATTTCGTGAGAGGGAGGACCAAAGAAATAATATCTATTTTTTGTGACATGTATTCTAGATGAAGTGGAAAACTTATCTCTTTTCCCCATTAATTTATTATTGTACTAGGGGCTATAAAATCAACAGTGAATTTTTTTGTGTGTGTGTGGTACGTGGGCCTCTCACTGTTGTGGCCTCTCCTGTTGCGGAGCACAGGCTCCGGACGCGCAGGCTCAGTGGCCACGGCTCACGGGCCCAGCCACTCCGCGGCATGTGGGATCTTCCCGGCCCGGGGCACAAACCCGTGTCCCCTGCATCGGCAGGCGGACTCTCAACCACTGCGCCACCAGGGAAGCCCCAACAGTGAAATTTTTGTGTCAGCTTATTTATCAGGGTATTTATGGCAACCAGTTATAAGAGGTATAATGGAAAGCATGGTTATTTTTGTTTGTTTGTTTTTGTAATTCTAAAGGAGAAAAAACCCCATCACTCTTTCTGTGGCACTATTTTGCAGAAAAACACTGCTAAGGAGTGCTAAAGTGGCAATGAAACAGCCCAACAGGAAGAGGAAGCTCAGTATGGATTCCAGAGAGCGTTTGAGTCAGGATGGATGCTTGGTAAGTTGTCAGTTCCTGGACCCCTCCTGTGGTTTGTGCTTATTGCGGGAATTCGCAGTGTAATTGTGCACCTCCTACAGCGTCAGCAGAGGTGTTGTTTTCAATCACCCGAAACCAGTTGCTTCTGGTTGAGTGTTATGTAGAGTGGTATAGAATATATGTCATTAACTCTGGTGCATATTAAAAGGTTATCTTGGGAATTCCCTGGCAGTCCAGTGGTTAGGACTTGGTGCTTTCACTGCTGAGGGCCCGGGTTCAATCCCTGGCCGGGGAACTAAGATCCCATAAGTCATGCCGTGCAGCCAAAAAAAATGATAATCTTCATATTAAAGGTGAAAGGAGGCCTTTTCTTTTAAAAAGATGGAGGTAATTGATCATTATCAAGTAAGGGACAGAGATCGTGAACTGACTGTAGGGGTTGTGTTTGTCAGGGTTCTCCAGAGGATCAGAACCAATAAGAGTAGTTGACAGCCCTGTCACAATCTCTGTCCCTACTTGATAACGATGAATTGTATGTATATTTGTAGAGAGAGATGTATTTTAAGGAATTTTTAAAAAATAAATTTATTTATTTTTATTTATTTATTATTTTTGGCTGTGTTCGGTCTTTGTTGCTGCATGCGGGCTTTCTCTAGCTGCAGCGAGTGGGGGCCACTCCTTGTTGCGGTGTGTGGGCTTCTCATTGTGGTGGCTTCACTCGTTGCAGAGCACAGGCTCTAGAGCGCGTGGGCTTCAGTAGATGTGGCGCGTGGGCTCAGTAGTTGTGGCGCACGGGCTTAGTTGCTCCGCAGCATGTGGGATCCCCCAGGACCAGGGCTCGAACCATGTCCCCTGCATTGGCAGGTGGATTCTCAAGCACTGTGCCACCAGGGAAGCCCTATTTTAAGCCCTTGAAGGATGAAGAATATCTAAGATGTCCACATTTAATGCTTTATTTAGTTTATATAAAATAAAAATATCTAATGCACATGTAATGCTGTTATAACACATGGCTCTAAAATACAACCTGGTAAAATGCAAAATGAGGGAATACAAATTATTTGCTTAAAATCTGGGTGTTCTGTAGGTCTCTAACCTTGAGAGAGAAGGAAGTTGAACGGTCATAGCAGGGACTGTCTGGCCAAGGAAGCAGCAGGAGCCTGGGTAGGGGGCTGGAAGCAGATACGACGACCTGTGTGACATCTGGCAGGATTATAGTGGCTGTAATGACTTTTCTGACTGAGCAGTTTTGTAGAGTGAGTGCTGGGATGCGAGTCAGGGTATTTGGATTTCCGTCTTTGGCTCTGGTGGTAAGTAGCTCTGTGACCAAGGACAAGCCCTTCGCCAGGCTGATGCTCAGTTTCTTTGTCTCTAGAACAAAAGTCTTGGATTAGAAGATTTTTAAGGGCCTTTTAATTTCAACAAGTCTAAGTTTTGGTACACAGTAAGGTGAGTGGGGTGCATGTGGGTGGCCAAGTTCAGATGGTCTTAATGTTGGGGCCACTGGACTTGACATACCGACAGGAGGGAGCCCTGGTTGGCTGCAGCTGGGGCGGAGTGCAGGGCAGTCTTTTTTTTATAATATCCTTAAATAGACATGGAAAAAATGTTTAGGGTAGGATTATTTCATTGTCTTAGTTTTTCAGTAGTATCTGACTTTTTAAATCCTTTGGTTGCCCCACACACGACTGATAGCAGCTTGTATCAGCGAGTAGAGTCCATTTATATGTGGAGGAACTGCAGAAAGGGGATGTTAATAAAAGTGTTTTAGATGTTTTTCCCTTTTTTGGGGTATAAGTCTTAACAAATACTGTTTTAAAATATACCTGAGTTTTTGTTTCTGTTCACGTTTAGCCAGATAAACGGATCGAGACGATTGCCATTGAAAAGGATAGTTTGTGATTCACATTTCCCAAGAAAGAGGAGGGGGCACATCACACCAGACAGGGCCCTGTGGGGAAGCACCAGAGTCGGTCAGGGGGCAGCAGGGGCGAGGGGAAAACAGGGGCAGGAGCTGTTACTGTGGTTTTCTCGGAAATGAATGGGGGAGGCAAGGTGAGCAAGCTAAGCGGGTTCAGGATTGGCTAGTTTGGATCATTTCTGTGGTCTCTGGCTACCGGGCTGTCTCTGATCGTCCAGTACCTGGCCCAGGGTTGGTTTAGGGCCAGTGGATAGTGTCCCAGACTGCAGGAGCCGGTAAGGAAAGGGGAGTGGGCTGTGGACTCAGGAGGCATGACCCCGGGCTAGTTGTTTGTTGTCTCCAGGAATCGGCTCACACTGAGAGGGACAGTCCCTCCCCGGTCCACAAGACCCCCAAATGTCAGTCACAAAGTACAGAAAATAAAAATCGTGATGAATGCAATTACGAAAGAGAGATTCCATTCGGGGTATTTGAACAAGATGAGGGCGTTTGCCTCTGTGTCTGCATCACAATTCCAGTAGAGCAATGGGAAACCACCCTGTCCTGTATTTTTATCTGAAAGGTTAATTTCAGTTATCTTCAGTTTGCGTCCCACGTGGGATCAGAGCAAAAGAGAATTGTGAGAAGTAGACTTGACACAGCAGGTGAAATTCAAATAGTAGTTTATTACTGGAGATACTGTATAGGATTTTAGTGTTTTCTATAGTTCCGGAAACCAGTAGGTATCACCCTTCCTTGTGGAAGAGGAACAGCAGGATGCTTGAACGTCCTGTGCTCAAGGACCTGTCTGACAGTGAGCAAAAGGAAGGGGTGTCATCTGATGGTTCCACGGTGATGACCTGAAATTGCTAAACACAAATCAGTGGGTTAAAAACCTTTTGCTTTGCTTCCTTGATTGGAATTCTCAGACTGGGAACAGTAGGCACTGATTAATTAGAAAACATCACTGTAACGTGTAGTAAAAGTATATGATGCATCCAGGGCCATCAGGAAGGAACAGAATGTCAAGCTTTTTTTTTGGTTATTTTCCCAGCTCATAATCCTCTCTTCCAGAACGATGGATTTGAGTTGGCTAATGGAAATGTACCACAGCAAAGACTTATTTTATGTTCCTTAAACTATTATCTCCCCTTTTTCAGAGCAGTGTTCTTTTTTTTTTCTTAAAGCTTTATTTTCAGTTTTCAGAACTAAAGTTTGAAACCTGAGAAGGCATAGTAATGGTTTTGTTTTTCTCAATTCATCCTGATTTCCTGAAGTGTTTTGTTTGAGAGGATAAGGAAAAGTGCTCATTTTTCCTTTTTTAAAAAGATTAACTCTATTCATTAATAGCAGTGTGGATTTACTACCTTTAGGAAATAATTAATTAACCCAGACGGACTCAAAGAATGTTAAAGCTAGCAGGAGCTTTGGAGAACATTTAGTCCAATTCCTTTATTTTACAGACAAAAGAAATCAGATCCAGAGAATACGTGTCATTTGTTCCCAGTTACGTAGCTCTTCGGGTAACTAGGTGGGGTTGGGATTTGGCCTTAGGTTACCTGACCCCCAATTCAGCATTTTTTTCTGCCTTATTATATGATATTAAATCATTTTTTGTTTGCAAAAAAAAGTCCTAAAAATGAGGTCAGTATATTGTAAGAGAAAGGTAAATTTGTTCTGTAATACAAAATCATGATCTTTCACGTGTATGTCTACATATCTATAACCTTACTCCATCTTAAAAAACATACGGACATCAGGAGCTTGAGTAATTTAACTTTGAAGCAAAACGTAATGTTATTTTTGTGAGGAATGTGTTTTTTCTGTCTAGGTAGACTTTCAGTAGCAAATAAAGAAGTGTGAACCAAACATTCTAATCCGCTGACAGACAGCATATTATATATTTCTTTTTATATTTGAATGATACAGTGATTATAGAAATGCTTCAGTAGCTGTTGTGCTCACATAGCCAACGCTGTTTCTTGTTACCATTTCAGTTTTGCAGTAGAACATTTATGAGAAGAGCCTTGCCTTGTTTTGAATTATGTAAATTTCCTGTGCATTGAGTGGGTAAAGAGGGATGGAGTTGGGGTGAAGAGCTGCCGTAGAAAATTCGACCTGATTCAGTTCATCATCTCACGGGCAGTGGAACAGAGGTGGATAGGATTGGGTTGCTGCCTCCCCGTTCTCCCCTGCCCCGTGACCGTGGACTTGCAGCGCCTTGTGTGGTCCACAGACCTCCAGCAGCGGCATCAACTGGGGGCTTGTTGGAAACTCGTGCTCTTAGGCCCTCCCCAGACCCACAGAATCCAGATGTGCATTTTAACAGGCTCCCCAGATGATTCACATGCATGTTAAAGTTTGAGGAGCTCTGGGTTATATAGTACGTTTTATAAGGATGCAACTGTATTACTTGCACAAAGATATCCATGATAACTTTGGACATGAAATCTGCTAGGCACAAAAGTACCATTCTTGAACCTTGCATTCATGCCTTCAGTCAGCAAGTATTTGTTAAGCTAGACGAGGGGCCAGGCTGTGCTTTGGGGAGGAAAGATGGTTAAGGCCCTGTCTGCCTTCAGTAAGCTCAGCAAAGCAGACGAGACCAGTAAGAGAGAAGCTGGTCATGCAGTGTGGTAGGCCCAGTATTAGAGATTTATACAGGATATTTCCAGGCTTCAGAAGGTTACCCGACTTAGCATGGGTGAGGTGGGAAGCAGAGGAGAGGAAGTAGGATCAGAGAAAGCTTCCCGGGGGAGAAATAGGCACATGTTAGCTTTTCATTGATGATAACAAATCACCACAAGCTTAGTGGCTTATTACAACACATTGGATGTTACCTCACACTGCCTGTAAGTCAGATGTCCAGGCATGGCTTAAATAGATTCTCTGCTCAGGGACTCAAAGGGTAAAATCAAATGGTTGGACTGAGTTCCTTTTGGAGCTCTGTGGCCTCTTCCAAGCTCAGATGGTTGTCGGCAAAATTCAGTTCCTTGTAGTTGTAGGACAGAGGTTCCTGCCTTCTTGCCGGCTATCACGCAGAGGCCAGCCTCAGCTCCAGGGAGACCCACAGTTCCTTGCCATGTGGTCCTCTCACAACAAGGCAGCCTGCTTTTTTCAGGCCAGCCGGAGACTCTCCTCCATTCAGCTGAGGGGAGTCATACGTTGTAATGCAATCGAGGGGGTGACCATCCCATCACCTCTGCCATTTTGTGGTCTAGAAGCAAGTGATGGGGAGGGGACGTGGGGGTGGCTCCTTGGGGTCATCTGGGGATCCTGCCCACTGTGAGGTGATTTCGCTGGGGCTGGGAGGGAGAGCGGGACGGACAGCGTGACCGAGGCGTGGGTCCCAGAAGCCGCAGAGTGAGTTCTGGGGACTCTGAACAGGGGATGCAAGAGCATTAGAGTGAAGACGAGGAACTAATTTTGTGCTGGCTGAGTTTCAGGAGCCTGTAGGGCATCCAGATGAAGCTGTACAGTGGACTTGGGATCTGCACGTCTGTAACTTGATGGAGGGAGACGTGGGTCCATTGGTCGCCGTGTGTGAGACTGAGTGACCTGGATGCCAGGGGCTGAGCGAGGCGGGGGGGCGGGGTGGAAGCCCTGGAGAGCAGGGTGATGGTTGTGCAGGGGTGGAGGCCGGTGCAAGCGAGCTGTGTGGAGGACGGGCCCTGCACAGTGGGATAGGGAGGAGGGAACGGCGGGGACACCCAGCCTTCACTTTGTCCTCGATCAGCCATGAACAGCTGGCAGACACTTGACAAGTAAAGGGCAGCCGGTGCACAAACACTGGACATTGCATTCCATTTGCTCCCTAAAACCCAGCACTGTTCCTGGCACATTCATTGCCCAATAAATATTCTTTAAATAAGTAATTAACTCAGGGTTTTAAGATTTCTCTTTACTCCTCCCTCAGGATTCTTCTTCCATCAGAGATCTTGTTCATCCAAGATATGCTTTTTCAGTTAGAAAACAAATAGCAGATAACTTAATTTTGATTAAGTCTTGATACACTCTTGACAGTTTGAAATCTGACAAAACACCTATGATAACTGCCATTAACTGAGAGTCTATATGTGGCGTGTGCTTAGTAGGGCTCTACCCGTGTATCTCTAATCCTCAAAACAATTCAGTCAACAAGATATGATTACCTCCAAGTCACAATTTAGGAAACCAAAACTCAGAGAGGTTAAATCACTTGTCCAGGGTCACACAGCTGGTGAGGGGAGAAGCAGGGGTGTAAACCCTCAGCTGTGTGACCCTAAGACTTGTACAGAACAGAACCTCTTACTGTGTGTGAAACACAAAGTAGCCCAGGAAGCATATCAAAACATCAGGCTGTAATAAGTAAAGCATCATGGCTCTGGTACTTGGATAGACAGGTAAACTAAAGAAACAGAAGAGGCAAATGCACCTGGGGGTTTAGTGTATAGGACACAGGTCTTAGACTGATGGGAGGAGGGGGCCTATCCCATAAGTGGTCTTGGGACAGGTGACGAGCCACCTGGGTAAAAATAGTATGTCTCAACTTCACACCATGTCCTGGTACAAATTCAAATTTGTCAAAGATTTAAGTATAAGAAATAAACCATAAGTGTAAAGGACATAAACAAAGAAGGTTTTTATGATGTGGGAGTAGAGAAGGATCTTCTATTACTCAACCATAGCAGCCATAAAAGAAAAGTTTGATAATTTTATTTCTCAAAATAAACAACAAAAATCCTTGCATATTAAAAATACTGTAAGAAAGAAATGAAAATGAGAAATGACTAACCAGGAAAAAATAAATAATGCCTCTCATATTGTAGACAAAGGACTAATCTTCCTAATTTATCCAGACCAAAAGATGAATAGTCATTCCAACAGAAAAAAATGGGCCACAGATGTAAAGAGATATTTTACAGAAAAGGAAATACAATGGCTTTTAAATATACAGCCTTCAGCTTCTTCATAATGGAACAAATGCAAATAAAACGATAGTGAGATATTATTTTTTTCATCATCATCTTGGCAAAAATCCAGAACTTTGCTATCACACCCTGTGGGCAAGGCTCTGTGAATACGGGCCTGATCCGAGGCTGTGGGGCTGTTGAGAGGGGCCTGCTGGGCGCCAGACCTGGCAGGAAAACACAAGTCTGGTTTGACCCAGCTGGTCCACTTCTGGGAAGTCATTGTGTACATATCCGGGCACATATGCAAAACGCTCCATGTACTGGTTTTCCACCGCAGTGTTATGTGATTGGAAAAAAGATTTGAGACAACCTGGACATCCATAAACATGGAATCAGTTAAATAAATCATGAGGTATCCATTCAGAGTAATACTGTGTAACTGCAAAAAGAAGGAGTGTGCTCTTACAACCTGATAAAGACCTCCAGGGTATTTTAAGTGAAAAGAAAGGTAGAAAACAGTGCTATCTTTGTGTACAAGAACAAGAAAATAAGAAAATATATTCTCTTTTTTTATAAAGGAAACTTTGCAAGGAAATTTAAGAATCTAGTAACGAAGATTTCTGGGTGGAGGTATTATACGTAGGCCAGATGGGGGAGAACGGGTCGGGGTGGGAGGGGAGTTTTCACTGTATTAATTGTTTCTCTATTTATTTTTACCTTGAACAATGTGAACTCAAAAAATAAATTGTATGTATAAACTAAGGCATCTCAAGGAATCTATCATAATCAATTCTATATGACTATATAAACAAGTGGCAGGCTGACGCAGTCATCTTCAGACTTGTTGGTTTGTTCACCTCATCAATAAAGAAACTTCAGTCACATATCTGGATATATATGTATTATTTGTTTATTGGAAAATTATATGATTTACTACTATACAAATTGTATTTTGTACCTTAAAGCCATAGACTAAAAAAGAAACAAGTACAATATAGAAATGAAATTAGTAGTGATTAACAGTTAAAAACTAGTTTGCTCTCATTAAAATATTAGTTTTTTGAAATGTTGTTTTAAAGCCTTGTGTTCCTGTTATCTGAAGTTTACTTTTTAGGTTTAGTTTTAATGGCTGTCATAGCTTAGATGACCAACCCTCTTGGTTTGTCTGGGACTGAAGGGTCCTCCAGTTACGGGACTTCAGTGCTGTGACCGGATCAGTCCCAGGCAAACTGGGACAATAAGTCACCCTAGGCCTGGCTTAAGAAGAATAAAAAGTCTACAAACAATAAATGCTGGAGAGGGTGTGGAGAAAAGGGAACCCTCTTGCACTGCTGGTGGGAATGTAAATTGATACAGCCACTATGGAGAACAGTATGGAAGTTCCTTAAAAAACTAAAAATAGAATTACCATATGACCCAGCAATCCCACTACTGGGCATATACCCTGAGAAAACCATAATTCGAAAAGAGTCATGTCCCACAATGTTCATTGCAGCACTATTTACAATAGCCAGGACATGGAAGCAACCTAAGTGTCCATTGACAGAGGAATGGATAAAGAAGATGTGGCACATATATACAATGGAATATCACTCAGCCATAAAAGGACATGAAATTGAGTTATTTGTAGTGAGGTGGATGGACCTAGAGTCTGTCATACAGAGTGAAGTAAGTCAGAAAGAGAAAAACAAATATCGTATGCTAACACATATATATGGAATCTAAAAAAAAAAAGAAATGGTTCTGATGAACCTAGGGGCAGGACAGGAATAAAGACGCAGACGTACAGAATGGACTTGAAGCAACGGGGAAGGGGAAGGGGAAGCTAGGATGAAGTGAGAGAGTGACATGGACATATATACACTACCAAATGTAAAACAGGTAGCTAGTGGGATGCAGCTGTATAGCACAGGGAGATCAGCTCGGTGCTTTGTGACCACCTAGAGGGATGGGATAGGGAGGGTGGGAGGGAGACGCAAGAGGGAGGGGATATGGGGATATATGTATACATATAGCTGATTCACTTTGTGATACAGCAGCAACTAGCACACCATTGTAAAGCAATTATACTCCAATAAAGATGTTAAAAAATAAAGAATAAAATGTGAAAGAATGAAAAAAGAAATGCCCCCAAAATTACAGGAATAAACTGTAGGAAATGATTGTTGACCAAACTTACTAAATCCTGATACTTTTTTATCAGCATCATCCATCAATTATGCAAAGGTTTTGTGTAATTCAGCTGCTGATTTTCATCTTCTTGGATGACAATCAGTTTGTCTTGGAAACTATTCAAAAGTATTGCATATTTATACTTCCATAAATGAGTTGAAAGCCCGCTGAAACTCTTAATTTGAAAGATCTTAAAATTGGGAAACTCTGTCCCTCAAGTTTTAAGTGTAACATTATAATGAGTTTTTTAGTAGGGGGCATACATTTTTTTATGGCCACAAAACTAGGTAAGTAAGACACACATCTGGACAGATGCTCCTGGAGTATCTTTCAAAAAAGAAGTGATTCTCTTAGTCTTCGCTAAATGGTCGACTTTCCTCCAGGAGTTGCTGTGAGCCTGGCCTGATGCACTGCTGGCTCCGTGGACAGAAGCTCTACCTTATTAGGGTCACTTGTGTTTGTGGTTTCTTCGCAGGCATCTCTGAAGGCATTTGCCCATTCTGTGAGGGTTGGTTGGGCTAAACTTGGACCTTAACTGAGCCTCATAAGCTGTAGCAGGTGCCGGCAGGCCGAAAGCCAGGGGAGGATGGAGGGCTTGGCGGGGGCAGGGGACGCCCTTCTTCCCTCAGCCAGCCTTTGAACCTTCCTTTCTGTCATATTTGAGCCAACAGAGAATTAAGACAATAACAAAGGGTTCCTCCCACTTCCAAATGGGTGGTGGTGTGGCACCCCCCCTCCCCCCTCCCTCTGCTGCCGGGCACTGGCTGCTGATGTAGGTCCCCTCCATTCACAGCGCTCTTCATGGCTTGGCTTCCAGCAAACAGAAAAGTCAGTTTTCACTGTTTCAAACAATTACCCAGAAACAGGGTCTAAACCACATTTTCTGTGTTCTAGGAGCAAGCTGAAGAAGAAAAGAAGCCCAGGGATGGTGTGACCCCTCTGAGTCACGGTAATTGTCACCACCCTTTACAGTTTTGCTTTATAATGAATTACTTTTAAGTGACAGTTTTATTAGATAGCTACAGTTGGTTTAGGTTTATTAATTTAAATCTATAATAATAGTATCGCTTGTTGACAGTGTCACATGCTCCCCTGTAGACTTCATCAGTGTCATCTAAGACTTTCAAATATGTATATCAAGAAAGTCTGAAGCTCTTAACTCATTTATTTGCCTTTGAAAAAAGAACTGATTTGTAAACTTTCCCTGTGAACAAGAAAACAAATGATGCTGCTTAGTTTTTTAATAATTCTTTGTTTAAGCTTCTCCCCAATTGGTTTAATCTTCTAATGATGGCATTCGTACTCTTCTATTGGAGTCATGTTTTACAGGAGGTTGTACATTTGCTCCAAGATAAATGTCCCTCATTATGGTTTTTAATACATCCATAGGTTTTAGATAACAGCTTTTTAATATTCAACTAATTCTCTGATGTTTTAAATTTAAATCAGCAAATGCAGATGCTATTTCCCTGGAATATATATTCCATATATATTGTGATTACTGCTATACAAGCAGGCAGCTGTTATTAAATTTTCTGTAAAATATAGTTGAATGTCCAACATTTGTGCTACTCTTGGTGGGAAAGAAGCATGTAAATTTGATAATTCTCCTCTAATGAACTTTTAAAGTACCATAAGTATTTAAGTTTCTTTCCCTCCAATAATGGAAACAACTGAAAATATCTTAAAAAATTACAAACAAGATTTGAGGTTTTTAAAGACCATATATAATGCTTAGTCTTGGCACGCAATATTGAAAATTTGTGATCTTCTACCTAAATGATTTTTAAAAATAAAAGTTGTTTTCTATTAGAAGCAAAATATACTGCTTTAAATTTCTTTTCTTCTTTTGCTGTCACCCCAGGTCCCATCATGTTCTTTGCTGAAAAAGCAAAATAGAATATAGTAATTTGACAGTTATGTTATTTGATGCTCAGTTTCATTGAAATACACTCCAGTTATGCAACACTGGAATTCTAGAAATAAATTTGGACTGTACCTGGCCCCAACAGCAGGGTTTTTTTTTTAAACAATTGTTTTTCTTCTCAGAGGTTGTGATTTATTATGTTGTTGTCTCTCCCCTGCAGCTATATTTTCCACACTAATGTAAATTGTTTTAGATTCTCTTATTCCACAGTTGGAGCATTTATTGTAGGAAAAGAAAAGCAGACTTAAGCCAACAAATTAAAAATATTCAGTCCTCAAAACTAAGATTTTTTGGTAATTTAGTATTTATAGTTTTCATTGTAGCCAGTTACATGTTTATCTTAAGTAGTTTTTCAGTTTTACTAGGAAATAGCTTTTTGCTGTTGTTTTTCCTTTGCCAGACTTATTTTGTAGTTAGTGGTCAAGTCCCCAAAGTGTCATCCTGTGGCTTGTTCTTCTCCAAATCTGACACTGGTGTCATTGGTGTTTTCCCCAGCTGTGGAACATCACTAAATGTTTAGAAGAAGGATGAGATTTGGTTTGTGTATACAGATGCTGCAAACTGCTCGTTGAATACAAATTGAATTATTTGAGGGGCTTTTGAGGATTTATATCTTTACTACTTTTAATGCGATAAAGGAAACTATTCCCTGAATTGCCTCCTGTCTTGGTATTATAATGGGGATCTTCCTCCTATAGTTCCTGGAAATAGTTTAATCCTTTCTGTAGGCTGCTTGCTAAACAAAATAGATTGAGTCACTTACCTTAGGCCTTAAAAATAATAACAAAAGAAAAACAAAAACTGTGTACTCATACATATTTATATGTGAACAGAAAATTGTATTGAAAAATAAACAATTTCTGTAGTGATTTTACAACAAGCAAGGCATTTCTTTGGAAATCACTGCAAACTAATTTATTGAATGCCCAATCTCTGTCACTAACACTGACCTCTGTGTTACAGATGATGAAGCTTTGAGGGGCCATTTGACTTACTTAGGGTAAAACTAACTAGTTAGTGGTGGATCCAGGGTTTGAGCCCACATCTAGCAAGTTCTAAAGCCTGTGGTCTTTCTACTTTACCTGTGGTCTTTCTATTTTATCATTTCCCCTTCTCTGTAGCTATTAAGACTAAGGTAGAGAAAATTGGAATCTTGCTTAGAAGTGGGATGGGAAGAGTAACTGCTAATAGTTAAAGTATTAAGCGTGTCTCATATGGCCCTCTGTGTCCTTGGGGACTGGCTGGACTAAATTTTTCTTGACATAGTCATGCCATGAGATTAATTTTTTGGTTCTTTTGGAAACTCTCAGCTATATTATTCGTATATTATTCAAAAAATTTACCAACTGTCTTAGATACCCTTAAGAGCAGACTTGTCTTGGTAAGAATTATTTACTAATAATTATGTATGACGGAGTTTATAGAATTAGTATTGTCAATCACTATATAATCCCAGACCTCTACATTTGAAGTCTCCAAAATAAAAACAACTGATTTCTTCAGTTGGACAAGTGATCTGGCTTTTTCCCTTCGTAATTTTAAGTGCTCTTTTAAACTAATGCTAATATTTCTTTCGTTTAATGTTAGGACTGTGAGGTCTTTATAATCGTAAAAGCAGTAGAAGAAATTATAAAGGAATATGAGATATATATACATCCAAATTAAACTGTGTACGCCAAAGAACCTCATAATAAATAAAATTACAATGGAAATAACAAACTGGCAAGTATTTACCACAACTACAACTTGCAGAAGGTCCAAAATAGATAAAGGAAGTAGAAAAAATAATCAGATACACTAAAATATCAGTGCAAAAACAGGCAAAAGGCATTAGGAACTAAGTAATTCATGGAAGAGGAAATGAAAGTAGCTAAAAAGCAAATATGTTTAGATATATTCAGTCTCACCAGAAAACAAAGACAGACAAATTTAAAAGCAATTATGACATTTTTTAACCTACCAACTGAACAGTCAACCAAGTGCTAATGCCCCCTTGCTGATGGGTCAGGGAAATAGGCTCTCTGAACATTGCTTCTGGGAGTATAAGTTGGCTCTTCCGTTGTGGGGGGCACATTGATAGTATTTATTAAAAATGTTAAGTCAACATTTCCTTCAACTCAGGGACTCCACTTTTTGGAATTACTTAATGAAATAAGCATGAGCATTTAATTTATGCATATGATACTCATGGTACTATTTATAAATGGAGAAAAGTTGGAAATAATCTAAATGTCCAACAAATGTGGAATAGGTAAAACATTGTGGTACAATTTTGTATAGACAGTTGTGTAGTCATGTAAATGCTTTTGAAGAACTTTAAATTATATGGAAAGGAAAGCTTATGAAAAAATATTAAGGGGACACCACCCCACCCCCACCAGGAGGGATTATTAGTCTCAGTGATGGTTTTAAAAAAATCTCATATCTATAAATGAGAAAAAAATGTTAAAAATTGTTATTTCTCAAGCTGTGAGATAAAAAGTAGATTTTCTACGTTTTCCAAGTATTTTTTTTACGATTAGTAATCACGTTAGAGTCAGCCAAATATTAAAAAAATAAATTCAGAAATTCCTGAACACTAAAAACTTCCATTTGCGGGTGGTATTGTTGGAATATCTGTTCTTAGATTTATTTCTTTTTTTGTAAGTAAACTTTTTATTTTGGATTAACTAGATTTAGAGAAAAGTTGCAAATGTAGTACAGGGATAGTCCTGTATATGCTTCGCCCACTATCTTCTGAGGTTAGTATCTTACATGACCTCAGGACATTTGTCAGAACTAAGAAATTAATATTGGTATGTCAGTGGTCACTAAACTGAAGACTTTATTCAAATCTCACTAGTTTTTCTACTAATGTCCTTTTCTTCTTCCAAGATCCAGTCCAGAACATCCCTTTGCAGCATCACTGCACACACATCTCTTTTACTTTAAAGTCTCTCATGTTGTTCTCTCATGGCCCGAGCTGGCCAGTAGCATCCAAGTTTCTTGAGGGCTCCAGTATTTTCTCCCTGGCCACCACTCATCCCGTGTCCACCCTCGGGCACCTACACCCTGCCACTCCCCTGAAGCTGCTCTTGCTTAGCTCACCAGGGCCTCGGGGATGGCGGTTAACATTTTGTGGGTTGAATGGAACCAGGGACGTCCCAAATCAATGGACGCTTTCATGCTGTTACTTGTCTTACTCTTTGGATTTCACTTAGATGTTAAAAATGAACCCGTCTTGGTCCCCCTGATGGTCAGCCTGCTTCTGCTGCAGCCCCTCCTCCTGCAGCGCCGTCGTCCACCTGCAGTCAGTCCAGATCCTGGACACACCCTGGACCCCTCCCTCTCACTTACCCTGGAGCCTGGCCACACGGTCACCACCCTTTCTCTACTCATCCTTCTTGATTTCTCTCAAGTCATATCCTCCAACTTAGAGCTGCCTCTGGTCATTTTTCTGTTGTTCACTCTTTATACCCTCTCTAACCCAATGGAAACTGAGCTGAGATCCTGTTAGTCGAGGGCCCTGGGTCCTCTCTGTACAGTAGCATTCGAGGCTTCTCACCGTCTGCACTTGCCCATCACGTGCCACCACCCGCAGTCGTTGGTTTGCTCGGCTGAACAGAACCTGCAGTCTAGACCATGCTGTCTGAAGAACCATTCCTTCTGCCTGGAGGATCCTTCCTCAGGCCTGAACCAAGTAGCCGGCTCCTTCAAAACCCAGTATCTCCCCTACTTGCCTTATTTTGTGTTTTTCTCCCTATTCTATGTTCTCTCGGCATATCCTAGGGCATTTGGTTTGAAGAAATTTTTTATGTGATGCTGTATCTCTCACTTAAGTTAGCATCTTTTAAAAAGACGTATAATCAGGTCCAGTCCAGCCCATAGGAACTGTTGTTTAGTATGCTGAAGTAATGATTTACTAAAACTCTCAAGTATTAATTAGCTAAATGGCCTGAAGAAGAATTAACACAGCTTCTAAAAGTGCTTAACACTTCCAAGGAGTAGTTTCTATGCTAGGGCATGTGGCTAATTAAGTGACTGAAAGATTCAGAGGGCCCCTTGAGCATTATCCCTGCAGTCTTCTGTTAGAGTAACTGGTCTGCTTCCTGGGTGTACACACAGAGGTGCTTTCTTGCAAAGTAGTTACATGCCAGTGGAACTAATGTCTGCACTTTTTAAACGTTGTGAGAGATCTGTTCATTTCCACCATGGTGATTCTCTACCTAAGAAAGCATATCAACATCAGAAAAGTGAAAACCAAATCAATTTTAATTTAGAAGATTCTTATCTTCGGATGGCATTTACAGTCATTAAATACGCAGTTAAGTATTCAGGCATTTGGGTATTTGAACCTAAAGAACTGCATTTTCATTGAGCCGTGAAACTGTCACTGGAGGATCAGCAGGGGACTTCTTTCTAACTAATGAGCTTTTGGGGGGAAACATCAATAACTGAAGCATCCACATGCACTGCAGCAAAAGTACTCCTCTGTAACAAGTAGCTCTCAGTAAATGCTTTCAAGTAATTTATTTGCTGTTGATACTAGTTTACAAATGAGCTAATCTTTGAATTTAACTGATTAAGTTGCCAAACCTCTCCTCTAGTTTGCTGTCCCTTCTGGGTGGATGAGTGGTGGTGTGTATGTATACACTCTCGCAAAGGAAAAGAACATATTTGTTTTCTTCCTGGAGTCAGTCAGTAGATGATACAATGAATGAAACTGTATAAAGTACAAGATAGGGCAAGGACCATGTTCACAAAGCCTGTCTTATAAAGACAGTTTGTATGGGCCCTGTTGAATTATGTTATTTATTTTTAATTGAAGTATAGTTGATTTATTATATTGTGTTAGTTTCAGGTGTACAGCAAAGTGATTCAGTTATATACATATATATTTTTTCAGATTCTTTTCCATTATAGGTTAGTGCAAGATGTTGAACACAGTTCCCTGTGCTATACAGTAAATCCTTGTTGCTTATCTATTTTATGTATAGGTGTGTGTATATGTTAATCCCAAACTCCTAATTTACCCCTCCCCGCTCTTTCCCCTTTGGTAACCATAAGTTTGTTTTCTATGTCTGAGTCTGTTCCTCTTTTATATATAGATTCATTTGTATTATTTTTTAGATTCCACATATGAGTGATATCATATGATATTTGTCTTTCTCTGTAAGACTTACTTCACTTAGTAGATATTCTCTAGCTTCATCCACGTTACTGCAAATGGCATTATTTCATTCTTTTTTATGGCTGAGTAATATTCCATTGTATTTACATACCACATCTTCTTTATCCATTCATCTGTCAGTGGACACTTAGGTTGCTTCCATGTCTTGGCTATTGTAAATAGAGCTGCTATGAACGTTGGAGTGCATGTATCTTTTCGAATTATAGTTTTCATCTTTTCTGGATATATGCCCAGGATTGGTATTGCTGAATCATATGATAACACTATTTTTAGTTTTTTAAGGAACCTCCATACTGTTTTCCGTAGTGGTTGCACCAGTTTACATTCCCAGCAGAGGGTTCCCTTTTCTCCACACCCTCTCCAGCATTTATTTGTAGACTTTTTTGATGATGGCCATTCTGACTGGTGTGGGGTGATACCTCACTGTAGTTTTGATTTGCATTTCTCTAGTAATTAGTGATGTTGAGCATCTTTTCATGTGCTTGTTGGCCATCTGTATGTCTTCTTTGGAGAAATGTCTATTTAGGTCTTCTGCCCGTTTTTTAATTGGGTTGTCTGGTTTTTTTGGTATTGAGTTGTATGAGCTGTTTGTATATTTTAGATATTATTTTTAAACCCTTGTCAGTCACATCATTTGCAAGTATTTTCTCCCATTCTGTAGAGGCTTTTTGTGTTTTCTTGGTGATTTCCTTTGCTTTGCCAAGGCTTTTAAGTTTGATTAGGTCCCACTTGCTTGTTTGTTTATTTATTTATTTATTTATTTGGCTTTTATTTCTTTTGCTTTGGGAGACTGATCTAAGAAAATATTGCTATGACTTACGTCCGAGAATGTTTTGCTTATGTTCTCTTCAGGAGTTTTATGATGTCATGTCTTATATTAAGGCCTTTAAACCATTTTGAGTTTATTTTTGTATACGGTCTTTTAATTTAGACGGTACTTAATATTTTAATTATCCTTTTTTGTATATGTCCTCTCTTGGTTTGTCATCTTTTGGTATTGTAAAACCAGCACAGTCTTTTTAAAAACCTACTGAAGTTTCTTGATAATAAACTTTGTCAATTACATGTATTGAAAAAAATTCTTTAATTCTGTGAATGCTTTAATAGTATATGAAAGCAGATACCGTCCTAAATTTTTACTTCAGTAGAGAACTTGCTGAGGAGCCTTCAGATTATTTATGCTCCCAATTTGTCCTGCAGAGGACAAATTGACCCCTGTCATTAGGGGTCCCTAGTGGGCAGTAAGAATCTTGAACTCTGGAAAGGGGACTGAGTACCCTGATTTTTAGATTGATTTAGCAGAAGAAAATGTCACGGAGCAGCACTTACTTCCAGTGGAGACGTGTGAAGCCTTCAAGCCCCGGGGGCCTCGCCGAGTTCTAAGGAGGGTGGGCCTGGAGACGTCCAGCTTCCATCTCCTGCCCGAATGGAACCCCGTCCTCCCTTCCTGCATGCTTCTCAAACCAGAGACTTTTGTTTCCTTTTGAGATTGAACCAAAGGATTCTTGCCATGAATGTGCTTTGCACTTTTAAAGTATATTTGATTTTTGTTCAGCATAATTACCTTTTGCTACAGAGATTAAAGCTGCTCCTTTGGGGGCACTTCAGTATTCATTTGAACCTACACTATTTCATGTGAAATGTTTTATATGGACAAGTGGCTTATTAGCTGCCTATGTTTAATAACTGCTTCCTTCACACTGTAGAGTGAAAGCATTTTTTCTTTTCCTAAATACATTAAAACCTTTTTGGAAACTATGTCAAACTTATGGAAAAGTTGCAAGTATGGTTTAAAGAATTTTTCCCGACGATCAGAGAGCAATTTGCCAGCCTGATACCTCAGATACTTCATTATGTGTTTCCTGCAAACAAGACCACGCCTGACACGACTAGGTCAAGCCATTCAAAGTGGGAGGCTTCTGCCACGCAGGCTGCATGCCCCAGTCAGCCATCAGAGCTGCCCCGATAATGCCCTTGGCAATGGTGGACCCAGCTCAGAGCACACACCGTGTTTAGTCGCCTGTCCCTCCAGTCTGGACCAGTTCCTCAGCCTTCCCTGGACTGGCAGGACCTTGACACGGGTGGAGGTAACAGGCCACTTAATCTGTAAATGCCCCTCATTTTGGGTTTGTCTGGTATTTCCTCATGATTAGATTCAGGTTCTGCATCTCTGGGGGAATATCACAGAAGTGGTGCTTTTTCTTCTGGTGGCATGACCAGTTGCACATGATTCTGATTTGTCCAGTTTCTGCTGATAACTTTTATCTCTTGATGGTGAAATGGTGTCTGACAGGTGTGTCAACTGTAAAGTTACGGTTTTTTTGAAATAATAAGTGTTTTACAGAGAGGTAATTAAAAGGTATAAATATTCTATTTTTCACCAAATTTTCTATTTATGTATTTAATTTAATTTATTTTTTTAAAGATTTTTTTGATGTGGACCATTTTTAAAGTCTTTACTGAATTTGTTACAATATTGCTTCTGTTTTATGTTTTTTGGGTTTTTTGGCCTTGAGGCATGTGGGATCTTAGCTCCCCGACCAGGGATCAAACCTGCACCCCCCTGCATTGGAGGGCGAAGTCTTAACCACTGGACCACCAGGGAAGTCCCTATTTATTTATTTTAATGTGGACTTAACAGCTCCTTATTTTATTCATTGAATTTAAATCAATTTCTGTTATTTTGGTGCTCAAGCAGAGCCCAGTTTGGTCAGTAGGGACCCCTGCAAGTTGGTTTTGGTGTCTTTGTGATGTGTCTCTGTTACTCCCTGAGTAACATCTGTTTGTGCATTTATACACACAGAGATTTATGCATTGCGTATATGTACATACACAGGCTTTCTGGCACTGTTGAGTTTTATATGTCAGTCTATCTCTGGTACTGAAATCCCTGAATTCACAGTGATACCTCCAATTCCATCCTGATCCCACAGGATTCACTCTAGTTTTCTGCATTTAAGTATTTGAGTCTCGGTTTTTGACAGTGAGCAGTGCGGCTGCTGTTACCCTGCGTGTTTGCCTATTCGCTCACCCTCCTCTGTATTCTGGTCCGGGCGGTGGCTTCTGCTTCTGGAATATTTCTCCAGTCTGCTACTCCTTTCATCTTCCTTAACTGGGAGTCCTTACTCTTCTCCCCGCCCCTCCCTCCCTTGCATTTCAACGTAAAGCCCCAAGTTGTGATGCCCAGGGGAAATCCACCTGCATCCATGCTGTCATCCGTCGCCTGGACGTCCCCACTGATGTCCTCAGAACTGCGCTCGAGATGACCTGACCCACCTCATCCTGCCCACACGTCCACCCTGCTTTGCTTGAAACCTTTCAGATGCCTCCTGTTGCCTGGTGGGTAGGATCCGGGCAGACCCTGCCGAGGCCTCACACACACAGACTCTGCCCTTTCCCCTCCTCGGCCTGGTCTCAGCCGTGTGCCCACTCACCCCTCATGTTCTGGCAGTGCTGGCCTTGTTTCCTGGGGTGCTGCCCCAGTGCCCCACACCCGCTGTTCTCCCTGCCTGTCCCTCTAGGGCCGCCTTTGGCCTGATCATTGTGTCCGTGTGTTGCTAATGCCCGCTGACCCTTGGGTTTGGGCTCTTGAGCCATGTGTCAGGAAGGCTTCCCCTGATCTCCTGGACTAGGCCGGGCGGTCTGTTCTGTGCTCTCAAGGCCCTATGTTCTATAAAAGCACTCGGTTCATAATTGTATTTTGGATTATTTCTCCATTAGGTTTTAATGCTTGAGAGTGAGGCCTCATGCCTGTTTTTGTCCACGGTTGTGTCCATAGAGCCCAGCACATAGTGGGTCCTCCATACGTGTTTACAGAAGTGACTAGAGAAAGTGGTTGACGAGGCCAAGAACTGGGGGGACCGGTGGGGAAGGACCGTGGGTGCTGTGCTATGCCATGTGGATGTCGGGACTTGGGCTGTCACTGGAGAGGGCCGGAGTGCGTGTGGGCAGAGGAGGGGGTGGAGGGAGCCGGGTGCCCACGAGACAGGCCTGCTGGGCTCTCACAGGCCGAGAAGACTCCACAGATCCCAGAGGGAGGAGCCTTGGGACTGGTGGGTGGCTGACTTCAGGGTGGAGGAGCCACCCCAGAGCCAGTGTGGATGCTGCTCACTGACCTTAGATACACGGGGGTTGCACTCGAGGGACGAGGCTGGGCTTTCGTGTGGAGACTGAGGGTCTGCGGAACATTCCAGGGGTTTGGTGAGAGGGGTGGAAGGGATCGTCAGGTGTGTAGGTAGTGGTGAACCTGTGAGTGCAGGGAGACCTCTCTGGAGAGTATGTTGAGCAGAAGGCTGAGGATACCCGCCCCGCCATGGGGAGAGGAGGAAAAGCCAGCGAGAATCTCAGACGGAGCCCCCAGAACCAGGGCCAGGACCCCGCACAGGACTCTGGACGCACACTTTCTATCCAGAATGGATGGGTCTCTGTGATGGAGATGTTGAATATGTTGCTTTATGCAATTAAGCATAAAGCTATAGAAAGCCAGGTTTTAGAAGTTTATAACACTGCTATTTTAATTTTGCTGTGTGTTAAAAAGTATTTTACTGAGATGAGCCTATGGTTTGCCGTTTTCTTTGTACTTTTAATTATCTGTCATTGTCTTCACAGGGCTTGGTATCTTAGGAGAAATTATTTTTCGCTGATAGTTGTCATAATTAATTTTTTATAATAGCAAGTCTGAATTCAATAATTCAGGGTGTAGTTTGACAAGGAAGCTATATCTTATTAATGATTTTTAAAGCCCAGAAAGGATCCTTGGGAATTGAAACCAGCTATTTAAATTAGTGCACATTTATGGCTTATCAGAGTGATGGAGCCATGAAATAAGACATTTATGCCAAAACTAAACCTTGGGGAAATCACTTTTTTCATATTTAGAATGATTAGCTGATTTATTAGATACTTCCCAGCCCGAAGCTTTATGGCTATATTTAAACCTATTTTGGAGAGTTAACATCATAAGCTTTCTGTACAGAAAACGCTAGGATAGTGCAAGGTTTTTGTAGACAACGTGTGCTGTTATAAATTAGCTTCCCAAGCATCAGCTTAATGGGACGGGAAAATATTAGCTATGGATGTGTGTGTTTTTTTTTTTTTTTTTTTTTTTGCGGTATGTGGGCCTCGCGCTGTTGTGGCCTCTCCCGTTGCGGAGCACAGGCTCTGGACGTGCAGGCTCAACGGCCATGGCTCACAGGCCCAGCCACTCCACGGCATGTGGGATCTTCCCGGACCGGGGCACGAACCCGTGTCCCCTGCATCGGCAGGCGGGCTCTCAACCACTGAGCCACCAGGGAAGCCCTATGGATGTGTTTTTAAAGTTCTTGTATAATTTCTGTATTTTATACAGTGAACCTCAGTTCAAATCAGAGAATACAGTAAACGCTATGTGATACCTCTTGTCCTAAGCTATTTTATTATTTGTGGATTCCTACTTATTTTTCAGGCTAATGAAGTGCGATTATTTGATCCATTTGTTGAGCATTTAGAAACTTTTTGGTAGTGAGTTTGAACAGTTTACTAAATATCAGTTATTCCTGATTACAGTTCAGTGTTAGTTTCCTGTAACCATGACTTAGCAGTTCCAACAGCAGAAGTTTGTTGTCTTCTAGTTCCTCGGGTTAGAAGCCTGACATGGGTCCCACTGGGCTAGAGTCAGTGGGCAGGGCTGCGTCCCTTCCAGAGGCTCAAGGGGAGGAACTGTTTCCTGCCTTTTCCAGCTTCTACGGGTCACCTGTACTCCTTGGCTCGTGGCCCCTTCCTCTGTCTTCAAAGCCAGCAAAGGAGCATCTCTCGGGTTTTTCTGTCATAGTCACATCTTCCTCTGACCACAGTCAGGAAAACTTCTGTACTTTCAGGGACCCCTGTGATTATATTGGACCCACATGGATAAGCCAAGATGATCTCCCCATCTCAAGAAGCTTAATCACAGCAGCAAAATCACTTTTGCCATATAACATAGCATGTTCACAGTTTCTGGGGATTAGGGTAGGGCCATCTTTGGGGGCTGTTATTCTGCCTCCACAAGTTCTAAGTTGCAGAATCACTTTGAGCCTCCTTGCAGGAAGTGGGAATTATCATGTACCTGTTGCTAAGGGAATGGCACCATTATTGAGCTCCTTTATTTTAGGGTTTTTTAGTCATGAGGTCTACAGTTACTGCACTTTCCTGTTGCATGTACACAGCATTAATATTCTAGTCAGGACCAAGGTGCTCTCATAACAAAAGAGTCCTAAAGAGCTCAGCGGCAAAGAGGCCGATGGGGACTAATGAAATCTTTGCTGCTGCTTTGAATATGCTTTTCAGGAATTTAATTTCACAAAACTGTTCTAAATGTTTTTACATTACAAATTTTCTTTAAACAGTGCTAATTTATCATTCAACTAATAAAAGTACTCTGTTTTGCCCTAAATGGTCTGCTAGTGAACTGAAATTCAGTGTTCCTTCATGGATTTTAAACTTACATTCCCTGAGAATGATTAGTGTTTTGAAGGTTAGCAAGCTGTGAGGTTAAGATATGATTTGGGGAATAATTTATTTAAAACACTTTCAGTGTCAAGAGAACAAACAATCTCTTTTTTTGGTGGGGGGGGCGCTGCATTGGGTCTTTGTTGCTGTGCGAGGGCTTTCTCTAGTTGTGGCGAGTAGGGGCTACTCTCTGTTGTGGTGCGCGGGCTTCTCATTGCAGTGGCTTCTCTAGTTGCGGAGTATGGGCTCTGGATGTGCGGGCTTCAGTAGTTGTGGCATGTGGGCTCAGTAGTTGCGGCGCTCAGGCTCTAGGACACACAGGCTTCAGTAGTTGTGGCGCACCGGCTTAGCTGCTCCGCAGCACTTGGGATCTTCCCCAACCAGGGCTTGAACCCGTATCCCCTGCATTAGCAGGCAGATTCTTAACCAGTGCACCGCCAGGGAAGTCCCTAAACAATCTTGAATAATATTTTAAGTATGTCCATTAATTGAAGTCCAGCAGGGGATGTCTTGAGTAGAGGAAACTCTAAATTCTGATCGACAGAATTAATTAAATTGATGAAAGTAGCAGTAACAACTGGAGCTCTATTATATTCACCAGATTACAGGAGATGTCTCTAGGATACAGAGAAGCAAAGGTCAAGGGAAATATGTAGTTAATCATTTTATGAAGAGGATATTGGCAACTCATACAGATGGATGTTAAGTTGATGACTGATAGCATGGTATTCATAGGGGAGTATTTTAATATCAACCTGTAGTTATTTGGGTCTTCTTCACGGTGTCTCGGTAATACAGGTTATTCTCATAGACCTGCCTTCCCCACATCCACTACATATCAAGGGGGAAACCAGTTAACATGGGCAGATCTGCACACAAATGTCTCTTTACTGTAAACTTCACCATCACCTGAATATTCCCGTAAGAACTTGGAGCTTTCTTAGTTCTTCTTTCTCCTCTAGTGACAGACCTGGGCCCACTCAGGAATCCTGATCACATTCAACCCCCTGTTCAAGTGGCCCTTCACCTCTTTGGCCTTGTCTCCTTGTTCTCGTCCCTGTGTCCACAGTCACCCACCTGGTCTGATCTCTCAGTTGAGGTGATGACTATCTCTTCCTCTCCTCTGCTTCCTCTTCTTTCCCTTCCTCGTCCTCCCCTCCTTTCTTCTCTCCTCCTCCTTCATCACTTGCTCTCTCTTTGTATCCTGATACATCAGTCTGTCCTGGATTTTATGTCTCAGTGCTTTATCTTCTATCAGGTTTTTACTCTCTGCCTTCCATTTGAGTGTTGAGATTCCCCTATGTTTCAGCCATGATTCTCTTCCCATTTTGCACTTTTTCTCTTGATGACTTCTGTTATCTGGATGGTACCCCGGTTGTTTCTGCCTCACTGCAGGTTCAAATCTCAGCTCCAAGCTGGAAGTGGATTCCACCTGGTTATCCTTCTTCACCATATCAGCTCACACTCTCCCCAATCTTCTTTTCTCTTTGTTCTTGGTCTCTTTTAATGCTGTCACCATCTACCCATTCTCCTAAATATACGCATCTTAACCTTAATTACTAAGCAAGTGAGGAAAACTAACTAAAGATGTGGGAGAAGTTGTTGTTTTTTTTTAATTAAAACGAGAGAATAATACAGGCATTTCTTTAGCAACACGTTTGAAACTCTGGAGTAACTGGATGATTTCCTACCTAATGATTATCAAAATGCACCCAGGAAAAGTTGAACATTTGAATAGGTCATACAGTAAAAGAGACTGGAAGATGAGGTCCAGCCAGGATCACAGCTGAACTATTCTTCAACTTTAAAAGAACAGATCATTCCAATGATATTCAGACTCTTCCAAGCCACATAAAAAGGTGAAAAATTGTTTATGAAGCCAGCATATGAGATTTGAGGAATGTAATATAAAAACCAAAACTCTAGGGCTTCCCTGGTGGCGCAGTGGTTGAGAGTCCACCTGCCGATGCAGGGGACACGGGTTCGTGCCCTGGTCTGGGAAGAACCCACATGCCACGGAGCGGCTGGGCCCCTGAGCCATGGCCACTGAGCCTGCATGTCCGGAGCCTGTGCTCCGCAGTGGGAGAGGCCACAACAGTGAGAGGCCAGTGTACCGCCAAAAAAAACCCCCCAAAAACAAAAAAACTAAAACTCTAGACTGAAAATGCATATCACATACAAATATGAAATTCTAAATAAATATTGTCAAGCATAATCTAGCAATATATTAGAAAAATGATGTCCTATTACCAAGGAGGGTATAGTATCCAGTAGTGTAAACTTCAGCAGTGAAACAGAGTTCAATATTGTAAAATCTGCCAACATAATTCACACATCAACAGATTAAAAGGGAAAAGCCATATAATGATATTTAACACTGAAAAAGACTGGTAGAATTTAACTGCCATTCCTAGCAAAAATTTGTATGTAAAATAGCATTGAATATAATAAAAATTATTTACCAAAATGTAATAGCAAATACACTGAATAGCTAAACATCAAAACCATTTAAATTAAAATCAGGAAATAGAGGTGCCCACTATCACCATTGCTATTCACTACTCTCTTGGCAATTTTAGTGAATGAAATAAAAAACAAAATTTCATGAGCGGTATAAACTTTGGAAAGAGATAAAGCTGTATTTTTTTGTAGATGATGTGATTTCATACCTAGAAAACCCAGGAGAATCTAATTATAAGCTACTATTCAATAGAATTAATATAAGGAAGTTGAGGTGGTTGGATAGAGGATAAGTATAAAAAGTCATTAGCTTTTTCTGTATGTCATCAGCACCTGGAAATTGAAAAGGGAAAAATATTGCATGCATAAAAGCAATAATGTATAAAATATTTAGAATAAGTTGAACAAGAAATGTGAAGGACCTTGTTAAGAAAACTAGAAAATTCTATTGATACATATAAATTAATATGTGAACAAATGGAAATACATGCCACAAAAATGTCAATTTCCATCAAATTAACAGTTAATTCAATTCCAAAATAGAATCCCAACTGGTTTTAATTTAAATTGGATACAGGTATTTTATACTGAAATCCCAGACATTCTGGTAGTATAGTAATAGACCAAGAATCTGTGGAACAGAATAGAGAAACCAGAAAGAGATGTGAGAATGTAATATATTACACATAGGCTAATATACGCAATGTACATGGGTAAATCATTTTAGGAGGACAGACCATACATTATTTAGTAGGTTGTGTTTGCCAAACTGATCATCTGTCTAAAAAATTAATTCCTAGTAGATCGAAGACTTAAATGTTAAAAAAAAAAAGTTTTACAAGGATATCTGTAGGAGACAAAATGAATTCTGTAGGAGTGAAGAAGAACTCAGTCAGGAATGGAATCTGTATTCTGTAAGTGAAATGTGGACATATCAAAATGAGTTTTAATGAATCTGAAAATTTCATTATTTCACCCTTTCTGGAGGGTGTTTTCATTGGATGTATAATTCTCACTTGACAGTTTCATGGTTTCATTGCATTAAAGATGTCATTCCATTGCCTTGTTGCTTCTATTCTTTCTGGTGGGAAGTCTGCAGAGCCCCTCCTGCTAATACTGCCTAGCTGCTGCTTTCTCTGTTATATTTTCTCCTTAACACTTATTGCCATCTAACATACTATGTATTTTACTTATTTATCATCTGTCTTCACACACTAGAATTTATGGTGGGTAATGGTAGGGATTTTTGTTAGTTTGTTTCGTGCTGTATTATAAGCTTGTAGCATATAAGCATTATGGTTAATATTTGTTGAATGAAAAAAGAAAATGTAATGCCCTGAAGACAATGTCGATTGTTTTGTCCACCGTGTTCTTATAGCCCTTAGTTCATGTCTCTGCAGTTGGATATTCCTTTTTGTATAATAGTTGCCTGGTGCCCCACTAAGCTGTAAGCTTCTTAAGGGGAAAAAAACTATATCTTCTTTGAATCATTAGCAACTAACACAGGGCCTGTGTCACAGAAAATCCTGTTTGTTGAATCAATGAGCACACCTGGCTTGCACTGTTTTCTTGTTTTGTTTTGTTGAAATATAGTTGATGCACAATATTCTGTTAGTTTCAGGTGAACTACATAGTGATTTGATATTTGCATACCTTATGAAATGATCACCACAATAAGGCTTGTAACCATCTGTCCCTGTACAAAGCTATTACAATATTATTAACCATATTTGCATTGGTTTTCTCTGTTTTGTCATACATGACTCGTCCGTCACCATAGTCTGGCAGCTCTTCGAGTTGTTACTTCTGAAGGTTACTATTTCCAGTTTGCATTTCCACCTGCATACCTGTAAACTTTGTCCTCCTCACAGACTGTGCTTCCAGCCTTTCTCCTGTTCACCTCTGGGCTTCGTTGGACCAGCACCCTTTCCTTGTTTTCTTATAGAAACCATCCTGAGGCTAATCCCACCACCTGTCTTTGGTCCCATCTCTTTCCCCAGCTTCAGGTCCCTGCTTTTCCCTACATCTTTAGTCATTCTCTGTGTTAAAGTCTCAGGTAAAGGCCATGTAAGTCCTTCCAGTTACTAAAATTAGTGACCTTTGTTGAGTCCTCAAGTTGTTTTGTATTTTTATTAAATTTGATAGCTCCTACTCCCTACTTCTTGAAGATATTTCTTCCCTCATTCGTCCTGTTCTCTGGTTGCTCCTTCTCACTATCCTTTACTGATTGTTTTTCTTCTGCCCACATCTGAAATACTTCAGTTCCCTAGAATTCCGCTCTTGGTCCCACTGCCTACTTTGTGCTCTTCGTACACTCCTGGAGAATCTCAACCCCCCTGTACACTGATGGCCATGAAATCCAAGTTCCCAGTCCTGATCTTTCTCCTGAAAAACCCGTTTTTAATGCCCCCTAGATAGTTCATCCTGCATATCCTTTAGACCCTTTAGATTTCAGAGGTTTAGCATCTCTGACAACGTATTCATCTTGCCCTCTAAGCCTGTCTCGGCGCAGTGGTAAACTCGGTCTCCCTCTCACCTCACTGATGTCCAGCATGTCAGGTCCTACTCAGATCTCTCCCTGACTCCTCTCCATCCTCACCAGCTGTATCACATCAAGACCTCCTCATCTCGGGCTGGCTTCTTGAAACAGCCACCTTTCTGCTACCTCTGGTATCAGTTCTCTCTCCTTATTCTACTCCATAATCTCTACAACTGCAACCAGCAGTGTCTTTAAAAAAATCAGAACTACCAAAAAACCAGCAATGGGCAGGGCAGAGGAGAAACAAGTCCAAAACTTATTATGGCATTTCTTTCCTTAAAAACTTCTGCTGGTTTCACAGCATGTATATAGGCTTAAGATTAAAATTCTTCCCGTGGTGTTTTAATTAGATTTCTTTTGCAAGGAAGAGAGATCACTCCACCTTCCTCAGGAAATGGGCCGTACTGTAAAATTCATGCTGGGGGAGGATGGGGACTCATGGAAATTCAAGAACAGGACTGTGGTCAAAGAGTTCTCAGTCCTGCCCCTGCCTCTAGGGCCACCTGCAGCTGGAGTCTGACCCTCATTCCGGAGCTGGAGCTCTCAAACATGAGCTGCTTCAGAGGGAGGGCTTGTGAAAACAGCTCATAGGCATCCCGCCAAGAGTTTCTGATTCAGTAGATGCCCCAAATTTGTATTTCTAACCGTTCCCCAGGTGATACTGATGCTGTAGTTCTGAGTACCACACTTGGAGAACTTTATCCTTTAAGGCACATGTCACGTCATCTGGGAAGCCTTCTTTGATGACATCAACCATAATTAGTTTTCTCTCTACTTTGTAGGTTTCTTCATGTTAATTAAGAACAGTGGTTCTCAAACTTTAGCATGCATCAGAATCGCTTAGAAAAATTGTTAAAGCGGAGAGTTTCTGAATCATTAAGTCTGGGGTATGGCCTCCAAAATGTGCCTTTCTCACAAGTTCCAGGGGGTGACCACACTTTGAAAACCACCATGTTAGAATAAGTTGTTTGCACACCTCTCTGCTCTGCTGCACCCAGGTTTCCAGTGTTGGTCCTGTGCATTGTTCTGTCCACTGGTGGCAGCACCTGGGGAAGTGGCTGAGGCACCGCATTTTGGACCCTGACATCCTCTTTTGGTCACACCCTCAGAACCACGGGTCCTTCTACTCCTTTGTTCCGTGGAAGCTTGTCAAAGCACTCGTGTCCCGTGTGTTAGCTTTTCTGTTCCTCTGTGTTCGTCAGTAGTTTCCCGACTTCCTGCGCCCCCGGCCAGGTGGGGCCTCTGGAGTGTTTCATGTTATGTGCTCGAGGCTGGTGCCCCTCATCCACTGGGCTGTCTCCTCATCGGTGCCCAGCTGTCCATGGACTGAACTGTCTGCTCCGCTCCCAGACTGCTGGGAGCCCCTCTGAGAGTCACCGGCTTGGCCGAGTGGCTCTCAGGACGGCCTCGTGGGCCTCACATCTGGTCCCGGAGGAATTTCCGTCACTGTCCTGCCCCTGTGCTCCCAGCATGACGCACTCCTGGTCATGGAGATCGAGGTCCTGGGGTGATGTCTTCTCTCTGCTTCCCGAAGGTTCTCTGACGTTAGTAGGGCCCTTCCTCTGCTGTGTTCTCAGAGCCTCCTGTCCTGCACATCCCCCGGGGTCACCCCCTCTTCTAGGAGCCTCATCTCTGTCTTCCGGTTCTTGTCCCTCAGCTGATGGATTGAAATGCCCTCTGCTGCCTGCAGTTCTTAAGAACGAGAAGAGCTCCTTCTTCGTGATGTGACTGGTGCCCCTCCAGCTCTCCTGCGACCTGTCTCTTCTCCTCGTCTGCAAGCCTCTCAGAGTGTGGCACACTTGCTGCCTCCCTGAGACTTTCTTTTCAGTGTTTGGCCTCGTGCAGCCTGACCTCTGAGCGCATTCTTCCACCGAAGCCTCTGTTCCTGAGGTCACCGTGACACCCTGGCCGCAGCTGCTTCTCCCAGGCTGGTCTCACTGGACCTTCTTCCGCATCAGACGGTGCTGGTCCTTCAGCCCTTGGGACCCTCTGCCGCCCTGACTTCCAGGTCTTGTGTGTGTCCCTGGGTCCCTGCCAATTCTTGTCTCCCGTCCTCCTCCCCACCTCTTCACTCACCCCTGACGTGGATGTGCACATTCTGACCTTGGTTCTTCTTTCTCCATGTTTCTCAGTTGTTGCCTCTTGCTGAAAAATTTGGGATCTCCTTTTGTTGGATATATATATGCTTAGATTCTTCCAGATACCTAAAACTCAACGTCTCTGACAATAACCCGCCCTCCTTGCAGCCTCCTGCGTTGCTCCCTCGATTTGCTGATCCCCCGCTGGGTGTCCCCAATGGATCCTCCTCCCTGGACCGCCTCGCCCTGCCCCACCCCGCCCCTGGCAGTTAGATGTTGGCCGAGGTCCTTTGGTTTTAGTTCTGCGTCGCCCCTTGGCTCCCCGCCTTTCTCTAGGGAACGCCCTCGTTACCTCTGCCTGGACTGTTGTCATCGTTCCGCCTTCAGTCTCTGTCTCTGGCATTTGTTTCCTTCTTACTCAGCACTGGTGCTAGAGCAAGTTCTTACTTCCGACTTGGAAGAACTTGCCTGATTTTACGGTTACTCCCTCCCCGTGCAGCGACCCTGCCTTCTGCTCCGTGTGTCCCACAGGCTCCGTGGTGATGCCCAGACGGGCGTTGGCGGGGCTCTTCCCTCTGCAGCCTGTCGCTTTGCTCCTGCTGCTCCTCCCTGGGCCGCCTGCTGATTTTCTGGTTGTCTGGGAGAGCAGCGGTCTCCAGGAAGCGTCCTCTGGTCCCAATTAATCCTTCTTTATTTTGTTCCCAGATGCGTTGTTTGGGTTTCTTAACTGGTGCACGTTAACACTTGCGTCTGCCTATTTATTCACAGGAACGTTGAGTCCCCCCGTATGCCGGGTGAGGGTGACACTTGTCTGTCTGCATGTGTGTCTCCCCCACTAGAGTAGGTGTCACGTGAGCACGAGTCAAGTCCCCGAGCATTTCTTGGCGTGTCCTGGGCTCTCAGCACCCACTACGTGCAGGGAAATGAGCAACAACTGGTTTTGAATTCAGTACTGGAATGAGACACAGCCTACATTTGCAAATGAAAAATGTTCTCAGCAGAGCAGGCAGAAGTCCTTGCTACGGAGACACGCAGAGTTATTACCATGTGAGAGGTTGGGAAGTGCAGTTATATTCATGGAGCTTCTGTTTTGGGGTTATTTCCCAGCAGTGATAAGTTGTTATAACGTTGGGAAAATTGTATCATTTCCAGTTGGTACCACAAAGGGAGGCATTATTTATATCTGTGTGTAATAAAACGGGTTGGTTGCTACCGACAACCAACAAAAAAAAAATGGTTTTCTCACATTTTCTAAGATGCTGCCGATGGAGCCGGATGCAACATAACTTTTGAAATGAAGTTGAAACGTTGGTGTGAAAGGTTGTGATTATGGTTAATGGAATTGGGAAGGTGTCTCTCAGGGACATGAGTTATAGGATTTACGTGGTTCTGTCCTTAAGAATGACAGTTTATTCATTCTTCACCCCCGGCCATTTTTAATTTTAGTTTAGAAAATCACTAATAAATATTGTGCAGTTTCCTAGGACTAGGTTTTCTTAGTGTCAGGTGAGGCTTCATCTGTCAGTCTCTGCTCTCCGAGGGGGATGAATGTGATGCCAAGTGGCCAGAGCGTGGGGCAGGCAGTGTACCTGTACTCATGGGGTGTCTTATGGTGGGGCTCCTAGAAAGATACTTTTGTAGGTAAAAATGGGGTCATACTAGAGAGAATATTCTTACAGCCCCCATATTGATGAAACATTTTAATGTAATTTTAAAAATTTTATTTATTTATTTTTTGAAACAGTTTTTATCTATTTTTGATTCTATAATATATGGTTAAATTTTAATGTACATTTGGTCCCCAAAGAAAACTTGATATATCGTTTTGTTTGTTGACAGATCATGCCTTTTTTTGGCAATGAATTTAAAATCAGCATGTATCACTTTTTAAATGAGGAAGAGACTGTTTAAAATCATCAATATAATTAAATATAGTAAAATTACCTTCAATTAACAATATACGGTTATAATATTTTTTGTTTTTTTATTGAAGTATAGTTGACTTATAGTGATTCAGGTACACAGCAAAGTGATTCAGTTATATGCGTGTGTGTGTGTGTATATATATATAATGTATATATATGTATATATAATATATATATTCTTTTTCAGATTCTTTTCCATTGTAGGGTATTACAAGATAGAAAGAAATTTAAGGTTTGAAAAAAATCACAGAGCTAGATGACAGCTAGGGCTTCTTTCCATTTTTAAACAGCATGCTGTGCTTTTTATGTTATGGAATTTTATAAGAGGAGTTGAGAACAAAAAACACTAGCACGCACATATGGAGGACTGTTCATGTAAAGGTCTGAAATAAAGGAGTAGAGGTTGTTTTCTATCAATTTAAATAAACTGAATTATTCCAAACTCCAGATCTGAAATGATAAAGCAGGACACAATTGTGGTTTACAGGATTAACGGGTATCTGGTCTGGGATGTATCCTTCTCAGTGTGCCAACCCCTTTTCCAAGGGCGATGTTGCTGCCTGGTCCTCTTAGACGTGGTGAGCCCTTTGTAAAGGGGGTGCTTCTAAGAGCTAACCCTATGCATCCCAGTGTCTGCTGTCTGTGAGGACGTGGCCTGGCTCAAGTGCACCTGTGCTTTCATAGGGTGTAACACACATGCACACGCCACCAGCCTCCAGCCCATCCAAGCACTGATCCTGCTTTCTTTCAGCATTTTGAATAAACTGTCCCATTCTCTCCTGGCCTGAAAGGTTTCTGCTGAGAAATTTGCTCATAGTGTTACGGGGTTTCCCTTGTATTTGACGTCTCTCTTTCTCTTGCTGCTCTTAAAATTCTTTCTTTGTCTTTGACTTTTGACTATTTAATTATAATGTGTCTCAGTGTAATCCTATTTGGGTTCAACCTATTTGGGGCCCTTTTGGGCCTCATGGATGTGAAATGTCCATTTCTCTCCCTGCATTTGGGAAGTTTTCAGCCATTATTGCTTCAGATACACTTTCCACCCCTTTCTCTTTCTCTTCTCCTTCTGGAATTTCCATAATGTGAATATTGTTTCTTTTCACTGTGTCCCATAATTCCACGCCCACCTCACCCCCGCTTTCTTCTCTGTTATCCTCCTTTTTTCCTGTTGCTCCTCTGACTGGGGTATTTCCAGTGTCCTATCCTCCAGGTTGCCGATCCTTTCTTCTGCGTGGTCCAGTCTACTCTTGAGACTCTCTATTGAATTTTTCAGTTCGGTTAGTGTATTTTTGAACTCTAGGGCTTTTTTGTTATTGTTGTGGTTGTTTTGATGGTGGCTGTTTCTTTGTTGAACTTCTTGTTTTGTTCATGCATTGCTTTTCTAGTTTCATTTAGTTGTCTGTGTTTTCTTGTAGTTAGTTAAGCTTCCTCTGGAGGACTATTCTGAATTCTTTGTCTGACAGTTCATAATTCACTGTTTCTTTAGGGTCAGTCATTGGAGCTTTATTGGTTTCCTTTGCTGGTGTCATAGTTACCTGGCTTTTCATGATCCTTGATTCCTCATGTTGGAATTTGTGCATCTGAGTAGTGGGGCTCGTCTTCCAGGCCGTGCAGTTTGCTTTGGCAGAGATGGTTCCTTACCAGTCAGCTCGGCTTGGGTTTTTGGGCGTGTCTGCTGGTAAAGCCCTTGGGCAGGTGGGCCTGCTGTAGGGTTTATTTGGGGTGAGGCATCTGTTTGAGCTCAGAGGACAGGGATGGGGGCTGTGCCCCGGCCGAGAACAGGTGGACAGAACAGCTGGCTGGGTTCCTCCCCAGGTGGGGCTGGAGGGTGGGCTCTGCGGTCGCCTGGGCTCTCTGGTCAGGCTCATTGGACGCCCAGGACTGGGCACGTATTCAGTAGTGGACGGGGTGTGAGTTAGCTTACCTCCCTGGCAGGGCAGCAGGCTGGGACCTAGGGCCTGCACAGCTCATTGTTGGGGGCCTGAGTGTGCACTGAGGGTGAGGCCACTGGCTCTGCTCTGCAGACAGAGGAGGCCCCAGGCTGTGCTCCCTGTTCAGACGCCCACGTGCGGAGGGCTGTGGAGTGGGCTTCGCAGTGTCCCCTGTGGTCTGGGTGGATTCCCGGGGGACAGGCTATACTCGGTGGTGAGCAGGGCTGTGAGGTAGGTCCCCTGCCCGGGTGCAGTGGGTGAAGCAGCTTGAAAGCCAGTAAAGCTCTTTGTTTGTCATCTTACCTCAAGCTGACCCACACCCCAGTTCCCTGGCTGAACAGGGCCACTGGCTTTGCTCAAGTGCCGCCAGGCACACCTCTTCCAGGACTGTCCCAGCGCTTCTGGTCGATGGGTCTGGAAGGCTCTCTCTACGTGGGTGGGCTGGGACGCAACACCTGGCATGGGCTTGGGCCGAGCAGGCTCAGGGCCAACAGAACTCCTCCCTGAGGGTCCGATTCAGGCAGTATGCACCCCATCGAGCTCCCTCATCAGACTGCGCCCTGACTTGGTTCTGCAGGTGAGCAGAGCTGCAGGTTGGGGCCCCCACCTGGGTGATGCAGGTGTGAACTCCATCCCGAGATCCCTGTGCGGATGTCACGAGCCCCTCCCCCCTCTCCATCACAGTCAGTCCCCAGCGTTGTGCCCTCCAGATTCCACTGCAGTTCCTGTGGAGCGACGTCAGAATAGGGGCTCCCACATAGTGACCCAGGATGCTGGGGGTGAGGGCCGGTTGTCCCCGGGGTCCTCATTTCCCACTGGAGGAGCCTGAGGCTTGGGGAGGCCTGGGGGAGGGGCAGCCCCTCCTCTCTCCTCCCACTGTGTCCGTCTGGGCATCCGTCTGGGTCTCTGGGGTGCAGGGGCGGCTTCAGCCTCACCCCCGGGTCTGGGTTCTCTCAGTGTGTCTTGGTCTTGAATAGTCATTCATGTTTCTTGTGAGGAATGACCTTCTTCTACGTTGGGGACGACATGGTGATGTCACCCCTCACACACAAGTTTCTCAGGAACCCAGCTGCTGTAGAAAACGAGACATTTATATTTGCTTCGGAGCCAAGGCTGCTGTAACGTTTTTGGTAACGCTTATAATTGTGATGTTGTAAAATGCTTATGTGAAAATAGGGATGTTGAATAATCGTACCAGAGAATGTTCAGGGTTTGTCAAATTGCTTTCTGTGTTTAGCAAAATAAAATATCTCATGTCATGTAGAAATGGCAGCAAATTTTCTAGTGCTGTGATGGCTGACAGACTGCGAGCTCCTTGGTGGGAATCACACAGGGATGTTGCACTGTTTCCAAACAAAGCAAGGAAATCCATTGATAACAGTTCTCTTAGCCTAATTTGATGGTTAAAGTGCTTTTTAAGATTCTTTTACTTTTTTTTTTTTTTTTTTTTTTTTTTTTTTTTTTTGCGGTATGCGGGCCTCTCACTGTTGTGGCCTCTCCCGTTGCGGAGCACAGGCTCCGGATGCGCAGGCCCAGCGGCCATGGCTCACGGGCCCAGCCGCTCCGCGGCATATGGGATCCTCCCAGACCGGGGCACGAACCCGTATCCCCTGCATCGGCAGGCGGACTCTCAACCACTGCGCCACCAGGGAGGCCCAAGATTCTTTTACTTTAATAAGTGTATTTCTTAGCAAGAACAGGTCAGTGTGTTGTGATTGATAAACAGTAGTTATTAATGTGCACGCTCTGTGGGTCTGTTTTAAACTGTAATTTGATATGATTTTTTCCTTATAACCTGAGCTTAAATTGCTTTTTTTGTCAATTGTATATATGAATATTAAAGGGAAAAATAATACACATTATTGATTTCTTTTTCATTTACTAGACCAGGGGCTGGGTCATATTCTTATTCCAGCGGGCAGCATGCTTCTTGGCATGTGAAGAGGAGCTCAGAACATATTTTTTAAGTGATTAAAAGTCCATATTGCTTCTTCCTGCACAGCTGGTGGAGTTTCGTGTTTGTCATTCCATCAGGTTGCTTCACCGTCTTGAGAGGTTCCGAATGTTTGACTTCGAGGCGTGCCTAACGACCTGTCACCACCAGCGTGCATGTAGTGCTGACCTGTCACCATCTGGACCTTCCTCGGGAACACTTCACAACAAGATAAATGTGAAAAGTAATGTTCACAGAGCACTTTTGACCAGAATTCTCCAGGAGCGTACGCGTATGAGTGTGTGTGTGCAAGTGTGCGTGTGTGTGTGGTTGGTTATAATAATGCTTGTCGAGAATTTTAAAACTGCAGAAAGTAACAAGGAAAGAATATTTACTTTAATCCCACCACCCACGTATAATCACCGTTAATATTTTGCTGTTTCTTTCCAATTTCTTTTCTGTGCGTGTGTGCTTGTATATGTAGACACACATATGTGCCTATTGCCTTGCATGAGGAAGGGGCTTTATAAGTATGTGAAAAACAAATGTTTTAATATATGTAATAATTTGTATTTTAAAAATTAAGATCATAAAATATATGCTGTTTTGTGTCCTTTCTTTGATCATAAATTCTCAAGATATCCCAGAAAATTCCCAAGATATTTTATAAAAAGTATAGTTTTTGACTTCATAATCATATATGTATATATGTGTATATGTATATATAAATATCATTTATTTAACTTTTCTCCCATGTTAATATTACTTTGAATTTTTGCTGTAATAATGGTGTGATGTCCATTTTCACCATCAGCTTTTATCAGGACCACTTCCTTAGCGTATTAACCCTAGAGAAGGGGTTACTGGAACATAGAATATAAACTTAAAACAATTATTAATCTTTTTTGCCAGATTCGTATTATTTAAAAATGATATTTTTATTGAATTACAAAGGATAGTTATTCATCTAGAAAAGCAGAAAACTAAAGTACGAAGAAAAAGGGGAAGAAATTATTTATAATCCCGGCACCTAAAGATGACTTCATTTACGATTTTGATTCACATGATTTTAGTGTTTTTTGTTTCCATTATATATTTTACCAAAAAGGATCATTTTGTTTCCTAAACTTTTTTTCCCACTTATTGTGTGAGAAGAAGGCTAGCAGTTTTAATCTAGGACACGGCAGTCGAACCGGGGAGAAGAGGTGTAGCCGGCACGGAACGAAAGCAGAGCCAAGTGTTGGCACCTCACAATTTAAGACATGCTGAATATCGACTTGTGGGTTCTCCACCCAGTCTTCCTACCACATGCTTCCAGGGGGCTTTGGAAAACACGGATGTGCATGTTCCTGAGACCTGCTGAACTAGACCCTCAGGGTGCGGCCGGGGAGGCCATGGGTTGGAAGCCTCCTCGGGGCTCCTGTGCGCGGGTAGAGGTCCCCTGGGGGAGAAGGCTTAAGGTCTGTGCAGGTTCTGCTGAGGACTCGGGTCCTGCTGCCCCCACTGCTGTCACGGGACAAGACTTAAGGCGTTCGTTCCACTAAGCTTGTAAGTTCCCGAGATGACAGGATGCACAGTGCCTGTTCTCAGTGTGCTCTTGTCACCAGCTGTGTTGAGTGGCTTCCAGAAACCTCTCCTTACTTCTGAGTGTGGATGCTCTTTACAGAGGGTTGGCTTTGACCGGGGTGACCCAGTGTAACTTGCAGTCGCCCTTTCCAGCTCGCCTGTGCCATCTCATGCCCTTCCTGCAGTGGTTACTCCAGGTCAGAGGGTAGAGGGCTCAGGCCAGGAGCCAGCAAAGGCCTGTGCATTTCTGTGACCTGCAAGGGCAGGTGTAGCCTAGCTGGGGTCCAGGATGCGAGGGCACAGGCCAGGCTTGTGACCCGATGGCTGTGCTTGGTGAGATGACCGTCCAGGATCTCAAGGCAGCCAGAAGCCACAAAGGCAGAGATTGACCAAGAATGACACAGTGTCCTAGGAATCAGACCTGCGTGTGTCCTCGGACCAGGACCCCAGGACAGGGATCCTTTCTTACCTCCACCAGGATCCTCTTGGACTGAGTCCAGTGTTTGGATATCGGGGGTGAAGTGTGTGTGGTTCCCAGGGCAGGGCGAGTTCTGGCCAATGGCAGCAAAGTGCTAGATCCCCGTCCAGCTCCCACCTTCTCCTCTCATCTCAGCCAGTGTGTGTTCACTTTATTTCTCAGAATTTCTTCTTTCAGATCCTTTAAGGTCCATCAACTCATGCAGGAACTTCTGCAGAATGGAGCTTCTCCCCAGATTCCCCTTGGGTCCTAGTGCTGACTGAGGCACCTCCAGGGCAAGTGTGAGATTTCTGTCCTGAAGTAGATCCTGATGCTGTGTTGGGGACCGTGTAGTGATGGGCTGTGGGCCATATAGCCTCCCCCTTGACCTTCTGAGACCCAACACAGTTGGGGAGGGGAGCATGGGGCAGGGCACACCATCTGCATGGTTCCTTGGCTAAAACTATGACTTCCTCAAGCTTCTGAACTCTAACCTCTGTCAGCTCTGAAGTGACAGTAAGGCTTTAGCACAGGGGGCAGCAGCCGCATCTGATGTGGTGGCTGCCTTTCCCTTCACTCGGGGTTTCACAGTCAAGCCGCTCACGTGTGGCTTGACAGTGAAACTCAGGCTCCGTGCGTGCGAAGCACCATGTAAGACCTGGACGGAAACACTAGTGTGCTTGTGACACAGACTCTTAAAGTTTTGCCATCCAGTTGGGGTGTAAGATACGCTCAGAAAACGTGATAACAGCACGAGGGAGAATTGTTGGTTGTCGTTGGAATATGCAAGTAATGAGCTTACTAGGTGTTTTGTGCGGAGATGGGACTTTGTCCCACCTGCGTGTGAAGGGGAAGTCACCACCTATTATATCTGGTTTGTCCTGAGGATGGAAGATGTTGCCCTAACTGAGCATTTGTACATATATATGTGTGTGTGTGTATATATATATATATGCTCTGTATATGCTATATATACACAATACATATATTATGTGTGTGTGTGTGTGTGTGTATATATATATATATATATATATATATATATATATATGTAAGATGAAGTAAGCATGGTTTATGATCGAAAACAGGTTTCAATAGGATAAAAAAGGCAGGTGGTACATGCCAGCCTTCCAAGCAGGAGGACCAGACTGAACTCAGTTTTGTGCTGGCGTTACGCTCTTGACTATGAATGTTCATTTTCATTGTGTAAATATTATACCCATGGTGTTCAGGTCAGCCAGCTGAGATGGAACTCTTCAGCTTTTAATAGTGAAATGTTGAAAATAAAACTTAGAATAGTTTGCATATCCTGAATGGAAAACTACTCAGAAGAGTATTGCTTTACTTTTAATATATAGTTTCCATTCTAATATTCAAGTTTTAGAAAACATACCAAATACACACACACAAACACACACTGTCAATTCTGTCGTGCAGATCAGATATGGATTCTACCAAGAAAGTGTGTGGGTATTTTTAAAGAAGAGTACACTTATTTCATTTGCACCTTTTTTTTTTTTTTTTTGCATCTTGTAGGTCTATTTTAAATATCTTTTTGTAGAAGACAAAGTTTTTCATTTTTTACAATTTATTTTACCATCTGGAGTAATGAGTATACAAGGATGTAAACACCTTCTGTTGACGTAGAAAACTTAAAAACATTTTCTCTTCCTTACTGGTGGAATGTGCAAATCTCAATTTGATTTAAACTTTAAAAGATTGTTTTGAGGTTGGTTTTAAAAACTTTTCTCTGTCCTCTCTCCCTGACCGTCATCTCCTCGTCAGACGTGTCTCCCTAAAGCCTTCTTCCTTCCTGTTGATCATCACAGGTCCACACCTGTGGGCTTGGAGTCGAGGCCGCGGGGTCTGGCCCATCCACACGGGGCTTCTCCGGGCCTGTGCGGATGGCCCCCATGCTGGCTCCGCTTGACTATTCCATCTTTATTCAAGTTTGCAGGCCTTCTGTGTCTCTCTTGTTCTTTGAACCTCATGGGTCCGTGTCCCCCTCAGACCCCCCTCTTTCATGAAGCTGCCCCGGCCCACTCACCCTGCCCTGTCCGCTCGGACCTGCCAGGCGCCTCCATCTGCACATCTGAAGGGCGGGGGACGGGACAGGAGTAGCATGAAGACGGGACCCAGATCTCCATCTGGGGTCAGATCACTGTCGGGCTCCAGCTGAGGGAGCACAGCCGCCCTGGCTCTGAACTGCCCTCTGGGGACAGGGAGCCCCACCAAGCCCCACATCCCTGCTGTCCTCGGCCGTCCTCCCGGGACGCTCTGCTTCTTATCCCCAGGCAGGTGTTCCTGTCTCCAGCCGGCATGGGGTTGCCAGGTAGATTAGGCCCCTGAAAAGCAGGGCTACTTGCACATTTAAAAAATAATTTGGTATTTCAGAACAAAATGAAAGTAATCCTGAGAAAGTTAAAAGTCTCTTGGATGTCTTCATATATCTTTTATAGTTTAGTAATATAGTTCTAATTTGAATTCCACGTGGCTAGGTGTCGTATTAATTTCCTTTTGCTGCTGTAACAAATTACCACAAACGGTGGCTTGAAACAACACAAATTTATTATCTTAAAATTCAGAACGTCCCAAGTCTACACTGGGGCCAGCAGGGCTGCATTCGTTCTGCAGGCTGTGGGGAGGATCTATTTCCTTGCCTTTTCTAGCTTCTGGGGGGCCACCTGCATCCCTTGGCTTGGGGGCCCACGTCACTCCAGCCGGTTGCCATCCTCGCGTCTCCTTCCCTGGTCCTTCTACCTCCCTCTTACAAGGACCCTTGTGATGGCATTGGGCCACCTGGACATTGCAGGAGCTTCTCCCCATCCTCACATTCTTCACTGAATCACGCCCACAAAACCCCTTTTGCCGTGTGAGATAGCAGCATCGCAGGTTCCAGGATCAGGACCCGCACATCTTCGGGGGCCACTATTCTGCCGACCACAGGTGCCATCTCCTTTCCATTGCTGGTGCTTCTCTGTCCCTGCCCCTGGCCCGAGTGACTTCTTATGGGTCTGTTCCCTTGCCTTATCCTGCCGTGATTCCGCTATCCTCATCTGGGGTGAAACAAGCGTTGCAGCATCCTCAGTGGCTCCAGCCTAAATGCACACCTGCTCCCCCGTGGCCTCTGCTTCCAAAGAGCCTTGCGCGCTGTGGCCGGGCCTGGCCGCTCTCCAGGGCCTCGGCCGGTCGCCCCCTGTCTCCTAGGAGGGCGGCTCTCTGAGGCATCTTCCCTCACTCCCGGCAGGAGGCAGTCACCCCTGGGATGGATATGGTGAGACCCTCTTCGCTTCCTGTCAACAGCCTTCACTCCCTGCACCGCCCTTCCTCCTTCCCCTGTTGCCCTGGACGAAGTTCCCTCCACCATCTGGCATCCGTTTACCTGTGCGCGGAGCCCCCCTAGTCCTGCTTCCCGGGAGATCACAGATCCGCTGCGTCAACTGCATCAGTCCTCACCCTCACACCGGTCCTCACCCTCCAGGTTACAAACATGCCTGTCGATTCCCGCTTGAAGTCGAACACTGCCCCGGGCTCTTCATTTTCCTCTCCATTTTATCTCCGGAGTCCCGTGTAACTTCTTAAAATTTCAGGCCGCGTTTTCTCTTTCCTTGGTTCTTCTAACCTTTTCCTCCTCTAGCCTCTGCATCCTGACCTTTCCTCCCATCACTGCCTGATGCTCCCCCTCAGAAGTGACCCCCAGGATTTCAAATCCGCCACGTGCTCAGCTTCATCTCACACCTCCCCACCCCAGCACCCTGTCCATGCTCAGCCCCTGATGGTGCTCAGTCCGGCCCCCTCCTTGCAGGCCCTTCCTTCTCCTGTGATGTAGTCTGAGGCCGTTCTCTGTGGCTCCCCGGGCATCTCATCATCTCCTAAACCCCGTTCCTCCAGATGCACCGGGTTCCTGGTCTTGGGGCTCTTCCCCTCCGTCTCTCTGCCTGCACCTCCTGCCCCTGCGACGACACACAGCTCTCCTGCATGCAGCACAGCTTGCATCCCCGGCCCCTTGTCCTGGGAGAGGTTGACGGGGGTCCTTCCTCTCTGTGCCCCGTGTGTGTTCGGTGGTCTAGTCAGCTCAACTTCACCTTCTAATTCTTCAGTACCTTCTCTGTGCACCTACCACTCCTGCCTTAAGTTAGGAATAAGCCCTGCTTTTTTTCCCCACACAGATTGTAGCTAAAGTTTCTTAAATGCTCTCAATCCAGGCTGGCCCCACCGTGAACCTTTCCTGCAGGTGGTTGCCAGAATCATCTTTGTAAAGTGCGGTTCTGTTTATCGTTTGTGTCCTGGGTGTGTTTGACCACGTTAGTTGTCATTCTCTGGGATGACAGGTAGGTGTATTTTGCCCCTTAGTGGAATTGTAATCTCCGGGAAGACTGACTGGGTTTCCTTCTTAATTCCTCTCTGCGTGTTGGTTCTCTGGGACAGGAACACTTTTGAGCGCCTTTTATTTACTCCGGGGCTTTTCATAGGCTGCCCCTTCAGGTCCTTCCAGCCTCTTCCCCCCTCACCGTATAGAGAAGGGGCCTGTAGTGCATTCTTCTGACTCTTAGTTGATTTAGCGGAAAATGGCAGCCAGCATCACGCTCTCTCCGGGACCGCTGAAGAATCACATACGATGCACATAACATGTTAAGCATGATACCGTGTCTGACGTGTAGCTCACTTTACTAAATGCCAGCAACTATTCAAACCACTCTTCTCTTGGGTCCCAGTCCTGTGCTCCCCGGAACCGTCCCTTGTCTGGAATGCCAGCTGGGCCTGCTCCCCGGGCCTGCTCCCCGGGCCTGCTCCTCGGGCCCTGCTCCCCGGGCCCTGCTCCCCGGGCCCTGCTCTCCGGGCCCTGCTCCCCGGGCCCTGCTCTCCGGGCCCTGTTCCTCGGGCCCTGCTCCTCGGGCCCTGCTCTCCGGGCCCTGCTCTCCGGGCCCTGCTCCCCGGGCCCTGCTCCTCGGGCCCTGCTCTCTGGGCCCTGCTCTCAGGGCCCTGCTCCCTGGGCATGCTCCCGGCAGGACTTGCCTGGATGGACATGGAGACGCCCTTGGCTGCCCTCTGTTGTACCTGGCCTACCAGCCAAGGTGTCATCATCTCCATGTCCCGACCTGCACACCTCGGGCTGTGTGCCCAGGCTACAGCCTATCCACCATTGGAGCTTCATCTGAAATCCTAACGTGGGCAGGTACTGGCCTTCCAGCCTCTCCCTGTTACCCTCACACTTGAAGACGTACTGACTTCCTTCATGAGGAAGAGCGGAGGTACTTTCCCCAGGTGACCTCCTCCGTCTCCTCAGCGAGACAGAGTTACTGTCCAGACTTCCGGACTCAAGGTGCCTGCCTGTCCTCCTGTGGCTCCCTCAGTGCCACCTGCACCCCTGATGCTCCCCGCTCCGGGCTCTACTCTGCCCCCCACCCCTCCTGCTGTCCGTGACCCCCTGTTAGATGATTTCGAAAAGAACTGCTTTGTGTCCTGATAAGGAAACTCCAGCCAGCTGTAGGATGACGGGCGGAGGGTAGCCAGTGAGAAAAGACTCCTTCCTAAGTTATCTCCTGATGGTCCCGAATACAAGGCACCTTGTGCGGACACATTCCCGCTGTCTGTCCTTCCTTACTTGAAGTCCTCGCGGGAGCAGTGAGTTTAACTCATCCTCCCCCTAAATTTAACTTTTTCACCCAGACCTGAAGTATATTTAAACCTCTACTTTTTCCAATATGCCAGTACGTTAAATAGAATCTGAAAAATGTGTGTGTGTGTTTTGTTTTCAATAAAGCCTGGATTTGTGTGTAGTTCCGCAGTGCAGAAAGATGCTGCCGTGAACATTCACATTTGATGTAACCCCGTGTGGAACTATTTGAGAAACCTAGACCCTTTCCAACCGAAACAGTTCAGTCAGATGTCAGGTTTTCTGTGCTTTGAACATGTTTCCAAAGTACTTGATAATCACTGAGCGCCCCTTCAGAGTTTTAATGTAGATCCGTCTTAGCTAACACTTTAAATATTAGTCACGAGCCACGTGATGACCATGGGATGGCTTTATAAGCTGTAATGAAATTCCTCATTATATTGTGAACTTGCGTATGCTGAGGATCACACGACAGCCTCAGTTCATATGCTTTTTTTTTTATTTGCCTCAAGTGTTTGCTTGTCTGTCTACCTATTTGTTTTTGTCTTCTATATGTATTGTGTTGTCCCCCAGTTTTAAGATAACTTCGTTGGTGTTTAACAATTCTCCCCCAGAAAAACCAAACATGTTTTGAAAACAGTTATACTCAGATGTTTGGTTGGGGTTTAAAACACAAGGCACGTATCGAGGGCAGGGAAAGAAGTGTGTTTGCAGACCAGAATGTGGCCTTACACCATGCAGTCATTTAAGCCGATTGCTTGCTGGGACTCTGAAGAACAGAGTGAATTCCCATTCATGTTCGTTTCTCATATTCTCCAAAGCTCTCAGTTATGGAGCAAAACTGAAGCTGCATCCTGATCTCGGGTGTCAGAGCCTTTTCCTTCTCTTGGAATCCACTCCTCTGAAGTGGTGGGACTCAAAGGTCCCGGGCTGTGAAGCAGTTCAGCAGATCTGAAGCCGGGGGAGCCAGACAGATCAGGCGCTTTTTGTTCTTGGGAGGGGCCTGAAGCCCCCGTCAGGGCGGCTTATCTGCATTTCCAACTGGGAGCCCAATGTCATGTTCAGAGGAAGGGAAATTAAAAGAAGAAAGTAGTGGCGTTTAGAGTCAAGGGTGGACCGTTTCACGGCTCTTTTCCCGCAGTTAAAGGAAATTTATATGAGAAGTATCCTCGTCTCTTTTTCCTGGGAGAGTTTAGTTATTCAGGAAAAAAATATATGGGTTTATTGTTTTAGACCCTAGGCTCAGAGGATTTGTGGAATCCACTCATTGATGGCCAATGAATTATCAGATGACTTCAGGAGTTATTTTTAAAAGTTCTCTCTGTGCATTTCTTTATTTTATACTGTGTGGGTTCTTTTTCTTTGTTCATAAAGATCTTTGTTAGACTGAAGCTGCTTAAGTTCAGCAATATTTCACCTGCTCTGATCTGTGCTTTCTTTCTGTTTCTTGGACTATAATTCAGTCAGTGGTTAGGTTAGGGTCGCTGGAGACACACACACACACACGTACGCACGCACACACACACGCACCAAACTTCCTATTATCAATAGGTCAGTGGGTTCCAGGGAAATGAGAATTTCTGCATCTGAGATTACAGTAGAATAGATTCACAAAGAAACAGTAGGATTTCCATCGACTAACTTATTAAAGTGCACTTTTGTTGTGCCATGCATTCTGGGTTCTCTGTTTGTAGGATCCTCCTGGTATAATCTTGATAGCAATTTGGGATTCAAAATTAACCTACAAAAAACGTTCAAAATAACGAGGACGTAGTCTCTAAAATGAGAGTTTAAAAATACGCAGTCAGCCATCCTTCACTGCCATCTTCTCTGAAGCTTTGCAGCCAGTTAGGTTTAATTAGGTAGGGGATGATTCTTCTCCATTAGCCTAACAAATAGGTGGCAAAAATAGGCATCACTTTGAAGAAGCAGAATCTGAAGCAGGTCTTGCTGCCTCACCTGTATTTTCATAATGAGCTTCTGTGTTCTGATTATTGAAGTTTCCTAAATCGGTTATTTAGTCCGTGGCTTGATTTATTTATTTATTTATTTTTTGCGGTACGCGGGCCTCTCATTGCTGTGGCCTCTCCCGTTGCGGAGCACAGGCTCAGCGGCCATGGCTCACGGGCCCAACTGCTCTGCGGTATGTGGGACCTTCCCGGACCGGGGCACGAACCCGTGTCCCCTGCATCAGCAGGCGGACTCTCAACCACTGCGCCACCAGGGAAGCCCCCGTGGCTTGATTAATGGCAGGTTCCTTTAAAGGACAGCCATGCAGCTCTTGGTCTTTTTTTGGGGGGGTGGGGGGAGTCTTAGACCCCTTAGACCCCTTTGAACATCTAATGTAAGCTATTGATAATCTCCTTAGAGAAGTGCTTATATTGATTTGTGCACAAAATTTTATATAAAGTTCAGAAGGTTTCCAGAACCCTTGAATACATCATGGACCCCACTTCTCCACCATTAAGAACACATTAAGTAAGAGTACAAAACAACAGTGTGTGTGTATATGTATGTGAGTGTGTGCTGTGTGTGTATTTTTCAAGTTCTCCATTTTCTCTGTGATTAAAGGAAGCGGGAGTCAGAAGGGGTTCTAATATTCTTGGTAATTTCCACTCTTAGCTCAGGTGAAAATCATAGTTTCTTGAGGAAAAAGCAAGGAAGGCATTTCATAACCTTTCATCGTGTGCAGTATTTCTTGGTGAAGACACTTCTAGGATGAAAGATTCATTGCAAGATGCCCAGGAGAACATAGAAGCTATAGTAATGCACCAGAAAGTTGGAATTGAAAAGCAGGTACAGAAGTAGAGTTTTCAGAAGCTGTTCATCAAGTCCTTGGAGGTCTCAGTAGATACTAATAACTTTATAAAAGTAAACATGATCACATTTTGGAAAACATGGAGATTTCTTTCCAGCCTGAAACCTGGGTGTCAGTTGAAATTCCCCACCTTCCTCATCCTGTGCATCCAGCCAGTCAGCAGGTGGCACCCATTTTACCTCCCAGATACGTACGGAGTCTGGCCCCTGTCCCCACTCCCAGCTCTTGCTCTGCGTTTGGTTGAGGGCCTCATCACCATTGTTCAGGCGGTCACAACATTCCCAAATACAATATCACTTTGCGAGTAAGCACAGACCAGGGTTTGTATTCCAATTCCAGGTTTTTACTGACTAGCTGGGCCAATGGGGCAATTTGTGAACCTCTGTTTCCTTGTAGGTGATGTGGGGATTGTAACAGTCCCAGTGCAGGGGTGCTAAGGCTTAAATGAGCTGAGTTAGATGCTGTACATGGTACATGGTAAATTCTCAATTATTAGTAGATATTAAAAGCCTCCTTTCCCATCTTTTCTACCTCTAATTTTACTATGTTTCTAATTAATTCTCCACATTGCCACTAACAAGATCTTAATAAAATGCAATCATGTTTTTTTTTCTTCCCAATGACTAAAAGCTTTTGCTTCTACTTCATTGGCTAAGGATAAACTAAAAGGTCCTTAACAAACCATACAAAGCTCTTCATGACCTGGGTCCTGCCTATATGCCTAGTGTCTTCATCACTTGATCATGTGTGTGTATTGATCTTTTTAAAAAACTTACAATGCCATTAAAAATTCTAACAAGACAGAAGAGTATAAAAATAAAATGCTTTCTCTCTGTCAGTTCCCCGCTCTAGGTGAACCACTCAAAATAATGTGATGTTTGTGCCTCCAGATATGCATAATGTAGTTATGTAGATATGTGAATAATGTCCATGTAAATGGTTGCGTGTTCCTCATCTGTTACTTGCTTTATATTTATCAGTACCTCATGGTCATCATGCTGCCTCAGCAGATCCGGGTCTGTGACTTGCTTTTATTTGATAGCTGTACTGAATTCTGTTGAATTGTGTCTAATTTCTCTCCATCTAGAATTATTTTTATATGTGCTATTGTGGTGGGAATATAATTCCATTTTCCTCCCCAATGGATAGTCACGGGTCCTGATGCCACGTGTCCTTACTCTCCTGATTGATCCTAGAGTAAATTCCCGCACATGGGGTCTGGCATTCAACATGGCACTGTTTACAAACTTTTGGCATCTGGGGATCATCTATTGGTCATGTAGCACATACTCAGACCTCCAGTTTTTAATATCTAAAAAAGCTCATCCCAAGTTTTCACTATAAAATAAAAGCTTAAAAATTATGATGTCTTTAGTGTTGCCTATAACCTTTCAGAATGACCTCCCATAGTGACCAACTGCCCGTTAAAAACAGACACACACTGTGATCTCAGGCACATTACATAACCACTTGTGGCCCAGTTTCATCATCTGGAAAATGTATGCTTACTTCATAGGGTTTTTCTTGATGACTTAATGAGTTAATGTTTGTAAAGTGCTTAGAACAGGGTGTGGCCCAGTTCTGTGCTGCACAAGGGCTTGTGGCATAGAAGGCCCCTGTATATGGCTCGATGACGGGTAGCTCAGCTCTGTAACCATCCTTGTCATTCTTTCCTCTTCTGTTTAGTGAGAAAGTTGCATTGAACCATTCCTAGGTTTTTGGCTGTGACAGCAAGTGTTAGTGCTTCTTCAGATACATGCGGATTGTCCTGGATATTCAGATCGAACATGGACCCAGACTCATTTTATCAGATCCTACGTTGACACATACTATGCTCAAAACCTGGCAGGTTGAGTCTCTCTGCTTCAGAGAGAGCTGCAAATGCATTTTGTAACTTCCTCTTTGATTGTGTTTGTCTCTGGAAAATGTTTTTCTCACGTTCCCTTCTGCAGTATTTGAATTTTTTTTTTTTTACTCTACCAATAACATAATTGATTTTTCCCCCATTGAGGAAAGAAAATAGTCAAGTGCTGACAAAAAGCTAAATTCTCTGTGGTCAAGCTGTTTATATCACAGTTTGCCTACATAAGACTTCCTGATGGCTCACCTTTCACGTCTAAAATTGTGACATTTCAGCCCTGAAGGTACACATTGAGATGATTTAAGACTTTGAAGATGTTGCTGAGATAAACCATTTAACGAGGATGCTGAACTCATGGCAGTGGTCTTTGGTGTTATAAGAAATTCAGTTTTTATCGTCTGCTTGTAAAATTCCTAGGAACCTCTTTCCCTCTGACAGCCATCATATGGGGACTGAGAAACCGCTGCCCTGTGGCCCTGGCCCTACCCTTTGCAAGCTCGCTAAAAACCTGTGCCTCCGTAGCTGCGATTCCATCCCATGCCCAGCTTCTCCCATTTCTTTCAATATTGAATTATGATCAGGGGAGTATTGTTGGCTGCCAGCCCCTGCCTGTGAATAACGTAAGATGCTTGTCGACATTCAGATGGCGTCGTCCACTTAGTGTGTAGGCACTCTTCTGTGGGGCACGTATTTCACTGATGCTCTGCTGGTGCTGGTGGCCACCGACCTTCTGCAGTCTGTGTAGTGGCTCAGAAGTTGTCATCACAGGATCATCCCTCTGCTCTTGCAGTGGGGTTCTCAGTGATGAACAGGTATATCTGCCAACTGCCCAAGAGTTGTTCCCACTGTGCACTTTTGACTTTGTCTACCCGTGGAGCAAAGACCTGCTGGCACACACCGGTGAACACGATTGTATTTCATAAAGGAATTTTGCCAATAGCCTGTCTACTTTTCTCTAGGCATGGTGTTTTGTTTTTCTTTGTTTTTTTCTAGTGCTCTGACTCATTTTATTTTTAAATAATAGTATATCATTTGTATCTACTTTTGATATGAGGTATGGAACTTTGAATAATCCTTCTCCAACAGTAGTGACAAAATTCATCAATTTTATACTAGAAAGCATTATTTTGCAACTGTTTGGAGAACAGAAAATGACAAAACAAAACAACTTCCGTACCCAGGAGCACATGGCGCTTCCCTGGAAATGTCCTTGAAGCCTTCTGTGGCCTCAAGCCAGGTTTTGTTTTGCGTTTTTTTTGCCGCTCTGTCCCCTTAGGGGAACAAACAGTTGGCAGGCTTTCAGAAGACTTATGTCCTTACTTATGCTCTGCCACTAAACTGGTGTGACCTTGAGAAAGTCTCTTAACCTCTCTGGGCTTGAGTTTATTTAGCTGTAAAAGTGGTTTTCAGGTCCAAAAACCTTGTGATTTTTTATGACTGAATTTAATGGGCTTATTGTTTGCTTTAAGTGTGTGCTTCCAGTTCCCTTTTCTTCATCATAAAATATAATTTTATAAGCACAGCTCTCAATTATGTTCATAAAATACAAGATTTTTAGAAAGGAAAAACATCTTTATCTGCCATGAATAAACCATCACACAGAAAAGAGATGGAAGACAGGCAATGATGTTTCTCAGTAAATGTTGCCTTTTGGATTGTTAAAATGACTATCTTGGTTTTTGTTTGAAACCCTCCAAAGACTGCTGTGGCTGCTTGAGCCATACTGGTTCCTTGCAACATTACATAAAAGCTCCCAAATGTTCAACTGAGAAACCATTTTGAAATGCTGACAAGACTGACATTGCTCATCCCAACCTCTTGGCTGTGATTCATTGCCAGTGTCTTGCATTTATCATTCATACGTGATATAATACTAGTTACTCCCCATCCCCAATTTTACATCTTTCAGTTTTGTTAGAACATGAAAAGTGTTCTCTCATTTTCTGCAGCTTCTTAAATTTCCTTTCAGCCTTATTATTATACTCTCCCCCGGTCTCTCCTTCCCCTTTGCTTTTCTTACCCATGTTGTGTGCATGTGTATGTATCTATGTATATGGATGTGGTGCTTTGGAAGTTAACTGAGACATTTCAAAGCAGTGAACAGGAGGTAGTCAAACAAAACTTGTTAAATACAATCTGCTGGAAAACAGAGCAGAAGTGAGAAGAAGGCTGGGAGAGTTAAACACACACATGACATTTACTTTTGTAGAAATAAAGTATTCCTGAGAAATCATTCATTCTTGCCATTTCATTTTTGGTTTTCGTCAATTTTGCCATTTCATTTTTGGGTTTTGAGCTGTGAATGTAAGAAGGTTTCTAACAACATTTTACAAGCCAATTCATAAAGATTTTAAAACAATTTCATGTCCTTATAAAAAAAAAGCATGTACCCAAGTGTGGAAGAAGGTTGAATAAACTATGTTACATGCACACAGTGGAGGACAGTGCAGCTTAAAAGAGAATGTGGGCAGTGGCTGTGACCTGATGGGGTGGTTTCCAGGGGACGCTAGGAAGTGAACAAAGCCAATGCAAAACAGCCTGTATAATATGCTGTCTTATGTGTAAGAAGGGAGGGAAAAATAAGAAGAAATATAAACATAATTGCTTATTTTTGCAAGAAGAAACCCGGGAAGGATAAACCAGAAAAGAGTGAGATTGGTTACCTTTAAGAGGTAGAATGGGGTGGGTAGGACATGGGAAGGAGAGATACTTCTTTGAGTACCTTTTTGGAGCTTTAACTTTTGGAAGTACGTTAATATTCTGCATATTAAAATTGAAATAAATCATTAAGAAGTGAAAGAAAACAGAAACAAATGAACTCAGCCATATTTTAAGTGGATCCCATAATTGGACTGAAGAGAGAAAAAAGAATGAATCCAAGTAGTTTATGAACACAGTGTTTATATAACCCATTCTTGGATGGCAGAGCAGGAAGGGAAAATTGCAAACAAATCCTGAACTCTTTTCGTAGGTTTGTTTATTATAGTAGTGGGGGTAAAAGAGTTCTGAAACTGCAGTACATACACTATAGGATTTAGTACCTGAGTAAGTGTGTTGACCTTGTTAGAGGAGAAATACAAATATAGATAAAAAAAGACAGAATAAGCCCTCTGAGGATGGATAGAATTAGATGGATCTGTTTGAACTTAAGATTTATCATATATATATGTATATACATATATGTGTATACATAAGTGTAAATGTTTATGTATGTGTATGTGTTTTGTATGTAACTATAGTGAAGGAGTTGCAGAATATTGTAATTGTGTGATCAAAATTAACATCACCAATGGACCAGATGTGATGTCCTTAGAAGAACACATCATCACCCATATGGCAGGCTGGCAAAACAATGCATAACCTGAATCTAATCATAGGGAACATCAGACAAATCCAAAATGAGGAACTTTCTATTTTAAAAAATACAGGAGGGAAAACACTGTGTTCTTTAAAAATGTCAGTATTATAAAACATAAAGAAAGGCAATGGAAAATGTTCCAGATTAAGGGAGACTAAACAGACATGTCAATTAAATTTAATATCTGCCTTTAAACTGAATTCTATTCTGGAGGGAAAATATTATGAAGTGCATTGTTGGATAAATTGGAAAAATTGTAATATGAGTGGAAGATTAGTTAAAAGTATTGAATAATGTCAAATTTACAGACGTTGATAAATGAGCTGTTGTTAAGTAAGAGAACGTTCCTATTTTTAGGGAAAATAGACTGCTCTTAGTGAAAAAATTTAGTATTTAGGGGTAAAGAGCCCTCAAATGATTAAAAAATCATATGTACACATATACGTATATGTATACATCTGGATCTGTATACACACAGACACTTGAGAGAGGGGACAAACAGAAATGATAAAGCAAATGAGGTGGAATGTTAACAATAAATAAATCTAGGTAAAGGCTATACATGTTCTCTGTACTATTTTGTTCTTGGAACACAATGACCCAAAACCTATGGGATGCAGCAAAAGTAGTTCTAAGAGGGAAGTTTATAGCAATACAATCCTACCTTAAGAAACAAGAAACAGGGCTTCCCTGGTGGCGCAGTGGTTGAGAATCCGCCAGCCAATGCAGGGGATACAGGTTCGTGTCCCAGTCTGGGAAGATCCCACATGCCGCGGAGCGGCTAGGCCAGTGAGCCATGGCCACTGAGCCTGCACGTCCGGAGCCTGTGCTCCGCAATGGGAGAGGCCACAACAGTGAGAGGCCCGCATACCGCAAAAAAAAAAAAAAAAAAAAAAGAAACAAGAAACATCTCAAATAAGCAACCTAACCTTGCACCTAAAGCAATTAGAAAAAGAAGAACAAAAAAGAACCCTCCAAAGTTAGCAGAAGGAAAGAAATCATAAAGATCAGATCAGAAATAAATGAAAAAGAATGAAGGAAATGATAGCAAAGCTCAATAAAACTAAAAGCTGGTTCTTTGAGAAGATAAACAAAATTGATAAACCATTAGCGAGACTTATCAAGAAAAAAAGACTCAAATCAATAGAATTAGAAATGAAAAAGGAGAAGTAAGAGCTGACACTGCAGAAAAAGAAAAGATCATGAGAGATTACTACAAGCAACTATATGCCAATAAAATGGACAACCCAGAAGAAATGGACAAATTCTTAGAAAAGCACAACCTTCCGAGACTGAACCAGGAAGAAATAGAAAATATGAACAGACCAATCACAAGCACTGAAATTGAGACTGTGATTAAAAATCTTCCAACAAACAAAAGCCCAGGACCAGATGGCTTCACAGGCGAAAGAACTCTATCAAACATTTAGAGAAGAGCTAACACCCATCCTTCTCAAACTCTTCCAAAATATAGCAGAGGGAGGAACACTCCCAAACTCATTCTGTGAGGCCACCATCACCCTGATACCAAAACCAGACAAGGATGTCACAAAGAAAGAAAACTACAGGCCAATATCACTGATGAACAAAGATGCAAAAAACCTCAGAAAAATACTAGCAAACAGAATCCAGCAGCACATTAAAAGGATCATACACCATGATCAAGTGGCATTAATCCAAAGAATGCAAGGATTCTTCAATGTATGCAAGTCAATCGATGTGATAAAACCATATTAACAAATTGAAGGAGAAAAGCCATATGATCATCTCAATAGATGCAGAAAAACCTTTTGACAAAATTCAACACCAATTTATGATAGAAACCCTCCAGAAAGTAGGCATAGAGGGAACTTACCTCAACATAATAAAGGCCATATATGACAAACCCATAGCCAACATCGTTCTCAATGGTGAAAAACTGAAAGCATTTCCTTTAAGATCAGGAACAAGACAAGGATGTCCACTCTCACCACTATTATTCAACAGAGTTTTGGAAGTTTTAGCCACAGGAATCAAAGAAGAAAAATAAAAGGAATCCAAATCGGAAAAGAAGAAGTAAAGCTGTCACTGTTTGCAGATGACATGATACTATACATAGAGAATCCTAAGATGCTACCAGAAAACTACTAGAGCTCATCAATGAATTTGGTAAAGTAGCAGGATACAAAATTAATGGACAGGAATCTCTGGCATTCCTATACACTAATGATGAAAAATCTGAAAGTGAAATTAAGAAAACACTCCCATTTACCACTGCAACAAAAAGAATAAAATACCTAGGAATAAACCTACCTAAGGAGACAAAAGACCTGTATGCAGAAAATTATAAGACACTGATGAAAGAAATTAAGGATGATACAAGTAGATGGAGAGATATACCATGTTCTTGGATTGGAAGAATCAACATTGTGAAAATGACTTTACTACCCAAAGCAATCTACAGATTCAATGCAATCCCTATCAAACTACCACTGGCATTTTTCACAGAACTGGAACAAAAAATTTCACAATTTGTATGGAAACACAAAAGACCCTGAATAGCCAAAGCAATCTTGAGAAAGAAAAATGGAGCTGGAGGAATCAGGCTCCCTGACTTCAGACTATACTACAAAGCTACAGTAATCAAGACAATATGGTACTGGCACAAAAACAGAAATATAGATCAATGGAACAGGATAGACAGCCCAGAGGTAAACCCATGCACATATGGTCACCTTATCTTTGATAAAGGAGGCAAGAATATACAGTGGAGAAAAGACAGCCTCTTCAATAAGTGGTGCTGGGAAAACTGGACAGCTACATGTAAAAGAATGAAATTAGAACACTCCCTAACACCATACACAAAAATAAACTCAAAATGGGTTAAAGACCTAAATGTAAGGCCAGGCTCCATCAAGCTCTTAGAGGAAAACATAGGCAGAACACTCTATGACATAAGTCACAGCAAGATCCTTTTTGACCGACCTCCTAGCGAAATAGAAATAAAAACAAAAATAAACAAATGGGACCTAATGAAACTTAAAAGCTTTTGCACAGCAAAGGAAACCATAAACAAGACCAAAAAACAACCCTCAGAATGGGAGAAAATATTTGCAAATGAAGCAACTGACAATGGATTAATCTCCAAAATATACAAGCAGATCATGCAGCTCAATATCAAAAAAACAAACAACCCAATCCAAAAATGGGCAGAAGACCTAAATAGACATTTCTCCAAAGAAGATATACAGATTGCCAACAAACACATGAAAGGATGCTCAACATCATTAATCATTAGAGAAATGCAAATCAAAACTACAATGAGATATCATCTCACACAGGTCAGAATGGCCATCATCAAAAAATCTACAAACAAATGCTGGAGACGGTGTGGAAAAAAGGGAACACTCTTGCACTGTTGGTGAGAATGTAAATTGATACAGCCACTATGGAGAACAGTATGGAAGTTTGTTAAAAACTAAAAATAGAACTACCATATGACCCAGCAATCTCACTACTGGGCATATACCCTGAGAAAACCATAATTCAAAAAGAGTCATGTACCACAATGTTCATTGCAGCTCTATTTACAATAGCCAGGATATGGAAGCAACCTAAGTGTTCATCAACAGATGAATGGATAAAGAAGATGTGGCACATATATACAGTGGAATATTACTCAGCCATATAAAGGAACAAAACTGAGTTATTTGCAGTGAGGTGGATGGACCTAGAGTCTGTCATACAGAGTGAAGTAAGTCAGAAAGAGGAAAATTCCATATGCTAACACATATATATGGAATCTAAAAAAGAAAAAAAAATGGTCAGAAGAACCTAGGGGCAAGATGGGAATAAAGACACAGACCTACTAGAGAAAGGACTTGAGGATACGGGGAGGCAGAAGGGTAAGCTGGGACAAAGTGAGGCATGGACATATATATAGTACCAAACATAAAATAGATAGCTAGTGGGAAACAGCCACATAGCGCAGAGAGATCAACTCGGTGTTTTGTGACCACCTAGAGGGGTGGGATAGGGAGTGTGGGAGGGAGGGAGACGCAAGAGGGAAGAGATATGGGGACACATGTATATGTATAACTGATTCACTTCGTCATAAAGCAGAAACTAACCATTGTAAAGCAATTATACTCCAATAAAGATGTTAAAAAATAAAATAACAGTAGGAGAATATCTATGTAACTTCAGTGTTGCAAGGGATTTCATAGGCTAGATGTGCCAACTGTACAGGAAATAGCCGATATATTTTATTACCTTAAAATAAAATTCTCCACAGTCATCATAAACAAAGTGAAAAGCCAAGTAAGTTACAGATTGGGACTAAGTAACCATCATAATCAACAAAGGATTGTGTCCAGAGTACAGGAAGAGCTCCTTCAGATCATTAAGGAAAAATGGGCCAAAGGAGTAGATGGGGAGTTCACAGGACATAGAGTTTGGCAGATGAACTATGTCAAGGAATGTACAACCGATCAAGCCATCTTTGAGGGCAAAATCTCCAAGAGCAGGCTTCTATCTTTGGTTATATTATTGAGCTTCCAAACTTGTATGATTGTGTGCATAGAGACACCAAGTGTTTTAATATCAAACAGTGAAGATATTTCAGTGATTAATCTTATATCATGAAATTTCCTAGGACCAGTCCTTTCCAGAGCGTGAAAATGGTTTTCAGGTTGGGATGAGATTAGAAGGCATTGACCCCCGTCATCCATCTGTGTTTTGTGTGCTTTCTGTAGCTGAGGTAAGAAATAGTGCTATTGTCTTGGGCTAATTACAGTGACAGGAGAGAATTTTCTAGAGAATGACGAGTACTTTGTGTTATAAACAAGTCCAAGTACATTATGGATTTATTTTATTCAGTGATGGGTGAAGTACGTTCTTTAATGAAATTTTTTTCCTCTCTGAAGATTAATTTTCTAATAAGTTTCTCATTACTAGTGGTTATTTTTGATTTAATTGGTAAATAGTTTTCACCTGAGGTTGATAAAATCAGTGAATCCCACAATGTTGCTTTTGTCTGTTAAAAGAGACAATTATTCAAGTTTTATCTGAACTAATGAGAAATGTATATGAAAAAATCCATGCTTACGAATTATATATTTATATAAATACATGAATTTTATGAAAATTATATAGGGTGAGGAGCCATTGATAAAGTAAATGGCTTATATAATATTTAGTAAACATTTTATGTTATTAAATTGATAAAAGACCTCAGTATTTCGAATAACATCAAACATAGAAAACACTATTCACTTAATTTACTGAATGATTATAGTTATTGAACTTGTATAGCATGTCTAGGAGATGTGTTTCTCAGACTGTTTTATTATTTTCTTTATTGAGTATGCTGGATCCATATGTTAAGTTAAATAAGGTCATACCCATTTTGGTTTTTGCTGTGTACTTTAGGTTACACTGTTTTGGGATATGAATCCAAGCCAGACAGCAGGAGATGGGGTTTCTGAAAGGAATATTTGCTAGGTATTGAATGAACAAATAAACAAACTTGTCGATTAATGGTTATGTAAATTGACCGCAGATTCCTAGACTGAATAAAAGGATAGTTTTTTTGCAGAAAAATTTTTGATACTTGAAAGATAGTGTCTAGTTTGTCAGCATTTGTCTTATCCAGATTCATCTATGAATTTGTTCTTTAGTATAAGACATTTGGATGTAAGGATTGTTTCATATATATTGATGGTGTTGACAGAATAAATGAATATTTTGTTAATTTTGTGTACACTTCAAATGCATGCTTAATGAACGATTGTAAACATTCTGTTTTGCAGGTGTGTGGTTACCGTCTCAGACTTCATTTTGATGGTTATTTAAGCTGCTATGATTTTTGGACTAATGCTGGTTCCCCTGACATTGATCCAGTAGGATGGTGTGAAAAGACCAAACATGAATTACACATCCCTAAGGGTAAGTCAGGAGGAAAAGACAGTCATCTTTTTAATGAAATACTAACAAGAGAGCCTGGTGTGAATTGTTTTTCAAAATGAAAGTTTGACCCACAAAAAGCAGTAAGACTACAAGGATATCACTGTTAGAAATAAATAAATGTCTTTAAAGAAAAGCATCAAAGACTGTTTAGGTCAGATATTCTGAGGTACATAGGGCAGAAGTAAAATCTCATGAGAGCATTTTATCTTGCATAAAGTTTATTAAACTTTATAAGGAATGAAGAAACTAATGTTTAAATTACAGTTGAAATAAAATATTTCACTTAATCAGTGATGCTGTACAGTGAGGAAACTTGATTCACTGTATATCATTTGTTTCAAGCAGAAATCATAGAGCACAGGGAACTATGAAAGTGAAAAATTCACTGTTTTCTTTCCATGGGAATTAAAAATCTCATCTTTGTCTTTTGTTATGTGGGAGAGGAACTGGGTTGGCAGACATGACTGAAACCTTTCTTACCTGCTGTCTGCTAGTGAGGTGAGGATTCATAGGTTGGGATGCCAGTGGGCCTGTTTCCTCAACCAGCAAATTTGTATATAAGGTCTTCTGCTTGGGTGTTAGACTCCTGGCTGACCGTGGCAACTTCTCGAGTCACTGTATAGTCATTTTATTCTTAGGAAGCAGCTCAGGGTGTCCTCTGGGATCCACCCCTGAGGCTGGCAGCAGGGTCCCCTGAGATTGCTGGGTTTCAGGGAGGTTGGAACAGGCCCCAGGCTCATTCACCCCGTGGGTGGTAGGTGTTCGTGGAGCCCTTCCTGTGTGCAGGCCCTGGGGACAGAGCAGTGAATAAAGGAAACTGTCTCTGTCTCCGTGGGGCTTTCATTCCAGAGGGGAGGAGGAGAAGAAACAGAGAGAAAGGTGCGTGTCTAGCAGCGACAGGCGTGGAGCGCTGAGTGGGGTCCCAGGGCTGCCCTTGCAATAAGCGAGGTGAAGACAGTCCTGGGGTGTGACGTCTGACAGATGCCTGGACGGATGCACAACAGAGACAGCCAGGTCCCTGCGGAGGAGCACGTATCAGAGCCCAGCAGCAGGTGTGGCACAGACCAGGAATCACAGGAGCGCTGGAGCGGAGGGGCAAGGGCCAGGAGGGAGGAGATAAGTGAGAGGTGTCGCCGTGGCCTTGAAGGCCGGGCAAGGAGTTTGACGTCTATTCTGAGTGTGACACTCAATCTGAGTATTACCTGAGCCTGGGCCAGCTCCCACAGGAGCTGCTTTAGGGCACATGGACGGGAGGGTCAGGCATTTTATTGGGAAGCCTGTAAAGACAAGGGCAGAAAGCTGGAGCTGCCATGTGGCCTGGGGGGCGGTCCTGTCGCCCCTGCAGTGTCTGGCTCCCCTGGGGCTGCTTAACATCAGGCCCACGCTGGCCTCGGGGACGTGGCTGCTTCAGGAGGCCTGAGGGACGCAGGAGACGAGACTCCTGTCAGGCCACCAGCGTACTGATTCCATATTTGAATGAGTTTTGTAGGGAATGACATGCATGGTGGGAAATCAAACTCAACAGTTTGGAATTCCATACATTAAAACAGCACTGAAACAGTTTCGAGATTTTAATATAAATCTTTTGTGTCTGCTAAAGGACGTTGAATTTATGGCAGAAAACTGAATAAGAATAGTATTGATACATTTATTATGCACATGGTTACATCTTGTGGGTATTTTGAATAGTCCGTACGTTTTTTTAGGTTATAGAAAAGATAAATTTGTTTGGATGGATTACTTGAAGGCCTGCAAATTGCAAAATGCTCCCAAGAAATTATTCAGAAACAGAAATTCTGTAAGTATTTTCTTCCATAGTATAAATCAGATTTTTACTTCAACTTAAATTTCTTAAAATTCACTATGTATTATGTTGTATTTTAATCTTTTAAGAATCCTTAGCTTCCTATGACTTTTCTCACTAGATTTGTCAGTTTCCTATGGGCATATTTGTTTTTCTTTTAAACATACAATTAAATAATTAGATGGAGAGAGTAGAAAACTTTACATGTAAAGCTGGCTAAAATTTAAAATGCCTTTTAGAAGGTGTTTCTTTTTGCTTCTAGTGAGTTAGTCGTTTAAATTTGGTTTGATGCTTTGAGACCTGATGATATGCCAGGTGGACTTTGACTGTACCTGGTCCAGTTGTATTTATGTGTAATGAAAAAGAGGGTGACGGTTCATATAGATTCGAAGGGTGTGTGAGGATTTGGGTGGAACACACTCACCCTCTGTGTCCCAGCAGCCTAACAGGTGTTCAGGAGAGAAGGAGAAAAAGTCGCAGCCCCGCCTCCTCTGGGCCCAGGTGAGGCCACACACCACGGAGGGGCGGGAAGCCTGGAGCCAGGGAGGCCCCACCACCTGCTGGCTGTGTCCCCTGAGGACAGTCCCCACCCCCCGCCCCCTTCCCCAGGCTTCAGTGTCCTGCTCTTGAATCAGTGTTCCACAACTGTCCAACATGTTTCATAGACTCGTATCAAGGAAGAGAGTTAGAGAAATGTGAAAATGCTTTAAGAAAAGTAATGTGCTAAAGGAAACCAAAAATCAGGGTCCAGTATAGATAGTAAAGAAGTAGGGGAAAAAAACCCTCTTCTAGTCCCTGGATATTGTGTGTATATTTTCTAAATCCCAGGCCTGGCTAATTATAGCTACAGGAAAAGTGGGGCTTTATCATTGTCATGTTATTATAAATCATAGCCCTTAGTATTTTTAATACTAAAAAATATGTGCAGGTACTAAAAAAAGCATTTTTTTTTCAACTATGATTTATTTATAGATAAGCACATGTGTTCCTTAAATGTTGAGAAAGCCACTAATTTCAACACTTGATCAAAATATAAGTGGTAATTTTAGTGCTAAAGAGATATCTTTAAAACTTTTCCAAATAGTGGTATTTGGAAATATAGCACCCATCTAAAGCCTACAGGGACCAGAGAAAATTATTTGATATTACTGTATTCAGTAAACAGTATATTTTAAAATTAATACAGATTATTCTATGAACTGAAGAGGGAAAATGATGATGAAAGGGGAAATAAACCTACCTGCACAACAGAAGAAAAAAGCACAGAGTAAAAGCTCATTTCCTGGGATTCCTTTTTTATGAATGTACACTTGGTAGCAGTCTGTTGGAATATTTTTACTGGCTGGCTTCATTCTGCAGTGTAAGTGTTGATACCCTGTGGACTTTTCTGATGCTAAACATGACAGAAGTTTTGACAGTGGCTCAGTCCTGTTTGGTGTCCTGTTTCTCTTTGTGCCTCTTCCCCGTGTTAGAACGGGCCAGGGGCTTCCCTGGTGGCGCAGTGGTTGAGAGTCCGCCTGCCGATGCAGGGGACATGGGTTCGTGCCCCAGTCCGGGAAGATCCCACATGCTGCGGAGTGGCTGGGCCCGTGAGCCATGGCTGCTGAGCCTGCGCGTCCGGAGCCTGTGCTCCGCGACGGGAGAGGCCACAACAGTGAGAGGCCCGCGTACCGCAAAAAAAAAAAAAAAAAGAAGAACGGGCCAGTGCCTAAGGAATTTCAGGTTGGAATGAAGCTGGAGGCTGTCGACAGGAAGAACCCTTCCTTGGTGTGTGTGGCAAACATAGCAGATATTGTTGGAGATCGCTTGCTAGTGCATTTTGACAATTGGGATGATAGTTACGATTACTGGTGAGACACCAATGTGCGTTGTATTTTTGTGTGTTCGTGTTTGCCGTTAAGAATTTATATTCATTCCATGACTGTCACTGTTCTTGCTGTTCTTATAGTAATGAACGTGAGGAATCTAGTGGCTGGCTTGTCACTACCTTCTCTTCCTCATGAACTGTTGAATTAAAGAACCCGAGAAAGTTTTTTTTCCGTCTCTGAGAGGTTGCCTAATGAGGCCTCATCTGAAATAATGTGACCAGTTCAGGGCACTCCACTATATTGTGTCTAGTTTGTAAGGGAAGCATTTCTGTAAAGAGGAAGTTAAGAACTTGCAGTATTATTTTTTTCCTGAAAAATGTTGAACTCAGACTGTCATATTTTTAAAAGAGAAGATTCAGGGAGAATGGAGTGAATTATTTGAAAGCCTGTGAAGAGCAGAGAAAACGTATGCTCACGATGCCATTAAACTAACATTGCATGAGTTAAAAGGATTTCCTAGGTGAAAACCTGAAATATGGAAGACGGCACGGCAAAAATAATTTTTATGGCATTTCTTAAGAGCATATCCTGAATAATTGACAAGTCCCCGCCTGAGGCTGTGATTCTTCATGTGCATGGTGGGAGGAGGGGGGCTGTTTTCTTCTTTGAACTAAAGAAGAGCATGGGTTAATTGCTGTATGTATCTTAGGTAGTATAGTCTGGGTTCCTGAAAAGGAGAGGGAGGAAATTGTGGGCATATGGAGTCTGGTCCGTCTTATTAAAATTTGGACTGGCCTATTAATATTTTCCCTTGCTGCTAGCAAGAAGTGATAGAAGGGGGTTTATTAAAATGTTCACTCTCTGGGGAGATCACTGGCAGTTCAGGTCCTAGTCAAACACTTTTTAAAGAAATACTTTTAAATTTCAAGAAGGTTATGTAAAAGAGAAGTTTGGCCACTCAGGTTACAAAATATAGAACTAAAATTACTTCCGTTTCTCTTAGGCTATAAAATATTTTAGCTATGCCGTAGTATTTTCCATGTCTTCTCTTAATATCTAGAATGATCATTACTCTTGGATTCTTTCTCTGGTGTTAATATGGGATCTAAAATAGAATCCTGTTTTTGCAGGTGTGATGTCAATAGTCCTTATGTTCAGCCAGTTGGTTGGTGTCAGGAGCATGGAAGAACTCTGATAACACCCCAAGGTGAGTGGACTGGCTGGGTTCTCTTTGAAGTCATCTCTGTGTGAGTGGCAATGCCCATTCTTATTTTTGTTTATGGAAACCACATTTCAATACAAAGTGTATGATAAAAATATCGTGCAAGATTCTGTGGACCATCAAGGGACGCAGATGTCTGAAATCTGCACATCCTTCCCCATAATGCAAATGGACTGTGTTTATAAAGACATATTAGGCAGCCATTTTAAAAAATTGCTATTTTTTTATCCAACGAAATGAGTGCAATCCCTGTGAACTGACTTTTAAAACTAGCTATTTCCACCTATGTAGTTTAACTTATTACCAATGTTAATTCATTAATTGACCATTAGGTTATTAAATATACTTAACTTTGGAGTTAAATGTAAGAAATGCAGAAACCTAAGAAGTGAGAATTAATAATGAGGGCCTAGACTTGCCAGACCCCTTCACCAAGCCAACTTAGTGGCTCAGCTAAACACTGACATAGGGACTTTCTTGTTATTTATCTGTTTTCTCATTACAGAAATGGAATATCTCTCCATTTATTTAGTTCTTTGATTTATTTCAGTGGCATTTTGTGGTTTTTCTCATATAGATCTTACATATATTTTGCTAGATTTTATAACTATTCTATTATTTTGAGTGCTAATGTATATGGTATTGTGTTTTTAATTTCAAATTTCACTAGTTCATTGCTGGTATATAGGAAAGCAGTTGAATTTTATATGTTAACCTTGTATCCTGCAACCTTGTTATAATCACTTATTGGTTCTTGGAGTTTTTTTGTTGATGCTTATGGATATTCTACACCTCTGTGAACAAAGTTATATTTCTTTCTTCCCAGTCAGTATATCTTTTATTTCCTTTTCTTGTCCTGTTGCATTAGCTAATATGTACCGTGCTGTTTTGACCACTGCAGCTTTTTAGTCAGTTTTGAACTCTGGAAGTGTGAACCCTCCAACTTTGTTCTTCTTTTTCAAGATTGCTTTGGCTATTTGTGGCCCCTTGCAGTTCTTTATGAATTTGAGGATTGGCTTTTCAATTTCTGGAGAAACGACTATTGGGATTTTGGTAAGGGTTATGTTGAATGTAGATTGCTTTAGGGAGTGTTGCCATCTTAACAGTATTAAGTTTTCTAATCCATGAACATGGGATGTCTTTTCACTTACTTAGACCTCCTTTCATTTCTGTCAGCAGTATTTTTTAATTTTGGGTGTACAGGTCTTTTACCTCCTTGGTTAAGTTTATTGGTATTTTATTCTTTTGGATGCTGTTGTAAATGGAATTGTTTTATTTATTTATTTTTGGAATTTTTTATTTCTGGCATAAAGAAACACAAATGATTTCATAGTCTGCAATTTTGCTGAATTTGTTTATTAGCTCTAGTAGGTTTTTTGTGTGGATTCTATGGGATTTTTTCATATAGAATTGTGTAGCCTATCAAAATAGTAAAGTTCCAAAAAATTCATATTTCTAATTTGAATGCCTTTAATTTTGTGTCTTGCCTAATTATGGTAGCTAGGACTTCCAGTACAGTGTTGAATGTAGCGGTAAAAGTAGGCATTCTTGTCTTTTTCCTAATCTTAGGGTGAAAAGATTTCAGCCTCTCACTATCAAGTATGATATTAGCTGTGGGTTTTTCATAAATGCCCTGTATCATGTTAAGGAAGCTCCCTTTTACTCCTAGTTTTCTGAGCGTTTTTATCATAGAAGGGTGTTGAATTCTGTCCAGTGCTTTTTCTGCATCTATTGAGAAGATTGTGTGGGACTTTCTTCCCCTTTGTTTCATGGTGTATAATCCTTCTAATGTGCTGTTGAGTTCAGTTTGCTATGGTTCTGTTAAGAACTTTTGTATCTGTATTCATAAGGGGTATTGGTCTGTTGTTTTCTTGTCATGTCTTTGGTCTGTTCTTTTAAATGCTGTAAATGGAATTGTTTTCTTAATTTCATCTTTGGATTGTTCATTGCTACTTTGTAGAAATACAATTGATTTTTGTGCAATGACCTTATACTCTGAATTCATTTATTTGCTCTAATAGTTGTGTGTGTGTGTGTTCCTTAGGATTTTCTATATGTGAAATTATGTCATCTATAAGTAAAGATACTTTCACTTCTTCCTTTCCGATCTGAATACGTTTTCTTTCTTTCCTGAATCCTCTGTCTGGACCTCCCAGTGCATGTTGAACAATAGTGGCAGGATCAGACATCCTTTTCTTGTTCCTGATCCTAGGGGAACACTTCGTCTTTGCACATTAAACTTGATGTTTGCTGTGAGCTTTTTGTGGATGCCCTTTATCAGATTGAGGAAGGTCCCTTCTATTCCTAGTTGTTTTATCATGAAAGGGTCGTCCTTTATTAATATGGTTTTATTATATTTATTGCTTTCTATATGTTGAAACAATCTTGTCTTCTTGGGATAAATCTCGTGTGTGTGTGTGTGTGTGTGTGTGTGTATAAATATATTTTTTCTTACACGTTGCTGCACTACTTGATTAGCTCATATTTCATTGAGGAATTTTGTGTCTGTGCTCATAAAGCCATCTACTCTTTTTTTTTTAATACATTACTTTAAAAAATTTATTTATTTATTTGGTTGCACCAGGTCTTAGTTGTGGCAGGCAGGCTCCTTAGTTGCGGTTCTGGGGCTCCTTAGTTGTGGCATGCGAACTCTTAGTTGCAGCATACATGTAGGATCTAGTTCCCTGACCAAGGGTCAAACCCAGGCCGGCTGCACTGGGAGCATGGAGTCTTATCCACTGCGCTACCAGGGAAGTCCCAAAGTCATCCACTCTTTTAAAATGTTTTTATTCCCATTAGAGTATCTAAAGCTGCTCTGAGTGCTAAGGAAAAACAGGATGAACAATAAGTCAAGAAGTTTGGTTATTTAAAACCTTAATCCACCATATGATTACTCGTCTTTAGTGGGGACTCAACCATGTTAGAAAGGGGTCCCCTCTTATGGTGCTGCAGGGTGTTGACCCTGCACAGTGGCCTTCATTGAATGCCAGGAAGCTTCCCATTTGGTTTGGGAAGTAAATGTAAAATGAAAATTCAAGCAGATTAGCCACTTAATCAAGGTATGATCAAGAGAGTGGAGTGTAATGAAAATATATGCAAAGGAACTGTGAGTAAAAATTGGGTGAAGGCAATTAAAGCTGAGCAATAAACAAAATTGCTTAAAGCTCGTGATGAGTTGTGATCATGCTGACCTCTAGGTTTGTGGGAAAGCACGAGTGCACCAGAGATGTTAGTCCCTGGATAGATGCACAAGAGAGGAAAGGTTTGAGGCCATGGAGTAGAAGGAGCCCTGAGACAGGATAATTAGAATGCTGTGCACTCAGATAGTTCACAAATGGGAATTAAACATGAGATTTTAAAAGGAAAACCTACCAACCCACATAATCTTCAGATATTCTCTCCCCTATGACAAGGCTGGAGCTACAACTGCTTGAAATACACATATATGTTATGTATTATATTTTATATATATTATCTGTCATATAGGTTTTATATTTGTATATATATATTCAGAGTTTAAATATAGGAAAAGATAAGAAATTAACATTGTTTGGATGATTTGTTTCTGTTAGTAATTTGGCTCCACAATTTGTTCACTGTAGTTATTTTACTTAAAGTGAATTTGTGTTTTACACATCATTTATGCATTACATAAAATTTAATTTTACATTAATTTAAATACATAAAATTTAATTTTACATTAAATTTTATTTTATGGTTGTAATTACATATCAGAAAAAATGTATTTGCTATATTCGTCATAGCTTTTGTGTGTGTGTGTGTGTGTGTGTGTGTGTGTGTAATTGTACTTCTGAGAGCGATTAAGTCTCTTGAAAGTGGAACAGCATGTGCTGATCTGTATAGTTACCCCTGGTGTGCACTCACATTCTCATGGATTCCCGATAAAAGAACTTCTTCAGAGAAAGAGAAAAAAAGATTAGTTTTTGAAACATGTGACCTATAAATTGTAAAGGTGTTATTTTGCTGATGTAAGTTTAATCCAAGATGTTCCATACTCTACTCAGGATCTTTCTACAAGGACTAAAAAATACGGCAGGGCCCTCTAATCCTTCAGAAGATGCAATCTGCTGGGATTTTAGTCAAAGTCACAAAATGACAAAAAGGTGTTAGGTAGGTGCATAGAAAACCCTGATAATACAGATGTTACATTTGAGGAGGAAAAGTCCCTGTCCAGATGGCTTGCCAGGCTTCATAGTGAGGTCCTCATCTTCATCTGGTGATGGGCACACCATGTCCAGTTAAGAGTCACCTCCTTACAAATAGGGGTAACTCTGATCCTTTTGTTGAAATACAATCTCCTAGTAGCATAGTTTTAGGTAGTACATCATATAGCCAACTCTGTACAATTAAAAATTAGATTGGTCTATTAAAGAACATTAATAGATTGTTAGATTGTTAGCTAAAAGTTACCTTTTTTTCTTTTCTAGTTCTTTTGAATGGTATTGCTATTTTAAAAGTAACTCTGATTGCTCTGTAAGTATGCGAAGTTTCCAGTACACTTTATTGCTCAGAGTGACTTGTTTACCAGTTAAAACAGTGGTTTTTTTCAGCGGTCTTATATGTGTGAAAGTCTGTTCTGTAGTCAGCGACAGGAGCCTCCACACGAACGAGCTTCCCGCTCAATCTGGGCAGGTGGACGTGGAGCCCTGCGGACCCTGCTGACTGATAGCGGGACCACGTCCCCCTGAGGGATGGTGTCCTGCACTGAGATCCTCTCCAAATCTGCTGTCAACTGAACTCAAATTCAGTTCAGCAAACATCATCTCCACAGTGACTTCTGTGTTTACAGAAGGTGGAGAACCAAGTAAGAATAAAACATGATTCTTGCCCTGAAGGAAGGGATCTATTTATATTTTTGTAAAAACTTTATTGAGATCTAATTCACATACTATACAGTTCATCCATTTAAAGTGTAAGTTTCAGTGTTTTTTTTTAACATATTTACAGAGTTGTGTAACCGTCACCACAATCAATTTTAGAAAGTTTCCGTCACCCCAGAAAGAAACCCTGAGCCACTTAGCTGTTATCCCCACCCTCCATTCCCTGCAGCATTTGGAGACCATTAATCTACTCTTTGTCTTGCCTCTTCTGAATATTTCATGTAAATAGAATCATGTGATATGTGGCCTTTTGTGTCTGGCTTCTTTCACTTAGCATAAAGATTTTAGAGTTCATCCATGTTGCAGCATGTATGAGTACATTGTTTCTTTTTAGTTTCAAGTAATATTCATTGTGTAGATAAACCACAATTTGTTTATTCATTCGTCAGTTGATGGGCATTTGGGTTGTTTTCACTTTTTGACTATTTCAGATACTGCTGCTGTGAATATTTGTGTATGAGTTTTTGCTTGAACATGTTTTCAGTTCTCTTGGGTATATATACTTAGGAGTGAAATTGCTGGGTCATATAGTAATTCTACGTTTGCCTTACTGAGTAGTTACTTACTGACTCTTCACCACAGGAGCTGCTCTGTTTTAATTCCCATCAGTAGTGTGTGAGGGTTACGTTCCTGCACATCCTTGATGACACTTGCTGTCTGTGTTTTGTTTATAGCATCATAGTGACTGTGAAGTGGAATCTCATCTTGGGTCTCATTTTTCTTGAATGCCCAATATGATGTTGTTAGCGAACCCAGGTCTGGCTGCTTGCTGCTCAAAAGCCAATTCTCAAGAGACAGGTGTTGGTAGGAAAGGAAAGGTTGCTTTATTTCGGAGGCCAGCAACCGGGGGAGAGGGTGGACTCCTGTCCCAGAACAAACTCCCGATTGCTGTTCAGGGGCAGGGGCTTTTAAAGGGGGGTTTCAAGGTTGTATAGGCAGAGGGAGGGAGCAGAACAGCACAGTCAGTTCTGACAGTCATCTTGAAATCAGTAATGTGGTGGTCTGATCAGCATCATCTTGGTTGTTTTTTTTTTTTTTTTTGCGGTATGTGGGCCTCTCACTGTTGTGGCCTCTCCTGTTGCGGAGCACAGGCTCCGGACGCGCAGGCTCAACGGCCATGGCTCACGGGCCCAGCCGCTCCGCGGCATGTGGGATCTTCCCAGACCGGGGCACGAACCCGTGTCCCCTGCATCGGCAGGCGGACTCTCAACCACTGCACCACCAGGGAAGCCCATCTTGGTTGTTTTAAGTACAGTTAATCTTTAGTTCCAAGGTTTGTTCCCATTTCTTTGAGGCCAGCACTCGGAATTGTGTGAAGTGGAGTAGCTTATGTCATGGCTTCAATTTGGTTATCATGTAGTCATCCTCCTCCACCTGGTGGGGCTTCATTATCTGCAAAACAGCTCACAGGAGATGGCTCAGAATATTATCTATAGCCCTTAAGGAGGAACTGAAGGTCCTTGACTGTGCTTAATGACTAAGCTATTATTATTTGGTCTCCTTTAACTGTTTTCCTCTGCTTCTGCATTTTCTCACTTCTCTGATTAAGCTTATTCTTTGCCTAGAGTTTTTCCACAGACAAAGGCAGACTGAGGACATGGTGGGGCAAGGACCTGCCCAAGGTCCTGCTCCATTTCAGTGTCACACATTTATCTGTTTTCATGGCAACTTTGTGAAGCTTTTGTCAGTGATCAGTTTCATAGTTGAAGAACTGAGGTACAGAGAGGTCAGGTCACGGGCCCTGGACCTCTCACGCGGCAGGCTCGGGGTTTGGGAGCACGCCCTGTTAGTTGGTCTCTAGAACTCCTTTGCCCTTTCTCCTTCACCACCCTGCTTGAAGTCTGATGCCCATGGGCTTCTGATGGTAATGGAAGGAAAGCTTTCAGGAACACAGGAGAGGGAGAGGTCAATCCTGACCTTGTACGTGGGTGTCTTCACATTGGAAGCAGTGTTTGCATTAGTCTTTGAAGGATGTGAGAAATGGGGTGGAAGAGAATATTCTGTAAAAGGAACAGTATGTAGGAAGTAAGATGGCAGGAAGTTCCTGGCAAATTTAGGAATTATCTGTGTTATGAGCAACGTGCTGGGCTGCAGGGTAGGGGTTGGGGGAGGGGGAAGAGGAGGTGAGAAGTGACGTAGAACATTAGGCTCACACTGATTAGTGATTTGTAAATGTTTTTACTTTATTTAAAATATGAAATAATTTTTAAGATTCAGAAGAGTCACGATAACAAAAAAAAACCTCCTCCTTTGCCAAAACATTTGAGATTAAGTTGCCAAGCTGCACGCTTTGCCCGTCACCCAATAATGTCCTTTATGTAAAAAACAAATAAGCAAACAGAAAAACAGATTTAATCCAGGCTCACAGGTTGTGCTTACTTTTCATGTCTCTTTAGTGTCCCTCAATCTGCAGTGGTTCTTCAGTCTTGCCTTGACTCTTATGAACTTGACACTTTGGTGGAGTACAGGCCCGTTGTTTTGTAACATGCTTCTCACCTTGGGCTTGTCTGATGTAGTGGATGTGGGTTCTGCACCTGGGGAGGAGTGTCCCAGAAGCATTGCTCAGTTCTCACGGCATCCGCTCAGGTGCACGATTTCATGGCCCCTTTGCTGTCGACATTGACCTTGGTCACTTGATTACAGTGGTGTGTGGCAAGCTTCTCCACTGTAAAATTACTCTTTTTCCTTTTGTAGTTAATATGTATTTGCTGGAGAGTGACTTGAGATTATGGAAGTACTCTGTTCCTCATCAAACTGTCACCCACTAGTTTTTAGCATCTGTTGATGTTCATGAGATGAATTAGTTACTAATGTGATATTTGCCAAATGGTGATTTTCTAATTTCATTATTCCTTCTATATTTATTAGTTGACTTATGCTCCCCATGATTTATTTATTCAGTTTTTATAATCTGTTACTATCATTATGTAGGACCTTAGTTGGTGGAGGGTGGGATGGAAAGGCTGGTGAGCAGCCTTTCTTGACCTCAAGGATCTGACAGTCTACTGGGGCCTGTTTGGTGAGTTTATAAATATTGTTATAGATGATAGCAGTGAAATTAGTCAGAGGTAACACCTGGCCAGAAAGAGAAAGACGTGCTTCACTGAGAAGATTATATGAAGGTGTACTGCCCCATGACAAATTACCATGAACTTTGTGGCTTAAAGCAGTACAGGTTTCCTATCTTACAGTTCTGGAAGGCAGGAGTCCCAAATGGATTTCACTTCAGTTTTGGGATATTTATAAGGGATTAGTAGGATGGGTAGATCAAGACCATTTTATGAAAGATCTTTAAAAGCTGGAGTGAGGAGTTTATAGTCAAATCTCTGATGTAACTATGGTTAAGCATTTATTTGGCAATAGTAGGCCAGATTAGAAAGGAGGCTGGAACGACCACTAGGGAGATTCATTGTACATGAAAATAAGGAGCGTGGGCCTTAACCAGGGCTGTGGGTCTGGGGCTGGGGAGGGGTAAGGCTCTTTAGAATTGCTGCTTACTTGATTTGGCAGGTGACTGACTAAGCAGACCTATATGAGCTCTTTATTCAGAGTTTCTTGTGGTCTGCAGGGCTCTGGGAATTGATGGGCCACAGAAGTAAATTGGGTTCCTGACCTAGCAAGGCTCTCTTTTCTTGTAAATATTGTGTTCTACAGTAAATGCATTTTAATGCAATCTCAAAAAGCCTTCCAAAGCAGAAAAAAAATTAACTTGCATATTTTGCTAGCTGTGGGACAGCTTTCTGTGGCCGTTTGATACAAGGTGCCATACTGTTTTATGTTATTATTTCTGCGCCTCAGGTGGGCGGCATGTGGGATCTTCCCAGACCAGGGCTCAAACCCATGTCTCCTGCATTGGCAGGCAGATTCTTAACCACGGTGCCACCAGGGAAGTCCCTGGAGATAACTTTTAAGCATTAGGTAAATACTTCTAGATTACTCTCCACATAGTTTTATAGTTTTTTTCTTCCAACAACAATATTAGAAAATTCAGACGTTAAAAAGAAAAAAAAAAAAAAAGAACAAGACCAGATCTCTCAAAATATAGGCACAAATTTTCTGTGAAGATCTTAAAATTTGTTTTTTTGCTGTTGAGTTGTATGAGTTCTTTGTATATTTTGGATATTAACCCCTATCAGATCAATGATTTGCAAACATTTTCTCTCATTCAGTAGGTTGTCTTCTCATTTTGTTGATAGTTTTCTTTGCTGTGCATAAGCGTTTTAGTTTGATATAGTCCCACTCATTTATTTTTGCTTTCGTTGCCTTTGCTTTTTGTATCAAATACAGAAAATCATCACCAGGACCAATGTCAAGGAGCTTACTGCCTGTGTCTTCTTCTAGGAGTTTTAAGGTTTCAGGACTTAGCATTCATGTCTTTAATCAGCTTTCCAGGGTTCTATAATGTAAATGAACTTGCTCCCTACTGGCATTTCTCTGTAACAGATTTATGTTTTGCATTCTTAGTTACTGAATGTTAAATCAGTTTTCATTCACTTATTTCCTTTTCACACTTCCAGGAATTTTTGTTGACAGTTCTCATCTGCTTTTGGCTTTTTACCTGTTGTCATTGTGACTTTATGTCCTTGTATTAGTTTTATTAAATTTTTTTGTATAACCTATGTTTTATTTATACTTTCATTTTATGTTCATTTCTCCTTCCACCCGAGTTACTCTCCCCAAGTAGATATTGGGTTGGCCAAAAAGTCTGTTTGGGTTTTACTGTAAGACGTTACAAAAACCCTAGCGAAATTTTTGGCCAAGCCCATAGCAATTGGTGGTAATCCCTCCATGTTAATTACCATGAGCTAACTAGCATATCAAACCACTTCATAAATTTTAGTGCCTTAACACAATTAAGAATTGATTTCTTGCTCCTGTCATAGTACAGGAGCTCCTGTCGTAGTACAGTAATGGTTGATAGGGGTTAGTTCTGCTCCATTTAATTACTCTGGGATTGGGACTCCCCCAGGCCCTTGGGAATCTTTCTATCTGACCTGAGATTGGAAAGAGGACTGATGGTTACACGAGAGGGGTTTGGGGCCAACCTCAGAAGTAGCTTATTACAATCATTTCTACCCAAATGCATTGGTCACATAACTGCATTCAAATGCATGGGAGTAAAGGAAATGTAGTTCAGCTATTTTCCCAAGAGGGAAATGAACAATTAGCCATTCTATGCTATGCATATTTTGCTAATTCCCATATAATTGCATATACACACACATGTACACACTCAGACACTCTTATGTTCATGAACCCATGTCGTTTTTTAGATTATTGCTTGTGCTGTAAAAATGGGCTTACATTATGTACATCTTTTTCCATCTTTTTTTATGTTGCTCAACTATGTCTCATGGCAAATCTCTTCCAGCTCATTTGTTATAGTTCTAATTCTTTATAAAGCCTACATAATATTCCACGATGTGTTGTATCAAAATTGATTCAGTATTTCCTCTGTTGATAAGTGTTCATTTAAAAACGCCTCTATTGATGCTTTGGTGGCATTTAGAAGGGAGCAGAGCTAAATGTTCTACTTTTTTTTTTTTTTTTTTTTTTTTTTGTGGTACACGGGCCTCTCACCGTCGTGGCCTCTCCCATTGCGGAGCACAGGCTCCGGACGCGCAGGCTCAGCGGCCATGGCTCAGGGGCCCAGCTGCTCCGCGGCATGTGGGATCTTCCCGGACCGGGACACGAACCTGTGTCCCCTGCATCGGCAGGTGGACTCTCAACCACTGCGCCACCAGGGAAGCCCTGTTCTACATTTTTAAGTTGGAAGTCTAGCATTCAAACTTGTTGTGAACAAATGCTAAATGCAAGTTTATTTTCAGAAATAAAGCTATAATGATTGATAATTTTGGAGACGATGGAATGTACTTTGTAGGAATAACAGCAGCTTGTTTCTTTAGATTCTCCAGAATCAGTTGGCTGGGCATACTTATGAGCAAATATTCTAGATGTTTGAGGAGCACATAGAAATATTTAGCAAGCTATGTTCTGATACCAAATAACTACTTAAGTTTACTTCATAATTTGTAAAGCTAAGATTACATTAGCAAAATTTACAGTATAAATACATCTTTTATTTAATTGCAACATTAACTATTAACTTGTTTTAGGCAAACAAAGAATTACTATATTTTAAATGGCATTGTACTCTTTCCTGTGGATAGATTCTACTGGCATAAGGAAGGTGAGAGTTCAGAGAAAAACTAATTAATTAAGTGCCTGTGAAGAGTGAGGTACCGCTAGAACCTGAGGGTGTAACAAAGAATGGTAAAAACATAACGTATAAGGGTCATTATGTTAGTCATAGAATATTACTCAGTGAAATATTATGTAGTTAGTGACATTGAGAGAAAAATGGGAGCGAAATAAACAATTTTTCTATAATGTTTTTAGTGTTTTTCTATAATGTTAGCTATTGAGAGACAGACAGACAGACAGACAGAGTGAGACAGAGAAGGAGGGGATTAACCCCATCTCGCATGCCTGGGCTGCATTAGGTGCTGTGGGAGCCATGGGCTTTTTGAAGACAGCTCTGCTGGGAGCTTGGCCAGGGTGGCACAGATTGGTTGCTTCCCGTGATCTCTCTTTCCTCAGTCTATGCTGAAGACAGTTCCTCTCAGCCATAATTTGAGCAAAGCAAGCTCTTTGACACATGCGTGAGGTCCTGCTCGTCCACACTATAGACCCAAGAGTTCTCCGTGTGCTTTATTTAGCATGTGATTGACGACCAAGTAGCAGATCTGATGTCATGTCATAAATATTAGGGAGTCTAATTTGTATTCTTTGGCCAGAAAGGATATTTTAACTTTAATTGTAATGAGCTGAATGAGAGTCCAGGACTTCTGGCATCTAAGGTACGGTCAGTGTGAGGTGAGTTTCGATGTGTCTTTTGAAAACCAAATTGGGGGAACCTGAAGTAGGCTTAACCATGACTGTCCTCACGTCTGGTGGTCAGTGGTGTACAGTGTCTGACCCAGGATGCTTGGTGGCCATGCAGTGTTAAGATGCTTTTTCATAACTGGCCCCTCTGTGTGCAGAACCAGAGGGCAGGTCCCAGTCAGTGGTGCCTTTTCTCAGTCTCTACCATTGGGAGGCCCGGAGTCTGGACAAGTCGCTGCTCTGCCTTGTGAGCGCTGCCTGAATCAGTCTCTCAGAATGATGGCGAATCCCACTCAGGCTTCCCTGGTTCTGGGGGTCCGGCCCTCATTGCCTGCTGATGCTGGTGCTTTCTCCTGCCTTAGTGCCCAGCAGCCTGCGGAGCATCACTGGGCCTCAGAGCAGCTCTCTGCAAGGCTTGATCTCTGTAAATTGCAGGTCAGGAGACCTGGGCTCTAGCTTTGGCTTCATTATCAGTTGTCTTGCCTTTGACATGTCACTTAAAATACCAGGTCTCACTTTCCTCATCAGTAAAATGAAGAGTTAGATGAAGAGGACTCTTAAGTCCTTCCAACATGTATTTATGGTCAATGTTCTGTCTGTTCTTATTGAATCTTCTTGATAAGACTCTTAGCAGATCCCTGTTTATTGCTGGTTGTTAAACAGCACTATTGTCCATTACTTAAAAATTGCTTGTCCTGGGACACCAGTGGTTTTTGGTTCCGGAATTGGCCCCTGGTATAACTATTGTTGTCTTGCTTCCATGGGACAGGTTACCCAGACCAGAAGGTCAGGAACATAAGGACTTGTGCTACTTATTCATGATCCCGGTTCTTTAGAAGTAAGGATCCGGTGGCAGAATTATGTTTTGATTTAGGCTGTTGTTGTAAGAAGATCCTGTAACCAATTTCACCCCTCAGCTGGCCTTTCTTACATGGAAAGTTGAGGAGTGCTATTTGCCCGCACAGATGCCGCACATCAGATGCCTTGCCTGGGCTCTGTCCAGGCTGCAGTGCTGCTTGGGAGCTGAGCCAGGGATGATTCAGGAGCATCATCCTGTCCTAACGGTGCCTCAGAATCCCAGCAGCGCCAGCGGGAAAGCAGCATCATACCAGCTCCAGTCACCACAGTATTCAGTGCAGACTTCTCAGGAAATACATTTCATTCATTTAACAGATATTTACCAAATAGTTATTGCGTGATAATGACAGCACTATTCTAGGCTCAGAGAAAATAGCAGTGACGTGAATAAATTTCTGTCAGAAGGCAGTAATGTTCTAATGGGCAAGAGAAAAATGCAAAATATGAATAGTTAGGGGGTCAGTGCTGTGGAGAAGAATAGGGCGGGTGATGCGGTGGGGAGGGGCACGGGCTGTCTCAGGAGGTCGTGACACTGGAACAGCAGCCTAGAGGAGGAGGTTATCTGGGGAGTGGGGAGGCAGTGGGGGGCATCTCCTTCCGGGGGAGAGCTCGACGGGGAGGAGGCCGTGGCGTCCGGTGGCAGCAGAGGGGAGGCCGGCTGTGCAGGGCCTGGGGTCGGGTGAGGGCCTGCTTCTTTCCTGAGTGATGCAGGCAGCCCTTGGAACGACACGATTTAGGAGTTTTCACTTATGCTTCCCTTGGTTTGGCCTTGAGTTTCCCTGAGTGTGTATCCTCTTTAAGGGCTTTTCTTGACTTTAGATCCCTTGAACTCAAAGCTCTGGAATTGACCCTTGTCCCCCCAGCTGCCTGACACCAGGAAGGAGGCGGGCGTCGCCCTTTCCAGGAGGAGCCCCACGGCTTCTCCGGACGTGGTCCTCAGCCTTCGGAAAGGGCCCCTGAGCCCTAATCTCCTCCGCACGCCATCCCCCTAGGCTGTCATCTGCCCAAGGACCCTTTTCCCCCTCTCTCCCTCTTCTCCCCATGGGGAGGCCCTAGGCACCCGGCTACACCCTGTGTGTGGTCCCCTGTCCCCTCCCTCAGGTCCGCCACACCTGTGCCCGGTTTTCTCCCAGTGTTGCCCGTCCCTGACATTTCAGACTCTAAATAGTGCGGGATGCGGTGGGCTGTGAATAAACGCACTGACACCTGTAGCCCTGTCTCCTGTCCTCCGCCCGCGTCCCCTCCCCGTGATCCTGCACCTTGGCCTCCAGGGGGAGCTCGCCCCACCGTCCTGAGGCCTGGAGGATGGACGCCCTAGAATACTGGGGGAGCAGTGATGAAGGATGTGGACAACTGAGTGAGACATCACTCTTCAGATCCCATTTCCTCTGCATCCTAACTGTACAACACTGGGTGAACTGCTCAAGCTCCCTGAGCCTCACCTGTAAAATGAGGAGAAAAAGGTGTATGTGAGGAATAAATGAATTAGTGTGGGTGGAGCGGGCATTACAGTGTTACCAGTAAATGGAAGCCAGTTAGACAAGGTTTTCTTTTCTTTTTTAAAAAAAATAAATTTATTTATTTATTTTTGGCTGTGTTGGGTCTTCGTTGCTGCGCGCGGGCTTTCTCTAGTTGCAGCGAGCGGGGTCTGCTCTTCGTGGCGGTGCGCCTGCTCAGGGCTGGGCCAGGAGGAGGACAGTGGGAATGGGTGGTGTTTGCAAGACTCCTGGGGCTGGAAGACGCTCTTTTCTTCCTTGGGTTCACTGAACAGGGAAGATAGACCTAATACATGTGTTTCCTCTTTTTTGCACATGCATAGCTCATTTCTAGAGAGTTGCACAGAGGCAGTTAGTACTTAAGAATCACTTAAAATAGTCATAGTCTTTATTTTCACGTATTGATCACGTAAATCAGGGTGGGATTGTCCCTCTCGTAACAGCAGCTGGGTTTCTTGGGCCAGGACTAGTTGCTTCCTCTCTTGCGCACCATGCATTCCTCCCTCAACCCACCACACGCTGGTTTCCTTTGTCACCGTTGCCCTGAATCTGCCGGTCAGGTCCCTGGGCCAGGAACCTGGAGCAGGCAGAGGGGAGCCAATGCTGAAGGAGCAGATTCAGAACCCACGCAGGAGTGTGGAGGCCCAAGATACAAGGAGTGAGTTTGGACGGTTTTTAAACATATGAGCTATAAAGGTAAATGCAACTGCAGAAATAATTATTGAAACGTAAGTTATGTAACATAACTCACATAGAGAAGGACAGTAATCAAAAGAAATCCTAGAAGAGTTTTTTTTAAAAAAAGTCCAGCTTAAATGTGTTTACAGACGTTAGATAAAGCAAACCCGTTATGAAAGTAAATGTAAATGATTTTTAAAATCCACTTAGGAGGTGTTTAACAGATACACCTGAAACAAAATAATATAAAAGTAAAAAAGATGGGCAAAATTTTATCAGACAAACATAAACAGAAAATAACCAAATGGCATACAATTTAATTTTTAGTAAAAAGGAGAATTTGAGGTGAAATGCAATAAATGTGTCCAAAAGATAAAATTTCTCTATAAATAAAATAATAAAAAGTGTAGTTAATATTGAATATTACATATGCTTTTATATGTTAAACATTATAACGTCAACATGTGATGCAAAATACCCCAAGATCCAGCAGTTTTACTCCTGGAGATGCATTCCAACAGAAATATCTACTTCTGGTCCCTGCAAAAAACACGCTAGAATATTTGTAACAGCACTTTCTGTAATAGCCCCCAAATTAAAACTCCTCAAATGACCATCACCAGTAGAAAGGATGAATAAATTGTGAGATACCCCTGAATGGAGTACTATACAGCAGTGAAAATGAACAACCCTCACACAGCAGTCTACAGAACCTTGAAGCCAGACTACTGAGCAAAAGCCCAGGACCACAGATGAGCACAGGCTGTGTGATTCCATTCATACAAGGAGAAAAGGGAATGAGCCGAGCTCATCTCAGAGGGCAGAAGCCAGAACAGGTGGCTCCCTTTGAGGAGAGTGGGGCCGTGACCAGACGGGGGCGGGATGGGGACGGGGTGTCCCACGTTCTGGTTACGTGGGAGAGTTTATGACAATTTCTCAGTCTGTCCACTTGATTCGTATATTTTTTAAAAATATATTTTATTTTGGCAAAACATTTAAATGTGAACCAAAAAATTATCAGAAGTACTGGAAAACTGTACAGAAAATTTATTTCAGAGATTCCTGCATATTGCTTCAGGCTTTTTGCTTAAATAAGAAATAAACAGATTTTTGAGTAATACAGCTATTTAGATTGAATTAATGCATATTGATATTACACCTTAAAACGTGTCTGTGTGTATGTATTGATATATACTTTAAATATTTTTTAACTGTTGATCCTGTGTTATACCAAGAAGAAATCTTAAAGTCTCCCAAATAAGAATTGTACGGACCATGTGATATTCTGAAACTACCATGTAGTAAACTGGAAATTATTATTAATATTTTAAACAACTTCAAAAATTAACCACTTGGGCTGTCTCTTAAATCTTTGGCCAATGATTAAATCAAGATGACAATTACACATTATAATTGTTTTTTAGAAAGTAAAAGTGAGCAAGATAAATATTTCCTAAAAGTTTGTCCAGATGTCTAAAGCTGTAGTGAGAGACAGCAGTGGTAAATGCATAGTCTTAAATGTTATCTTATTTTTAAAGAAATGAAAATAATTATGTTTACACTTCCGTTTGGCAAGACAACTGTAAAACAAACCGAAGGGAAGTATGAGGAAAGAGGCGATAAGACTAAAAGTAGCAAACGAAATAGTTAGGAAAGGCAAAAGAAAACAATAGATCTGATGGGTGAGTCTAAGTACTCATTTCTTGAAAGGAAAAAGAAAACACAGTAATATAGACAGACCTCTAGCAAATGTAATTCGGAATAAAATAACACAAGCATAAAGAGAAATAAGAAACCCAATTAGACAGAAATTTTTAAACATAGTGTGCTTTATATCATGTTATACCAATATATATTTTAAAATTGCAATGATAAATAACAAACCTGGGAAATTGTAATTACAAACATTTAATTATGAGAATAAAACCCTAATCGATGCAGAATTATTGGAGGAATTGGAAAGATCATCCGTTCATGGCGTGAGGTTAGACAGTGATTGTTTTCAAGCATCTCAAGAGGCCTCCTGGGGGTGGCCTGGCTCTGCCCCGTGCTCAGACCCCCCATTCGACCTCGGTTCGCCTGCTTGCCCTCATGGAGTGAATGCACGGACCAGTGAATGCGTGCACACGAGCATAGTGGGGGCGAAACAGCCCTCGCAGAGGTTATCACAGACTTACGTTCTTAATAGGGGCTCTTGAAGAGTGAGCATTCAGTTAACAGTGGGCATTATTATTAGCAGATGTCTCATAGTATATGGGAATCAAAATGTCAATGAGTAACCATTTGATATTTATTTATTTATCAGGTTATCCTGAGCCAGAAAAAATTTTCCTGGACAGAATATCTGGAAGCTACTCGAACTAATGCAGTACCTGCCGAAGTTTTTAAAATGGTAAGTTTGGATGTGTAACACTCCCAGCTTTTTTAAACAGTGTCCGTGTGGAATGGTGCCTTCATTTGGCAATTCAAAATCATTCTAGTTTTCTCCTTTTAAATTCAAGTGTTGTTTCCATGACCAATTTGCTTTGCTTTTCAGTTAAAAATACAAAGGCGGTGACTCATTTACTGTTGTTCTTATACACCAGTGTAGATGACGATTTCCCTCCTTGAAGTCCGGTTGGAAGACCCCTCAGCCTCTGATGACTGAGCCCTTCCTTTCTGGGTCTGTTGGTCCTCTGAGTGGGAACCCTGAGCTTTTGGTCTCAGGGACTGTTTGGCGGTCGATGATGCCGGGATAAAATAGATGGAGTGTATGTAGCCCCTGTGTGTTACCCTTTCACCTATTCTGAGGGAACATTGCTTTTAGCAATTTGTCAGAATACCAACTTGTAAAGTTCAAATTTGTACTTACACATTTATTCCAGGATTAAACCAAGTATAAAGAAAGTGTACTGATAGCATAGTTAGAGATACTTATGTTCTAAACCAGTGGTTTTCAAGCTCTGTTCCCTTTCAGCTATGTGTCCCTGACTCATCTTTAATCAGAATGTTATATAGTGAGCTTCTCCATGTGATTTCTTTTACTGAAAGTTTTCTAAAGATCAAAAGGGGTTTAAAACAGAATGCTATTTCGTTTTTTAAAACAATTGATTAAAATAGGTAGAATTTGGAGGAAGAGGTATAATCAAATTAAGAGGGCTAGAAGTTCTGGTGTGCTAGAAAGCATTTTAAGAATTGCAAAAATTCAATAAGCAAAAATACCAGCTGCTTATAGTCTCACTTCCTCTCTTGCTTTATGTCAAAACTTCATCTAACTCTTCCAAGAAGAAAATTACAAGAAAATCATACTATGAAAAGATGCAGTTAAAAAGGCAACCTCCAGCCTCTGTCACAGGGTTATTAAGGGTTCACCTCAAGCTGTATGTCTTTGGCATCTGCAATATGAAACAATTACCTTTGTTATCAGCATGGTAACCTCGGGGAGAAAAGAAATATTTTCAAGGATCAGAGACCTAATTATAGTCAGTTTGCTCCATTTAGTAGACATAATAATGCATTTTAGAAAGAAATATGCTTCCACAGAAGCTGGAGAGGAACAAACTAGGTATTGTAGAAAGATTTAACTGTTTTGTAAGTCAGGCATCATCAACAGTTTTATTTTGCTACTGCCATTATCTAGACTTGAGAAATTCAGTACCCTTTCATTTTCAAGAAAGTCAACTGAACACTTTTATGTGTAATAGCTTTCAAAGTGAAACTTTTTGCCATCCTTAAACACTGGCAGAGTTGTCTTTTGACTGATTTTTGGTAAATTTCCTCAGTTTCAATGATTTGGTAAGCCCCAGTGCATTTTTTCCCCACTCCATTTTCTTTAGTGTTTCCTGAGTGTCCATCGTTGTAGACTCCTGGTTCCCAGCATTTTAAGACTTGGAAGAAACCTTAAATTAATACAGTTTAACATGCTTATGTTAAAGATGAAGCAACAAAAGCACAGATGATGACTTTAAATTACATTGTGGTATGATTTTAAAACATTTAACTTTTATAATTATGGCAGCTTTTATCTATTTTAAAATTTAAAAGATCATGTTTATCCTTTCTAATTATTTGTTAATTTTGCCTTCTGTGTCTTACACTCCAAAACTGGGCAGTGATAATAGTCAATGATTTCTTAATTTAAAAGGTTAATTTTAGAAAAAATAACATCTAAACCAATAGATAAATTATAATAAGATCCTTTTTTGAACTTGTGACCATTAATGACTTTATGATTTAATCTTTGTCTTTTAGCTATCTTGAAAATTACCAAAATAGTCTTTTTCCTCCTGCAGGTTTTTATGAAAGTGGATAAAATAATATGCATGAAGGTCTATGTGCTCTTAAAACTAAATTTCAGTTGTATTAAATATCTGATGTAAAGTTAGAACAGTCATATTTTAGAAAACGTTAGTAGCACATCTGAATTATTGGATTTCGCATGACTTGTTGCTCTTGTAATGTTACAGCGGTTGCCCCATGGTTTTCTCCCGAATATGAAACTTGAAGTCGTGGATAAACGAAACCCCAGGTTAATTCGTGTTGCTACGATTATAGATGTTGATGACCAAAGAATAAAGGTACATGCTTGGATTAGTATGATCTTGTATTGGCGTTTTCCCTACATTTCCTGTGAGACTGGCTTCAGAGGCTCTGATTTCTTATCTCAGCAGGAGAATCGAACTGGCCTGACTTCACTGCTGGTCACGAGACTCTGGTAGAAGGTCCTCTAGCCAGTGTGTGTGGAAGGGGACTCTGTAGATTAGACACGACTAATTTTCAGAGGGTTCTTACACGTCCCTGTTTGGATTTGCTGCGTAAACGTTATATATTTTGTTCCTTTTTTAAAAAAAGCTTCTTTTTGTTGGTATTATCAGATTTTTCTTGAAACTGTTGTCATTAAACACCTTAACAAGAACGATTACCTCCTTGTTCTCTCCTATTCAAACAAAAGGTTAGATTTTTAAGTGAAAATTTGATTCACAGATTTCTATACCATCCTTGCTGTGACATCTGTTTTTTTAAAAATATACACATCTTCAAAATTAAATTATCCTTAAGTGAAAGCCTTTCATTTTTTTATACAGAGAGCTGAAAGCATCTGTGGAATTCAGTAAATCTTCTACAGTATATGACAGTTCAAAAATTATTTTCCACCCAAGCACAGTTTATTTTCATATTAATAAAAAGATTGAAGCCAACTAATATTTATAGAAATTATTAAGAAAGATGTATTTAAGTTCGATATACAGTTTGATATAATTTAAAAGAAATCTTATTTGCTATATGCCTAATTTGAAAACAACTTCTAATTCATCTCATAGAGAATAATCAGTACGTACATTTTAGTAAAACATAGAGATACGTATTTGCCTTGGCCATGGATTATCAAAAGCAGATATTGGCAATGTCCTTTATTTTTCTGACAAATGAAAACTGTGCTAAACGCTATTCAGGAATAATATGTTATAGGTATTTTCTCCCACATACATTGTTATTAAGGTTTTATTTTAAATTTAATTTTAAGCATATTGCATAAATTCTTATTTGTAGCTTTTTCTTGTTTACTCTTTTGAAAATTTATTTATTTATTTATTTATTTATGGCTGCGTTGGGTCTTCGTTGCTGTGCACGGGCTTTCTCTACTTGTGGCGAGCAGGGGCTACTCTTTGTTGCGGTGCGCAGGCTTCTCATTGCAGCGGTTTCTCTTGTTGCTGAGCAAGGGCTCTAGGCAGGTGGGCTCAGTAGTTGTGGCTCGTGGGCTCTAGAGTGCAGGCTCAGTAGTTGTGGCACACGGGCTTCGTTGCTCCACGGCATGTTGAGCAGGGGACCAGGGCCCAAACATGTGTCCCCTGCAATGGCAGGCGGATTCTTAACCACTGCTTTTTGGCTGTTTTAAATAATGGTGCTGTGAACATTTGTGTGTGTGTTTGTGTGGTCATATGTCTTCACTTCTCTTAGGTATATATCTAGGAGTAGAATTGCTGCATCCTATGATAATTCCTTGTTTAATGTTGTGCTCCAAAGTGGCTGCACCATTTTACATTCTCACCAGCGGTATACAAAGGTTCCAGTGTCTCTACATCCTTACCAACATTTGTTATTGTCTATTTTATTTATTATGGTCATCTCACTGGGCCTGAAGTGTTTAGCTCCAAAGAATCTGAATTATTACGTGTGACCACTAAAGAGAAGGGGGGTGCAGCGGTTGTTGCTTCGTGGTTGCAGTAGTAGAAGCAGGAGCAGTAGTGGGTGTGGTGACATCAGTCTCAGGAGTCACAGACGCAGTAATAGGAAAGTAAGAAGACCCAGGTGCCGAATGTGGGCTTTGTTCCAGGGAGCTCGTTGAGTATGTCACATATCGCATCTTTGTCGTCACAACAACTCTCTTGTTTATTTTTTATTGAGATATAATTGACGTATAGCAGTATATTATTGACAGTTTCAGGTGTGCCATATGATTGGAGATTTGTATATGTTGGGAAAGCATCACCACAATAAGTCTAGTTACACAACAGCCCTTCCAGGTAGGTGTTATTTCTTCTTTGCAGTTGGCACGGAGAACTGAATTTGACCAGGTTTGCACAACTAGTTTACACTTAGATGTTTCAACTCATTTTAGCCCTTACTCTGCAGCTCTGATGAGCCATTGGCATTAGGGGCTATAATTGTCAGTGTTAGGGACGATAGCAGCCCTATTCAAGACACTCTATACTCCGCTGGTGCTAGCCAGGCCAGATATTCTGATTTTCATACTGAAAATGTCAATTTGGTTGTGTATCGTTCATTGGTAGGTGAGCTGTGAAGTTTTTCTTACAATGGCAGGGTTTTAAGATGCTACTTCCCTCTTGTTTTGATTACTGTGTTTATTAATTACCATGTTTACTCTCTAATAAATATTTATGATGTACTCAATGTGTGTCTTGTTCAGTTTATGGCCAGCTATTATGTTTAATAACTGTTCTTTTGTTTGGTTGCACAGTGTACTCTGTTATATCTGAAAACCCGTTACTGTCACCTTATCAGGAATTGCGCATTAAATTACAATAGACAGATGGATGCTTTTAGGAAGTTTAGACTTTATTTGGAAAAAAAACGTATTCTTCTACAAATAAACATAAAGGGAGGACTTAAGACCGAGTAATATTTGATAAATATTTGCCCTGTGGGAACCGCAGCTAAGCTGTGAAATGAATTATAAATGAATTCCAAATAGATGTTTTAGGAAGTTCTACTGAATCATTAATAAATTGAGTCTCTTCAGCAAGTCTTTTCATATTTAATGCATTAACTGGATGTATTTGTGGCATTTCTAAATGAAATAAGAGCATCATGACCAAGAGAAATTGTCACAGTAAGTGGTCTATGTGTGTGACTTGAAACTAGTTTGAATTTTAGGTCAGATTAATAAGTTCAAAGCTTTTGTTTGAAAAAATCTTGCAGGTGGACTCATGCAAAGCAAAAGTCCAAATACAAACCTGTGAATGTTCATTTTAATTGAGGGTTGCCAGCACTTTGAGGAAGTTGCTTGACCCCTACAAGTCCTGGCGTAATTATCTATCAAAGAGGGAGCAGAGTGTGGAGTGCATCCTCTCACTCACCAGCATCTCCATCTCGGGCACATTTTTGAAAATGATTTTGAAATACGAGACCAGAACAAGATACTAACATTAAAAATGACAGTCCTTTGAGCTAAACTTCTAATTAATGGCCATTACGTGCCACAGTGATTGATGACTGTCTTCATTTGGGAAGGAGACTGGGACAACTATCAAAAATATTATGACCAATTAATGAAGAGTTCATTTTCAGAGTAGTTGAAACTATAAATTAGTGTCAACCATGATTTCCAGGAAAGTTGAAGCAGGTAGAAGGCTCTACCTGGTAAAGTTGCGTTAGTGCGATCATGGTCACAACAAACAGCAATAATAACATCTGTGACGGCTCACCCGGGTGTGGTGCCACATGCTACCCTGTGCGTGCTTCACATCCTTTTCCTCTCCCCATCCACACGCCACCCCACAAGGGAGTCTCATGGAGGAACAAGTGCAGGCACTTCAGCAACTTGCCCGAGGTCGCGTGGCTCCTAAGCGGTAGAGCAGGTAGGGACCAGGTGGCCCGGGTCTTCAGCCGGAGCTGTTAACCTGCAGGGCAGCATCTCCATCAGTTAAAGGGCCAGAGAGTAACCCAGCCTTGGGGGCCAAGTGTCTCTGCCGCAGCCGCTGGCTCTGTGGTTTAGCACAAAAGTGGCCGTAAACTTTATGGAAGCAGGTGAGCATGGCTGGGTCCCTAGAAAACTTTATTTATGGACACTGGAATTTGAATTCCAGATAATTCCACATGTCATGAAGTGTTCTTCTTTTGATTTTTCTCAAGCCATTTAAAAATGTAAAAACAATTTTTAGCTACCGGCATGCACAGAGATGGGTGCTAGGGCCCTATTTAGCCTCTGGGCTGTAATTTGCCAGTGCCTGTCTTAATAGATACGCCATACTGATTAGATGATGAGATGAACTTATTGAGTTGTTACCTTTAGTATAAGCAGTTTTATATCCATGCCTTTTTTTTTCTGGATATTTGATTTGTGAACCAAACCAGATCTATATTTAATTTTCAGTCTAGTTTTAGGTAAGTTTTATGTAGTCAGTCAAGGAGGTAGATGAGATGATGCCACGGAATCAACACTTTCTAGACTTAAATGCATGCCTCCTAGTATCAGTGGATTACCAGCCATTCATCTGATTTTCAGAGTGAGTGTAGTCAAGCCCCTCCCTGCCATAATGTACATTCTTTCCCAGAGTCAGCTTATCTGCCGCTGATGTTGTATTCTCCAAGAACTGTGAGTAGAGACTCACACTGAACATTTTTATGAAAGTCAGCGTATCCAGAACAGAAATCTTTCCAACAGCGTAAAGAACCGCTGGAGCTGCTGCCGGCGCTCCCTCTCCCTGGGTAACCTCACCCTGCCTGTCTCACCAGCCTGCCCTGCAGGACCTGCTGATATCCTGACCTGTGACTGTTTGGCTAGAGACACTAGCTTAGTCATGAGCTCCAAAGAATAGAAATAGCACGTTTCACAGTTTCTATGCAGAACACTGTCTTGTGTGGAAAGTCTTAAATAAAAGGTGATGTGCGGTAGCACTGGTTGATTTGAACCCTTATTTTAGGGTTATGCATCTCTTTGCGTGTCTGAGGAATGCTGTAGATGGTGCAGCTGCAAAATGCACGCCCCTGTCTACATAGATACTGGATTATGTTTGTGTTTCAAGGATTCATGGACTTTTGGCTAAGTTAGTAAAAGGCCCTCCATCCACTATACTCCATCACTTCATTCAAAGCTGTGTATTTACTCAAAAAGTACGGGGCCGCTTGCCTGCCGGATAGTGAAGACTGGTTTCCCAGACCTCAGTCGGAAGGTGCGGTCTGGACTTGCTGTCTGTCTGCAGAGCGAACGAGAGAGTCTTTGGCGTGTGTCTTAGCTTTGGAGGAGACACTCCTGGTCTCGGCTGTTCTCCTGAACAGAAGTGTGCTGTTTCTGACCAGCTGCAGCTCTGACATCACAAATGCCCTCACTGATACTGATGCTTCGCTAATTATGCCGGGCATCATCTCTTTTTCTCACATCCTGCTTCACACTCTATTTTGGGCCTCTCACTGCTGTGGCCTCTCCCGTTGCGGAGCACAGGCTCCGGACGCGCAGGCTCAGCGGCCATGGCTCACGGGCCCAGCTGCTCCGTGGCATGTGGGATCTTCCCGGACCGGGGCACGAGCCCGTGTCCCCTGCATCGGCAGGCGGACTCTCAACCACTGCGCCACCAGGGAAGCCCCACACTCTATTTTTACCACCAGGAGAATATCTCTCAAATATAAATAACTAAATGAAAACACCCCAGAATGAACTGATTAGGCAAGATGGTGATTAGGCATTTTCCCCCTTGTTACAAAATCTGTGTCATTTCTTGTGATATAAGGTCAGGCGATAGACTCCGGGAAAGGAGATGCTTCTATGAGGAGGCAGTGGGTAGATTCTTACTCAGGTTAGTTTATTCCCCAAATGGACTTGTATTATCTTCCCATTGCTACTGTAACGAATTACCACAAACTTAGTGGCTTAAAATCACACAGGCGTAGCACATTACATTGCCCCGTGTCACTGGGCTAGAATGGAGGTTTCAGCAAGGCTGTCTTTCTTTTGGAAGCTCTGGGGGATCCTGTTCCTGGCCTTTTCCAGTTTCTGGAGCAGCATCTGTTCCTTGGCTCTTGGTCCTTTTCTCCACATTTAGCAGGTAGCATCTTCAAACCTCCCTCTGACATTTCTGTGTCCCATGAATAGGGACGGTTGTGATTATCTTGGGCCCACAGGATAACCCAGGATAGTCTCTGCCATCTCAAAGTCCTTCACTTAATCACACCTGCAAAATCCCTCTTGCCATGTAAGGGAGCGTTTTCACAGGTTTTAGGGGTTAGGATGTGGACATCGCTGAGAACCATTATTCTGACTGTTGCAGTGGTGTTAAAGTTAAGATACACATTAAAAACAGGTAGAAGAGGCGAGGTCTACTATGCAATCAACAGCTTTTATTTACTGAGCACCCCAGGGTAGAAGGGACCATTCTAGGAGCCAGGGGCCCTGAGACAAGGCCCTCACAATCTAGTTGGGAGACGGGTTAAATCACAGTTCAGTGTAGAGTGCATGACACAAACCGTAAGGTGTGTGCAAGTTCACTACAATGCAGCGAGCATTGTGAGCAAAGATGCCGAGGGGCAGATGGCTTCTCAAGAAGAACAGTTTATCTTCTCTTAGAGATATTTGCATTTCCAAACACCAAATGCCTTTATTTACTATCATGTAGAGACAAAGGAGTCTTCAGATTTAATCTGTTTTAAAAGGTGTGTGTGCATGCATGTATGTATGTATTTGCACACACGCACGCATACACACACATTTATTTATTTATTTATTTTAATTGAAAGGCCCTTGGGCAGACAGGCTATACAAGCTCTGTGTTTGGACCTGGGAGCAGAGGCATCACAGGAAGCTGCATGGCTGTGGAGCCATTGGGGCTCAGCTGTGGGGAACAGGGTACAGGGGCCTGCAGCTCAAGCAGGTGGGGAGGATCTTCTTTCCCTGCTACTACTTCTTAGAGGCTTATTCCCTGTGCGTCCTACTCTGGGCCTCCCTCCGGGCGTTTGTGCCCTTGCTTCCTTGGCGGGACCAGCATGCAGCTGTGGAAACAGTGGGACCAGGCTGCATTCACGTGGCGCTCTTCCGCCAGCTCCGAGGAGGCCTTTGACAGAAAAGAAGGGGGGTAGATCTCATAAACTCAGAGGGTGGATCTGTGTTTCAGGACTGTCGAACCAAACAGGGAACTGTGGTGGGGTCCAGAGGTGCAGGCTGGCCAGGGTGGCAGCCCCCCGAGAACAGTTGATGATCAGGGACACAGGCTGACACAAACTGGGAACAGGCGCTGCTGAAAATATCAGTATCCCGCCTTCCGGGTGGAACTGGGGTGACTTTTCCACACTTAGCACAGATGAGGGTTCCCTGCAGCTCCAGGCTCCCCGTCACCTGGGAGCAGGTCAGGAATGGAGGCACAGGCCTCACCCCAGACCCGCTGAGTCAGAATCTGCATTTGAACAAGAGCCTCCTCCCCAGAGCTGCAGTCATGTATTTAACCATAACTTGATATCGCTTATATGTTTCATGTTAATATGTCCTGGTTGAACTCCACAGCACGCAGACCCAGACCTGTTTCTTCCCTCAGCGTCCGCAGCTTAGTAAAGGGCAGCTTATCCACCAGATTGCTCAATCCAGACACCTGGGAGCCGTTCCTAAAATCTGCCCGTCTCAGAACAGCCACATACAGCCCGCCACCATATTCTATTGATTCTAACTCCCAGTACTGTGTCCCTCGTCTCTTGACCTCTCTTCATCTCCATGACAACCACCCTGATGAAAGCCGGCATCACCTCTCACATGGGCCACTACACTTCCCTTCCAGCTAGGCTCTCTGCACCCCCAAGCCCCTGTCAATCCTTGCTGCACAGAGATGCCAGAGTGGACTTAAAATGTGGATTGGAGCACGTGCATTGAGGTAAAAAGAATCAACTCTTAGTGTGCCCGACTAGGTCCCTCACACTCCACTGTCAACTCACTTCCCCGACCTGTCTTCTCCCATCCTTTATCACCTTAGAGGCAGCTGTACAGTTTAGAAAAGTGCAAGGATCTGGCTGGAGACTTTGGGCTTAGTATTAACAGTTCTCTTTGGAGTGGAAGTGACGCCCCACTCTCTACCTCACAGCAGTGGTCACGCGCTGCCCCCTCTCATGCCTCTGAGTACTGGTGTTCATTTCTTTCTTGGGGAACCGGCCATACTCAGAACCCGTGTGGGCAATGACAGCTGTTTCACGACAGGCTTCTGCCCCTGGCACCTGGCAGAGCCATTCCACAGGGATGGACAGTGCATCTGGATTTCATAATTGTTGAAACGGTGCTACAAGGGTGCGTGAGGGATGCGCACGGTAGAATCAGGGAAATAGAAGAATTCCATTTTCATGGTTTTTACAGCAAAGATTTGCTTTGTGAAGTCAGTAGATATTTTTTTTCCTAATAAGTGGAATCGGGCTCAATTTTATGTGAATGTACCAAAGTTGGAGGTTTTGCATCAAGAACCTACAGGGAAGCAGACATTGTCGTCTCGTTTCCACAAGTGCCGTGTCACTGGCATTTGCTTCCTCTTCTCCCGCTTCTGTTGTCCTTCTGCAGGCCCTCTCTCCACTGGGAAGGGGATTTTTGCCCATTCTTTAATCGTTGCCTTTTACAGACTTCTAAATGAGGCCAGGTTGAGTCCTGCGGCCAGAGAAGACAAAGAGCCATTCCGAGGGGTTTGGCTTTAAAGTCATCTCCGCAGGTGTCCAGGGACGCTGAGTCCATTTCTGTGACTCCACCCCCTCCTTCCCCCTCAGTTCACCGCCCCCCCATCAGCCAAGGAGGCTGCTTCACAGTCCTCCTTCCTCTCAGAACCCTGCTTTTCGTTCACCGGGAAGACAGAAGAAATGCAAAATAAAATCACCCCTGTCCCCACGGCCACTCTCCCTTCCCGTCCATGTCTGAACACACGCTCAGAGTTTCCGTGGGAGAATTATCCCGGCTCTATCAAAGCATTCACTTTCCTCTTATATGAATTTAATCTGCATCATAGGATTTACGGTTATCTGACATTAGATTACACATTCGTGTGTTTATTTCTTTATCATGTTTTGCCACTAGAATGTAAGCTCACGGAGGAAGCACTTTTCTCTCTTGATTTCCCAAGTACTCTTTTTTTTTTAATATTTGCTTGTTTATTTACTTATTTGGCTGTGTTGGGTCTTAGTTGCAGCACGCAAGATCTTCGCTGAGGCATGTGGGGTCTTTTGTTGTGGCACGAGGTCTTCTCTCTAGTTATGGCATGCGGGTTTTCTCTTTGTAGTTATGGCGAGCAGGCTCCAAGGTGCGTGGGCTCTGTAGTTTGCAGTGCGCAGCAGGCTCAGTAGTTGTGGTGTGCAGGCTTAGCTGCCCCACGGCATGTGGGATCTTAGTGCCCCAACCGGGGATTGAACCCGCGTCCCCTGCATTGGAAGGCGGATTCTTTACCACTGGATCACCAGGGAAGTCCCACCCAAGTACTCTTGACATCCTTGTGCCTATAGAACAGTCCCTGGCATTTCATTGGCACCAAATAGACACTTGCTGAATGAATGAATGAGGATTATAAATAAAAATGTACTGATAGGTTGTTTACTGGAAGTAAATTGCTATTATTAAGGATTCCTTATTCCTTATTCCTTATCAAAACAAATGTGCATTAACCCTTGGCATTAACTAGATATCCTCTATGTAATCCCCCATAAAAGAGAAACTATTTATAATGGAACACTGGATTTTAATTGGTGCGTCTGTATTACTAATAGACTTTTAATAGGCAACATGGTAGCTATAAGCATGGCTAAGAATGATATAATATTTGAATAACTAAAATCATGCATTATTTCATTGTGTATGATGTTTTCTCCCTTGGAATATTGACACAGTGAGTCATGGCAGTTACAATGGTGTCAGAGAAGCAGAGCCCATTATGGGGCCATTATGATAATAGCACATGACAAACAGTGGGGCTATGGATGGTAATGGATACATAATGGATAACAAATGGCTGGGATTCTGAACGGTAACAGTTGCTAGTGATTTTCTAGTAGTAATAACCTCCTTCTCTTAAAATAAATGCAAATTAAATGTCAAAAACTGGCAGCTACATGGAGGGTCCACATTGCTTTTGGGGGTGTCCCACTTCACTTGGCGTAAGCTTCTCCTTCCAGAAACCTGGGTTCATCTCTGCTTCCTAGCCACCGAGGCAAATTCCTCTGACAACCTGACCCCACGATGTCCCCCCATCAGTGTATTAGGATGGCCTATCTCAGTAAATACACAACCCCAAGCCGCAGACTGACCTTGTCCTTTGCTGGGCTGCACGCTGATTATTTCCCATTTGCATCCAGGATTCTGGAAGGAACAAGCAATTTGCACCGCGGTGCTTTGTGCTGCCCTCAGGACACTTGCAGCCTGGCCTCTGCTCTGGCGCCTCCTTCACCCCTCCTTTGCTGGCTTCTGGGGCGGCTCCCCCTGCAGGGGTGCTGTCCACTCTGCGGGCATTCCCGCCCGGCACCTTCCTGCCTGACACTCTGAGGCTCTCTAGCTGCCCTGAGGCTGAGTGTTTTCAGTGAGAGCTCAGAGATGTGTTTTTCTCTGGTCATTCCTCATAGTTCATGGTCTGTGCTGGACCAGTGATTCCCTTCTGCTGAAGCTCATTGTATTGTTTCCATTTCCATTGCCTCCAGAAACTATATATATATATTTTTTTTTTTTCTTTTTTTGCGATACGTGGGCCTCTCACCGTTGTGGTCTCTCCCGTTGCAGAGCACAGGCTCTGGACGCGCAGGCTCAGCGGCCATGGCTCACGGGCCCAGCCGCTCTGCGGCATGTGGGATCCTCCCGGACCGGGGCACGAACCCATGTCCCCTGCATCGGCAGGCAGACTCTCAACCACTGTGCCACCAGGGAAGCCCCAGAAACTATATTTATTCAAGACTAAGGTCATAGAGGTTCCCCTTTGCTTAGGGCTGTGGATAGCATGGCTGAAACCTCCCCCGACCCCGCCACTCCTGCCATCTCATGGCAATAGGGCTCAGTGTCCCTCTTCAAGCCCACGTTGCCCACTTGTCCGGGTGGTAAGTTCTATGTGTATTTATTACCAGTAGGCTCTGTGCAGTAATCATATATAAATATATATATATGTAAATATTGTTTTCCATTATGGTTTATCTCAGGATATTGAATATAGTTCCCTGTGCTGTACAGTAGGACCTTGTTGCTTATCCACTCTATATGTAATAGTTTGCATCTGCTAACCCCAAACTCCTAGTTCACCCAATTATAGTTAAGTTTAATTAATTTAAATGAAAATAGCCACATGTGGGGAATGGCTGTAGCAGTGGACGGTGCAGCCCTAGGGCATTTGGTGACACACAGAGTTGGTGGCCAGCGCACATCCACCTGCAGAGCCCTCTCCAGGGCGTGAGGGCCAGTGAGCTGTCCCAAGATGTGAACAAGCCTGCATTGGATTTGGGATCCTCCATACCTGATCCTTGCATCTGCCATGTCAGCTTGTATCTGAAGGTCAGGTTTCTGCCATCTCTTTAACATTACTAGCAAATATCAGAAGCTTAGAGCATTGAAGAGATTTTTATCCCTTTTGGAAGCCAAAATCTAATTCAGACGAGAGGAGAGAGACTCGTTAAACACTAACAAAATCAGTGAAATGGTCTAAATATTTAACCTGACCTGATTGTACCCTCGAAAATGTTTTCTGGCCTGTGGGCATCCTCAGAACCAGGTGTTGCCTCACCAGACTGAGGGACCGTGTCTTCTGTTCAGTGATTTAACGGTCACGCTCCAGGGCTGCGGGACCAGCCCATCTTTGTCGACATTTAAACTCCTTGTCAGTTAGGTGTCCTGTCCACTTTGAAAAGGCTGAGAGACCTTCAGTCACTACTTGTTAAACACATGTCATTTCTTTTCCATTTTGACTGATTTGTAGAATTCTATTAAAGTTTAGGCTTCTGGGAGTGGCACTGAATTTGCTGAAGCTCAAGGCAAGTGGCTGAAAGGGAGAAGCAGACCGAGGGACACATGAGAAAAAAACACAATAGAAACTAATGTTTTTAGACCCGTGGTTATTTATTTCTTTAAAAATATTTATTATACAGCCAGTGGTCAGAATACTGACACGAGAAACAGAAATGAGGCAAAAGTCTCAAAATCTCAGTAAAGTTTAGAATAAGTGAAGTGTACATTGAGAGTAGTGCAGAGTTTCTGGGGTTTGAAATAGTGTTTTATCTCTCCGGGATACATATCAGACATCTTATTACAAGCAGGTAATAAATCAGATGAGCAGGGATGGGAGATGAAACTGACAAATGGGCTGAGATGACCACCCACTCTGTGAGTGTTGAGTGTGAGAGGCCTCCAAGTGAGCTTCGGTGTGAGGATTGTGTTGTGTTCGAGTTGTGTTCCTCACATCTTCTCTGTGAAGGTGTGTCTACTAGGAAGAATATGATGTTTCATCAACAATAAAATACAAAGAGAGACTAAGGAAGGTGAAAGCTGGCTTTAGATTAGCTTGGGAGTCAGAGTGGCATCGAGAAAGGGGGAGGGGTGGAAGAAGCGGGCTGGATTCAGAGGTGCGGGGTGCAGGTGAGCGGGGAGGGAAGAGGAGGCCGTCCACCGCGCTGGGCCGGGCTCTCCCCAGAACCCCGAGGTGGCCGTGAACGCACGTGGGTTTACACCTGTGCAAATGTGAGTCTGGCAGTTGCCCTAAGCAGGAGTCCAGTGGCTACCATGAGAGGACAGCAGAGCCCAGGTTGCAGCTGCGCAGGCAGAGGACACCTGAGAAAGGCCAGTGTCGGCCTCTGGGGACCAAGACAGAGGCCTGGTCAGTACCGTCCAGAGTGGCGGGAGCGCCAGGGCCTCCGGTACCGACCATAACTGTCAGTGGCTCTGTTAGGCCCAGTTCTCTAGCCTTGTCTCTAAGTCACGCAGGGCCCCGCACGGCATGCCTTTTGGGTGGAATTTCTGATCTTGAAGGAATTCCTTAAGGAGTGTTTGTCAAGGTTCTGCTGCAGTCCTGAGGAATCCAGAACCAACCTAGCACAGGTGAAAAGGGGCAGGAGTGATTGGCTCACCGACGCGGGTGTAGACCAGGTGACACGCACGGCTGAACCCAGAGTCTGAAGCAGCATTGTCAGTCTTTCTCCTGTTCCCCCACCCGCTCTCCAGGTCTGTCTCCATGTCTGTCCCCCAGCCCTGCCCCCGCTGTGGGAGGAGGGTGGGAGCCCTCTCCTCCTGGCAGGGCTCCTCCACTGAGACGTGGCACAGCGGCCCCGTGGGGACAGTCTGTCCTCCTGCCCCAGAAGAAAGGGGAGGGCGCAAGGGGTCAGGAGCCAGGATTTAGGGTCCTCTGAGTGGCCCACTGTTCCCTCCACGGGGTCGGGACTGGCTGAGTCTCGCTGCCTGTGCTTGCAGGGTCTGGACCCCGGAGGAAGGCAGCTCAGGCTTGGATGAAAAGCGGTACAGTCACCGCCACGCCACTCGCCCTTAGCAGTGGTCCTCAGCCTCTGGATCCCAGGATGAAGGTCTGCAGTCAGAGCCATTTCTCTGCCCTCTGGGGACACACTTGGGGATGTCACTGATACTGTTAGATGCTCAGAGAATTCGGGCTTTGCACTGAAGTCTCTCAACTCCCGTGGGAGCATTCTTCACTTGGGGGAGGGGATCAGGGTTTTACACTTACAAGGCTTTGGACACTGTTTTTTTGGATAGATAGCTCTGTAGGAGCAAACAGTTTCATAAATGATGTGATTTAGCTAGTGATAATCTATTCAGAATTTCAACCCAAGACCCACATTTTAAGGGTAAGAATTATGTGTATCCAAAGTCAAGTTGAGATTCCAAGGTTCTGTTTGAGGGGCTGTAGGTTAGGGACTAATTGGGGGTAATTCTTGCACTTGTGGGAGAAGTAGCCATTGACGTAGTCACCAGTGATGCTGACACCGCCCTATGTGCTTTGGGCGTGTCCTAGTCACTGTGGGACCGACCGTGTGAGTGGGATGCAGATGCAGGAGAGATGTAGGGGGTGAGGCTGAGGCTGTAGCGGACAGGCACAGGCAGGAGTGCAGAGAACAGAGGAGCCGTCCTTGGGGTGGGGAAGCCAACCCCTCGTCCCCTCGGCCGCCGACCGTCAGGGTCCACCAACACGTATGACGGTGCTGTCTGTTGTGGGTTGGTTTGCAAATCGTTCTTCAAAATTCCATTTTGTTTTTCTAGCACAGGGAAACCAGGCTCTATGGAATAGCTAATAAGGCCAATCAGATAAGCAATAGGCATCTGCAGAAATTAAACTGAGAGGGAACAGGGATTGCATGGAATTTTAAGAATGTTTTCTCCTCAGTGACAAAATATTTTATCCCTAAAATAATGTTTTCATAATAAAAATAAATTTCAGCCATTTTTCAGCTGCAGAAATGTTGGTGAGGCTTTTCTGCGTTTGCTGTTTGCATACATTTGTGTTTGTTCCTCAAAGAGTCTGAGAGTTAGAAGAGATTGATTCATCCCAGTGTATCTGCCCCAAATGGATGATCGTGTCACACGATCCACTGCAGCTGCTTTTGGCCACGTGCAGCTCTAACACCGGGCAGAAAACCCTGGCAAATCGGTTAGCTCAGCTTTACTTGGTAAATATGAAAGTAGGTATTCCAGTACCCAGTAAGGGGTGAGAGGTTTGACACCCTGTCTCCAGACTGCACGGGTCCAGGTGGGAGGCTTCCACACATCCAGGTGAGGCGATGGGGCTCTGAGGCCAGATGGGAGCCTGCCTCCCTTCCCTGGACCACCTGCCGCTGAGCCCAGATCCCCTAGTGCGGCTCAGGTGCGTTTGCTCTCAGCTGCCTGAACAGACACTGGAGGTTGATGGACTAGAGCCCCAGACCATGGTCTCCTGATGAACTGTCGGGTTCCCTACCTAACGCCACTGTCACCTCCAAAGATTGCTTTTTTTTTTTCTTCTTCACCTGATAATATCATCACCCATGATCCCTGCTTGTGACGCCTGCTCTGCATCAGGCACCTTCATACATCACAGCTCACGGTTAGGAAACCCTGCACTTGGGAGAGCTTGGCACCATCACCTCCATTCTGTGCTGAGGACTTCAAAGGTCAGGCTGTATAAGCATCGCGCTCAAGGTCACTTGGCTAGCGAGAGGTGGAACTTGGATCCCTTGTGGGTCTGTCGGTTTTGAAAGGACCGCAGTGTTCCCACCACCCCGCGCTGGGAGGATCAGCCACTCTGCTGTGGCAGCGAGGGCTCAGCTCACCTGCCCACCTAGAGCAGGGTGGGGATCGGGGCTCCTCGGTACTTCTCCTAGTTGACTGTGTCGGCTGCACCTTTATTGCCGACTTCCTGTCTGGGGGCCTCTGTCTTCCTTACTGGTCCTCCGGTGCTCCGGTGTTCTCTGCCTTGGCAGTTCCAGGCTAAGAACCACAGTGCATAGAGTGGAGAATCAGAGACCTTCCTGTTAGATGCTGTGATTTTCCTGAAATGACAGGGACAGGCCGTTGTTCAGGCTGCGCAGCACATGGGCTGTCATTAGTTAAATGGGCTACTTCCCACTGTGCTTGCTTTTAAACTGGTGATAGCTGTGATGCCATAGTTGTTCCTTTACTAAAAAAAAAAAAATTATTTTTTATTTTTTTGGCTGCACCACGTGGCATGCGGGAACTTAGTTCCCCAACCAGGGATCAAACCCATGCTCCCTGCAGTGGAAGCGCAGAGTCTTACCCACTGGACCGCCAGGGAAGTCCCCAAAAAAATATTTTTAAAAGAAATGACAAAGATGACTATGATGATGGCATTTAGCAGCCGATGTGTGGCATTTGGGCCAGTTTTCAGAGGAGGATGGGCTGCAGTGACCATCACCCACCCCCTTGAGGGGAGAAGCTCATGCAGAGTTACTCACTGAGTCAGTTTCCTCACCTGAGTTACAGGATATTTACTTATTTCAGTGGCAGTGTGGGCAGCTGTGCTCCTGAATTTCAGTAAAGCGTGAAGCTGATCCCTGTAACACTCACTGGCGCCTAAAATTCTTAAAAGTTAAAACTACAGAATTTCTTTGATTTTTTTTTTCCAGTGGGAAGGACTTAAATAGGATCAAATCTTCTTTGCTCTCTGCAACTTAATTTTGGAAGTTTGCCTGGAAGACATTGAATGGGGGTAGGTCTTCTCTCCCCAACCCCACAAAACAGTGTTGTGAGCCCTGCGAGCTCCTGCTGGGGCTGGAAGACTCCTTTGTCCTCGGTGTTGCCTGGGGTGCTTTCGGCCAGAGAGCAGGGCTTACGAGCTGGACAGTGAGTGAGAGCTGATGGAAGAGGATATAGAGCACATTCAGGAGTGGTCCCTGTGCTGGGAGGGGCCCGGCCTCCCGCTCTGCCTCTCCTTCACCCCCAGGAGCCACTCCGCCCGACCCCGCAGAACCCCAGCCCCTCCACCGCTCACTCCGATTCCGCGGGGAATTGTGCCCCTCATCCCTGTTTATGGCTGTTGGACCAAGAAGCCCAGACTCCCAGGTCACCGCCCGACTCTGCCCCACCCCGGTCCCAGTCTGTGCCCTGCGCCCTCTGGAGTCTCCTGGCGTTTTTCTGCCTCCGCTGGAAGGAGACCTCTTTGGAGAAGATGTCTTTGCTCTTGCTAACACTTTCTTCGTCTCGCTCCCAGGACACCACGTTCTCTGCCTGTCCTCCTTACTCATTGGCTGTTCCTTCTCAGAGTCCTTTTATTGGATCCCTTCTTGTCTCCCCAACTCTCAATACCTGCGTGCACCAGGGCTTGTCATCGGACCTCTTCAGCTGTATTTACTTCCTTTGAAATCTCATCAAATGTCATGGCTTTGAATATCACTTATATGCTGATGGACTCCAAACTCCTGTCTCAACCGCCTGCTCCACGAGTCCAGTTGGTACCTGATTGGCATCTCAGACGTGGCGTGTCCCAGATTTGAATCCCTGATCTTCTTCTCTAAGCCTTTTCCGCCCACTGCTTTCTCCCTCTCGGGCAAAGGCCATTCCATCCTTCCCATTGCTCACGTCAAAAACATGACCTTATCTTTGACTCCTCCCTTTCTGTCATAACTAATATTGAAATTGGACAGCAAACTGTTTGGCTCCAGCATTGAAACATACATAGAATCAGGCTTCTATTCACCGCCTCTGCTAACCCTGCTCTTGTCCAGGCCACCAGATTGCTCACCTGCACCTGGTCTCCCAGGTTCCAACCTGGCCACCTGCCCTGTGCTCCAGGCCATCCCAGGGCAGCAGCCAGACCGACTCTTGGAAACGCAGGACAGGCATGTTACTCTTCTGCATAAAGCCCTCTAGCGCCCCGATCTCTCCCACGAGTCAAAGCCAAGGCCCGTGCCCTTCCTGACGTCACATCTCTGGCCTCCGTCCTCCCCACTCTCTCCCTTGCTCACCCTGCTTCCGCTGAACCAGATTCCATGCTGTTCTGAGCACACAGGCTGTGGCTCTGGGGTCCTCGCATCGGCTGCTCCCCATATCTGTGACATTCTCCCCCATAATCCAGATCTCTAACTCCCTCAACTCTGTTAAGCCTCCTTTTGCCACTTTATTTAAAATTGCAACAACTCCCAACTGGCACACTCCTAACCCTCCTAACTCTGCTCTCTATATTTTTTTCTTTTACTTTTTTTCTTTCTTTTTTTTTTTTTTTGTGGTATGCGGGCCTCTCACCGTTGTGGCCTCTCCCGTTGCGGAGCACAGGCTCCGGACACTCAGGCCCAGCGGCCATGGCTCACGGGCCCAGCCGCTCCGCGGCATGTGGGATCCTCCCGGACCGGGGCATGAACCCGTGTCCCCTGCATCGGCAGGCAGACTCTCAACCACTGCGCCCCCAGGGAAGCCCTCTGCTCTATTTCTTTCCCCAGTTTTTACCACCTTTTAACTTACTAAAACATTTACTTGATTTGATAGTATCTGATTATCCCTACTAGAACGTGAGCTTCAAAAAACAAGGAATTTTATTCCCGTTTTGTTCACTGATATATTCCTAGTGCCTAAAATACTCACAGGTGTGTAGTAAGTGCTCAGTTAGTATTGGTGTATTGAATGAACGAATAAATGAAGGATTATGTAGGGTTTTGTCAATTCAGAATCTTATTATTGAACTAGCAAGCATGTCACATTGGAGTAAATGTTTATGGGCCCATTCCTGTTTTGCTTTGTTTTGTTTTTTTAAACTATACAATAATTTATAAAGAGTTAAATGTACACATCTTAAGTGTACGGCTTAATTAATTTTTATATATGTATCTGTCCCTGTAACTACCATCAAGCTTCCATTCCTCAAAAATTTTCTCTCAAGCCCTCCTCAGTCAGTATTACAGCCCCCTCACAGAACCCCCAGAGGTAACCATTATTCTGACTTCTGTTTTATTATAGATTAATTTTTTGCTGTTCTTGCCTTTCTTATAAGTGGAGTCTTACACAATGTACCCTTTTGTGTCAGACTTCTTTAATTCAGCATTTTTATTTTCAGTCTCTCTATCCTTATGGATTTAAGCAGATATAAATCAGATATAAAAGCAGATGTAGTTGAGTCTTGCTTTCTGTTTGGTCTGGTAATCTCTGGATCTTTCCTTTTTAGCAGTTTGACTTGACGTGCCTTGGTGGGTTTTTCTTCATATTTTTCATGTTTGGAATTAACTTAGTTTCTTGAATATGTGAGTTGATGTTCATCATACATTTTGGAAAATTCTCAGCTATTATCTCGTCAAACATCGACTGTGCCCATGCTGTGTCTCTCCTTCTGGAATAATAGTTACACTTACGTTAGACCACTTGAGAGTGTCCCACATCTCTCATAATTTGTTCTATTTTTTTCCAGTCTTTGTCTTTTTGTGCTTGAATTCAGACAGTTTCTATTGGTCTGTCTTTCCTACTGCTTGTCCTTCCTGCTGCTGTTCCCTAGTTGGCTGTTATGCCCCATCAATGAATTCTTGACTTCAGATATGGAAGTTTAAATTCTAGAATATCCCCTTGGTTCTTTTGTAGATAATATGTTTTTCTGATGCACTTCTCCATCGTTTATCCATTTGGTTTATCTTTTTTCTATTTCCTTTAACATATTTAAAATAATAATGTTAATGTCTTTGACCACTCATTTCAACATCTGGATCATCTGTAGGTTTGCCTCTGTTGGCTGTATTATCTTTTGATTATGAGTTGCATTATTTTGTTCTTTACATTTCATAATTTTTCACATATGCTGGATGTGTGTATAAAAGATGTGTGTATATCTACTCTAAAGACTAAAGTAGATATTATTTTCCTCCAGAGAGGCCATGCTTTTTCTTTTCTTAGGCAGCTAGTGTAAGGGACCATAGTGAGTTGAATGGTGACCTCCAAAAAGATTCACCTCCCTACCTCAATAACCTATGATTGGAACCTTACCTGGGAAGAGGGTATTTGCAGATGTAATTCAGTCAAAGATCTTGAGATGAGATCATCCTGGATTGTCCAGATGGGCCCCAACTCCAGTGACAAGTGTCCTGTAAGAAACAGATGAGAAGACACGGGAGCATGGAGAGACGCAGCCCCAGCCAAAGGAGTACTTGGAGCCCCGGGACGCTGGAAGAGGCGAGGGATGGCTTTCCCTTAGAGCTTTCAGAGGGAGTGCAGCCTTGCCAACGCTTTGATTCCAGACTTCTGGCCTGCAGAACTGTGAGAGAATAGATTTCTGTTGTTTTAAGCCACCAAGTTTGCAGTAGTTTGTTACAGCAGGCACGGGACACTCATACAGGGACTGACCACTTCGGGTCAGGTAGGAATTGAGCTAGGTTTGGGAGCGGCTGCAGGTTTGGTTTTATTTCAGCTCTGGTTTCAAAAGTATTGAGAAAGCTTTATGTATGCATTACAGGCCCCTCCCCCTCCCTGGTGATTGAAGACAGGAGATTGCAAGAGAGTTCTCTGATCTCCAGCCCCGCCAGCCTCCTGTGCCTGTAGGCACTCACCAACACCCAGTCAGGAGAGAACCAGGTCCAGATCTGGGTTCCTCCAGGTGCCAGTGCATCTAGCCAGCCCCTCTGGCTCCTTAGCCCCACACTGGCTACCCCTCCTCCCAGCAGAACCCTCTGCTTGCTGAGGAAGGGCCCGCCTTGCCTGGTTTTAGATCATTTATACTTCTCTGTACATACAGCTCATTAAAAACTCTACATTTATAGTTTTGTAGTTAGTTTCTAGATATTTCCTAATTGTAGTACTTGTAATTGCCCATAGATATTAAAATATATGTATATATGTAATAGATATATACATATAAACATGCATATATATACATAATTATATTAAAAATATTTATATATAACTATACACATAATTTAAAATGTAATTAATTAATTCTTAAGAATGATCTGTGTAGAGATTAGCAGGACTGGTGTATGATTTGAGTGAAGGCCAACAGTTGCTGATTTCAGATTTCAAGGCCAAGGCTTTCAGGGTAGAAAAGTGGGAGAGAGGCGGGGAATGAATGGATAGGCATAAATATTCAGGACATATGTACCGAAACACTGGAAACAAGTTTCTGGCTGGACATTGATGATTTCTTTTGGCTTTTATCTAAAAGATAACGAGCTTGAGAAGATTAGACCTTTGTATGATACTTTACTTTACATTATGTTAAGCTGTGTGGCCTGCAGTTTTAGAGGGCAGAAGCCACGTTGTCGTGAATAGTTGGTTTTTGGTTTTGGTTTTTTTCTGTACCAAGAGCCCTCTGGGCCAGCAACTATATTTTCAACAGAAAAAATTTAGATTTCTGATGTTGAATTACAAACAAAAATGTAGAAAACATGAGCAAACATGTTAAATACAAATATTCATTCTCCTCCATTGCTTGAAAGTTATTCACTGGCTTGAACATTATTTATTTCCTCCAGAAATTTAATCCATGTTCAGAACACATTGTTGTGGTTGAGATAATTACTCAGTTATACATGAAAAGAGGAGAAGGCTCCTGCCGTCGACTGGATGGATTATAATCTGCTGCCCTGACTCGCCTCTCTGACCTTGTACCACCTCAGCCTCAGCTGATGACCTGGCCTTAATGCGCCTGGGAGTCTGGAGGCCACCCTGTGTTCGCCCTCAACTTCTCATCCCTCCAGCTTTGCCACGCATACCGGTCACACATGCCTCAGAGAAAGCCGCCGCTTCTCTTTCCTGAGACGGTGTCACTTTATCCCATTTCCACCCCGTTTCTTCATCACCATCTCCATTCACTTTCTTTCTTTCTTTTTTTTTAAAATAAATTTATTTTATTTATTTATTTTTGGCTGCGTTGGGTCTTCGTTGCTGTGCGCGGGCTTTCTCTAGTTGCGGCGAGCGGGGGCTACTCTTCGTTGTGGTGCGCGGGCTTCTCATTGCAGTGGTTTCTCTTGTTGCGGGGCACGGGCTCTAGGCACGCGGGCTTCAGTAGTTGTGGCTCGCGGGCTCTAGAGTGCAGGCTCAGTAGTTGTGGTGCACGGGCTTAGCTGCTCCGCGGCATGTGGGATCTTCCCAGACCAGGGCTCGAACCTGTGTCCCCTGCACTGGCAGGCAGATTCTTAACCACTGTGCCACCAGAGAAGCCCCTCCAGTCACTTTCTGCAGGGTCTCCCCATCACAGGACCGAGCTGTGCAGTCCTCACCACGTCCTTCCTGAGGAAGCTCCAGTGCTATGCCACCAGGGTTATGAAAACGTGTTTTACATTTGTTTCCTTTCTGGTACCTACTCACTCTTCAGACCGAGACCCGTCACCTTGCTGTGGCTGCCGTGCCCTCTGTGGGCATCGTAGGTTCTCCCGTGTCTCTCCTGTGGCCATGGCACAGCTGACCACACCTTGTGAACCAGCCCTCCCTCCCTCGGCTTTTCTTCACCATCCTGTCTTGAATCTCCACCTTATTGTCTTAGGGGCTCTTTATTTCTTGTCATTCCTCTGCCCACTTAGGCTGGAATTCCACAGGATTTCTGTGTAGAGATCTCTCAGTCGGGATCCGAGGGCAGCTTATGTCATCCGGGGCAGGGTTGAGAGAAGCCAGTGAGGAGGGGCTGGCCCCCCAGAGGAAGCAGGAGCGGCCAGAGGGCCCAGGGCAGGAGCCTGGCCTCAGGTAGGAAAAGCCACTGCCAAACTGAAGGAGGCCTGGGTTAGCATCCGCCTTCCTCTCCACCTGTCCTTTTAGACTTGCTGATACTTCTCATTGGCCAAATCCCAACCAGAAACCTGAAGACAGAGGCAGATTTGATGCCATCCCTGATGGTGAGTTTCCTTGGCACCATGTGGATCCAGAGGGGAGAAGAGAGAATATACCATCTAGCGCTGCCTATTTCTCTATGCATTTCTCACCTTGTTTCTTTGTCAGTATATCACACCTGTGGCTTCTTCTGTCACCTCCGTGTTTATGACTCCTTTCTCGACCAAGATTCAGGAACTAATTTCATTTGTCTGCAAGACATTTTCACTTGAATATCCTGTAGACATGTCAAATTTAACAAAATCCAAATAGAATTCCCCTTCAATGAAAATAAGTCAAACGAAACAAACACTAAAACCCTGCTTCTTTTCTTGTGTTCCTTATGTAGCAACGACAGAGACATTAACTAGGTTGCCCATCTTAGAGTTTGTTTTTACGTTTATCAAAGTTACACTTATACGAAGTGCAAAACCTAATTCTCCAAGTTTTGTTATTAAACACTAGTAGTCCCAGGACCTCCATCTCCCACATTTCCCTCTCTGCAGAGGCAACCACTTTCCTTTGTTTTAGCTAATTGTTATGGTGTTTATCTGTGACTCTAAACATAGGCTTGTTTTGCAATGTCTTGACTTGGTGTGGGATTCTTTCTATGTAGATGGACCTCTTTCCCCCTCCCCGTGCCTTCTCCTCACATACATACTCTTCCTTCCATCCATCCTCTCAGTGTGGAGAGATCAAAATTTTAGTTAGATCAAAGTTTTTGTTTACCCACAGCACATTAGCCGTCATAACCAAGAGGCTCATGTGTCCCCTTTGTATTCCAAAAGGATAAATGGCTCAACAGAAGTTTAAGCACTTTCATGTGTTTCAATATCACCAGAAAGGAAAAAAAGTGTGGGTAGCTCAGAAGGTAGGTCTATAAAATAAATGGATAAGGTTTTGGTTAAGCTTAAACGGGCTCTTTAGATATATTTGTTCGATAATGTTTACGTAATTTGAATGGGGATATTTGAATGTATACATTCACTTGTTTGTTCATTTGTCCAACAAATAGAGTGTTAAAATATTTCAACAAACATATTCCAGGTATTATCTGGTACTGGTGACAAAAAAAATTAGAAGAAACTTCCAGTTTTGAATTCCTCATGGAAGGAGCTTAGAAGTTGTCACTGTATTCTAACAAGTGAAAAGTTGAACAGACTGAAAATCAACAGCTCTTCTTGGATCCAAAAGTGCGGGGAGGACACAGGGCAAACCACTCTCCCCAAGAGTGGAGAGACAGATGGGCGGACACAGGGAGTCATGGCGTATTGGAACAGAGAATCATGAGCAGAAGCCAACTTGGGAACCAGGGTTGGGGCAGGAAGACCTGAACCTTAATTGATGACTTACTGGAGGCTCCATGTGGACAACCCAGAGCTCAATACTCCTGGGGCCCAGTCATGGGCGGGGCACCCACGGTACTGTGAGATTTACCAATAGGAGCTAGACCAAGTTTGACCAGGAGCTCAACCACCACGAACACGGGAGAAAGTTCCCCTCACACATCTGGCACGGGGAGGGGCAAAGGAACCATTTTGGAATGTATCAGAGCACTTGGTTCTTTTTAACAAGGCCTGCCCTTAGGGGGAACTCCTTAACCAGAGCCTACCCTGCTAGGGCATTATCAGAGCCTAAGTGACTTGGGGGGGGATGCAGCCAGGTCTAGCCACCCTGACCCTCCTGCGGGAGGCGAGCAAAACTGAGAATAGTGGAGAAGGTCACTGTCCAGAGGCACAGGCTCACTGACAGCCTAAGCTCTCAGCACAGACTGTAGAATGCATCCCCTCCCCTCCCCCTCACCACCACATTAGTAAACGCCTGTTTATAGTAGTTTCTTTTACCTGATACATTATAGCCATCTAGCCAAAAAAAAAAAAAAATACCCCAAAATTACAAGGTATACCAAAAGGCAAAAACCACAATTTGAAGAGACAAGCAAGCATCAGAACCAGACATGGCGTGGTTGTTAGAATTATCAGACTGGAAATTTAAAACTAATTATTATTAATGGGCTGAGGGTCCTAATGGATAAAGTAGACATCATGCAAGAACAGATGGGCAATATAAGCAGAGAGATGGAAACCCTAAGAAAAAACCAAAAGAAATACCAGAGATTAAAAAAAACCTCACCGTAACAGAAATGTAGAATGCCTTTGATGGGTTTATTAGTAGACTGGACATTGCTAAGGAAGGAATCTCTGAGCTAGGGTATATCTCAATAGAAATCTCTAAAACTGAAAAGGGAAGATAACAAAGAAAAAAGCTAGAATACTCAAGGACTGTGGGACAATTATAGAAGGAGTAACATATGTGTGATGGGAAGAGATAGTGATAAAGTTGTCAATTCTCCAAATTTCTACCTAACAACAGAGCATCAAACAACACCAGAAAAAACTAATAGAATTACAAGGAGAAATGGATGAATCACTATCATAATTGGAGACCTCAACACCCCTCTCTGAGAAGTGGACAGATGCGGCAGGCAGAAAATCAGTAGGGATATAGTTGAACCCTGAATAAAACCTTCAGTCAACTGTTGATGGACTATTCCATTCAACTAGAACAGAATACACATTCTTCTGAGGCTCACATGAAATATTCACCAAGATAGACTACATCCTGGGCCGTAAAACATACCTTAACAAATTTAAAAGAATAGAAAATATACGGTATCTGTCTCAGACATTGTATGGAATTAAGCTAGAAATTAAAAACAGAAAGATAACTGGAAAATCCCCCAAAATACTTGGAGATTAAATAACACACATCTAAATAGCACATTGTTCAAAAAAGAAAGCTCAAGAAAAAATTTTAAAATTATTTGGAACTAAATGAAAACGAAAGCACAGCTTATTAAAATTTGTGGGATGCAGTGAAAGCAGTGCTTAGAGGGAAATTTATAACATTGAATGTATATATTAGAAAAGAGGAAAGATCTAAAATCAGTAATCTAAATTTCCACTTTGGGAAACTAGAAAAAGAAGAGCAAATTAAATTCAAAGTAAGCTGAATAAAAGAAATAATAAGAACTAGAGCAGAAGTCAATGAAATTGAAAATAGGAAATCAGTAGAGATCAAGGAAACCAAAACTTGGTACTTTGAAAAGACGAATAAAATCAATAAGCCTTTAAACAGGCTAACTAAGAAAAAAACAGGGAAGACACAAATATCAGAAATGAAAAGAGGACATCACTATAGATGCCATGGACATGAAAAGGATAATAAAGGAATACTATAAACAACTCTGTGCCCACAAATTTGATAACCTAGATGAAGTGGACCAATTCTTTGAAAGATACCATCTGCCAAAACTCATACAAGAAACAGATGAGCCCGTAGGCCAGTGTCTATTAAAAAATTGAGTCAGTAACTAATAACCTCCCCAAACAGAAAGCACCAGGTCCACATGGGTTCAATGGTGAATTCTATCAGACATCTAAGGAAGAAATTATACCACTTCTCCACAGTCTCTTTCAGAGGATAGGAGGAAAGGGAATGCTCCCTAACTCATTCTTTGAGGCCAGCATTAACCCTGATACCAAAACCAACAATGGCGGTATAAGGAAAGAAAACTCCAGACCAATATCTGCCATGAATGTAGATGCAAAAATCCTCAACAAAGTACTAGCACATTGAATCCAACAACATATGAGAAGAATTACATACCATGACCAAGTAGGATTTATCCAAGGTATGTAAGGCTGGCTCAACATTGGAAAATCAATGTAATCCATCACATCAACCAGCTAAAAAAAAAAGGAAAATCACATGGTCGTATCAATAGATACAGAAAAAGCATTTGACAAAGTGTAACACGCATTCATGATTAAAACTCTCAGTTATCTACATGACCAATTTAGGACTTCCTGCCAATAAAGTTGATGTTGTACCAATGGGTAAATTATAAGAATAGATAGGATAAATATCTAATCCACCCATGGCTCAGAATTTTAGAAACAGTGCTCATGATACACTCGGTTCACAAGTACTCCTGTATGTGTGTGTTTATATACACATTTCCATTTTGCTGATACTATCCTGGTATCATTATTCATGCACTATGTCATTGCCCATTGAGTTACTCAGTGTTCCTAATGTATAAATGTCTGTACAATGAATTCCTATCAGTGGAAATTTTGGAACTTTTAGACTAACTGGTGTGTGTTTTTCCACATTATAATTGGAATTGTGTACTGTTTCCCCTTTGCCATTGGTTTTCTGGGAATTATTTATTTGCAGCAATCATCCTTAGACAACCGAGAGAAATTACATATCCTGGCTTACCTGGGATAGTCCTGGATTATGCCTGTTGTAATTGTGTAATCGTTAATAATGCTTGCTCCCTCTTACTCTTAAAAATGCCCCATTTCAGACTTCCCTGGTAGAGCATTGGTTGGGAGTCTGCCTGCCAGTGCAGGGGACATGGGTTCGAGCCCTGGTCCGGGGGGATTCCACATGCTGCAGAGCAACTAAGCCCATGCACCACAACTACTGAGCCGGCGCTCTAGAGCCCACGAGCCACAACTACTGAGCCCATGTGCCACAACTACTGAGCCAGCGTGCCACAACTACTGAAGTCCACGTGCCTAGAGCCCATGCTCCGCAACAAGAGAAGCCACTGCAATGAGAAGCCTGCACACCACAACAACTCTCTTTGCAACTAGAGAAAGCCCGCGTGCAGCAATGAAGACCCAATGCGGCCAAAAATAAATAAATAAATAATTTTTTTTTTAAAAAAGGTCCCATTTGGACAGTAAGTTATGTGGTGCCTCAAGACCTAACCAGTTTTTCTTCTCTTTCACGTGACTCGTGTCCTACTACTCTTAACAAGAACTCCTATCTTCTGTTGTAAGCAGCTCGAGTCCCTCTTGGGTTAGTGGTTTTATTATGCTTTACTTTATTGCACTTCGCAGATATTGTGTTTTTTACAAAGTGAAGATTTGCGGCATCCCTGCATCGGTCAAGTCTACTGGTGCCATTTTTCCAACATCATAACTTTTTAATTAAGGTATGTGCAGTTGACCCTTGAACAATGCAGGGGTTGGGGTGCCAGCCGCTGAGCAGCTGAACATCTACATATAACTTTACAGTCCTTTGTACCCATGGTTCTGCACCTGCAGGTTCAACCAGGGGGATCCTGCAGTACTGTAGTACCTATTTAGTGAAAAAATACATATTAGTGGACCCGCACAGTTCAAACCCGTGTTGTTCAAGGGTCAAGTATGTATTGTTTTTTCAGACATAATGCTATTGTACACTTAAAAGGCTACAGCATAGTGCAAACATAAGTTTTATATACACTGGGAAACCAAAATATTGGTGTGACGATTTATTCGCTTTATTGCTATGGTCTGGAACTGAACCCAAAATATCTAGTAGGTAGCCTGTAGTGTGTGATTTAATAGAAAATCCTTGATAATTTGATATAGGATCCAAAGTGGAACTCCATCACATGAGGACGACTAAAGGGCACATGCTGAAACAGTGTCCACTGCGAAGGCCGGTGCCCCAAGTCCAGGGAAGGGTGGCAGCCTGGGGAGGGAGCACTGGGAACGGCCTTTACATTAACAGGGAACCTGCAGCCAGAACCGCCTTGGTGCTTAAAACTTTACAGATCTTACAGCAGAGCTTTTGAAAATATTTATGTTAGTTATAACCATAAACTGATTTTGAGATAGTTTGTCCTCACACAGCTTATGAAGGAGGTTTTTCTTCCTGAGACATTACCCACAGATCTGTGGCCATGGAGCCCCGAATGTGGCTGTTTTATGCACAACTCTGATGAAATATTTAAAGGTCTGTTAACAAGGATTAAAGCCCTAGGGATGCTGTTAGAAACTTGGCATTTTTATTTCTTGCAAGAATCCTGTGGAAAAAACATATCTTAATGGGAAAAACTAATTGTATTTGTTAAAACAGTAACCATAGAAATAGAGAAGTGGAAACTTATATAGATGTATTTATCACAAATGGAAACATTTGGAGATGAATGTCCTCTGCATTATGCCCTCAACCACGTTTCTCTTGGACCCATTGTCTTACAAAATTTTCTTTAAAAGTCTACGCTTTTAAAAAATTAAGTTATTTTGATTGCTTTGGCTATAATTGTGAGTTTGATGGCAACTTCAGTTGATTAACAACTTGTTGCCATGGTGACGCACTAAAGAGGCATTTCAAAAATTTTTATCCAAAAACCATCTTCAGCAGAATAATCTAGGATGTGTAGTTTTAAAAAAAGTGATTTCCAGGCATTATTCCTGACATCCACTCCCCCAGCCGCAAATTCAGGTCCTGGCAGGGGCAGGGAAAAGTTGGTATTTTGCTCATTTATAAATTTTGAAAACCACTGTCCAAGAAATATGATGAATTGGGCAGTGGCCTTGAAAAAGAAAGAATTTTAGAATAGCTATAGTGAAACTATTTTCCAGTTTAATGATTAAAAGTTTTTTTCGATAATACTTATTATAGGAACGGACTAGATGAAAGATGAAGCAGCTGTATTTGTGAAAAAGCAGATGAGCTTTGGGGGCAGTTAGCAGGGAAGGAAACGGAGCTAATTTTCCAAGAGTGGGAAGGAATGTAGGGGCAACAGTTCCAGCTACAGAGCAGTAGCTCAGGGGAGTCAGGGTTTTCAAATCACGATCAGTGACTTGGAAATGCCGGGCACATTTCTTAACCCCTGTGTATCTATGTCAAACAGAGCTAATATGCAGCGAGGGTAGTTTTTTAAAGTATAATTACTCAACCATAAAAAGGAACAAAACTGGGTCATTTGTGGAGATGTGGATGGACCTAGAGTCTGTCATACAGAGTGCAGTAAGTCAAAGAGAAAGACAAATATCATATATTAACGCATATATGTGGAACCTAGAAAAATGGTACAGATGAACATATTTCCCGGGCAGGAATGGAGACGCAGACATAGAGAACGGACCTGTGGACACAGGGAGGGAAGGGGAGGGTGGGACGAATTGAGAGAGTAGGATTGACATATATACACTACCATGCGTAAAATAGATAGCTAAGTGGGAACCTGCTGTAAAACAGGGAGCTCAGCTCTGTGCTCTGTGAAGACCTAGATGGGTGGGATGGCGGAGGGAGGTCCAAGAGAGAGGGGATATGTGTGTGTGCATACGGCTGATTCACTTCACTGTGCGGCAGAAACTAACACAGCATTGTAAAGCAATTATACTCCAATTTAAAAAAAAGGTATATTCACTTTTTTATTGCAATTCTTTTCCTTCATGGTCCCTCCGTGTCAGTTCTTGTCCGGATAGACACATAAGCAGATTGGCTCAACATGGAATTAATGTTTAATGTGTGAAAGTATAGGTAGTTCTGGACAGCAGTCCCGTGTTATTCCATGTTGCTTTGTTTCGTTAATGAAAATGCCTTTTTATATTTTTAAATTAACTTTTATTGGAGTATAGTTGCCTTATAATGTTGTGTTAGTTTCTGCCCTACAGCAAAGTGAATCAGTTATACATATACATACACCCACTCTTCTTTAGATTTCCTTCCCAGTTAGGTCATGACAGAGCATTTGAGTAGAGTTCCCTGTGCTATACAGAAGGTTCTCATTAGTTATCTATTTTATATATAGTAGTGTGTATATGTCAATCGCAGTCTCCCAATTCATCCCACCCCCTTTTCCCCCCTTGGTAACCATAAGTTTGTTTTCCACATCGGTGACTCTGTCTCTGCTTTGCAAATAAGTTCATCTGTACCACTTTTATAGATTCCACATATAAGCAATATTATACGATATTTGTCTTTCTCTTTCTGACTTAACTTCACTCTTGTATAACAATCTCTACATCTATCCGTGTCACTGCAAATGGCAGAAAATGCCTTTTTATATTTTAAAAATGTAATTTACCTCTGCTACAATAGATTCTTAGATAGAGTGTTCCCAAATAGCCTCACAATTTTTATTCTTGGATGGTTCTCTCAGTAAACTGTTCTCAGCTTAAATCTGGCTTTGCCGTTTACTGGCTGTCTGATCTCTTCTCTGCAAACCTCCTAAAAGGTTCCTTTTCATCATCTATGAAAACAATGTTTAGTGGTCATTAAATGAGAATATATATATATTTTACAACTATGCCTGGAATATGTAGGCCCACAGCAAAAGTGAATCCCTTTGCCTTACCAGACATGCCTGCTCTTAGACTGTGGAGTGTTTTGAAGGCGCGATACGAGCATTCTTGTCCTTCCCCGAATAGATGTCTGTCCTCACTGCTATTCCTGTGTCCCCCACCCGATCCACAGCAGAGCTCTGCATCATTGGAAGCAAGATTTACTGTGGTCTTATTAGCACCACTAGTTATGAGTAATGGGTATTGGAATAATATATGAAAACTCCGTTCTTCTTTCTAGAATGAAATTTAAGTCTAAGTCTAGTTAACTGAAAATGTATTCATTTAAAGGTAGACAGGTTCAGGTGCAGTAGAGCCTCTTTCTAAATAAGTTCACATCATACCTATAAGTGCTTATAATTCATTCACCATAAGCCTTTAAAAATAGATTTGAGGCCTCTGACAATAAAATACACATATCCAGTAAGGCTGTTAAAATGGAAATTAAACATTTTAAAACCATATAGCAGGAGCAAACAAGTATAACAATCACTTAGGCTAATAAAACTGTTGTGATTGAGCGTGAAATTTAGCTCCTCTCTTCCTTGACAGATAAATAACTGCTTATTTTCCAACTGCCCGAAGGGGCAGCGAGGAGTGATAATTACCGTCGCGCATCTTACTCAGCTGATGGTTTTCGAGGTGTGACAGTGTGTGAGCCAAGGTGCCAGGAGTCTTGAGGGCGGCAGGATGACGGAGGCAGAGTGGCCAAGCTCCGGGGTCCAGGGAAAGTCCCCGGTGTGGGTTCTGGTTGGTAAATGATGAGGCAAAGCCAGAAGGACAGTGCCAGTCCAGATGATGGCCAGCTACGAAGGATTCGCCCTTGGTTTTTTATATGCTGATCTAGTGCTTAAGTGTCCAAGTTATTTTACCAGCCATTTGATAACTAATGCATATAGTGGTAATACCATCAGGAAGCATCACTGTCTGTTTAAGGATAAGAACTTGAGACAGGGGCCAATTTGATTTTCTGACCTTTGTTTTCCAGTTTATCAAAATCTGAGCAAGAAGGCTCTCTATATTTACTTAGCTTTATGCAAACCCAAATACATGAAAAATCATAAATGTATGAAATACAGTGCTGGAGATGATTTGGTTTTCAAAATTATTCTTTGCTTTACAAAAGGACTCTTTGTAAATATCCTTAAAGTGCCACTCTCCTTCAGTAACAGGACCATCTGGTTAGAATTCTTAAAATTCGATTTTCCTCCAAAGTTATGAAGATCCAAAGATATGAAAATATCTTTCATAAAGACACATATGAATACAGAATTTGGTTATATATTCCAAGTTTAGATGGCCCTTGTAAGGGAGGGTGCCTCATATCATTGGATTAGGAAGGGGTATTTCAAATTTCTGCTGTTTTCATTGTAAGTAATTACATACAGCCTTGGAAAGAATAATATTTCTTAATGAACATAAGGGGAAAATGTTGAATAGAGTACATAAAAAATCATTTCTATCTGCTTTCAAAACATTTTTTAAGATATTATCTTTTTACTGTTTCAGTTTTAGACCTAAAGTCCACAGTAGGATTCCCAGGTTCGGGTCCAATAGCTGAAATAGAAAGGCCTTGCTCTCCTGTATGCAGGATCTGGCTGGAGCGCTTGACCTGCCTTGTTTGTGTTTAGAGGTGGTTTCCTTGCTTTTGAAACATAAACAATTGCATTGCAAAATTAAAAGAGAAGGACATTGAAAGGGTTGAAAAATTAAAGCTTGAGAAAATTATCTCTTTCTCCTTCACTACATTATACACACTGAACATAAACTTCTGTCTACTGGTAAATCCAAAGCAGCAGCTGTCATTCCGGAAAGGATGCCAGTTTTGCCCTTTCACAGCTGGACTGCTTAGTTGCCTGGTACTGGCAGTCACATGCAGTTTGGCTGTGTCCAGAGTGCTGAAATGTCACCATAAATAAATATAGGACCAGATTGGAACAGCCAGCCCTGTATGACAGCTGCTGAATGTAGAGATATTTTAATTGTTAATAGCCCTATTGAGAGATAATTTACAAACAGGAAAATGTACAGATTTTAGGTGTGGATTTTGATGAGTTTGAGAAATGTATAGCCTATATAACGACCACCCCAATCAAGATTTGGAACGTTTCCAATGCCACAGAAGGTTCCTCTGTGCTCCTTTGTGGTCAGAGCTGCTCCCCGCCCCCTTCCAGACAGCCAGGACTTTCTGTGACTGTTGTCAAGCTTCGCATCAACGGAAACACACCGTGTGCAACTCTCCCGAGCCTGTCCTCTGTGCTCAACATGGTGTCTGTTTGACTGATGCATGTTCATGTGTGAATCAACAGTTCATCCTTTTATATTGGTGACAGTGGTCCTTGTATGCATATACCACACTTGTTTGTGAATGGATATTCACCTGGGGTTGGGCATTTAGGTTGTTTCCAGCTTTGGCTGTTCTGAATGAAACCGCAAGGCATACTTGTTCACAGGGCTTTGTATTTTCATCTGTTTTGGGTGGAATTTCCAGGCATCGCAGAGTAGGCACATATTTAGATTTACAATTTAACGTTAGTAAACCATTTCTAAAAGTGATTGTACAATTTTACCGCCCCACTGACATTGTATGAATGTTCTGGGAGCTCCACAGCCTTGCCAGTAATTGGCGTTGTCAGTCATTTAATTTATGGTGTGTAATAGCTGGTCATTTTGGTTTCTCTTATGAATAAGGATGTTGAGGATTTTTTAATCTGCTTATTGACCATTCATGAACCTTTTTTTCCAAGAAGCTTCAAGTCTTTTACCCATTATTTATTGGGTTGTTAAGTCTTTTCTAAGGTAAATGTATTACAAATGCCTATTGCTTCATTTTCCTTTTTATTAACGGTGATTTTGAAGAACTTAAGTTTTTTATTATGATGACAATTGAATTTATCAGTTTATTCATTTATGGGTAGTGCTGTTTTTATGTTAAGAAATTCTTGACTATCTTACTATTATCAAGATTTTATCTTAAGTTTCTTCCTGAGTTTGATAGTTTTACCTTTTATGTTTAGGTCTGTAATCCATTTCAGACTAATTTGTACGTGGGATGTGAGGTAGTTGTCAGCGGGTTCGTTTTGTTTTCACAAGTGGATATCCAGTGGGTCTAGTACCATTTGTTGAAAAGACTGGCCTTTCCTTATTGAATGCCCTTGTTGTGCTTGTTGAAGAGCAATTGACTGTATATATATGTCAATATATGTACACTATTCTGTTCCAAAAATATATTTGTCTATCCTTATGCCAGAACAACACTGTCTCAAGACTGTGGCATTACATACAGTAAGTGTAGAGCTCAGATAGAATGGATTTTCTTACTTTGTTCATTTTTTTCCCAAAATTGTTGTTCCACCTGGTAATATTTACTTTCAGGCTGAAATACTTCCTGCAATATTTCTTGTAGTGCAAATCCTCAGGTGATTACTTTTTCAGCTTTTTCAGTAAAATAAAATTCCTTTATTTTACTCCTTTTTGAAGGATATTTTTATAAAATGTAAAATCTTAGGTTGACAGTGTTTTTCCTCTCAGTGCTTTGACGGTGTCATTTCATTGTCTCCGTGCCTCTGCTGTCTCTGATGAGAGGTTGGCTGACACTCCTGTCATGGTTCCTCTATATGTAATTTGTTGTGCTTCTCTGACTGCTTTCAAGACTTTTTCCTTTGTCTTTCATTTTCAGTAGTTTGACTATGATTTGCCTAGTTTTTTTTTTTCCTTTTTATTTTGCTTGGGTTTTGCTGTTCTTCTTAAGCTTACAAATTGGCATTTGGGGCCAAAATAGGGAGATTTTTTGACATTATTCTTTCAACTTTTATCTTGTTTGGCCATTATTTATGCTCCATGTTCACCTCTCCTTCTGGACCCCAAATACCAATACATGTATGTTAGACCAGTTGATATTATCTCATAAGTACTTGGGCTCTTTTCATTTTTTAAAATCTTTTATTGTGTATACTTGAGATTAATAATTTCTATGAATCTGTTTTCATGTTCACTCACCTTTTTATCCTGCCAGCTACAGTCTGTTAAGCCCATCCAGAAACTTTCTGATTTTGGTTTTCATTTGTAGAATTTCCATTTGTTTCTCTTTTATAGTTTCCATTTCACTGCCCAGATTCCCTATCTGTTCCCTCATCAAGACCATTTTTCCTTTAAACTCTTGAACCTATTTTGATAGCTAAAGTCCCAACAACAAATAGATGTTGTCTGCTAGCTACAACATCTGGGTCAACTCAGGGTCTCTTTCTATTGACTGCTTTTTAAAAAAAAATGAGTATGGCTCACATTCACCTGATTATTTGCATGTCTAATAAATTTTTATTCTACATTGGACATTATGAATGATACAGTGTACAGAGTTGGGAGTATTTGTCTTCCTTTAAAAAGGGTAGTTTGTTTTATCAGACAGTTAATTACTGGCGGTTTCTTAATCTTGTTGAGGCTAATTTTAGCCTTTTTTAGGGCTGGTCTAGAGTAGCCCTTATGTAGGACATGGTTTTGACTCCGACACTATGGACTTTTTGGTGTCTCGGTCAAATTCTCATGGTATTATTGAGCCCTCTCCACTCTGGTCTCTACTCTCCCAGTGATGTGTGTCCTCTAGTGTCTTTGTCTCACTCTCAGCTCTGTATCAGCTGCTCTCTGCTTGGCTTCACCAAGTCTCACCTTGCACATGTGCAGTCCAGCCCTTGGCCAAGGTCCTGTGAGTAGCCCACCTAGACTTCTGGGGTCCCCTTCTTGGAGCTCTATCTTCTCCAGTCTTTGTCCTCCAATTTCCAGCTGCTTCCTCAGCTCTGAACCGTAATCTTTGTCTCCTCAGCACAGCCCAACTCCTTTTTTATGTTTCTTCTCCCTGTGCTGCTGGGAGGAAATGGTCTCCAGGCTGACATTTGGGGCTCATCTTGGTGCACTTAGGGATCACATTTCTGTGCTGCCTCTTGTCCAGTGTCTGAAATCACCACTTCATATATTTTGTCCAGTTTTATAGTTGTTACTCTGTCATGTGCAGAAGCCTCAGTGTGGTAGAAGTATTGTTTTGAACGTTGTTCCTAAGATTACTTGTTCTCAGACTTAAGCTTGCATCAGATGCATCTGGAGGACTCGTTTACACAGAGACCCTTAGGCCCCATCCTTTAGTATTTCTGATTCAGTAGGATTGGATTGGGGCCTGACAATTTGCATTGTCCAGGTGATAACTGATGCTGCTGGTCTGGGAACCACACTTTGAGAACCACTTACTTGGAAAGATGGATCTTGAGAAAAAAATGTTGAGATTTTATTTGGCACTTACTGCACACAATTTTACCTTTCTTTTGGGGGGGGTAATAATACTTACATCTCAGTTTATTATAATGCTATACATCTTGCTCTTTTCATTCAAAGTATGAATTAATGAGGATTTTTTTTTGCACTGAGAAGGATAGATTCTCCGTTTAATTGATAGAAACAGAAAATCCACGAGAGAATAAGTAAAGTTATTTAACAATGAAATACTACCATTCTTCTTTTTTTTTTTGCTTTCACAAATAAATTTGATTCTTTCAAGTTATGAAACTTGTAAAACATGGAGTGTGATAAGTTTCAGAAGTAATTGCTTTTTGATTCAGAAATTGGGTTTTATTTTAATTATTCTCAGACTTATTTGTATATATGTGACGTAAGTGTGTGTGTGTGTGTGTGTGTTTTGTAGGTGAGATGTGAAACAGTGATAACCAGTAGGCTTGCTGGACCGGGCTCTACCTTGTCGTGTCCTCAGGTTTCCTGACAACTTACACTTCATCCTTTAATAGCAGTTAAGATAGCTCTCAATCCTTCTACCTTAGCAGCACATATTATCTGCCTTCTTGGCCTCTTTTGGTGCAATGGCCCCATCTCTCATTTGTCAGGATTTTGACATTTATTGCTTCCTTTCACTCTACTCCATATATTTCCTGTCAGTGTAAGGTTTATACTGGTGTCAGATGGTGACTCTCATTGTTGAGGGTGCTGACATTGTTCTTGCAGTGGCTGCAGAACAGGAAGTGTTCTCTCAACAACATCATAGAATATCTTAGATGGGAAAACAGATTCGTCCTATCCTTTCAAATTCTAATCAATCCTTGACAGGTTTTTTATTTCTTTATTTTTATAAATTTTTAAATTTATTTTTGGCTGTGTTGGGTTCTCGTTGCTGCACGCGGGCTTTCTCTAGTCTCAGCGAGCGGGGGCTACTCTTCATTGCGGTGTGCGGGCCTCTCATTGCAGTGGCTTCTCTTTTTGTGGAGTACAGGCTCTAGGCACGTGGGCTTCAGTAGTTGTGGCCCGTGGGCTCAGTAGTTGTGGTGCATGGGCTTAGTTGCTCCATGGCATGTGAGATCTTCCTGGACCAGGGATCGAACCCGTGTCTCCTGCATTGGCAGGTGGATTCTTAACCACTGTGCCACCAGGGAAGTCCCGACAGATTTTTTAATGTAACAACTTTTTAAATTTTTTGGAAAAATTGGTACAACAGCTTTTGGTGGTTAGCCTAGAAAGCTGTTTCATAGCACAGTTTCAATATTGTTTCAGCTGTAATGTGAGATTACAACAATTTTAATCTCAATTTCAGAGATATGTTCTCTAATATTTTGACACAGGCATAGTGATATACTGATTACTAAGTTCTCATTTCCCACAGGTTCATTTTGATGGCTGGGACCACAAATATGACTATTGGATGGATACAGACAACCCTGACATTCGCCCAACCAGATGGTGTGATGTCACAGGTCATCCTCTGGAAGTGCCTCATCGTGAGTATCTTGCTCTTTGTGTTGTTGCTTTTTAAATACTTAGCCTGGAGCCTATCTTAATGCTGTTTATTTCATGTCATTATAAGTATCTTAAAGCTCAATATCACATGGGTGAATTGATTAATCAGCACTACAGCTACACTGAAAGCCAGTTATTCACAGTTAAGCCTCAAAAGACATGCTCTATATAAATGAAGAGTTATCAACATTAAGGAATTATTTTGATAATGGTGTCTGGCAGAATCTTTGTTTTCCACATTTTTGTTTGGAAAACTGAGCCAGGTCTAAATCCATCTAATTTTGGCCTTCGCTTTTAGCTGAAGTACTTTTTGTTTTCTTAAACATCTTATCTTAATTGATTTTGTTTTATAGAGTAGGTTCAAAAAGTTTTAGAAGAACAGAAGTATTTTAAAATTCAACAATTAAAAAAATTGTAGTTGTAAAAATTGGAAAAAAGGCAACCTTCTGTTATATCGGTCTCTTCATTATTTCTGTCTTTCTAGGTACTTAAAGTTAAGGAGGTAATTAACCATTCTAAATTCTAATAAACCTCGAACCAAAATATTTTATTCTTTCGTCTGCAGGATTCCTCTGATCAGATTAGGCTGACATGACTAATAACTAGTTTCAGACATTTTGTGAGCACTCTCTATCCTTATGTTTGCTTTGTTCCCCCACTGCTTCTGTTGTCCTCCCTTTGGTTTCTTGGGGTGAAGGTAGCCTTCTATCCTGTTAATGAGGATAAATCAGCCCAACGTGCTTGAACCTTAGATCTAAAAGGATTAACTGCGTCTTTGAAAGAGTTCCTTAACTTCTTTTAGAAATAAGGAGAATTACTGACTTAATAACTTGACAGACATTTTGACATTGTGCTAGATTCTTCAAAAGCTACACATGGATGAGGTGCAGGTCCTCGTGTAACTTACAGTGCATTAGCAAGTGCAGGGTCAGCATACAGAGAATGTAAAACTGGGGGAACAAAGTCAGTTCCATAGAGGGGGGAAGGGTTAGCATATTTGCTTTGGGCTTTTTGCTGGTCCCACTTTCTGTTCTCCCTGATCTTGCATCCCATCTTGCCAGGGAGGTGTCTCCCCACCCACCAGCACGCACATTCTGTCCCTCATCCCAGTAAGCTTCTCAAGTAGGGATTTCAAGGGAGGTGGGCCCGGATCAGCGTTTCAGGTACAGAGACAGCTGTCTTCACTCCGCCTCACCCATTACCTGTTCCTTGGTCAGTCTGCCTACCTGGCTTCTCGACCCATATGTCTCAGAAGCTTCGCAAAGTCTATGGATCGAACCTCAGCTCCATCCCAAGCCAAAAGCTTGTCTTTCTACCATAGCTTCTGCTTGATTCCAAAGTTGCTGCTTCCCATGCAGTCATTCTAGACTCTGCCTCCTCCCTTCCCCTCCCTCACCCCACACATACAGCCAGTCATCAAGTCTTGATGGTTCTCTTTCTTAATTTCTCAGAACCCATCTCTGACCCCTTCTTCCCCTTGCCAGTACCATTGCATTTGAGTTCTCATCATAGGTACAAATGGTTTGCAGAATATGGTCTGTAATTTGCTAGTTAGTGAGTCACACTGATCCTCCCAATCTAAAAATTCAGGCTCTAAAGGCAGGATTGCCTAGTGGTTGAGCATGTGAAATCTGGAGTCAGAATGCTGGGATGTGAATCTCAGTATCACTGCCTTGCTTAGCTGTGTGATCTGTGCCTGTTTCCTCATCTAGAAAATGGAGGTGATATTAGTGTGTCAGTCTCATAATCTGTAATGATGAAATGAGATAAATTCGTGCATAACACCTCAAAAACTGCCTGGCCCACAGGATGTGCTCAATTAGTGTTAGCTGCTATCAGAAAATGATGTAACATTCTATAGATTTTCATTTTTACCTAAAACTATGTGAATTATTAAGGATTACAAAATTCAAAATTGTGCCAAAATGAATAGGCGACTAGAGTTTTCCAAATATTTAAATTTAGTTTTTTCTTAAGTTAGGCTTTCATGTATTCCTGGCAATATTATATAAGACTCCTGTTTTGAGTATGTGCACTTAAGTAATTGGAATCCCTATTATTTGGGGGAATTGGATGTCTTCAGTTGGTCATGATATTGTATTACTGCTGTGCTTGCTTTTTGGTTATAAATGTGTTTGTTTGGATTAATTATTATTAATGCAGTTTATTATAGGTTACTTGTTTAACCTTATTTTTTGTAATTATTCATATCTGCATCATTAGTCTTATTAATTTTTAAATACCTAGATTTTAAGACATATTCATAGTGTGGTTCAATATATATCATCCATGGCCCCATCATTAAAGCAAAAATACACACACACACACACACACACACACACAATCCTACTCCAGTATTTATTTGCCTACTTATTTATCACAGAATCTTTTTCCACTGGAAAGTAAAGACAAATGGCTTGTCTAGGTCCTCCAGCAAAACAAAATTTGACGGTCTAGTATTGATGTTGCAACAGCTTCCTAGCTATCTTGTCTCGTTTCTTTGCTGTCATAGTCTGTGTAAAACCCAAATCTAACCTCTTAGCAGTATCTTTAGACTTGAGACTCCTTCACGTGTACCAGGCCTGTCGCAGTCTGTCCTCTGCTCACCTTATGCCTTACCCTTCCACCGTTTTCCACCAAGAACAGAATTACTTCATTTATACTAAACAGAATGACCCATAGTGCCTTGAACATTGGCCTCATCAGATTCTAAAGACAATATGTCAGCTACACTCTGCTCCCTGAACTTTGTTTACAGAAAGTCACACCCTGCAGTGGGTGTCAGAAGCCTGTGTGGTGGGGAGCTGGCAGGGGCACTTGCTCCACAGTATGGACCATATGTAGCCTCTTCACTCCTGTCCCATCTCTTGTGGGTGTATTTGTACAAACAACCACATCAAATCATCTTTTACTGCCCATGCTATTTTAAGTCAAAGCGTTGATCTTATTTACTCATACAATTCAAACCAAATTTGTATGTTCAATATCTTTGATAATCAGATCAAAGTAATTAGTGGATTGGCCAAAAAGTTCATTCGGCTTTTCCATACCATTTTACTAAAAATCTGTACCAACTTTTCGGCCAACCTGATACATTTTGTAAGTAGATCTATAAAACCACATAGAGCATTTTATCACATATGAGCAGATAAAGTCATCTTACCGACATTAATTTTCAGATATTTTAAGGTATTTTCAGATATTTTAACTTTCAGACATTGTTAGTACTCTGTTGTTTTACTTCTGTGATATTTATGGGATTCAACCTTTGCCTTCAGTGCTTTATTATATATAATATGATAGCTTTGTTGATCAAATATTGCAAAGACTACTAAACGTTTAGGGCTTGGAAAAAGGCTTAATTTTTATTGTAACTTATTTAATTTTGGCTGCATTGGGTCATCGCTGCTGCGTGCAGTCTCCCTCCAGTTGCTCACTCCCTGCCACGGTGTGCATGCCTCTCACCGCGGCAGCCTCACCCATTGCGGAGCATAGGCTTCAGGTACACAGGCTTTAGTAGTTGTGGCATGCAGGCTCAGTAGTTGTGGTTCGCAGGCTCAGTAGTTGTGGCTCGCGGGCTCTAGAGCGCAGTCTCCGTAGTTGTGATGCACAGGCTTAGTCGCTCCGCAGCATGCGGGATCTTCGCAGACCGGGGCATGAACCCATGTCCCCTGCATCGGCAGGCGGACTCTCAACCACTGCGCCACCAGGGAAGCCCTCTCATGCACATTTTATTAGAGTTAATTAAAATTTTGTTTTTCTAAATGAGTTTGTATCTATTTCTAATGTCATTCAATCAATATATTTATACTCACTGCAGAAACCAAGCCAAGATGTAGTACATGCTGTATAGCCCCATACTTCTGTAGAAATGTTTGTGCAGTGTATTTTGGCCAAGACCATGATATTTAATAATTCATAATATTCAATCACAAGGGACAAATGTAAGTTCTTGAAAAGGTAACTGTGAAAAGCCTCTTGAGAGTGAAACTTGAATGTCCCCATTCAGCTGGGAAGAGCGCCAGCTTGTAGGATCAGGTGACGATGACTTCCTCTTAGCCTCTGTTACCAGCCAGGTGCTCACTGGCACTTCACCTTGTGTCCACTTCCGGATTGAGATCTCCTTTTCTTAGGCCATGCAGGCACAATTTTCCTGTTTTATCTGACATATAATCCTGCATGGTGGACTTTTTTTACAAGTAGAATCAAAATTAAATAATGAAGATTTAGCACTAAGGTGTCAGGATCTTTCTGTTGTGCTTTGCATTCCCTGAATGTCCTTAAAAAGATATAAAAATGTCAGAATCAAAAGCCCATGCCAACTTCAGGCAGCTACAGCATTGCCTTTTGGCAGTCTTTTTAGTCATAGCGTTTGGGAACTGTAATCCCAGTCACATTCAATGCTAAATTTGTTTAAATAGAGCTCATTTTCTTTTATTAGATTATTAATCATTTACCCACAAATCCACCAGGCAATGGGATGCCCGATGTTTTTTGCTTTGGAAATTTACCAAGCTTGAGAAGCAAGATGATAGACTTCAGAGTTCGAAAAACTTGGGTTTAGATTTCCATTCTGCTCTGACTGCCTGTGCCTTTGGGCGAGTTACTTCACCTCTGGGACTCGCAGGCTTGGGAGATGAAATGCCTTGACCACCATAATGTCTGCTGCTGGTTGTCTGGGCTCAGTGACCCTACAGGAAGGAGCAGGGCTGGGTGAAGAGCACAGGCACATTTGCTTCCTAGGCCGCCATTTCTCTTCATTGATCCAGAAAATTGGGAGTTGACTTTACTTCCTAAAGCTTAAACAACCAGTATGGTTCTTTGTTACAATTGCACTGTCCGTAAAGGGGTTGCTGATCTCTGAGCGAATTTGGAATGACATGTAGGACAGTTTGAAAAATTTAGAATGACTGACTTAGACTTAAGAAAAGCAGGCCCTCAGGGCTTCCCTGGTGGCGCAGTGGTTGAGAGTCCGCCTGCCGATGCAGGAGACACGGGTTCGTGCCCCGGTCCGGGAAGATCCCACATGCTGCGGAGCAGCTGGGCCCGTGAGCCATGGCCGCTGAGCCTGCACGTCTGGAGCCTGTGCTCCGCAGCGGGAGAGACCACAACAGTGAGAGGCCCGCGTAATGCAAAAAAAAAAAAAAAAAAAAAAAGAAAAGAAGGCCCCATAAGCCCCATGAAACTATGAATGAAAGAACTTTGCTGTTCTTTAAAATAAAAATCTGTGAATATGTTTTGCACCCAGTTCCAATGTGCGTGTGGGTTTTTCACCCACACCAAGCAATTCTCTGACACCAGCCAGGTGTCCCACGGTTCAGCTCAAGTCTAATACTGTTTACTGGAGGTTAGGGCTCAGTCCTACATTACTGCCCCCCATCCTCATCCCCAGTTCACACACCAGTCACAAGTCCAGGTGGTCAACCTGTGCTTCCGGGGGACTGGCTGTAGATCTGGAGGTTCCCACCACCCTCTCCTTAGGTTTGATTTGCTAGAGCGGCTCACAGAACTCAGAGGAACAGTTTACCCGCTAGGTCACTGGTTCATCATTAAAGGATCTAACTCAGGAACAGCCTGTGGAAGAGATGTTCAGGGTGAGGTCTGGGGGAGGGGTCGGAGCTCCCCTGCCCTCCCCAGGCCCCACTCTCCCCCAGTCTCCAGGGTTTCGCCAACCTGGCCATCCTTTGGGGTTTTTGTGGAGGCTTCATTACGGAGGCACGACTGATTAAATCATTGGCCATTGGTGATGGAACTTGACTTCCAGCTCCTCTCCCCTCCCTGGGGTCGGGGCTCAGGTTGGACTGGAAGTCTGGAAGTTCCAAAGCTCTGATGATTGGTTCTCCTGGCCACCGGCCCCCATCCCTCCATGCTTTCCAAAAGTCACCTCATTAATGTTAACAGAAGACACAGGAAATTCCAAGGACTTTAGGAGCTCTGTGCCAGGACAGGGATGAAGACTCAGTACATACTTCTTATTATAACTCACGATAGCAGCCGTAAATGTACACCACTAGAGACATGAAGTTATTCTCACTGTCATCCGGTAGCTTTCTGGTTGTTGGACAAGACGCATGTCAGCAGCTCTCCTCTGCGCTTTCCTCAGTCGGTCGGCACAGCTTGCAGCTCCTTCACGCCCAGTGTGGGCTGTGGCCCTGTCCTCTGTCCTCCGGTCTGCTCCTGCCTCTCTCCTTAGTCTACAGGGGTGGCTCCTTGGCCTCTGGGTGGGCTCTGCGTTCCTTGTGCCCAGTGTTTATGCCACAGCATTTGGGCGGAAGGTGAAGTTCTTTGCAGTCAAGGGTCAACTCCTCTCCAAAGCTTTGTCTGATGTCCTCAGGGAGATGCGTTGTCTCCTCATCCTCGTCATCCCGCAGGATTTTGACCTCTGTTCTGTTGTGTTACAGTGACATTCTTCTTGCCGCCCTCCTGCCCTGGAGTCCTCACCTGGGGGCCCTCACTTGGAGGCCCCTGGAAGCTCCCGCCAGGGTTTTGGCTCTTGTCCCTGCTCGCTCTCAACTGAAAAAATAACGCACAACACGAGAGTTGTGAGTTAAGTTTTATTTGGGGCAACATGGGGACTATAGCCCAGAAGACAGCATTTCAGAAAGCTCTGAGAAACTGTTCCAAAGATGTAGGGGGAAGGTTGGTATAGATGTGATTTTGGTGAAGGGTGAAGCGTGCAACCAAGCACATATTTTTTGCAGAAGGTTACTGCTAGTGACAAGGAGCAGACGTCACCATGAAGGATTTTAGTGCTTTTCTAGACACAAGGAGATACAAGAGTTGGGCTCATAAAATCAGCTCCCGAAAATATCTAACTATCTGAAGACCCGTTGTGCCAGTTTTTCCCAAAGCACAGAGTTCGCCCTGAGCTCGTTTCAGGGGGTGTAGAAGGTCAGCAGCTACAGCGGCTCGTGGTTTAATCCTCGTCGAGGTAGATGGCAGCTGCCAGTTGGTAGCTGGCATCGCCCGGCCCGCCGCCCTGGCCCTGGCACTGCCCGCAGCACACCAGCTGTGTGTCTCCGCTTGAGCCGCTGCCGTTCCTTGGCTTGCAGCGGTATGCCACCGCGTGCTACCTCCTGAGGCTCGCTCAGGTGTCCCCTCCCAGACGAGCCCCCTGCACCCTTTGGCCCCGGAGCCGCCTCTGTTTCTCGGCACAGTCCCTGCGTACCGACTGGTGTGATGTGCTTCTGTGCCTCTGTGCCCTCCGTCCTGCTTTCTAGAATAGCTCTCCCTGGCAGGCAGGGGCCGCCCGCTGCTGCTGGTCCCCATCGCAGGCTCATCCCGCCGCCACGAGCAGGCAGGCTCGGGCTGCAGACACAGGCTGAGTGGGGAACGGTGGCTCCCGGAGACCACGAGGTCTGCAGGGCAGGCTCTTTGTATCACTCACCTCTGCTGCTCTGACTGTTCACAGCTCTTGCAGGTGGTGGATGCGTGTCAGAAAAATGCCTGTGACGGGGCCAGAGTCAAGTATGCTAATCAGCCACCTGGCCTGGCCCTCTGACCCTAGCTGACCTCCCCCACCACCCCACCCCGTGGACCAGGATGGCTCGGCCCCATCCGCCATGCACAGTGGGCCGCTGAACGTTTGGCCCATCTGTTTGTCATCTTCCTGACTCCCTACACTTTATAAATGTCATTTGTCTGTACTTATTTCACCCCCTTGCCCCTTCAGGCCTTGTTTTCAACACTCTTTTAGAAATCAGAGTTAAACAGAAGGAAATATTCAATTGCATGGAAAAGTTTTGTTCATATTTTAAAGTAGTAATAGAAATAATAAAATAGAAATATGACAGGTCCCAGTGCCTCTAATAAAGTAGATATAGCTGGAGACAAAAGAATCATCGTTTAAATTAAATGCAGATTTGGACGCGCCATGTGGTAACCAATCGACGTTTCTCACCAGCGTTAAGTATAAAGTGTTTTTTTCTGAAATGACAAAGTACCAAGTGCCATCACAGGAACCGGTGGGGATGTGGGTGACACAGGGCCACCAGCCCTCCAGGGAGAGCATCTCCCGGCAGGTGACCCTCCCAGCAGACTGGACTGGCCTCTGTGTTGGAGCCGTGAATGCCCCATCCCAGCTTGAGAGGAACAAACCGCCCTCTCAGCAAGGGTACAGGACCCAGCAGGTGTAGGAGAGAGGTTTTGATTCTTATTCTCGGAAAGTTCCAGCCAACTAGAAAAAACGCTTTATCCTTGGGAGGCACCAACGATGTGGAGGTAGAACATAAACCTGCCAGAATCCTCTGAGCTCGTCAATCCCCCAGCCATCATTCAGGGCCTGGAGACGCAGTGGTTTGCCCACCTTGTTAGAGACAAAGGTGGGCCTCTGGCCCTGGTCAGAATGTTCTTCCTGACTTGGCTGAATCCACAGTGTGTACCTTTATAATCAGGTCAGGCTCCACTCCCGTTACCCCTCTTCAGGTGCGCTGTGGGTGGGGTGACCCAGCCGGTATGAGGTTCCAGCCACAGAGAGGCCTCTGGCAGTGCTGAGCCTGGGTTTCCAGAAAGGGACAGCAGCCTCTGTTTTACAGCATCAGCAGCATTGCAGGAGGCATGATATGGGAAGTGGGGGGCAAAACATAGAAATAGGTGACATTGCATCACAGCCTTATGCCTGGAGAGTCTTCAGTCAGTGTACGTTGCTCATGAAAATCAGCAGCTCACAGGGTGTGCAGCTGCTTCTAGGGAAAAGGCTGGATAAGCCTCACTGATCCATAAAGAGGAATCCTTCTTGGGCCTTGGGGACTAGTAGCTTCACGCCCCAAGATACTGTGGTCTGGCTGTTTTCTCTAGTCCTCAACTCTCTCTTTACGTGGCTTTTGTATCCTGACCCCAGGCCTCTGCTTACCCTCCAGCCCTTTCAGAGACCCCGAGCTTCCTCACTAAGGCACGTATGAACGTCTGGGTCCCTTGCGATCCCACACAGGCTGTGCTGAAGCAGAAGGACAGCCTTGGGCTCATTAACTTGGCCACTGGCCACTGCTGCATCATCACCTTCTGCCACGTGGGATCTTTCCCTAGTGATGCACAGCCACTCCTTAGTATACCAAAGGAGGGCAGATAGCTGGCCCTCACCCAGCCTTGTCTGGGGGCTCCCTATTCATAAATAAATGCCCACTTCAGCACCAGCCTGAGGAGGGGGTAGGATGAGACCAGAGGGGGAAATGCAGGAAGAGAGAGAGAATGTGAGGTGAACACACAACACCTCTGACCCTCTTGTCTTCCTTTCACCTCCCTGTGCTCCACTCACTCCTTTCTTTCCATTTCTTAAATGCAAATTCTTTCCACCCCAGGGCCTTTGCATACGCCATCTTCTCTGTCCAGAATGGTCCATCTGCTCTTCTAAGATATGACTCTTTCCCACCCTTAGAGTTCATCTCAAATGATCCCGTCTGAGCAAGGCCTTCCCTGGCCACATTACATCACTGTGATTTTCCATCTCACCACTCCCTTTGCTCCTCTGTGCATATCACAATACGTAATTACTCTAATTGTCTGTTTCCTTGCTTTCTGTCACTAGTCCCCATGAGACTGTCAGCTTCATGAGTGGAGTATCTGTCAGCATTTCCCCAGTGTCTGGCTTCCAATAAATATTTATCTGTTTATCCACTTCTCTCTCTAAGAGTTGGTTAATCACTTATGCCAAAACAACAAGCATCTCGAGAGACCAGCCTGGGCTTTGGCCTGCAACCTTTATGGAGTGAGGTCTTGAGTAGTAGCTATGCAATTAGTCTGTTCAGGCCCTAGTAGGGGACATGTGGGCCAAACATCTCCCACAGCTAACAAAAGAATCTTTCATGAATAGGAAGTCGACAGGCAGAAAAAGGAGATTTCCTAGCTGGCGTCTGTGTCTAAGTAATCTTGTCATCATTCTTCTTTAGCTTCTGCTTGATTTATGTTTGGAAGTAATTATGATGCTTAATTACAAAATAAACAAAACATTATTATGAAGTTAAAATGTATATTAATAGTAGTACAAACTACTATAAGAACATCTATAACCTTTATAACTTATGTTAAGGACCTTGGGAACATTGCTAATTTATTTAACTGTTAAACATAAATAAGCATAACAGAACACAACTTGATAGAAGATATAGCTCATTTTTATTCCATTTAGTTCATTACCTAGCAGGTGTATAAATACGACAGAATGAATCATAAATACCGTACCATGTGGCCTGGCACATTGTTTATCCTGTTAAGTGAGATAAACGACTTAAATCTACATTAAAGAATAAATGATTAATAAAGCCCTCTTTGGGACCTTTGGGATTAGAAACATTTGGGACCCAATTTCAAATTGGGAATTAGAAAAGTTTTATTCTGTCAGAGGTGGAAATTCACTTAGATTATAAAATAGGAGTTAATGCAGTTATAGCCCAGATATGGAATGATAAATATGATGATGGATAGATGTCTTTCCAAGGAAAAATTGAAGATGGTTAACTTAGCCAGGTAACAGCACATTTCCAATTTCATTCTGTTTTTTTTTTTTTTTTTTTTTTTTTGCGGTACGCGGGCCTCTCACTGTTGTGGCCTCTTTCATTCTGTTTTAAGGAGAATTTCATAAGGAATCTTTAGTACTCGTTCTTCCAAAATACAGCAAGCAAGTAATCAGCAGTTTTAAGAGTCCCTAAGTACTCATTGACTTGATAGACAATTACAGCATATTGTGTTAAAAAAAAAAGTTAGCTATTTTAGAAGTCCCTAATTACAGATTTACATGATAGAATTATCAGGGAAAAATAATACATTCCAAAATGTACTTATAGTCTTAATGATATTAGTGTTTTAAATGTTCCTTGTTGAAGTGCTCATCTTGTATACTCTACCTGCTGGAGGGGTGAAGGCAGGATTCACTCACTTTGTTCTAAAGCTTGGTCTCTGGTGCCCTGTGCAGGTTACCTGCTCCCCGTAGCCACACGCTGTTCACAGCTGAGGTGTCCTGTGACCCGGTGGTCTTAGTTGTCCATTACAGATGCTGGTAGACTGTGTCTAAACAAGGTACATCTCTGGGCAAAGTCACTGGCACTGAAAACAAATGCACACTAACTCCTAAAAGTCATGGAATAACCCAGTGGTTTGACAGTGGGTGAAACGGGTCCTTACCCTGTTCCAGTTTATGAGTCACATCAGGCCACATTTGTGGACGTCAGCACATGGATGTCCACCTTTCAGGATTTCTCTGACAGAGTTGTCACCCTCTTCAGAAGACCATAATGCTTTCAAGAAAAGGGGACAAGATGCAATTATTATACTCCTATTCCTTTGGCCCCCTACGGGGCCTGATTGATGGGATCCTTGGGTGATTGACTGCCTGCCTGGAAATATGACTTGAGAGGGAAGGTCCTCCCTTCTTAGGGGGTAGTGTTTCTGTTGTCACTGAATGGAGGTTTACTTGGTATCACCAGTATACTGAGCGCTGTGCCAGGACTTGGAAAGTCCTTTGGGACATAGTTGTGCACTGGTGACCAGGATGACAAAGCTTGGAGGGAGAGCTGGCCCTGTTACCCGGTACCTCTGGGAGCCTTGGTGGAGGTCATGCAGGGCACTGCAGCGCTAGCTGGGCACCGGGATGCGGTGTGAGGAGAGAGAAATTCCTCCTCCCGAGATGCTTTCTCCTGTCCACACCTACTTCTTCTCTCACACTTAGGGCTTGGAGGTAGGTGAGGGCAACTCCACAGTTGCTTTAAAGACAAGCTTAGTGCTGTTAGCATCTTGGAAATGTTTTGTTCATTTGTCTTTCCTCGTATTAGAAAGATTAAAAAATACTTGTCCGTTTTATTTTATAAGTAGATAACATCTGTAAAGGACTCCATGGAATGATGATAGAATCAAATATTTTTCATGTAAAATAAACACTATATATTTGCATTATAAAAGAAGCTGTATGGAGATTATGGGTTTTGTTTTCCAGTTCACTCTGCATTTTAAGCAACCAAGAATCAAAAAGTTGAAAATTTATACACAAACCTAAAATTGAATGAATACTGCAAATGACAAACTTACAGAACTGAAAATATACAGAATTATTGGGTAACTAAGAGCCTTTGGCTTATACGTTACTTTTCATCCATGCTTTGATATTCATTTTAAGCCAGAAAGTAAAAATTAGAATTGTTTTCCTTGGCAAAAGAGCGAGTTTCACTTCACGTGAGATCACTGTGATGATCAGAGAGGGCAGATCACCGGCCACTTCTTGGGCTAACAGCTCTCCGTGCCTGCACACCCGGCAGCCCAACCACAGACCTTTCCTCCATGCCCTGCTCCAGGGACCCATGCGTCTGGGAGCTCCTTGAGCCGAGGCTGCAGACGCACAGTCAGAGCTGCCCTAGAGCATTCTTTAGAATGCTCCTAATTTGACTGGCGTCATTCCTTCACAGACGTTTTCCATCCGCACCATTATTTCTGTCAGCACCAAACAGTTGAAGGCACTGAGCAGGAGGACACAGCTGCTGACAGCATGCCACCTGTCCTTCTGCAGCCCTGACCCTCTCCTTCAGGACACCGTGCCCTTGAATCATCCTACATTCTCCTTACTGCTGGTTTACTTGGCTCTTTTCCTGGACATGAAAAACCTTTATGTCCTGAGGAATTGTAAAGCTGAGTAAAAGAAACGTGGTTTGGCAAGCTTCTGTTCTTCAGCGTGCGTTGTGTTTTCTAGCTTGGCAAGAACATCCTCCATCATTTTCTTTGAAGTCATCGTCCTCTTTTTCACGTCAATGGACCTGTTTTGTCATGAAAATCATCAGAATGGGAGGGGACTTTTTAAATATAATTCCTCTGACCAAATTTTATGCAATGCCAGGCATCCAGGGAAAATTTAGCAACACAGTGGAGTCACTTCTTATTCTAGGGGTAGCTTCTAAATTCAGCAAGTGAGGCAAAAAAAAAGTGTTCAGTCACAGTTACTGAAGAGTGTGTTTGTGTAAGGCCAGCACAGGGGGTTACCCTTCCATCAGCCAGCTAGACGGTCGGCAGGGTCGGGGAGGTGAGTGATGGGTGAGAGGTGAGGGTCCTGTTGTGGGTACCACGTTGTGAACACCCGGGCCAGCATGAGCTGGGGCGTCTGCTCCCATTATGGGGAGCACGGGGCAGGGGGCTGAGGAGAGGAGTGGGGTCTCTGACTCCGAGCTCGTGCCCCTTCCCATATCCATCTGCGGTGGTCTGGTGTGATCACCCAGTGTTCATTCTGTTCATTTCAGGTGTGTGACGATGACTTTGACATGCGTGGCTACTCCCGCTGACTTTTAAAGCTAGGGATGGTTGATTAAGAAAGATTGTGTGTATAAACATATAAAAGTTGAGATTATAGCAGTTACTTACGGGGCAATGTAGCAGAGGGAAAGGGCACAGATCTGCAAGCCAGGAGCCTTAAATTCTTGTCCGAACCGCCAAAATATGAGTTATGATCTAGCACAAATTATTTAAACTTCTAACCCTTTATTTCCTTCCTTGCAAAAATAACCAGATGGACTCGGTCAGTGGTCCCCAACCTGAGTGGGGAACACTTAAGATATAAGATTCAGAAGCTTGCCTCTGGAATTCTGACTTTGTGGGACCTGCAGATTTACATATTTGAACATCTTTGTGCCCCTTCCTCTGTCCTCTGGTGGACTCCCAGGCTCTTGGGATCCTGCCGTGTCCATGGTCTCTGACCAGGTGTTCAGACCGGACCGAAAGGGCAGTGAGGGTCCATGCTCCGGGGACACTCGTCCAGCCAGAGGCAAGTCAGACTCGGGGTGGTCGGAGCCTGCGACAGGCGCCTTCTCGGAACGGAGGCCTTTGTGTCTGTTATTTGCTCTTTCCGTCCGGCAGCACGTGGACGCCCGGCCGATGGTGTCCCCTCCATGGAGCTCCCCTCCCCGGGGCAGCTCTGACACACCCAGGAAGGGCTGTTGTCTCTCAGGCCTGAAATCCAGCCTGATTCAGAGTCACTGTGATCTGGGCTTGGGTCTCGGTGGGGGAAGGTGAGCTGCTTCTCCCATTTTATCGGAGCATCTGTTACAGACACGACGGAGGAGGGAGGCTCCCTTCCCCTTAGAAACGTGGCAGTTCTGACAACACTGTTCTCAAGTCATTCAACATGGGAACTTCATGAACTGTCAGTTTAGGGTTAGAGTAGGAATCATGGGGAGAAACGTAATTATTAATAAATATTTAAAAGCGTTTCTCAAGCGACTCCCAGCATTTTCCATTAAGAATGTCCAAAAGCTCCGTGGTGAGGAAAGTTCTTAGTGTGGGCACATGAGGTCAAGGCCAATTTGAGGAGAGACTGTGGATGCCGTGGTACCTGCTTTAGGTGTAATCTGCAGGTTATCGGGATGGTGTTCTAATTACCCCACTTTGGAGTCTTGAGTTATAGAGTGTGTTTAATTCTTCTAAATAACTTTTATATTTATGCATGTTTGGCTATGAGAACAGATGACGTTTCTGTCAGCAACTAATCAGTTTGATTTTTTAGTCAGCAAATTATGTGTGACACTTTCAGTGAAAATGGAACTTATTAACTAATTTCCTCTTTTAGTAAAAGGGGGGAAAATTAGTTCAAGGATTGGGAAAGCTCAAAAACAAGTCATAAGCAACCGTGATTTACTTACAGTTTTAGGCCCGTCCATTATCTCCCTTCATATGAATAAGGAAAATCTTGGGAATAAGGACAGCCTTGTGGCTTCTGTTTATTTAGTACCTTGTTGCACAAGGCATAGTTGGGGGGGGAAGAGAGAGAAGTAGAAACGAAGAAGTGAAATAGAGAGTGGGAGAGAGAATGCACGAGAATCAGAGGAGAGGAGGGGGTGGATTTGCAGCATTTTCACTTAGATTAGGTGGGAGTAATCCATTTACATAAACCAAGCACCACTTTTGTCATTTAAAAAAAAAAGCGGTTTTCATATAGAAGATCAGCTAAATTAGGAGTTTCAGAAAGTAAGAAAGTAGTCTTGGTTTTCTATATTATCTTTGAGAGAGAATTTGTATAAAAGTTAAGGTTTAGAAGACAAGTGCATTTGCTTTGATTTCTTTCTTAAAAATAATGGGAAAAAAATGAAATAGGACCGTCTAGTGAAATAGTATTTGTATTGGATGCTTTTCGATGCTCACAGGACGGTTATCAGTTATTGAAAGAAGTAGGTTTAATTCAATTTACTTCAGTTGCATGTAAACCAGTTTCTCTGTGTGCCTGTGTCTCTACCACTCTTCTGTTCCTAAAATTCTGTGCTTCTGTGTGATCTCTGTGGACCCCTCCCAGTTTCCCCTTCCATAAATCAGGGATGTCACTTTCCTGAGTTTTTGAAAGGTTAAAAACGGGTTACCAGGCAGGTTGGCATTTTATGAAGGCCTGTGCTATTCAGTAATGAAAAAAGAGCCTAGTCTTGCGTTTTTAAATAGTTGTGGTATATATAGGTGGTACAAATTCTTTACTTTAGAATGTTTGAAGGAGAGGTGTATGGGATCAAACGTGTATTTCTTCCTCTGTCCTTAATGTCATTATAGCCATATGTCACGCATCACCACTCACACTTCCTCCCAGCCCTGTACCCTCCTCACAGTGGCTCAGGCCAGTGCACAGCCAGGTCTAAGGTGCTTCATCTGATCCCTTGGGCCAAATCACCCCGTTTTCCAGCAAAGCCCTGGTGTCCCTGGTCCTGTGCCCACACGTAGACAGGAGACTTTCCCTGCCCAGCATCCTTGTGTAGTTTACCAGCTGCACACTGTGCCATTCGGCCTCTCATTTAAAACTCTACATGTGATAAGTGCATTTTATTATATTTTGCTAAAAAAATCTTTGCCAGCTGCTCTGCTGTCTCCTTTTAAATATGGAGCAAAGCCCCATGTGACATGTTTCACTTTTCACCGTGGCTGCTCAGAAGCTCTCTCAGGTCTGCTCTGTCCACGCGGCTGTCTCTTCTTACCCCAGGGCACTCTGTGAGGTGGAACCAGTGTGATTACTGTTATGTCCACGGGTCTTTCCCGACTCTACCTCCTTCTAAATGTTTTCCTGCCTTAGGTAGGTGGTTAGTTTACCCTCTTCTACTATTACTGCCCTTGTTATACTTTAAAGGTTTTTTAGATCAGCTGATATTTACATTTTTAGAATTCTTTTTAAACATTATTTTACTGCATTCCCATTTCAGAAAATTATTGTTCTATTTCATTTATATATCATGAAATCTGACAGCCTGAAACCTAGTACAGGCAACCATGGTGTTTGGTTACATTATTTTCTTCTTCTTTTTGAGAAACTCATTATTATAGCAGAACGGGTATTTATTGTCCCTAATTTCATTAGGAGATGGAGAATAGGTATGATTAACCTATAGTTTCAGTTGGAAAGATATGCTTATTATTTGCATCCTCAAACATTTGGGGTAATTAGTTCATTAAATCTTTTTAGCAAACTATGATATAAATTTCCCGGGGGTGGGGTGGGAGAAAACAAAACAAAACAGGATACTAATCTAAAAGTTTCCAATCCAGAATAAAGATAGTGGAAGCTTAATTACTTGGAGTGAGAACATGTCCATATTTTAACGGTTTGCTTTATTTTTAAATTTTTAGTCCTAGATTTAATCCTGTTGCTCTCCTTGCCCTTAATCGCAGCTGATGATCTCACTGCCTATTTGACTGAGAAAATGAAAGCTCTCGGTGGAGAAGCTGGTCCTCCCGTCCCCACGCGCTGCCTTCCTTCCCCGGAGGCTGGCCATGCTCGGGCCTCGCTGGCCGTGACTCAAGGACCTTTCCCCACAACTATAGCCTCTCCTTCTACATTGTCCGGTTCCTTCTACGGAAACATTCCTGTCATCACTCAAAGAGAAACAGTAAGGAACACACCTTGACCACAACCCACTTTCATATCACCTTTTCTACTAAAACGCCTCAAAAAAGTAGTTTCTGCCATTGTTTCCCCCTTTCTTCTCTCCCTTCTCCCTTGAAGGTCAGTCTGGCTTGTTGGTGTCTGTCCACTGCAGGCCCCAGGCATCACAGCCTTCATGCCTTGGCCCCAGGCACATGGCTTCCCGGCCTCCTCCCTCCTCCTTCCTTTTAGTCTCTACCCATTGTGTCGCCCAGAGCTCAGTCCTCAGGCCTCTCCTCCACTCCACGGACACAGACTCACTGTGGCATCTCAGGGAAGGATGTGGTTGAAATAACTCTTCTCCATGTTGTTCCCCAGGTCTCAGTGCAGCTCGCACGAGGGAAATGCAGTTTTAACCTGCTCTGTATCCATCCAGCATCTCCCCTGCATGCCGGTGCCTAGGGGTGGCACCCTGTGAGTCATGTTCATTCGGGGGTCGGGCCACGTGGGTAGAAGCTGGAGCTCAGAACATCGCAGATCACTGGCTCCCACCTCAAGGTTCCAGACATCCCTTAACTACCAGCAGTTAAGAATCTCTCTGATGCTGGTCACGGCTTTAATGGCAGCCACGGATGCCTCAACCACAGCGCAGAGCCAGCCTGTAGCCCTTCCCGAGCTCTGAGTAGAAGAAGTAAGCGCTGCTCAAAGAACAGGCTGCAGTAAGTTCAGTCCACAGTGACTCACTCCCCACTCGGTCCTTCAGGCGTGCCCTGTCAAGCCCGGCGTCCGGCGGAGACCTCACCGTGGCCCTCGCCACCTCGCCTCTTGCGCCCTTTCCATTGTCCACGCGGCTCCGGCCACGCTGGCCTTCCTGCTGTTGTCCCAGGATGGCTCGTGCCTTCACTGCACACAGGATCCTGTCCGAACATCAGGACCTCTTCCTTGACAACTCTGCCTTGAACCAGGGTCCCCGCTGCCACCCGGTCACTTTCTCTTCCTCCCTTGCACCGTCACTGACGTTACACTGTTTCTTTTTTTCTTTTTTTTTTTTTTGCGGTACGTGGGCCTCTCACTGTTGTGGCCTCTCCCGTTGCGGAGCACAGGCTCCAGACGCACAGGCTCAGCGGCCATGGCTCACGGGCCCAGCCGCTCTGCGGCATGTGGGATCCTCCCGGACTGGGGCATGAACCCGTGTCCCCTGGCTCTACACTGTTTCTATTTGTAGTTTACTCTGTCTCTGGCACCAGAAGGTGAGCTCAAAGCGGGCAGGTCTTCTATTTAGTTCACTGTATCTCTAGCACCCAGGGTACACATAACAGGCACTTGGTATCTCTTTAAATGAATGAATAATCCTCAGTGGTTATTTTTATTTTAAAATTAAGAAGAAATAATGTATCTTGCTTGTCTGTTATCAGTGACATTTGAATCTGTTTTCCTTTTCTGTATCCACTCTAGTGGCTATTACCACCAGGTGCTAATGTCATTTCTCTATAAAACGCTTGCTAAGTGACTGCGGGTAATGATGGTTGAAATAAGGCCAAGAATGTTGCTGCTCAATCCTTACTTGCAGTGCCGGCCGGCATCAATCTGGGGCTCACTTATATGTTTAAGTGAATAGATCATCTTAATTTGCTTCAGTCAGTGTCAGTGTTGTCATTCTGCTCTGGGTCGTCTCTGTACCAAATAACAGTTGGGAGAGGAAACTGCTTTCTGCTCAGAAGGAGGGGGATGATTTCAGCTTCTACCCCACCCTGGCTGGGATGAGGACCCTTCTCATCCACATCACTCACAGTTGCCAGTTCAGGCCATTTTGAAATAAGGACAGCTCCCTTTCTCATTTTCTAGAGATGAGAACAGGCTCTTGTATTTCTCGATTTTGCCTTTGACCCCTTACATCATCTTTACATCACAATAGGTCTACCACTCACATGCAGCCCTAGTTTTTGTTTTAGAGCAATCCCTTGATTTCACAAAAGGAAAAGCAAAATACAATTGCTGTCTTGTTGTAGGGCTTCTTCAGCCGCAAGTACCATAAAAATCTGTTCCCAATACCTTCATCAAAGAGAGGGTTGTTTTTCCTACACGACAGACACTGATGTGCTAGGCCCACGCGGGCAGGTCCTGGGTCCAGGCTCCGTCATCCCTCATTCTCTGCCCTCTTCACCACGTTTGCTTCTGTCCTTGAGCTTGTCACCTCATGAGCCCTTATATCTACGTTCCGTGAAGGTTGAGGAAGGGGGAAACGGGAAAAGCAGCACCAGCACCACCTAAAATTGGGCAAAAAAAGTATTTATGAACATCCAGCGTTGCCCTCCCCCAGACTGTACTGTCTGGAGAGGGTCGAATGGCCACTTCCAGGTGTGAAAGAGGCTGGGAAAGGCAGCCGTGTCAGCCAGGCATGGGCTCGTTGCTGCCCTGAACCGAGTCAGGGTTCCTTAGCAAGGAGGGCTGGGGGAGCGGGTGTTGGGTGGGCACCTGCAGTGTCCGCCCTGGCAGCTGTGGTAACAGAGGAACTCTGTGAGAATGGGGCTCCGTGAGGATGCTTCGCTGTGGTCTCGCGTTAGTACAAACATTGTTCGTGACTCAGATAATTTCCAGTTCACAGGGGTATTTTCCATTTCTTCTTTTTCCTTGCAGCAACAGGTCTACCATTGGATTTACTCCTGCCTGAGTAAAATTTTCGTAGAAGACTTGGATTAAATTAGGAGCTATCGATGCTGCTAGTTGTAGCGAGTAGCTCACAAGAGTTAGCAGACTGAAGGCTGATTTTAGACAATCTAAGCTCTGAAATGAGAATAATATGTGATTATCTCACAGCACTGTGGTCAGGATGTACCAAAACAGCGCTTAGAGGTGGTCACTGTTGTTGTCTTTGTAGTTATTTATTCGTTCACAAACCACACTCTTAGTCAGCGTCTCCTGTGTGCTGTCCCTACTGCGGCAGGTGGGGTGTGGCGGTTAACAAGCTAGATGAGGCGGATGTCCTCCCACCCCGGACTCACCTGCCAGGCGACGAGCAGATAGACTAGGGAGGGCATTTCAGGCAAAGTGGTAAAAAGAAGGCAAGAAAGCGTGATACGGTCAGCGATGCTCTCTCTAAGGAAGGGATTTCGAGCTGAGAACATTTTTTCTTGAGACCTAATTCTTCAAATAGCCAAGTTACAAGTAAGATATTCTTGGCAAAAATGCAGTTATTTTCTGGGGAAAAGCATTAATTTTATCATAGGTTCCCTTTTTTCCTAGAGGCAATAACATGAACTATTACAGAATTTACCTGTTTCTTTTCACCAACAGACGGTTCTCTGTCTAATTCACCATCGAGTCAACCCATTAAACTTCATCATACAAAATTACCAAGAAAACTGTTAGGTTCTGTGCATTTTCATTGCATGTTCTCCTTGACTTCTTCTTTGTTATGTCCTTGCTGTGGTTCTTAATGTAATGTTATGTTACGTCCTTGCTGTGGTTCTTAATGTAATAACTCTTCTCCGATAGTCGGGGTCACGCCTCTCCTTACAGATCCTACAAGGAGAGAATTACGACACCCATCAGGGATCTGGAGATAAATATGCATTGATAAAATATCACTTCAAGCCTTGATTGAATCAAGGCTTGAAGTGATATTTGATAAAAGTAATATTTGATAAAATATCACTTCAAGCCTTGATTGAATCAAGTGCATTAAAATAGTCCTGAAATATTCAGTAGCCTTCATTGGGAGGCTGCTGAAACGTTGTCCGCACAGAGCTGCACCTGGGCTGGCAGGTGGGCACTGGCTTGTTGCCCTGTCTGTGGGTTTAGGTTCTAGGCCTTTGTGCTGGTGGCCTTGGGAGCGTGTTGTGAGGCACGGTTTGGAGAAAGTCTCTTTATATACCCTGTGTTTCTTTCTTTTCTCATAGATTTTTTTGTTAAACTGTTTGACACAAGCATACTTCTTAATTAGGGGCTTGTTTACAAGTTTTAAACGTTCATTTGTTTAATAATTGTTTTCTTTTTCCAAGCTCTTTCTGAAAGCTACCTTGGGGGCGGGCAACTCTTATTTCTGCTTGTCCCTCAAGGTGTTGCACAGGTTGTGAGGGTGTAATAAGTGTCTAATGCATGCTTTCCTATTGTTCAGTAAATTTAACAAAAATCTATTTGAGGTGTAAATATTTGTTCTAACATCATCATACACTGGGACCCAGCCTCGATCAGTGCTTTTTTGCAACAGAATCGTACTGTAATGCCAGTTTCTGGTTTCTATGTAAGCCTCTCTTCTAGACTCTGAGCATCTTGAGGGAAGAGCTATGGAAAGCTCATCGAGTCATTCAGTGAGCATGTCCTGAGCACTGACTATGTCACATACTAGGCAGTGCCGACACAATGGTGCAGTACACCCAGGCTCGCAGCTCACGATTCTAATATGAGAGAGAGAGAGACACTAAACAAATACATCATTTAGTTTGTAGTAGAGGTAAGTGCTATTAAAAAAGGGAACCTAACCTACTCTTGGAAGTTAGCCTGCGGAAGTGAAATGTAAGCTGTGACCTGAAAGATAAGTAGGAGTTTTCCAGGCTGAGAGGTAGGAAGCTCATTCCAACATGCAAGTGCTCTCAGCTGTGAAAGAACCTGGTGGGTTCAAGGGACAGGAAAAGGCCAGTATAGATGCAGAATATTGAGTAAGGAGAAAGATCAAGTAAGACGCATCTAGAGAAGTAAATAGGAGTTGGGATCAGGTAGGCCAGGCTAAGGATTTTGGACTTAATCCCAAGAGCCATGAGAAGCCATTGAAAGAAGCTAAGAGGGAAGTGATGTGGTGAGATTTGTGTTTTGAAAATGTCACCCTGGGCGCAAGATGGGAACTTGAACTGAATGAAGGATGGTACTGAGGTCCTTCAAGGGGGAGGCGATGATGGCTTGGGTCAGGGCACCCAGTAGTGATGGGAATAAGTTGGCAGGTGGAAATACTTAAGAGATTGAGAATTGGCCGGAAGTTGGGTGGAGTGAAATGAGGGCAGGAAAGATATCAAGGATTAATGCGGTTTATTGAGATGAATGGCTCTAGAGGAAAAGAAGTTTGGGGACCAGGCGGTGACTTCAGTTTTGAACATGTTGAATTTGAAACGCCTTTGAGAGATTCCCAACAGAGGTGTTGGGTGAAGAGTTGGATGCATTGGTCTAGAACTTACAGAGTGTCTGGGCTGTAGCCTTTGAGCATCTATAGTATACATTTGGTGAACGAAGAAATGGATGGGGATGGCCCAGGAACAAACCTTGGGGTTCTCTGACATTTTAAGTTTCACCAGAGGATGAAAAGCTGGCAAAGAAGAGAATGCCCACATGCTGATGGCGAGAGTGTGATGTCACCAAAGCCAGTGGACAGTAACAGTTCAAGAAGGTAGTAGCCAGCTGTGGTCAGCCTAGCACCAAGGCACTGAGTGTGGTGTGCTCTCAGCAGTGCGTGTTGGGCCTAATGCAGAGAGGTCATGGGCGACCTCAGAAGACAGGCTGATGTGGTTCAAGAAATGGGATGTGAGCAAGTAGAGAGAACCTCCTGAGAAGTCTGGCTGTGAACGGAAGAAGAGGGAACAGCAGCTAAAGGGGATGTGGCTCCAACGGGGGAAACTGGAGTATGTTTAAGTGTTGGTAGAAAGGATTCAATAGTCAAGGTGCAATTGGAATATTTGATAGCCCAAAGCTCCTGAAGAGTGGGAGGAAGATAAGATCCAAACCTAAACAGTGAGGATTCGCTTGGGGGAGGGCAGAGTGCTCCCTGCACTGTGATGGGAAGGAAGGGGGGATAGGAAGGCACACAGGTGAGCAGGCTCCTGTTCTCTCGGTAAAGCAGCAGGCGAGCCAGCGACTGAGTCCCGGAGGATGGAGGTTAGAGGGAGGTTTGGGAGAGCCTAGAGGGCTCAGGTGACACTGAAGACAGATGTTTTGATAACACCTAATCCACACTGCTGTGTAATTTTTCCCAGGAAGAGTTAGTTATGAAGAACACAGAGCAGCAGGATAACACAGCTGATTCATGGCTGGCTTTTTTTTTTTCACAACCAGATGTGATAAAAGGTCAGAGAGGAAAGAGAGTTTATGTCATGTGCAACAGAAGGTCAAATACTGGTGGATAGACTCAGACAAGGGAAGGGAGTTGTGATGTGAGGGGACTGATGGTGGGAAGGAAGGGAGATCAGTGGCCTGGAAGTTCCCATGATGTTGAAAAGAGCCTCAGCAGTAGGGTTACCTGAGCAGGCAGCCCAACTACAAGATGATTTGGGAAGCGGTGCCATTTTGGGTGACGACAAGATCCAGAGGGTTTTCTTTGCGTGTGTGGCCCAGCCGGGTTTGGTGAAGTGGCCCCGAGGATGAGCCGGTTAATGATCTGTGAGGGCAGCAGATGGGGGAGGACAACCGGGACAGCGGGCGTTGGGGCCGCCTCGGGTGACGGTGGAGCAGGGACGCAGCGGCACCCGGGGAGCCGGGGCCGAGGTCTTCCTGAGCGGTGCGGGGTGATGGGGGCTGGGGAGTGAGCCACGAGGGGCCGGCGGTGTTGGGGCCTGTTGCGTCGGGAGTCTTCAAGGAGCAGGGAGGAAGCACAGTCCAGGAGGGGTGCCGGGAAAAGAGGGCACTTTCCTCTTTGCCAATCCCGGGGCATGTGGAGTGTGAGAAAATGCACATCTTTTCCTGAAGAAGCTGAAGGGTGCAATGTCTTCACCCAACAGGCAAGTTAAATCAGAGCTGGGAGTCGGAGAAAGTATTGAGACGAGGACAAGGAGACAGGAGCTTGAACAGGAGATGGAAATCTAAGAGCTGGGGAGGGAGGGGGAAGGCGTGGGATCTTCATCGAAACGAGGCCCAGAGCAGCATGACAGGAGGGGGTAGAACATTCCAGGAGCGTGTGTGTGTGTGTGTGTGTGTGTGTGTGTGTGTGTGTGTGTGTGTGTGTGTAGGGGGAAGGGGAGGAGAGGGAAGCGGCAAACCAGACTGAGAAAAATCACAGAGCAGAGCAAGGGGGTTTCAGTCCTGATTATCTTTACATTGCCTCTTGGGCTTGACAGAATTCATCTCTGGCCTGAATTGGTTATGTATTGTGTAGTATAGTATATGTAGTATACTGTAATATTGTATATATATTGGTAGTAAAATATAGAATAGTATAGTATAATATAGTATATATAGCATTGTACGGTATAGCATATAAAGTATAGTGTATATAGTTTAGGATAGTGTAATACAGTATAGTATAGTGCAGTATAGTAGAGTACGCTATATATATACAGTATGGTACAGTACAGTATGATATGCTCTGTATAGGATAGTATCAGGTAGTGTATATAGCATGGCACAGCCCAGTACAGAATGGTCAGGCAGTTGGCTCTTCAGCCGCTGGGACACACTTGAGTGGCACAGGGAGGGCCATGTCACTGTCTTCTCTGCGCCCCATTTGCTGGTTCAGTTTCTGTCCACCCTTTGGGGGAGCCTTGCTGTGGCTGAAGGGAGTTTCATGGGGAACCACAGACCAGACCTTGCCCACTCACCTGCTCAGCTCATGGCTGTGTTGCCCTAGCCAGTGTTATTCTGTGAAAGACATGTCATGTTCTTCTGTTTGTTTTTTTTTCCTTAAATTTCTTCAATGCCTCTTCATTTTGCTTAGCCTCTGATGTTAGTTGCTGTTCATATTATATATTACAGCACTGATATTTTCTGCTAAATCGTTTTATAAAACATCGCAAGTACCCAATAAGTGTTTCCGGTGATGGTTTGTTTTTAATTTGTAAAGTCTTGATGAATATCATTTGCATATTTTAGTCTTTCCAGTTCTTCTTTGCTGAGGGTGTTTTCAAGGTGTGTTCTTTTACTTCCTGAAGGGGCAAATGATGTGAAAATCCTTCCAGATCAAGCTGTTTGTCCCACTCCAGGGTGCCGAGGGATAGGCCATATCCGTGGTCCGCGGTATTCAGGACATCACAGGTAAAATTTTTTATTTAAATTATTTCAGGGATGCAGTGAAACATGATGCAGATTAGCAGCTGTAGGAAGCATCGTAATGACCCTCTGGGAGCCGGACACCTCCCCATCATACTCCCCCATCCCTGTCCCGAGGCCCATCTTCAACATTTCCAATGTCTGCCCAGCCCGCTTCCTCTGGGCCTTTTGGCCTCCTGAGGCCCGGCCCAGACCACCAAGCTTCCCAGGGCCTCTGCCCTCTGACACTTGTCTCAGCAGGTGCACACATGCCCCACCCTTCGTCCCTCGCGCTCCTGAATCCTCCCCTCACATCTGCCCGTCTCGCCGCCTTCTCAAGAAATTCCAGAACCTCCTGCCGCCTCGCCCCTGGCTCTCACCTTGCCTCTGTTTCTTTTTCTCTATTTTTTATTTATTTGGGGGTGAGATAATTCTGTTATAGGATAAAAAATAGCGTGAAGTTACATTGCAGAATATGCCTGTGTTTTAAATATGTGATAGTAGTATGGAGAGGATAGTGCTCATAATGAAAAATAAGTACAAATAAGTGTTGAAGTCCTCGCTGCTTTTTCTGTCACCATCAAGTGGTAAAGTAACATATAGATAAATTATTCATATTGGTGATCTAGTTACAGAATATGTAAATTAAAGCTGAACAGAATTGACATCAGATTTGTCCAAATACACAAACAGATAAAACAAACACGTAGATAACTATGAAGAGAAAAGGATAAATCATATATGTGAAACAAGGAAATGTTTGTTTGGATAAAAGAGATCCACAGAGAAGTCGTCGCTGTGTCAGGTGCTTGCAGTTCTGGAAACCAGTGCTTCAAACAGCTCTAAATGAACCAAAGCAAGTGTTACTATAAGAAATAATGCTGATGTACGTAAATATGTTATATGTGTAAATATAATACTAACACTTAATTGAAAGAGTTCTAAATCTTTTGTCACAGATATTTAAAAATCAAATACCTACTCTTGCACATGTTTGAAAAAGTGACACAAATTGGTTAAAGTATTACATAAGCTTCTTTACATTCAAAATCAGACTCTCGTGAATCTCCGTTTGACTTGGCATCCTGGATGCCCATGTTTTTCCACACAACACTTGTATCGTTAAGAACCTTAGTGGTGGAGCATTTCTTGAGTTCTCTGCTCAAAAAGGGGGCTTCCAAGGTGTTGGTAATACTGTTTCTTGATCTGGTGCTGATAACCAGGGATGTATTCAACTTGTGAAAATTCATTGAGCTTAAGTACACTAATAATACTTGTACCTTTCTTTATGAATGTATTATACAGCAATAAAAAGTTGAAAATAAAAAAAACCTAACACTTAAAAGATTATAATATAGCAACCATAAAAAAGAAAGAAATTGAAGACATGTAGACACCTTGGTTACTTGGACAAGTGCAGGACTCGCAGATTATAAGAGGGGCCCTGGCGGTTAAGCTGGAGTTCTGTACGAGGGAAGGGAGGAAGAGAGAAAAGGACACGGGGGAGCGGGTGGGGGAAGAGCCATCCCATCATCGGGTTGGGGTCTGTGTGAGGTGAGGACCCTGTCGATAGAACCACTTTCCAGACATTACTAGGGGTGTGTGGCTGTGAATAATCTTCTTCAGGCTTTTCTTGGGTGTTTATGTTAGTTTTTAAAAACCTAGAGCTGCAAAGTCCAGCATGGTAGTTGTAGTCATATGGGTCTGTTTACATGGAAATTAATTACAATTAAAAATAATGAAAATTTCAGTTTCTTAGTCACAGTAGCCACATCTCAGTTGCTCAGGAGCTGCCTGTGGCTCATGGCTGCCGTATTGGATGGCCCAGAAAGTTCCTCTGGACAGCCCTGATAGAGTGTACCAGGTTCTGCCTCCTCATGGTGGATTTTTGAGTGCCAGGTATTTCTGGATGGATAACTGGACATCCTGGTGCCTCCTTCAAAGCTTGAATCATTATCCTCAGAGTGAGCCAGCCAGTACGTGGTGGTCGGTCTGTCCCTTATTGTCCTCTGCAGTTGCCCGCCTGTGGCACCAGGGCTGGGGTCACAGACATCACCTGGGCAGCTCCTGGGACCACCGAGGAGCTCACTCACCCCAGCTGACTTGCCCCCCTCCCCCCCGACCACGATTCTTATGTGTAGGTTATTCACCTTCCCCTACTTGGATTCTGAAAACATGGACCAGATCACAGTGGGCATACTCCACTGTGTTTCAGCAGCTTCCCTGAACTTTCTCATCCAGTATGGCCCAAGTGGGTCTGATTGCTGTTCTTAGTTATAGTATCTGATTATGAATAATGTGAGAATATCTGATGTGATTCTCTCCAGCAAGTAGCCTTTACCGGGTTGGCATCAGAACTTTGGAAGAAACCAGAAAAATGTAAAAATAAAGAAGTGTTTGTTAAGAAAGGCATTCTGTGAGGCTTAGAAAAAAATGAGATAACTGAACACGTGATAGAAGAATGGGACTTTAAAAAATTTTTTTACTTTTTTTATTAACATATAGTTGGTATGCAATATTATATATTGCAGGTGTACAACATAGTGATTCACAATTTTAAAGATTATATTCCATTCATAGTTATTGTAAATACTAGCTATATTCCCTGTGTTGTGCAGTTTATCCTTGTAGCTTATTTATTTTATACGTAGTTTGTACATCTTAATCCCCTAACCCTATCATGCCCCTCCCCACTTCCTTCTGCCCAGTGGTAACCACTAGTTTGTTCTCTATATCTGTGAGTCTGTTTTCTTTTTTGTCATATTCACTAGTTTTAATTTTTAGATTCCACATATAAGTGATATCATACATTTGTCTTTCTCTGCCTTACTTCATTTAGCATAATGCCCTCCAAGTCCATCTATGTTGCTGCAAATGGCAAAATTTCATTATATATATTCCATGTAATTATATATACAATTATATATATATATATTCCATTGTATATATATATACCACATCTTCTTTATCCATTCATCTGTTGATGGACTCTTAGGTTGTTTCCATGTCTTGGTTATTGTGAGTAGTGCTGATATGAACATTGGGGTGCACATATCATTTTTTTTTTAAACATCTTTATTGGAGTATAATTGCTTTACAATGGTGTGTTAGTTTCTGCTTTATAACAAAGTGAATCAGTTATGCATATACATATGTCCCCATATCTTTTCTCTCTTGCGTCTCCCTCCCTCCCACCCTCCCATCCCACCACTCTAGGTAGTCACAAAGCACCGAGCTGATCTCCCTATGCTATGTGGCTGCTTCCCACTAGCTATCTATTCTACATTTGGTAGTGTATATATGTCCATGCCACTCTCTCACATTGTCCCAGCTTACCCTTCCCTCTCCCCATATCCTCAAGTCCATTCTCTAGTAGGTCTGTGTCTTTATTCCCATCTTGCCCCTAGGTTCTTCATGACCTTTTTTTTTTTTTTAGATTCCATATATATGTATTAGCATATGGTATTTGTTTTTGTCTTTCTGACTTACTTCACTCCGTATGACAGACTCTAGGTCCATCCACCTCACTGCAAATAACTTAATTTTGTTTCTTTTTATGGCTGAGTAATATTCCACTGTATATATGTGCCACATCTCCTTTATCCATTCATTTGTTGATGGACACTTAGGTTGCTTCCATGTCCTGGCAATTGTAAATAGTGCTGCAATGAACATTGTGGTACATGACTCTTTTTGAATTATGGTTTTCTCAGGGTATATGCCCAGTAGTGGGATTGCTGGGTCGTATGGTAGTTCTATTTTTAGTTTTTTAAGGACCCTCCATACTGTTCTCCATAGTGGCTGTATCAATTTACATTCCCACCAACAGTGCAAGAGGGTTCCCTTTTCTCCACACCCTCTCCAGCATTTATTGTTTGTAGATTTTTTGATGATGGCCATTCTGACTGGTGTGAGATGCACATATCTTTTTGAATTAGTGTTTTCGTTTTGGGGGCATATATACCCAGGATGGGATTGCTGGGTCATATGGTAGCTCTATTTTTAGTTTTTGAGGAACCTCCATACTGTTCTCCACGGTGGCTGCACCAGTTTACATTCCCACCAGCAGTGCATGAGGGTTCCCTTTTCCCCACGTCCTCGCCAGAATTTGTTATTTGTGGTTTTTTGTTGAAGGATGGAACATTTTTAGGGAACTATGAGGCAGGATATGTTTTGTATCCAGACCTCACATCCACAGGGCAGCCCCTGCTGACGGCGCTATGACTGGGTGACTGGGCCACAGCTCTTCTGCTGGCCTAGACCTTGTTATGCTGGAGCAGGGCTCCTGTAAGAAAAAGAAACATCTTCAAAATGGAATCACCTTAGTGATTCCATTGTCTCAGAGGAGAAAAATAAAAAGTGATGAGCACCTGTACTTGGCTTCTCTCTAGAATGGAAAAAGACAAAAGTTAGAGAACTGAGTTTTCCTTGGACTTGCATTTTTATATAGAATTTATAAAGTGTTTAGACCATCAGGTAAATAAATTCTGACTTACCTGTGAAAAGCTTTTCTTACACTGAACACTATGTTGTGCTCAAGGAAGCGGGAGGAATATCTTGTTGGAGGAGTGGTGACCGCAAGGCAGTGTAGGAGGGTGGGGTCGCGGGTGAAGGAAGGTCGGCTCCTGCAGGCACCGGGCGTTTCTGTCTCCTGCTTTAATCACTTTCAGTGATGGTCTGTCTTTGCCAATTTTAGCTTTGAGGTGCTCGTTACTCATTGACTGACTGATTCCATTTTCAGTTAATACACTGATTTCTTTTTAACAACCAAATCTGTTCTGTTTTTTTTTTAATAAATTTATTTATTTTATTTATTTTTGGCTGTGTTGGGTCTTGGTTGCTGCATGCGGGCCCTCTCTAGTTGCGGCGAGCAGGGATCAGTCTTCATTGTAGTGTGTGGGCTTCTCATTGCGGTGGTTTCTCTTGTTGTGGAGCACAGGTTCCAGGCATGCAGGCTTCAGTAGTTGTGGTATGCAGGCTCAGTAGTTGTGGCTCATGGGCCCAGTTACTCCACAGCATGTGGGATCTTCCCAGACCAGGGCTCGAACCCATGTCCCCTGCATTGGCAGATGGATTCCCAACCACTGCACCACCAGGGAAGCCCAAATCTGTTTTTAATTCACTCTAGGTCATGACATTCTGAATGTCATTTCCCAGGTTAGTCAGTTTACTTATGTGACTATGTGTATAACTTAAGAATTTATTTAAATCCTTTTGTAATTAACTGGGTAAAAAAATTTTTACATCATTCATAATCTGTGGGTTTTGTTTTCATGTTATTTCTTTCATGTTATTGTAGTCTAAATCTTACATAGCTGTAAAAGATGAAGAATATTATTCTTCAGTGCATGTCTTGGTGGTATCTGTTGAGCATGTCACACACACACATGCACACACACCCTTACACGTGCTAGAAATTTGCTGTAACACGCCCAAAGTTATCATTATACATTTTGCTTCTTATATGTCAAAGCAAGAGATGAGAATTTTAAAATGTTGCTGCATTCTCCCAGAATCCTAGATGTACTATTATAATCATGTCTAGCTTGAGTTTCCTGAAGAATTTAAATTAAACATTCTAAAATGAAAGTTTTTATTTAACTTGTCTCAGATGCATACCTTTACCAAAGAGTCAGCATTCTATAAAATGCTTTTTACAGTCTCTAGTCCAGAAGATTCTTAAGCAAATATTTTTGTATCTTAAAAAATGAAGAAAAAGTAAAACAAGAAGCCCCCCTGCAGTTTCATACAAAACAACTCAATTGACTTGTGCTCCCAAAAAAGCCTTCGGGAAGCTGCTTTTAGGAAGGTGGCTGTTTCAGCTGCTTTTCCATGAAACTCTCCCAGGCCGTGAAGTGCCTGCAAGGAGTGAATGTTGTTTTCACCATTTCATGTCAGTATTTCTCATTCAGATGTTGAAGGTTTGGTGTTTTGAAAGGAAGTAAACAACATTCTTAAAATAAGTTGTCAGCATCTTGTTTTGTACAGCTGACAAGAACAGTGACATGAGGATGTCGCTGAAGATGTTTGAAGAGAACATACCACTTTCAGAGATCAGGCAGACCCCTTGGTATCCTTTTTAGATGAATTTCAGACAGGTTTATTTTTGTTTTCATGTAAATAGTCAAGGGATTAAAAATAATATTCAAAGCTGTTTAGAGTTCATGTAGAAGCTGCATAAACCATTATTGGAAAGAAATTGCATCAGTTCTTATCTGTATGAAAATAGGCCTTTTGGCACAAAATTATCACACAATTTACATTTTATTTGAATGAATTTACATAGTGAATAAAAAGAAGTAGGTGTATTTGTTTACACAGAATTTTTTTTTTTTTTTCTTTTTGCGGTATGCGGGCCTCTCACTGTTGTGGCCTCTCCCGTTGCGGAGCACAGGCTCCAGATGCGCAGGCCCAGCGGCCATGGCTCACGGGCCCAGCCGCTCCGCGGCATATGGGATCCTCCCAGACCGGGGCACGAACCCGTATCCCCTGCATCGGCAGGCAGACTCTCAACCACTGCGCCACCAGGGAGGCCCCAGAAATTTTTAAAGATGACAATACTGGGACTACAAGATGTAAACCTACTTTTAAGCCAGGGTCCAGATTAGGTATGTTGTTTTTTCTAAATGAGCAGAGCATAGACTCCGGAAGACTTGATCTACCTCTGTGCCATAAAACATACAAGGGTAATTTACTTAGGAAGTAATGATTATTCTTTACACAGAGAGCCAGGTACCGTCAGAGTGTAAGGACCCCCACCCCGGTGCTCCAGGTGGGATGCAGGACCTGAATCGCCAGTGTCATGCCGTAAAGAGCACAGATGGAAAGGAGCACCTGCTGCTCAGGAGTGAGGGGTCAGATAGATCTAAGGCGTTTGGGTGCTCTTCGTGGAACCTGCTAGCACAACTCAGCCTCTATTTGTGGTTTGCCTGGAACTATTTTGCCAGCTCAAGACTTATGATGGAAATGATTTCAGGTTGTTTTCTTCTCTTCACATCTGTTCTCCCACAGATGTGTGGTGTGTGTGGTGTATGTGGTGTGTGTCAGTCACTGTGTTAACGTCTGAGGTTTTAGACTGGCCTGAGTTCGACTTGCAGACCTGCCATTTACTATAACTAGGGGGCAAATGGCCACACTGTGCTTAGTCTCAGTTTCTCCATCTGTAATTGGGAGGTCTTTGCAATAGAAAAGGTTAAATTTCATAATGAGACTAAGACACATGTAAGTCTTAATGTGCTTTATGATCATGTTACTGAAAGCATAACTGCAGGAAATATACTGAGAAACACAATAACATTAGGAGATTTTAACTCATCTATTTACGACTATGATAGGTTAAATAGGGAAAGCAAATACAGATATATAGAATCTGAATAACATGATTTTAAAAAGACGAAGACTGACCGGAAGATATATGTCCAAAAAAAAAAAAAAAAAGCCTACTTAAGAGCACTTTTCAAAACTCAACTATTAGGCCACAGACAACTTATAAATTCTGAAAACCAAAACAATTCAGACCCATTCTCTGATCAAATGCAATAAAACAAGAAGTTGTTGGGGGGGAAAGCCAATCATCTAGAAGACACGCAAAAACATTCACAAATACAGCTTAAGCAATCAGAGGGTCAAAGGAGACCCAAACCCAAATCTTAGAAAATCCAGATGGAGTCTAATGAGGACACTAAAGAGATAAACGTTTGGGACATCACTGTGTGTGTGTTCAGAGGTAAATGTAAACCCTACACAACAAGAAAGAGTGAAAATAACTTACTTAAATATTCAACTAGTAAAGTTAACTAACTTTTTAAATGAGTAGAAAAAGGAAAGTAAGAGCAAACTAGAAGTTGAAGTGAATGAACTGGAACACAGAAAACGAGTAAACGGGTCAGAGTATCTTGAAACAAAGCAGCGACACTGCAACAGTAGACCATCCATGGGGGTGCAGTGGACAGTGCAGTGTTCTGAGAGGTGGGGCCCCCAAGCCACAGCTCTTGGATTTCTTGTTCCGTCGTTTGTCTGACTTTCCGTATGATGTTTTCTTTTAAATGGTTGATCTTCCTGGTGGGTTTTGGGTGAACACAACCTGGTCGTTTCACACTGCGTCAGGCGTCTCTCCTCACAGCCCAGCCCTGGCTGGCCTCAGACTCCTGCCTGGTCACCCCTCACCTGCAAAGCCCTTCTGAGCTGCACTGGGCATGTCAGGTGGTCCCCGAGCCAACACAGCCCCTGCAGGTGACCCTTCTGGAGCCGCCTCTGCTCACCTCCCAGTGTGAGCCTGTTTCTTGCAGGTGGGCTGCACAGCCGTCTTCCTGGGACCTACCTGCCTGCTGGAATCCCCTCCAGCTCCCTCTGTCAGATCCTCCCTGGATTCTGTCTTCATTTCCCTGGTTTATTTCTCCTGGCTTTGGGGCATAGGGCTGTGGGAGATAGTTACTCATTTATTTTGTGTGTGTCGAAATATGTGTTCTCTCTCCTCACCCACAGCTGTTTAGTTGTGGATAGAATTCCAGTCGGAAAACTTTTCCTTCAGATTATTGAAGACATTGCTGCGTTTTCCTTAAGTTAATGGGAAGTCGGCTGTTGTTCAGATTTCACTTCACTGAAAGGATTGTCCTTCCCTCCCACCCACTACGAGAATCTCACCCCGGACACGGTCGGGACTTTCAGTGTGTTCCCGCTGTGCTAGAATGCGCCTTCCTCGCTCTCTGGTTCAGTCTGGAGACTCACACATCTTATTTCCAGAAGCCCCTGTGTGAGTTCTTCTTTCTGCCATCTTTTCTCTCTGCTCCATTTGTTTTCCTTCACAGATGCTCAATTTTTCTCTCCTATCTTTAAACGCCTTGTCTTTTGTTCGCTTCCTTGGAATAGCTCCTCAACTTTGTCTTACAATCCTTTGATTTTTTTTTAACCATACTATGATTTTTTTTCAGTCTCTGAGAACATGTCCTTATTCTCTGATTTGTTTTTTGTTGTATCCTGTTCTTATTTGCTGGGTTAACTTAACCAACATTGACTGGTTAAGTTAACCCAGCATTGACTTTTTCCCCAGGTACTTGTGTTTTGATTCGTTTTCCAGTTAGGTCGGTCGGCTTCTTTCTGTCATGTGAGAGGCATTTCTCAAGTCCTGGTGGTCCTTCTCCAAGTTCACTCTTTCTTTTTTAATTAATTAATTTATTTATTTATTTTTGGCTGCGTTGGGTCTTCATTGCTGTGCATGGGCTTTCTCTAGTTGAGGCGAGCAGAGGCTACTCTTCGTCGTGGTGCGCGGGCTTCTCATTGCGGTGGCTTCTCTTGTTGCAGAGCACCAGCTCTAGGTGCACAGGCTTCAGCAGTTGTGGCTCGCGGGCTCAGTAGTTGTGGCACACGGGCTTAGTTGCTCTGTGGCATGTGGGATCTTCCCGGACCAGGGCTCGAACCCGTGTCCCCTGCATTGGCAGGCGGATTCTTAACCACTGCACCACCAGGGAAGTCCCTCCAAGTTCACTCTTGAGAACAAGGCACCAGCAAACCTTGCCTGTGTGCTCAGGGCCTGCCAGCTGGTGGGATTCAGGGGCAGTGGTCAGGAGAGGACTGGCCAATGTCAAGGAGCCTGAGTCACAGCAGGGACCCCTTCTTCTAGTAAGGGCCTTCCAGCAGAAACTTGCTTCCAAATATTTCCAGGTGGGTTTTTGTGACATCTTCTCTCTGCAGACTCTTGGCTCCCAGCTTGCCCTTTTTCCAGCCTTGAAACTGCATGAAGCTCTGCTACCTGCTATCATTTCTTCTCTCGTGTTTTGTCCTTGTGTATTTATACCCTTTCATTTATTTATTACTTTTTTTAGTATCGAGAGAAAAGATTGATTATCAAGGAAAAATGATAAATTCAGTTTTCCAGTCTGCCATTTTTTCTCTAACTTATATTTTTTAAGAGTTTTTTCATGTACTTTATTTTTTATTTATTTATTTTTTTTGCGGTATGCGGGCCTCTCACTGTTGTGGCCTCTCCCGTTGCAGAGCACAGGCTCCGGACGCGCAGGCTCAGCGGCCATGGCGCACGGGCCCAGCCACCCCGCAGCATGTGGGATCTTCCCGGACCGGGGCATGAACCCGTGTCCCCTGCATCGGCAGGCGGACTCTCAACCACTGCACCACCAGGGAAGCCCCCTATTTTTTATGTTTTAATAGATGTTTATTGGAATATAATTGCTTCACAGTACCGTGTTAGTTTCTGATGCACAGGAAAGCGAATGAACCATATGCATACACATGTCCCCGTATCCCCTCCCTCTTGAGCCTCCCTCCTATCCTCCCTATCCCACCCCTCTAGGTCATCGCAAAGCAGCAAGCTGATCTCCCTGTGCTATGCTACTGCTTCCCAGCAGCCAACTATTTTACATTGGGTAGTGTATATATGTCGATGCTACTCTCACTTCACCCCAGCGTCGCCTTCCCATCCCATGTCATCAAGTCCATTTTCTATGTCTACCTCTTTATTCCTGCCCTGCAGCTAGGTTCATCAGTACCTTTTTTTTTTTTAGATTTCATATATATGAGTTAGCATACGGTACTTGTTTTTCTCCTTCTGACTTACTTCACTCTGTATGACAGACTCTAGGTCCATCCACCTCACTACAGATAACTCAATTTTGTTTCTTTTTATGGATGAGTAATATTCCACTGTATATATGTGCCACATCTTCTTTATCTATTCATCTGTCGATGGACATCTAGGTTGGTTCCATGTCTTGGCTATTGTAAATAGTGCTGCAATGAAACATTGTGGTGCATGTCTCTTTTTGAATTATGGTTTTCTCAGAGTATATGCCCAGCAATGGGATTGCTGGGTCATATGGTAGTTCTACTTTTAGTTTTTTAAGGAAACTCCATACTGTTTTCCATAGTGGTTGTATCAATTTACATTCCCACAGACAGTGTAGGAGGGTTCCCTTTTCACCATACCCTTTCTAGCATTTATTGTTTCTAGCTTTTTTTGATAATGGCCATTCTGACTAGCATGAGGTGATACCTCATTGCAGTTTTGATTTGCATTTCTCTAATAATTAGTGATGTTGAGCATCTTTCCATGTGCCTCTGGGCCATCTGTGTGTCTTCCTTGGTGAAATGTCTATTTAGGTCTTCTGCCTATTTTTTAACTGCGTTGTTTGTTTTTTTTGATATTGAGCTCCATGAGCTATTTCTATATTTTGATGATTAATCCTTTGTCTGTTGTTTCATTTGCAAATATTTTCTCCCATTCTGAGGGTTGTCTTTTTGTCTTGTTTATGGTTTTTTTGCTGTGCAAAAGCTTTTAAGTTTCATTAAGTCCCATTTGTTTATTTTTGTTTCTATTTCTGTTACTCTAGGAGATGGGTCAGAAAAGATCTTGCTGTGGTTTATGTCACAGAGTGTTTTTCCTATGTTTTCCTCCAGAAGTTTTATAGTGTCTGGTCTTACATGTCTTTGGCTTTCTTTTGTGAAACTTGAGATGCTGAATGCTTTTCTTTTTTCCCTAATCCAAAACACCCACTTGTATTAAATGAATTTTAGGTTATATACTTTATTCTTTTCTTTCTTTCCAGTTTTTAAGCAAAGCAATCAACTCTTGGGGGGAAAAAGTGGGCAAACAACTTTGCAGTCATACTTAAAACAGCCATGTATCTTTATTTCTATACGTCTCACTGGTTCCAGTGGTGACCTCGGTCCTTTCCAGCTACAGCTTCCTTCTTTTTTCTTGACTTAACCTCTTTTATTCCCTGTTCTGGCACAGTTCTTTTCAAGGTTTGTTGTAATTTGCCACTGGTGCCTGCATATTTTGTTTACGATCTTCGCATGTGGGAGACTGCATCTCCCCCAGGAGCCATTTGAGAGGAGACAGGTTGTAGCCCAGACCCTTCTCTCTCAGAGCTCTGTCCATGGTGCCTCCTTCATCCTCTGGTTCTCACTGTGGTGCAGGCAGAGTCTGGTCCAGCCCAACCGATGGTCCTTCACAGTAGCCCACTGTCCTTTTATCAAGGTTTCCCATGGGATACTTTTATGTCTCTGCATGTATATAAATGAAATTTAAACTTCCCTGCATATGTCTACATATGGTTTTCTTTTCACTGAGTTCACCTGTAACACTATGTACTCTCGCCGTTTTTAGGCCAAAGTCCTAAAGAAGTCATTTTTTCCTCCGAGTATTTTTTACAGTTTTCTTTGTATTCTGACTCTATTCCTCTCTCCAGAATTTCTGTCGTACGACACAGGATCCCCTGCCTCCTCTGCAGTCTCCGTCGCCTCTCATCACGTGCATTTCCTCACCCTTCCCTCGGAGAGGTGGGGAACTCGCGTGAGTGTGCGCTCTGCGTAGCTGGCAGGAGGCTTTGTGCCCTGCTGCCAGCCCTCCTTCCACGCAGTGGCTGTGTTCCACCTCCTGGGAGCTTCCTACATCCCCACTGCCGTCTACCGCCTTGAGTGGCACTGTTTTAAGTGGGTGTTGAGGGAGACATTTCAGATACAGTTTATCCCAACACACAAAAGTCCCCGCAATGGAAAGCATCTTTTCTCCGTTTATTCTTTCAAAATAAAAACAGTTTCATGTGGTCTTACCCTTAATTTAATTTAAGAATATTCCTTATAATTTCAGGTGGTTGGACACAGGGTAAGTTCCCATCATCTCAGGGTCTCAGTTTTTTCATCTGCAAAGCATGACAATTGGACTAGGTGATTTCACATTTCCTTTTTAGTTACAATATGTACAATATTATTTACATATCAACCATCTCAATGCAGTTGTCTTAAGATCTGCAGCACACTGTCTGGAGAAAACTTATTCCAATTGCAAGTAACTTACCCATATGTGGATTTCAGTGTTTATTAAAATGTAAATATCTTGAGTCAAGGATGTGTATTCCAAATGCAAGGCACATAACCGCAAAACTGTTGCTAGCAGAAGAAACTGGGTTGGAATCACCCCTTTCCTAAAAATGCCTCAAGAATCAAGATTAGGGATCCTTCCATTATTTACTAGGCATAGGAAAAATATATATAATTCCATTAATTAACTTCTCTGATTTCCTAGAGTTACTCAAATTCTTGAAGAATTTGTCCTAGCTGATCTGAATGCATGGAAAACTCTGTAATGTGAATTAAAATGCGTTATTTTTTTCCCAAGAGATAACATCCCTAAGCCTAGGAAGTCTGTCACTCTCTATAGTTTCTTTCTTATAGATGAATTAAGCTTAAAAATACCATTCTTTTGGAGACTGTGTTTTCTTAATTTTTAGATAAACACGATTATTGAAAGGTGATGGCTAGGGCTTCCCTGGTGTCGCAGTGGTTGAGAGTCCGCCTGCCGATGCAGGGGACACGGGTTCATGCCCCGGTCCAGGAAGATCCCACGTGCCGCAGAGCGCCTGGGCCCGTGAGCCATGGCCTCTGAGCCTGAGCGTCCGGAGCCTGTGTTCCACAACGGGAGAGGCCACAGCAGTGAGAGGCCCGCGTACCACAAAAAAAAAAAAAAAAATGTTTTCTCACTTGAGACAAAGGCAAAGAGAACTTCCATGATTCCTTTCAAACTAAACTTTTGCCTCTCAGCTCCAAAATAAACACACACACACACACTCTCTCTCTCTCTCTTTCTCTCTCTCTCTCTCTCTCTTTCCCTGTCTCTTACAGACTCTTACAGACAATGGTAGTTGTTCCTCATAATTTGTTATGGAAACCAAGACTAGAAGCTATCTGAATGTCTCTTTCCACTTTGGTACGTAGAACTGTTAAATCCTTGTAAAACATGAACTATCAGTAAGAAACTTACAAATCAGAAATCTGAAATAAAACCTCTAGTTATGAAAGTACTAAGCTAGATATGATGATTTTAATTATCCCTTTGTCTCAATTATTCTCATTTTGATGAAATAATAAATACAGCCTCATACTCCAGTTTCTGTTATTATAGTTCAGTGCCCACATGTCAGATTTAATATTCATTTGCCTGTCTTTGTGTGGAGCCAGACGGAGAGGTGTATTGCCTATTTATAAGAACTAGCTGTTACTACTGAATTTTCCAGATTACTTCAGCAAAAACAGTGGGCGTGTTGAGGATCGTTTAGGATTGCATTAGAAATGCCAGAGCAAAAGTCCAAAGTAAATAACATGGGGTCACGTTTCTACAAACGATGACCCTGGTGACTAAATCAGACGCATGGCGTTGACCTCAGTTACAATAATACATGCCCCAGAGGCGCGAGTGTGAAGGAGAGCACATAGCTGTGCCGGTAATAAACGGAGTTTGATCTTGGAGGCCTTTTATAGAATGTCGTAAGCATCAGCTATGCAGTAAAGAGCAAAATTAATTTCACAGGATACAGCAATTCCATTCCTGGTTAAATGCCCAACAGAAATGCACGCATAAGTTCACTAAAAGACATGTGCCGGAATGTTTGTAGCAGCACATTTATAACAACCCAAGCCTGAATCTTCCCAAACGTGCATCAGCAGTGAGTGCTGAACCACGGCTTGTTTATACAGTGGAAGCTACGCGGGGAGGAGAAGGAACAGACTAACCCACACAGCAACACAGATGAGGCTCACGGACCCACGGTGACTGAAACCTTTGAGCCAGACACAAAGAGCAAACACTGAGTGATTCCATCAACGAAAGGGACAAAAGCAGGCAAAACGGACTACACTTACACTCTAAACTCCAGGACGGGGTCACCCCTGGGGGGTGCCTGGCGGAGAGGGAGGGAGCGGCTGCTGGGAAAATAATCTGTTTCTTCACCTGGTGCTCCACCAGCATGTGTTCAGTCTGTGAAAACAGCTAATCCGGGTGTTCTGTGTGTAAGGTCTACGTCAGTAGAAAAACGTTTGCGAACAATTACCTCAAAAATATTGAAGTAGCCCTCCTGGCTGGCATTTCTCCCAAGTTTCTACAAGCCGAACCTCTGTGTTTGGTGGACCCTGCGCCCATGTGACATGGCCCTCCCATCTCTACCTCTCCACGGAAATCTGACGTTTCCAGGGGAAACAGCCGCAGCCCGGCCCCTGGGCTCGGGGACCAACTCCAGGCCCGCCCCCCTCACTGAGGTCCAGATGCAGCTGGGCTATTTTCAGGTCTCACTGAAGTTTCACAGCCCACAGGGCTCATCTTAGGTTTTAATCTGCTTTGCGTGTCTCTATCATGGATTAAAAATGAACAAACAGAACAGAGTAAAATGTGGAAATTTCCCTGAGTTAGGAATTAGGAGACCAGCTTTTCTGCCCTGTGGGTTGCATGCATTCCCGGGCTGATGGCCTGTTCTTGGTTCCCTTGACCTGACTTTGGGTCGGGTGGAGAAATGACTTCTCCTTCTGTGAGACAACAGGTCTGGCAGAGAGACATATCAGGATAGTGATGCTGACCTCAAGTTCCTTCTACTAGGATTTATATTTTATGAAAAAACCACGGTTTCATCCTGGAATTAAGCCTGGGACACATCCACCTGCCACACACGTGGAAGAGGCATGGAGTCTGCTGTCAAACGGAATTTGGCCAGGCTTCCGTGCTATTTAAACTAGATTGTACAGTAGATGATAAGTACAATCTTAGGAAGAATGAAATAGCGGGAACCTACCTGAGCGTCTCCTGAACCCTGACCCACGAGCACGTTGGTCTGAGAATTCTTTGCTGGTAATTCACAAACACTAAAATACTTTTTGAAAGGGAAGGAAGAGCCAGGCTTTGTTAAGCGGCAAAGTGCTGTCACATGAGAGCACAGGAGCGTCTGGGGTGTCCGCTGTCCTGGGTGGCCGCCCTCATGCCCCCGTGCCTTCTGCAGACCCGGCCTCCTCTGGAGAGTCGTCCCAAACACGTCCAAACGTGTTTGCAGACGGAAGTGAATAGGGATTTCAGCGCAGTAACCCTAGCTGCCCGTTTCTAAAAGCTCGAGCTCGCTGCTGCTGGTGAAGGAAACCAGCGTTCTCGCTTTCCTCGGCTGCGACGTCATGCAGTGAATGTCCTTCGTAACTGGCGGGAATTCCGCGGCAGGCTTGCTGGCTGCAGCTCCAGGCGAGGCAAGGATCAGCCTTGTGGAGGGGGCTCTTTGCAGGGAAGGGTGCTGTTCTGGGAAGAGCTGGAGATGCTCAAACGTGTAACTGCACCTCGATGGGAACATTTGTGCCAGCTGATCAAAGTCCCGCCCTTCTGTAGTGTAATCCCCGAAGGATGAGGCTGCCCGTCACGTGGTCAGTCACTTCCGGCATTAGTTACTAGACAATATTTTAAAATAAGGTCCATAATTGGCGGGTGAAATTCTTATGTGTTTTAAGGGTTTCTTCTGAATAGAATAGCTGGGTACTTCAAAGAAACGCACTGTAGATATTTATGACTTAAAAAATAGTTAAAACAAGAATTTGCATTTATCGTCAGTAAAAAATAAAAGTCTTTAACAGAAATATATCCCCTGGAATGGCTTAAGTGTCTTTCTTTTCTCACAGTTTTTATTCGTTCGTTGAACAAGCCTTTATCGAACGCCCTTTATATGCCCAGGGCTGTGCTCTGTGTAAGATCTACCCCGTTTCTAGAAGCTCACAGTCTAGGGAAGGAGATGACGTTGACTAAATGACATGAGAAAGAAAGGTCTGTTGGGGGAGCCACGTCCAGGTGGTCCTATGAGGGTCTCTGAAGCTGGTCTAAGAGTTTCAAGAAAAGTTTCCCAGAATAGATACCTTCCTGTGTCCTGAAGGGTGAATAAGAGTTACCCAAGCAAAGACGGGAAGGAGGGATATTCCAGATGAGACACAGAACATGTGTGTGTCTGCATGTGCGTGTGGGTGTGTACATGTGTCTGTGTGTGTGTGTGTGTGTGTGATTGCACTTAATTTTAATCTCGCATACCTAGAGCCTGGACTTGGGTGGTGATAATGGGGGACAAGGGGGGATGATGAGGCCGACGAAGTGGCCGGTGCTGTTCCCATCGTGGTCCTTTCCAGCCGTCCTGGCTGCGGGCCTTCTTAGCCACTCAGGTAAGAGCTGCGAGTATGGACGTTTTGTCTTGCCTTCGGGTCTGAGCCCGTTCAGCCCGGCTGCTGTCTGTCCTCGGGTTCCTGGGCTGGAGGCCGACTAGTGCCTGTCACTAGCACGTCTGATGTAGTGAAAGGAAGGCCTAGCTCTTCCTTCTCGTGTTACTAATACAGAATATTAGATCTTCTTTCTGTGAGTTTATTGGACGACCTCCAGCTAGCTGGTCAAGGGTGTGGCATCAAGAACACATCTTTTCTAACAATGTTACAGTGGTTTTATTGTTAACAATCCACTGAGAAAAATTTTTAATGACACTTCAACATTGGGTTTCTGTTGTATGCCAAGATTTTGACATATGATGCTGAATTTAATTATCACAACACACATTTTACGATAGACCTGATCTCCATTCATAGCTGAGGAAACTGTGGTTGATTTTGGAGGGTTGGCCGTCTTCCTGATTTCCGGGAAGTGGCAGAGCCAGAGTTTGAACGTAGATTGCTTGAGCCCATCATTACGCTGAGTCCCACCTCCCTCTCCCGCTGTTGAAATAAGGATGCCATGCTGCTGAGGGACTTGTATCCCCAGGGACATGGTTGGGTAGTCAGACCCTCGCACGGGCTCAGCCTCTGGGAAGTGGGCGAACCTCCCTCACAGCAGCTGTTGCATGGACTTTCTGTGCTCCTTCCTTCCCTACTTCTCCACCTCTTCTGCTCGCTGCTGCAGGCTGGCCTCAGCTCCTACTTCACTGGGAAAGTAAGAACCATCCGATCATGACTCCTTCCCTCCTGGCGAAACAGGAGTCCTTCTCTTGACGGTGCTGATCTCTGAACCCACCCCTGTCCCCCGTCCATCTGTAAATCTGTCCCTCTTCTCCACCCTCAGCCTCTTCCTTTTTAAGAGCATCTTCCGCACGAGACCCAAACATGCTTAGAGTATCCTTGGAGAGAAAAACTGTACAGCAGTGGTAATAAATAAACTACACACAAGGAGGTGCCTGAATCTCACAAACTCATCGTGTTAAGTGAAGAAGCAAGACCAAAACAATGCATCCAGCATGATGCCAATTCTATAAAGTTCTGCAACAGGCCAGAGCAAGCGGTGTTGTATGGCGATCCATGCACAGCTGGAAAAACTGTAAAGAAAAGCAAAAAAATGGTAGCAGGAAGGGGTTGGGGCTGGCAAGGCGTACCTGGGGCTTTTGCAGTGCACGCAGTGCTCTCTTTCTTGGCCATGATGCTGGATAAGTAGGTGTTTGCTTCATAATTATGTTTTAAACAGAACACACATATATTTTGCCCTTTTATATGTAGGAGTTTCTAACAACAACAAAAAAGCATACTAAAATTTAAACGTGCCCGAATCTATTATATTTTTAAAAAATCTTTTCTCAACTCAGGTCCCTCTGTAACGTTTTCCATGCCCCTCCCTTCAGCCCCGGGCACTCTGAGGGGTGGCGTGTGCACCCACCCGCCCCTCCAGCACCCCTTCTGGCCGCTTTGCCCACTGACATGCTCTCCTAGGTCACCCGCAGCCCCCCTTGCTGCTGAGCACCGAGGTCATAAACCCTCCCAGTCCTGCCTTTCTGCAGCACAGCCGGTTCTGCTGTGACCCCCTCTCTGTGCTGGTCCCCACGGCATCACCTTCTCCCATCCTGCTCTTCCTCCTCAGTCTCCCTTGGCACCTCTACTGGACCTGCTCTTGAAAGGCTCTGCCTCTGGGTCCTTCCTCGGCTGCCATTCCCCTGGCTCCCCATCAGGAGCCGTGATGCCGGCTGTGGACTGGCCACCAGGAGAGCTCTGCCTGGGCCTCACCTCCCAGAGAGTAAGGCTTTCCTGACATGGGGTGGGACCCAGGGCTCAGGGGAGCTTTCAGGTTCCCCGAGGGTCCAGTGCACACGGGGCTGAAACCACCTCTCCTGGCTCCCCCGGCACACTCTCCTCGTGTCACCTCGTGGACGGCTCTAGCCCGAGTCACTCGGGCAGAGACCTGTGTGTCCAGCTGCTCCGGCGAGCAGCCGCTTCTGGATGAGTGCCTGGCTCCTGAGTCTTGCCATGTCCGAAGCCTCCTCTCCCACCAAGATTTCCATGATGGGGGTTGCTCCTTTCTCCAGTTACCCCGCTAGCAAAGTGAGAAATCATTCTTGACCCAGTCCCCCCTTACCCCCTGATATTCAGTCCTCCACCCAGTCTTGTCCATAGATTCTGCTTCCTCCGTGCTCTCCAATGGGTCTGTGTGTTTGTGTCTTCACTGCTGCTCTGGCTCGTGCTTTTCTTCCTCAGTGACCTGCTCGGCGCCCTCCTGGTTGAACCAGCACCTCCACTCTGCTGCTCTGGCTATGGTCAGGCTGGTCTTTCCCAAATGGGGAGCTGACCCTCTCACCACTCTCCAGAAGCACCGCCCAGCGGCTCTCCTTTCCTTACAAAAACAATTCAAATGGCTTACAAGGCCCACTCACACTCCAGACTGGTACAGGTTCCAGCCTCGCAGTGTCCCCCCATGTTTCTCTTGCTGCTGGAAACCCTCTCGTGATTCCTGTTCCCAAGTTCCCTTCACTTGGTGACCCCACTCATCACAGGGCAACATGGACATCACTCCTTAGACAGTTTCCATGGCTTCCCCCCTCTCTGTGCCAAGTGCGACCTCCTACGTGCCCCTCAGCACAGGGTCCCAACCCCCGGTGTACCTGCCACATGCTTGCAGGCCCTTGGCTTGTCTTTCTCCAGCACTGATGGCATCCCTGAAGGCGGATGGGTTGACCATCACTGAGCCCTGCATCCCAGCCAAGTGCCTGGCACACAGGTGGTGGAAAGTGATAAAACAGCTTTTGTAAGTTTGAAAAAATATATATTTAAGAATTATAAAGAAATAAATAACAAGACATTTTCCAAGTAAATCAAACAGCAGATATTTATTGAGCAACGAGCGATGCAATTCTGGAAATTGGATTTTGTTTCAGTGAGCTTCTTGACTGTCTTAGGCCATTTGTGCTGCTATAACAAAATACCACAAACTAGGTAGCTTATGAACAGCAGATATGTATTTCTCACAGTTCTGAAGGCTGGAAGTTCAAGGTCAAGCTGCCAGCGCAGTTGTAGCCTGGTGAGAGCCTTCTGCCTGCTTCAGGCTGCCATCCACTGGCTGTGTTCTCACCTGGTGGAACAGGCCAGGCATCTGTGCAGCCTCTTCTAAGAGAAGTGATCCCTTCACCAGGGCTCTGCTCCCGTGGCCTGAGCACCTCCCAAAGGCCCCGCCTCCTACAGCATCATGTTGGACGTTAGGATTTCAACATATGAACTGGGGGGAGGGGGACACAAACATTCAGACCACAGCACGGACTAATTATTTATTCCAGCAACATTGTTGAAATACCGCTGTGTCCCAGGCACTACGGTAGAAGCTGCAAGAAGTGATAAAGGGAGTGTAAGACTCTCAAAAGGACCTTGTTGTCTAATGAGGTTGAAAATATAGGAAACATGAATACAGATGATTTAATACAAAGTAGAGAATGATGAGTCTCTTAGAGGAAGTACAGATGAGTACTTAGGGTTTCACGGGAGGGAGAGATTAATTAGTGGTGGAGCCGTCACTGAAAGCTTCCCAGAGGAAGCGATGTTCAGGCTGTAACGTGATTGGAGCAAGCCAGGTGCGCCTGTGGGGAAGGTTGGGAGGGGGAGGGGGGACCAGAAGGGGGGAGGGGGAGGAGGGGCGGGGGTGGTTTCTTGGCAGAGGAACGGCACTGCTCGCCCCCTCCCTCAGTGAGGGCACATCCCAAACACGTGAGCATCGCCTCTCTCCCCAGCTTTACTTACCTGCATCAGAAATACATATTTATCGTGTGTGTGTGTGTGTGATGTGCATCACTGCAGCTCCAATGCCTAGAACAGTTCTTGGCATATGGTGGGTGCTCAATTAATATTTTTGGAAGGAAGGAGGAGAGAAGACAAGGGGGACAGGATTTGCATTTGAATTTGGTCTTCATCTCCAAGTAGGTAGACCGTGGATGTTACAGAGGTGATGAAAACGTGTTCCAGATGGCAGGATCCTCCATACTTAGCTTAAGTGTACACTGGAGCAATTTAAAACGCCTTGTTTCATATTTACTATTATCTGGGCATTAAATATACAGTTTTGGAAAAAATAGTTGTGACGGTAAAGTCAAGTTGTCTTCGAGCTGTCCATGATTGGTAGGACAGGAAAAGAAAACTGCCCCAGGAGTGGCACAGAGGAAGGCAGTGGTTTAGTGCTCTTGAAACAGATGAATCAGTGAATACCTCTGAGAAATCCTTTTCCATTCCTCTTGTTTGTATTTACCAAATAAGGAAAAATAGCAATCAGAGGACTCCAACGAGCCTGTGAGAGCCACTATCACATTTTTTTTTTTTTTTTTTTTTTTTTTTTGCGGTACGCAGGCCTCTCACTGTTGTGGCCTCTCCCGTTGTGGAGCACAGGCTCCGGACGCGCAGGCTCAGCGGCCATGGCTCACGGGCCCAGCCGCTCCGTGGCATGTGGGATCTTCCCGGACCAGGGCACGAGCCCGTGTCCCCTGCATCGGCAGGCGGACTCTCAACCACTGCGCCACCAGGGAAGCGCCCACTATTGCATATTTACTTGTGATTCCTCCAGTATTTTGGAAGTGAAATGTTCCATAAATACAAGTTGTTACTCCTTGGTTTTCATTTGCTTTTTTTCACACATCCCTCCAGTTTTATCTGTGTCATAGCTTTACTTTAAATGCAACAAAGCTCTATCGGTTTTTGTGGTTATACAATAGCATTTTTGAACTATTTTGAATATGCTTTCTTTTTTGAGCCTTCGTTCTCTTCTGTCACAGTTTCTGAAAAGAGAAGGAGCAATTCCCATTTCAGTGTACGACTACGTTAGCCTTTAATTCTAATCAGATAAAACTCAGACACGCATAAAACATGAGAGAATAGTCTTTGTTCCTCCAAAGACTCCTGCCCACCTTTGTTTTGTTATCAGTATATCCGATTCTATAAAGTATTTTCTCATAATTTTCTCTCTCCTGAAATTGCTTTTTGGGAAATATCGAGTGAAAGATGCAATAAATATACAAACAAATTGAATTAAATATGAAAGACGGATGACTTTGGCTCTGTTCCTCTGATGTGCTGGGGAGTTAACCAGGCACAGTTCATTAACACTAATGGACAAATTCTTCATTTACCATGAGCATCTCCAGACATTGTAGGGCAAGTTCTCCCCCTAATTCACTATATAACTCGGTTACTTCTAAATGTACTAAGATTCAAAAAGGAGGTATTTTATCAATCATGCATCTTAAAGATTACTTCTCACTAATTTAAATATGAATTCCTTTGAGAAGAGACATCCTCTCCAAAAACCAATTCTTTCTATAAATATATCTATGACATCCTAGGCGCTATAGTCTTCCTTAAGTTTCCAGATAATAAGAGCATATACCTGCCATATTTTAAATATAACTTACATTCACTTTGTGTTTTAAGTACTGCTCAAGATTCAGAAAACAAAAATTGTTTTTCTTAATTTGACTCAGAAATCTATATGGAGTAGAGATTTCAAAATATGCACATCCCTTGCAACGCGGAGATAGAATTACTCGATATCAACGTAGAACAAAGCTCAGACAGAGAACATGGGCAGGGAAAGGCTTTCATGCAACCAAAGAGTGTGCACACGGCCCATGAATGTTCCTTATAGGCTCTAGACTGTGACACACTCCACCGAGATACTTCTGAAGACGTGGTCAAGCACTCTTGTATGTGTGTAGAAACTGACTCGTAAATGTGCTGATGTGACATATCAGAGACAACATTTATTTGCTCTATCTCCAAAAGGTTAAAGTTTGAAACCATAGGGGTCTTGGGCGTAAATGGGATTAGAGTTTTCCCTCTGGAAACAGAGACACTCCCAGCCTGCAAAGGACTTAGTGAATACTGAGCTATCATACTTCACCACCTTCAAATCATCTCTTTGCACTTAAAGTAAAAATTCACCTAAGGGGCTTCCCTGGTGGCGCAGTGGTTAAGAGTCTGCCTGCCGATGCAGGGGACGCGGGTTCGTGCCCCGGTCTGGGAAGATCCCACATGCCGCGAAGCGGCTGGGCCCATGAGCCATGGCCGCTGAGCCTGCGCATCCGGAGCCTGTGCTCCGCAACGGGAGAGGCCACAACAGGGAGAGGCCCGCGTACCGCAAAAAAAAAAAAAAAAAAAAAAAATTCACCTTAGGACACATCTCGGCTCTGCAGCCCAGCGCCTAAGAGGGTCACCCCTCTGTCACACTGAGTTTGCAAACTGGTTCTGGATGTAAATTCTGTTAGCAGTGGCGCCCGTGGGGTACCAAGAAGGCACGGTGGCCCTCTGCTTTTCTTCTCTTTGCTTCAGTGGAAAAAGAAAATATTAGAAAGAGACCACAGGAAGGTATGAAAAAGTAATGCAAACTGCTGCCATTTCTAAAGAAAATGAGACGGTCAGGAGAACTGGATCTGTTGGCGACTCTCTGTATGTTGAGACTCGGACTGGCCCAGGCATTTTCTGGACTCACGGCAGCCTCTGGGGGCTGTGAAGTTAGTGAAAGTATGGGCCACATTTGTTTGTATCTGCACATGTGCATCTGTCAGCTAGGGAATCTACGATGTTCAGCAGATTCTCAAAAGGATTTCGACTCCAAACAGGCTCTGAAATACTATTTATTAATCCCTCAGAAAGGACCTGCAGGGGAGAGAGCGCATCTCAGAGAGTGAGGCTGGCAGGAGACAGGTCATCCCAGACAGCAAAATGCGAGCTCCGTGACAGTGCTGGTGACAGTGACCACACTGTCCACTGTGCATGGACACACTTGCATCAGTCATGCCCACAGACATGGTATAAACAATAAAACCAGAAGGAAATAGAGAAAACTATTGATGGTTTGCAATGGGAAAACATCTACTAACATTCTGTACTAGAAGGTTTATCATTTGTCAATTATATGTGATAATTTTTCTAAGAACATAAACTTCAGTATATAGTTTACAATCTAAAATAAGGACAAGTCAAACCTTGTTCAGGTCCTAAGGTAGTAAAATTCCTAGTAATGTTCATGGTCTAAATAGATAAGTAAACCTTGCATGTGGATAGAAAGCATGGAGTAGAAATTGAAGTCTGACACACTGTCAAAAGTAAAACTTAATGAGTCAATAGAGATTTAAACAATTTTTAAAAATCCAACAAAGTGAACATCTAGAACCTGAAGTTTCAAAGAAACTTCCAAAGAACAACCACCTCGAGGGTAAAGTCATGGGTTGATTTCATCCTTTCATCTTTCCTGTCAAGTGCTGCTTTAAAAAGTGGCCCACGACTGGTCGAAAAAGAAACCGAGTCTTTATCAGGGAGAAGCCAATGTATGATACCACTGAGAAGGGTTCATATTTTAGACTCAGAAGAAACCCTGAGTTACCTGCACTAGTTTCCTTCCTCTGGAACATCTCTGCCTTCAACTCTCCCAAAAACACGCATCTGCACAGACTCCCAGTCCCTTGGAAGCTTCAATAACCAAGCACAGGAGGAGGCTGGGAGTGGAGATGCCTCCCCAGAAAGCTCCAGGGAGCGAAGGGAAGTGACCAGCACAGCCCTGCTCCGCGTCTGAGTCCGGGAACAGCCCACCTGCCCCGAGACTGACTCTGCTTCACTCGGTTCTCAGAACGGGCTGCCAGTCAGTGCCTCTAGCTCTGAGATCCGGTTCTACAGAATCACACTGAGTGGTTTAAGGGCCTGAATAATCTATGCTATTGCAAACTGGACCTAGTTCCAGCTTTCTTAGATTGCAAAACTAATGCAAATACAGAGCTTAAAATGCCAGCTTACCTAGACAGATTTGCCAACACACACATACAACTGGAACATTTCTATTGAAACTATGTATGTTTGTACGAGCAAGTTTTTAAAAGATGGTAATTAACAAAATTAAAGACAAAAGAACATTTTTTCGGCCTTTTCAAATACTGTCTACCCTCAGGGCCATGCCGGAGCCCCACCTCCTGCCTGGCCCCCTCCCCTCCTCTCCCCCGGCCTCACCAGCCATGTCTCTCTTGTGTGAAGGGTGCTCTTCAGCAGGAAGTCACACGTGCTCACACCGCCATAAGGCTGTTAGGAAATCTGTCCCCAGCCTGCTGCAGCTCGAGGCTATGGACCCTTCGGACTGCTCCTCCGGTGCCTGGCTTCGCTGGGGGCAACGCGGGAGGGCCAAGGCCTCCAGCTCAAAGCAGAAGACCCCCGAAGTCCCGGTGTGTGCTGGCCTTCTCACTCTGAGAGGCTGTCTGTCCCTGCCCACCTGAAGAAGGAGTCCAGAAGGATCCCTCAGTCCTGCGGTTTAAAAGGTTAGCAACAGAGGACATTATCTTAGCCCCACCTGTACCATCACACTCAAGACATTTATGTTTCAGTGTCTGACTCCCAGATTAAATAAGTCTCCGAGCCCCACTGGCTATTTTTCTACAATATGAGTCAGAACCAGCTCTTCCTGCTTGCTGTCCACATCCCGCCCCCCTCACCCCCTGATTCCTGAGGCTGGCCCTCTCTCGGCCAGAGCTGCCAGGATAACCTTCCCGACCTTTGACCTTTCTTTCCCAGTTCAAGAACCTCCCACATCTCCAGGCAGTTGAAACTCTTGGGGCCCCCATATGGTGAGGAAGTGTCTCCACAGCTCTGCTTCCCAGCCCAGTTGGTCTCCTCCCGGGATCGAGCATCTCTGTCTCCACGCTTGGGACTGATGGAGGCCAGTCCTATTTCAAGAACCTGCCCCTGAGCCCTCCTCGGTCCTAAATTAATAAACAACAGCAGCAAGAGCAAAAACAATTTTATGAAAACGTTCCCTCCCCAGATTTTATTTATTTAATGAAATAATGCATATAATGTGATACGCACTTATCATGCCTGGATACATATTAAACGTTTAAGAAGTATATATTCCTATTGTTATGGTTATATCAGTATTAAACATGTACCGTGCATAATAACAACAAACCACAATATAATATCCACTGCTTTTGCGTTTTAGATTTTTAATTCATTTGTTTTTGACCCTCGGGTCAAAGTCCCTTGGGGTAGGCGCTTTACAGTACTCTGGGTCCTGTAATGGCTAGTACAGAGCTGTGCATGCAGTGGCGTCCGGTCAGTGTTCATGGATGGAATGAAGCGGCCACAGCTCTGCCTCGTACCCCCGGCCTCCACTCACACAGGGGGCTGCTTGGACTCCTGTGTAGCCGGGTTAGGTGGAATGTTTTATTTGGCTGTGTGTAGATGGAATGTTTGTGTGTATGTGGGTATGAATATTTAAATTCTCATTTAAAAACACGCTAGGGTGGAATTCAAAATCTTTTTCTGGCAGAAAATCAAGCCTGTCTCTTCTCTATTTTCTTCTCCTTTCTCATGATTTTATAAATTACAGCTTGTCCCAATAAAAAATTATCCAGATGGTCAGTTCTTCACGTTACATTTTATTCCATGCAGAGAACGTGTCTTTGTTTCTAAAGAATTCCTTTCTTACCACATGTTCTATTCTTGCAGCAACTCAGTAAATTTTGGAATGAAATTGAAAAAAAAAAAAACCTAAACAGCTTAAGTTCTTTCAAAGTGTTCTAATTTCCCTACTTTTTTTTTGTATAATCAGCAGTGCCAAAGATGTTATATAAATTTATTAACATCATCAATATCCATTTGGCAAAGCACCCACCACGTACAAGGTGATGTCAGGTATTCCATCATTTTTATTTGTGTTTAATGTACTCAAAGAAAAGTCTAGGGACTTCCCTGGTGGTGCAGTGGTTAAGAATCCACCTGCCAATGCAGGAGACACAGGTTCGAGCCCTGGTCCAGGAAGATCCCACATGCCGCGGAGGAGCTAAGCTCGTGCACCACAACTACTGAGCCTGCACACTTAGAGCCCATGCTCCGCAACAAGAGAAGCCACTGCAATGAGAAGCCCGCGCACCTCAACGAAGAGTAGCCCCCACTCACCGCAACTAGAGAAAGGCCGCGTGCAGCAACAAAGACCCAACACAGCACTAAATAAATTAAGAAAGAAAAGTCTAATCCCAGAGGCGGTTTGGCATAGTATTTCAAAGCCTAGATCTGGCTTGAGGCTGCCTGGGCTTCAACCCCATCTCTACAACTTCCTAGCTCTGTGGCCTTGCATGACTTACTTCACCTCTCTGTGCCTCAGTTTCTTCATCTATAAAATGCAGATAATAATAGTACCTATTTTACGGTATATTGTGAGGCTTGAAAGAGTTAACATATAAAGAGAGCTTACATCAGGGTATAGCACAGAGTAAAAACTGTAGAACTATAGTCTGTTTTAGATATTATTATGAATATTAGACTAATCAAGTTGTGTTTTGATGGTATTCTCTCTTTAAATTTTTAAATAATTTTACTGCCTAAATTTAGTAGAAATAAAAAATCTATGTATCTAGTTTAGATTAGTCTGGTCATCTTATGTAAAATATTCTACATGTTGATTCCCAATAACTAATAGTTGAAACAAATTACTCAGACCATATTTCAGAATAGCTTATGGCAGAAAAAGTAGTATTGAATCATATTTTCTTGAAAGAAATAAGTGTTCATCTTTATCCGCGGTTACATGGATGCCCCCAACCTTTAATATCTCAATGTTGTTTATTTAATAAAAAAACACAAGTTTTTAGACAGCTCCCTTCAAGATTTAGTGAGATTCCTAATGTTTGTTCTTATTTCTAATTAGGATGGCATTGCTTTAGACACATTAAATTACAGTAGACGTTTGCCTTTGGTGTGTTAACTAATTTAGGGGGAAGAGAATTGACAATATATTCAATATGGAGCCTGCCTATAAGTATTTGAACCTACAGAAGAGGTTTTATTTGCAGACTGTGGAATGATAAAAGGTCACCTCTTAAAATAGCGATCCAGAATGTATGCTCAGTAATTCTCCAAAAGACTCTCTAATGCATCGCTTACAGGGGAGGGAGGGGCAGCCGGACTCTGGCAAATCCTCTTGTATCTGTTAGAGTTTGGAGGACTTAGGTCGAAGGATGCTTTGTTCTCTGATGTGGGCTACTTTGGTTTTCCTTTTCCATCACACAGACTACACTCCTAAACTTAGCTCATAGGTTTGTCAGGTTGACTGAGTTGTGACTTGAGAACATCTCAAGACAACATGTGAATGCCCTGTTGACACTGAGTCAATATTAGCATTTAACATGAGGGTTAGATGCGTGTGGGTATATGTAAATATACACATATGTAAACATACCCTCATGCATACCCAAATAACTTTTACAATTTCACTTAAATTGAATTTAAAGCCATCCAAAAGATGGGATTATTTCATTATGATCCATAGCCAAAATATATACCTTTAACTTATGGATAATTTTTAAAAATTATGCTTGGAGCATTTTTGAGTTGAACTGTTCTCCAGGTGCTCCTCAGACAACTGTCCTGAAAAAGACTTTCACTTCTAAGAGAAATTTTGTTTTAAAACAATGCATATTTATAAAAAGAGAAAAAACACTTTTAAGACCTTTGCAGAAATTAAATGTATTTCAAACCAGAATATTCCAATTTAAAATGCATTTGACAGTTTACGCTATAAAAAATAATATTGACATATTCATACCACTTAACCAAAATATTAAAATTAAAAGGGTAAAAACAACTGATAGTAACGGAAACACTCATCGTAATAATGGAAACATACACTTACCACTTGAAATTGTTTTGATTGGATTAATAATGTAGCATATTCATCACTTTACTATTTAATTTACTGCTTAATGTTAACTATGTTGATAATATTCTGTTAGAAATTTTAAACTGTAGATTCTGTCTATCAGATCTCCATGTATAGATTATACAAGTTACTTAGTACATTAAGCTGGTTACAGCATAAAATTTTAAAGGCCATTAGTGTGCAATTTAGTATACGATCATATTCCTTGAGAATAGTTTATACCTTGGAAGTTTCTAGTAACAATACACTAAAGTACTTTAGAGGAAAGAGACAGACACACACACTTTAACCTTCACTCTTGATGCATTTTTCCTTCCCTGTGTAGTTTACTGAAAATATTAACTACAACAGAACAGTTCAGGTAACATTTTTGCACACAATCAAAGGGTATCTCCTAATGCATACCAAGTAAATGTCATATGTTGGATCTGACTTTTTGGTATTAGAACTGACATTAATGAAATGACTAAGCTCATATCTCTAATGAAACAAAAATAAGTGTAGATTGCATTTAATTTTTATCTATTTCTGTATACATCAACAGGGTTCATAACCTTGGGATGTACTCTAGTCTTTAGCAGTTTAAAATCTGTGAATATTCCAAATACCATATCAGGATCCCAGTAGGCTAGGTTGTGATGGGGGCCAAGTCCTCTCCAGGAGGGGGCTGGTTCTCCACCTCTGCAGTTGGGCCTTTGTTGTTTCATCTGGATGATGAGTAGAGATGCCAGGAAGCAAAAAGGGGCAGGTGTTTTTTTCTGTAAGGATAGAGGCGCTCCTAGGAGGAAAGATTCAATCTGGGGTAGCTAAATAGGGAGACTGGAAAGAGGGGAGCCCACGTGGGCTGACCTGGGGGACATTGATTAAGGTAGGAGGATGAGAAATTGAGAGCAAGTCCTGTGATGACTGAGATATTCAGTCTTTATTTTGTAAGTTTTATGCTTGAACAGTTTTATGACTTATTTCTTTAGAAACTGATATGCTGCTTAGGCACAAGATAGCCCAGGTTTATTCAGTTCACGCTGATGTGAACAATAAATATAGCTACAGAAACTTGTTATGGATACACAATATAAAAAGATGTAGATTGTGACATCAGTAACATGAAAAGTGAGAGGAGAAGTAAAAGTATAGTTTTTATATGCAATGGAAGTTAAGTTGTTATCTGCTTAAAATAGGCTGCTATAACTTTAAGATATTTTATGTAAGCCTCATGGTAATCACAAAGAAAAAACCTGTAGTAGATACAAAAAGATAAAGTAATCAAAGCGTACCACAGGGAGGAAAAGAGAAATCGTCAAATTGCAAAGGAAGACAACAAGAGAGGAAGAAAGGAGCAAAGAAAATATAAAACCTTCAGAAAACAATTAACAAGGCATTAATAAGTCCTTCCCTATCAATAATTACTTTAAATGTAAATGGATTAAATTATCCAATCAAAAGACATAGAGTGACTGAATAGATAATAAAACAGGTTCCAAATATATGCTGCCTACAAGAGACTCACTTCAGCTTTAAGGACACAGGCTGAAAGTGGAGGGATGGAAGAAGATATTCCATAAAAATGGTTATCAAAAGAGAGCAGAGGTGTACTTATGTCAGATAAAATAGACTTTCAGTCCAAAACTGTTGTGAGAGACAAAGGTCATCATGTAATGATAAAGTCAATTTATCAAGAAGATATAACAATTGTAAATATATATGGAGTCGCCATTAGAGAACCTGAATTTATAAAGCAAATATTAACAGAAGTAGAGTGAGAAATAGATAAATGGAAATTTTAGAATGAAAAATATAATAACCACAAATAAAAGGGATCATTAGTATTATATTTTGTATCAGAATGACTTTTTTAAGATTAAAAACTCATGAGCATTTAATTTGTGCCAGTCACTATACAAGGACCTTGCCTAGATTGTCTCATTTAG